>NC_091060.1:112516057-113197003 GCF_000393655.2 Nicotiana sylvestris | reverse complement strand
AAAGCAGGGTGTTTGAGTCAGAACCAGATTAATTATATAACTCAGAAAAGAAGTCCGAATCAGGCATGCCTGCTGGTTGTAGCAATTGATAATTTACAAAGGCAATTCCAGTTTTTGTTTAAGTAATTACCTAAGGCTTGCCTAGGCATAAATAGTAATCAGTAATTATTCAGAATCATTAAGGAATTTGGAGATTATTATTATTACCTAAAACATGTTGTTCTAGGTGTTCAACATATAAAATTAAGGCTAGTTGGTTGTAAAGACTAAGTAGAATCGCTTTATTCCTTTTACGCATTCATAGTTAGCCTAAGTGTGCTTAAGATAATATAAATGAAATCCTAAAGACATGGTATCTAATGTGGAGAATGATGTATATACAGAATCCTAAACAGGATTTCTATATGCTCAAGTATTACGGCGTTTAAAACATGATTTCCAAAATATGCATAGATGATATGTTTGTTAACCTAAAATAGGATCTCTAAGTGTACATGGCAGTAGAAACATGATTGTAGAAACAATGATTATTAACACATTTAGCGCATGAATTTCGAAGTGATATGATAGCGAAATGGACATCCTGAAAATAGTAAGTGTAAATCCTGAGGAGCATGATCTCTAATGCATGAGATGAGTCCTAAGCATGGATTCTATTACGCAAGTAGAAATGTAAACCTAGCACATTCTTTCTACCCTTTTGATAGCTAAAAAATGCATATTTCTCAGCCCTTTTCACTAGCCAACCCCATACTTGTTTACAAGTTTCTACAGACCAAATGATTGAATTACAAAATAAGTGCAGGAATAAGAAATTACAACCAAAGGAAGCCTGATCTTGACTTTCTCTCTGAGTTATGTAATGAACCACTTCAATGCCAATATTTTTCCATGGCCTTTCTTATACCTGGGTGTGTTAGTGTTCCCTAAGGTCTTCAAGGGATCCCGGGCAGTGCTCACACCCAGATTTGCATAACCAGACAGAATGAGTGCAGTGTGGAAGGGCCAGCTCTTATGTGTCCAAGTTCAGAGGGAGCTCAAGTGTCCCAAGGTAAGGCTCAAACAAGAGGGGCAGAACTTAAATTCTAAGAATATAGTAGAAGTGCAGAACACATGTTGAAAGAGAGTTTGTTTTAAAAAAACTGGGTTGAAAGTTAATCAGTAACAGAGGTGATTTGAAAGCAATTGTAGTAGTAAAACTTAAAACTACACAGAATCAGTAGTTATACAGGGGGGGGGGGGGGGGGTCAAGGGAGCTTGGGGATACACTTATTTGTAAGCACATGACCCCAACAAGGGTCTGGTTTGGACATGCACAACAATAGCTGATACTGTCATGATCACAGACCAGCCAAAAGAACACAAACAAATTGGAGTGGATAGGGGTTTGGGATTCATAAGATAGCAAGTGCGTAATAAGTGACTGACAGAGTATGCCTTGAAACACACATAGGGGAGTGCATTAAAGGGTAATGGGAAACATTATAGCATGCTGGTAAAGTAACTTGATAGTAGAACCACAGGTTGAAGTAGACAAGAATAAGAGAAATTGGAACAATTAAAGAAACATATTGTTGTTGAAACTTTTAAAATTAACTAGGACATACCAGTAGAGAAAACGCAAGGTGCAGAAAGGTAAAGCAAGAAGGATTCCACAGTCTAGCCTTGGCTTTTAGCCGGCTAAACAAAGCAATAACACAAGTAGTAGTAAAGAAAGAGAGAGTTTTGAGTGTGTGAGTGTGTTTAAAGAAAATAGGGTATGGTATTTATAGCTTTGAAAATGAGTAAAAAATAAGGTAACAAGTAAGGTTTTATCACAGGCATGCAAATAATCACAATCAGAATCAATTAACACAAGTACTTCCCTTTAATGTTGTCTTTGGACGGTTAGGATGACATCTTTAGACTATGAATGTTGTCTTTGGATGGTTAGGATGACGTCTTTAGACCATGATGTCCTAGGCCATGAAGCGTATGATAAAGGATTCGCAGGCCATGAAATGATGCTCTCGGGCTATGAGGATGGTGCTTTCGAACCATGATGCCTTTGAATAATGATATGAAAGAGATTGAAAGGGATCCTCAGGCCATGACACGATGTTTTTGGGCTATGAAGATGGTGCCTCTGAACGATGATGCCTTTGGATGAGTTGGCGATATTTCAACCTATAAAGGATGTAGTAGTATGATGGGGATAAGACAGAGCTTAGTCTTGTCAATTGAAGGGCAAAGCTTAGCTCGTAAGAAAAGCGGGATAAATAGTGCTTGAGATGGTGCTTAGTTTCGAAGAAAATGAGAGGCAGAGCTTAGCCTTAGAAGGCAGAATGATAGCCTTATGCAAAGATGCGAATGCAGATGGAGGTAGAGCTTAACCTCGGAAGGCAGAATGGTAGCCTTATGCAAGAACGCAGATGGAGACAACGTTTAGTCTCGGAAGGCAGAATGGTAGCCTTATGCAAGAATGCAGATGGAGATAGCATTTAGTCTCGTAAGGAAGAATGGTAGCCTTATGCAGATTGGAAGGCAGAATGGTAGCCTTATGCAATGAGAATGTAGATGGAGGTAGGGCTTAACCTCGGAAGGCAGAATAGTAGCCTTATACAATTCAAATGCAGGCGGAGATAGCGTTTAGTCTCGGAAGGTAGCCTTATGCAAATAGGAAGGCAGAATAGTAGCCTTGTGCAAGAAATAAAATAACAAATGATAGTCGAGTTTTCTTAGCTGATAGCAGATTGCAGCGTTATGATTACTGGGAGCATTGTGACTACGAAGCATTACTGGTATGTACTGATAGACAATATAGGTAAGTGCAACGGTTTGGAGAGTCATACTCATGGGCATAGAGTAAGTTTAATGATTTTGCAATCCTAATGCCTATATCCAAAGAAAAATCGTGAGTTTTTTAGGGGGGGGGGGAGGTCAGTTCGTATCCCCCGTTGGCTTTGCTTAACCTGCTTGGCTTTGATTTGGTGATACTATATGTATCATTGGGGTAGCGTTGCTAAACAAAGCAGTTTCGATAATAAACATGCGTGATTTTTGTAAAAGTATGACATAAGTGTACAGTTAAAAATAGCTTTTAGATGAACCGACGACTGTGACATGGCTCAGGACATTGCAACCTCTCTAGCTATGGAATTTTGAGGGGCCCCCCTCAAAATTCTGCCCCAATTTAATCGGTTGAGGTTTCTGACTATTGCTTGTGCGACGATCAGCTGAAGTTCCTTCGAAATTTTGAGGGTCCTCCTCAAAATTCTGCCCCAGTTTCCAATTGCGGGGAGAAATGAAATTTTTATTAAATTGTGACCAAACCCGTATCCCCTCTTAAATGGGAATCATATCAGGAGTAGTTCAATTATATCATATAAGGAAAGCATAATCGATTACACATAGTAACGCTTGACTGCATCTGAATTGATCGGCTTCGGCCAGACTTCTTTGTCCATTTCTGCAAGTATGAGGGCTCTGCCTGTCAGAACCCAGTGAACCATGTATGGACCCTGCCAATTGGGAGAGAAATTCCTTTTAGCTTCATCTTGATGCGGAAAAATTTTCTTTAACACCAGCTGCCCCGGTGTGAACTGTATTGGCTTTACTTTCTTGTTGAAGGCTCTGGACATTCTGTTATGATAGAGTTGACCATCGCAAACTGCATTAATCCTCTTTTCTTCTATAAGGGCTAGTTACTCATAACAACTTTTTACCCACTCTGCATCATCGAGCTCAACTTCTTGTATGATCCTTAGGGAAGGAATTTCTATCTCGGCGAGAATGACAGCCTTTGTAGCGTAAACCAGCATATAGGGGGTTGCCCCAGTTAATGTGCAGACTGTGGTGCAATACCCCAATAGAGCAAATGATAACTTCTCGTGCCACTGTTTATGCTTTTCTATCATTTTCCTAAATATCTTCTTGATATTCTTGTTGGCGGCTTCTACAACTCCATTCATTTGTGGCCTGTAGGCTGTGGAATTCTTGTGTCTGATCTTGAAAGTTTCACACATAGCTTTTGTCAAGTCGCTGTTGAGGTTGGAGCCATTATCAATAATGATTGACTCTAGAATTCCAAATCGACAAACAATGCGGTCGCGGACAAAGTCTGCCATGACTTTCTTAGTTACTACTTTGTAAGATGCTGCTTTGACCCACTTTGTGAAATAGTCTATGTCTACTAGGATAAACCTATGTCCATTGGAAGCGGCAGGCTCGATTGGTCCAATAACATCCATCCTTCAAGTGGCGAACGACTATGGTGAGCTTGTTGCATTAAGCCCATTTGGAGGTACCTTTATCATGTTTGCATGTATCTGACAGTGGTTGCATTTCCGGACATACTGGATGCAGTCCGTTTCCATAGTCATCCAAATGTAACCATCTCGGAGTATCTTCTTTGCTAAGACAAAACCATTCATAAGTGGACTGTAGGTCCCAGTATGATTTTACTCTAGCAGCTTGGATGCTTCCTTTGCGTCAACACATCTTAATAGTTCCAAATCATGAGTCCTCCTATACAAGATTCCTCTGCTATGAAAGAAGTTGTTGGACAATCTCCGAAGTGTGCGTTTTTGAATAGGATTATCAAGCTCCGAGTACTCTCCTTTTGCCAAATATTCCTTGATATCATGAAACCAAGGCTTTCCGTTTGCCTCCTCCTCAACATGGGCACAATAAGCTAGATGATCATGGATTTTCACTTGAATGGGATCAATGAAATTCTTGTATGGATGCTGTATCATAGATGATAGGGTAGACAATGCATCGGCGATCATTCTGGACTCTAGGAACATGCTAGAATTCTGTCTTTGTGAACCTCTTTCTCAATACCCGTACATGATGCAGATACGGGAGTATGTTGGAGTTCTTGGTTGCCCATTCTTCTCGTACCTGATATATAAGTAAGTCTGAATCTCCAATTACTAGCAGCTCTTGAAGTTCATGTCAATGGCCATTTTGAGTCTTAAGATGCAGGCTTCATAGTCAGCCATATTGTTAGTGCATGGGAACCTAAGTTTGGTCGACACCGGATAATGCTGACAGGTTCCTACTACTAGGACTACTCCTATGCCCACTCCTTTGAAGTTTGTCGCTCCATCGAAGAACATTGTCCAACCCTTATAGGATTCTGCGATGTCTTCTCCTATGAATGATACCTCTTCGTCAGGAAAATATGTTTTTAGGGGTTCGTATTCTCCATCCACGGGATTCTCAGCGAGGTGCTCTATCAGTGCTTGCCCGTGACCGCTTTCTGAGTTACGTAAACAATGTCGAACTCACTCAACATGATTTGCCACTTGGCTAGCTTGCCGGTGGGCATGAGCTTCTGAACAATATACTTCAATGGATCCATTCTCGATATGAGATATGTAGTATAGGCGCAGAAGTAATGTCTTAGCTTCTGAGCTACCTAAATCAAAGCACAACACGTGCGTTCTAATAGAGAATACCGGGCCTCGTACGGGGTGAACTTCTTACTAAGATAATAAATGGCTTGTTCCTTCCTCCCTGTTTCATCATGCTGCCCAGAACACAGCCGAAAGTTATATCCAACACTGCAAGGTAGAGTAATAAGGGTCTACCTGGCTCGGGTAGGACTAAGACTGGTGGTATTGACAAGTACTCTTTGATTTTGTCGAATGCCTTTTGCCAGTCATCGGTCCATTTGGTAGCGGTGTCCTTCTTTAACATTTTAAAGATTGGCTCATAGATAATTGTAGATTGTGTTATGAATCGGCTGATGTAGTTAAGCCTTCCCAAGAAACTCATCACATCCTTCTTGTTCTTTGACGATGGTAGTTCTTGAATGGCTTTGACTTTCAACGGATCTAGTTCTATTCCTCAGTGGCTCACAATAAACCCAAGCAATTTCCCAGCAGGAACCCCAAATGCGTACTTTGCGGGGTTTAGTTTCAGGCTGTACCTCCGTAGTCTATTGAAGAACTTCCTCAGATCTTCCATGTGGTCAGTGGCCTTCTTGGATTTGATGATAACATCATCCACATATACTTCTATATCCTTGTGTATCATATCATGGAATATGGTAGTCATGGCCCTCATGTAGGTGGCCCCTGCATTCTTTAGGCCGAATGGCATCATCTTATAACAGTACACTCCCCATGGAGTAATGAAAGCCATTTTCTTAGCATCTTCCTCATCCATCTAGATCTGATGACAACCAGTAAAGCAATCTATGAATGACTGTAGCTCATGCTTGGTGCAATTGTCAATCAGAATGTGTATATTTGGCAAAGAGAAGTCGTCTTTCGAGCTGGCTCGGTTGAGATCCCGGTAGTCAACATAGACTCTGACCTTCCCATCCTTCTTTGGCACTGGCACAATGTTGGCTAACCATGTCGGGTATTCTACTACCCTGAGAACCTTAGCTTTGACCTGCTTGGTGACTTCTTCCTTAATCTTCAAACTCATATCAGGTTTGAACTTTCTGAGCTTTTGCTTTACCGGTGGTCACATTGGATCGGTTGGCAGTTTGTGAGTCACAATAGACGTACTCATACCAGTCATGTCATCATACGACCAGGCGAATATGTCCTCATATTCTTTTAGAAATTTTGTGTATTCTTTCTTTTTTGATGGCGATAGGTGAATGCTGATTCGTGTTTCCCTAACATTTTCTGCATCTCCCAAGTTGACAATTTCGGTCTCGTCCAGGTTAGACTTAGGTCTGTTCTTAAAGTTCTCAACTTCTTTGACAATCTCGTTAGGTATGTCATCTTCCTCTGAATCAATGTCTATTTGTTGCATTGTCTCATTGCATGTCACATTCGTTGGTCCATCAAGATAAGTAATAGTAATGCTGTATTGGTAAAGTAATGGGAGATAGAAAAAAATACTAAATCATAAGAAAAATAAACATGATTTTGATAAATTGAATAACTGGTTTGAACATCGAAGATCTTATTGCGGGAATTGAAAATGCGAAAAGAAAATCATTTAGTAAATAAAAACAATGAATGATGCTTGTTTTAGCCTTGCTACCCCGAGGTTAATCGGGCTTTGGTTTATCCTGATGGTCTAATTATTGAGGCGCGCCCCTCTGCTCACATCCTGTATGGAAGGGCCTTCCTCCCCCTCCTCATCGAGAACAACACAACAGTCCATGTTATTGTCTTCTAGGAACAAGTTCTTCATCGTTGCAAGTGCTTCTTCTTCTTCTGACCCATAAATAATGTCAGCCTATTGGAAAGTTTGTTCCAGATGCGGTATTGGCTGCTCTAGTGGATAGAAAGGACCACGCCATGGTGGCGACCAGTTGTTGAATTCTTCCCAGGTGTATTCATATCCTAAACCGAAGGTAGTGCCATGTTTCTTGAGTTTTATGGGCTTAGCGATTCCTTGGAGGTTCTTGTCGAGCCCTTTACGAGGTTCATATCCACTCTAATTCAGTATACTCTCGATTTTGTATCCCACCACTTGTCCTTGTCGATAGCATTGACCCGTTCAATGTGGTGGTAAGTCTCTCCACCTAACTTCCTTCTTCCCTCGATTACTAGAATGGTCTAGCAACTGTATATAGGGTTGCTACCATCGCCGTGAATGATCACTTCCTGGTGATTCTATTCAAATTTTATTACCTGATGCAGTGTTGATGCTACGGCCCCAACAACATAAATCCATGGACGTCCCAACAACAAGTTGTAAGATGCTGGCACATCTATTACTTGGAAATCGACATCGAACTAGGTTGGTCCCATCTGCAAGCATAGAATAATCTCACCAATGGTGGACCTCTGAGAACCATCAAAGGCTTTCACATTGATTGCTCTATCTTTTATCCCATGCAGTCCTTTACCTAGCTTCTTGAGTGTTACCAGTGGACAAATGTTGAGACTGGAACCTCCATCTCTTAGGATTCTGGTGATGAAATAGTCTTCTCATTGCATAGTGATGTGAAATGCCTTATTGTGCCCTAAACCTTCAGGTGGCAGCTCGTCCTCATGAAAGGTGATCTTATGGCTTTCCAGCACTTGTCCTACCATATTAGCCATTTCACCGCCAGTGATGTTGCTTGGTACATATGCTTCACTCAGCACCTTTAATAACATTCTTGTGAGCTTCAAAATTCTGCAGCAAAGAGAGAATGGATATTTGTGTTGGCGTCTTGTTTAAATGGTCGATAACCGAATACTCCTTTGCCTATATTTTCCTCCATAGGTCATCTGGACCTGTCTCAATGATGGGTGGCCGATTGGAGGCCTACTTTCTTGACTCAACTAGATGTTCAGGGGTATAGACTGTACCAGTTCTTGTCATACCCTGTGCTATAACAGTCTCTTCGAACCTGACCTTGCCTCTCCTCCTCGCCTCGGCTGTATAGTCTCAGGCTACAGCCTTCGAATGTAATGGTGTCATGGTCGACATTACCATTGGGATCGGCGTGGCTTGCCTCACTCCGAACAGAGCATGTGCCTTGGTTATTTCAGGGGAAGTATATGGTTAATACTTTACCATATATAAACTTTTCACTTAAATTATTTCAGGGGAACCATAGCAACACGCGAGTGAATCCTCGTAAATGTAGAATATGCAAATCTTCAAGTAGTGGTCTAAACCGCCATAATCCTTCTGGGATCCGCCTACCCATAACATGTCATAATACTTGAATACTTACAATAAAATCAATCACGACAGCCGTCAAGCCTCATATGTACCATACAAGTCACATGCATAACTTAATCACGCTGAAGGAACTGATCACTGTTACCACTATGCCAATTCAACCATGGCTAACCAATCCAGCCTCCTCCAATTTATCCTTAATTTCCTTAGAGATAATAATAACTCCATTCAACACATAACGCACTCAACCTGCATTCATCGTGAGTGGCCTTGCAACACGAAACCATGTTGTCTCAAATTACACGAACTATTTCATACCTTCCTTGCGCGCATATTCGCATCCTCAACTGATACGCCCATTTTGATAACTCTCCTACGAATTCAAAGTCATTTTCTCTCTTTCCCCCAAATACTACACTGCAAGTCAAAAATATCACAGAACATTTTGTGCCTCTTATCATAACCTGCTACAAAAGCTCAATCCTTAACCATACAACAGACTCGAAATCCTTAGGCACTACATCTTTAACCTTTGAATTTGCTAGGACCACTGTTAAGAGTCACTCACTCTGGCTTGGTCTCGAATATAATCAACTCCAAGGCTCCGCTGGCATATGAACATCCATCTCAATGAAACACTCGACCGAATCGCTTCCTTTGTAAATTACCTCTGTACGAAGCATAAATTCTGAGTCTTCCCAAAGCCTAAACATGAGTCCATAAGGCCAACTACAACATACCTTTTATCAATTCCTTTGCTCAACTTACCACCTATGTTCTTTTCCCCTAGCTGTATTAACTCACCATTACGTCGATAACCCGAAACCTCAGAAGTAACACTACCAGAAAATAAGCCTATAGGAACAGATGTTTTAGCAACGGTGACATAACCATTGCAATAGACAATCTACTACAACGGTTGTTACCGTTGCATAAGACATTCCACCCTATTGAAATAGTTCTAAGAGTAAACCGCTGCATTAGTATAATAATTGTTGCCAAATATAAATCTACGACAATTGTTACTTTAACCGTTCTAATAGATTTATCTATAACAATGGTTATGAAAAAAATTGGCTATTGCAACGGTTTTACTTTCCCACCAAATTTTCCCTCTTCTAATTTTACTATACTAGATTTTACCTTTTTCTTTTATCTAGCCCTAGACCTTTTTTATTCCTCCAACTTACCTCTTAAACATCAGAATATATTCATCCCCTTCTCTTAGCTTCAAACCCTAACCTCTTGTGCCAATCAATTTGGAAAAGCTTTCCATCATGACTCCGAAAAAAGTTATCGTATTTCTTTTCCAGTACACATCCCAACTCACACACAACCTAGGGTAAGTAACTTAACAGTAACGACAAAGAGTCACCATCTTGCTCCTTTATATTCTTACCAACTAATGTGAGACACTACAAAGTTCCATGTGTTTGGGTAAGCTACCAATTTTTTTTTTTTTTACAATTTTTTCCTCTGAAACTTTATTTGTAAATGGGTGAATAAAATCATTTGGTTAATACCTAATTTGGTGCCCTAAATGTGTTTGTAAAAAAGTATTGAGGTTTTTCATGTAAGTCATTTGATTTGGGTTTCAGGAGATGTACTCCAAATGAAGCCATATATTTTATTTGTGAGTTTGTGTGCTTGATTACTTTTCACTCTTACTTAATTATTGGCACTACCTAGGACTGAAAAGTTTGTGGCATGTTGAATTGGATTTTCCAGAATTTTCAAGGGAAATCAGTGCTAGATATGTTTTAAACAGCATTACAATTTCTGTGCTCAGAAGGTGTTTGAAAATAATTCACAATGAACACATTTGAATTCAAATAAAGTTGCAATTGACTAGAAAACCTAATTGCATATCAACACGATCTTTTTGTTTAGTCACAAGTTAGGCCAAAACAAAAAAATATGATTTTTGGAACCGGAAGATTCTACTTTAATAGTAATGTTTGTGCAAACTTGTCATAGTGCTTAACATACTAATATTAACTTCCAAATATCTTACTGGTACTAGCTTTTAAAAGAAACCTCTTAATATATTTAGTTACTATTTGAACAATGTTACTTTATTTATCATCTTGGTTAAGCAATTTTATAGATGGTGTGAGAATATTTCAGAGATATGTCTTGTATACTTTTATAATAGTAATTGTGTAGCAAAATCAGTTACTTACTCTTTTTAGGTGTATGTCAAATAAGATGTTATAACGACCCGACCGGTCGTTTTGGGATCTAGCACATCGTTCGGCAGTTTGAGGCCATGAGCAGCTTCACATCAGGTATTATGACTTGTACGCATGGTCGGAATTGAATTTCGGGAAGATCGGAGTTGATTTGGAAAGAAAATTTCCATTTCAAATGCCTTAAGTTGAAAGAATTGACTAAGATTGGAATTTTGAGTAAACGACATCGAAATCAAGATTCGAAAGTTCCAGCAGGTTCGTATGATCATTTCGAACTTTGGCGTATGTCCGAATCAAATTTTGGAAGACCTAGGAATGTTTCGACACCTATTGTGGAAGTTAGCATTTTTAGAAGAATTTCATAAGTTGGGTTGTAGTGTATTTCAGTATTATCAATGTACGTTTGGGATTCCGAGTCTAGGAATAGCTCCGCATGGTGATTCTGGTATTAAGAGCGCTATCGGAAGTGAATTCAGAGGTCTGTAGGTCGTTTTGGAGTCATTTGGCTAAAGATAGAAATTTGAAGGTTTTGAGAAGTTTGACCGGAAGAGGACTTTTTATATCAAGGTCAGATTTTTATTCCGGAAGTTAAAGTAGGTTCGTAATGTCAAATATGACTTTTGTGCAAAATTTGGGGTCAATCAAATAGGATTTGATAGGTTTTGACGTCGAATGTAGAAGTTTGAAATTTTAAAGTTCATTAAGCTTGGATTGGAAGTCAATTCATGATTTTAGCTTTGTTTGATATGATTTGAGGCCTCAAGCAGGTCTGTATTATGTTGTGGGACTGGTTGGTATGATTGGTTATGGTCCCGGGGGCCTCGAATAGATTCCAAATGGTTAACAGATCAAATTTTGAATTTGAAGAAGGACTGAAGCAGCTGGTATCTGGTGTAACTGCACCTGCAAGGTTTTGGCCGCAGGTGCGGAGCCGTAGGAGCGACCTAGGTGCCGCAGAAGCATAAGTTGCTGGGCTAGGCTGGGACCGCATATGTGGTCATCTTGTCACAGAAGTGGGACCGCACCTGCGGAAGGAGGGACACATATGCGGAAGTTGGGGGCCTAGAGGAGGACCACAGAAGCGTTTAGTGGGTTTCACCTGCGCAACCGCAGAAGCAGACAAGTGACCGCAAGTGCGAAAATGCTGGAGGTAGTGAGGTTCTTTTAAATCGGGGGTTGGGTTCATTTCAACCTCATTTCTTCCATTGGAGCCGATTTTGGAGCAACTTTGAGGTGCCATTTTCACCAGCAAGCATGAGGTAAGTGGTTTATGTTAGTTTTGAGTAAAATACATGATTGTATATGGATTTGAGCATGAAAAGTTGTGGAAAACTTGGGGTTTGAGGGAAAACCTAGAAATTTAATATTCTTGGATTTTGACCATGATTTTGGTCATGAAATTGAGAGTAAATTATATATTTGAGTTCGTGAGGTTATAGGTAAACCTTATCTTCAAAAATTTTTGGAATCCGGGCACGTGGGCCCGAGGACATTTTTGTCAACTATTCGATCAGGGTTAGGAATTGTTATAAGTTGGATTTAATGAGTAATTGAACATATATTAATGGGTTTACATAATTATTGGCTAGTTTTGGAGCATTGTGCGTCAATTTGTGTCTTCGGAAGGACGTGGAATGTCGGTGATGGATCTTCAGAGCGAGGTGAGTCTCCTTTCTAACTTTGTAAGAGGGAATTGTACCCATAGGTAAATTAATTGGATTTGTGCTTCTATTTGTGGGGGCTACGTACACACGAGGTGACGACACTCCGTGCGTAGCTACTATTATGTTTAAGTCTGGGTAGTCTACGACCCAAAAGCATGCTATACTTAGAATATTTATAATCTTATTGGCAATTTGAATTGCTTAAATCTTATCGAATTAGTAAATAAATTTCTAAAAAAATTAAAGTTCATTTTCTTGAATTGTTAAAAGAGAATTGGCTTTTCTTTGCATAATTGTTCCCTAATGACTTCTTGATTGACTATCTATGTGTGTATAATTTTGGAACGGGCCGAACGCCTCGGTAGATTAAATAGATGCATCTATGGTTCGCGTCATTTGACCCTCTGACAGTGCACATTTTAAATACCTATTGGGTCGAGTCGTACGACCTCGGCATGTTGTGCACATGCTTGTAATGCTTGCTTGAGATTTATAAACTGATATTGCCTCCCTGGTCTGAGATAAATTGATAAATAATAGATTATGAATTTGGGGACTTTTTAATATAAAAGGGGATGTTTACTTATTTCGTGAATCACTTGAATTTACTGCCGTTTTTAATAAATGCATGATTATTTGTATTATTAATATATTACTATTGGACCACTAGTAAGTGTTGAAGTCGACCTCTCGTCTCTACTTCTTCGAGATTAGACGGGATACTCATTGGGTACATGTTGTTTTCGTACTCTTACTACACTTGCTGTGCATTGTTTTGCACAGGTCCGTGTGTGTCTAGTGGCCTAGTTTGGCGCAGCGGCATGCTCGATACGGAGACTTAGGTGAGCTGCATTTAACGAGACGACCCGCAGCCAACAGAGTCTCCTTTAGAGTATTGTACTGTATTTTTATTTTTGTCCAATTTGTATTCCGGACAGTTACTGTATTTTATTTCATTTCCTAGAAATTTGCTCATGCACTTGTGACACCGGGATCTGGGATGATATAGAGTATTTTGCATTAAATACTTAGAAATTATATTTAATTTGAAATGGTTAAAATTGAAGGAAAATCATTGCTTTCAAAATTATTAAAACGAGAATTTAATTAAGTATTTTTGGTTGGCTTGCCGGACAGCGGTGTCCAGCGCCATCACAACCCTTAGTGGATTTTGGGTCGTGACAACATGGTATCAGAGCACTAGTTTCCCTTTTGGTCTCACGAGTCATGAGCGAGTCTAGTAGAGTCTTGCGGGCAGTACAAAGACGTCTATACTTATCTTTGAGAGGCTATAGGGCAGTTAGCAGTACTTCCCTTCTTGATTCCTCATCGTGTGATTTGATTCCTTTGAGGCTTATGCCCTTGTTTTCTTGCTACTCAATCTTGTGCGACGCAAAGCGCTTATTATAAATCTACAATTGAAGAATTATAATGGTACTACAAATGGGTATGAGATGTTTCTCCATGCGTAGTTGATTTGACTATTGTCGTCGCCTTGTAGAAGGATATTTTGTCGTTTCAGCTCAGTAGCTGTACTACTAAGATCTCTGAGGCTAGGCACAAGTTGCCATGATGCTTATGAACGGTTGTCGTGCGGTGTTGATGTGGCAGTAGGATGCTTACTTACGTGTTAGGGCAGTGAATGACTTGAAGGGAGGTTTACTCAGTGCATGATTTAGAGATTCAGTATTTTATTCCCAGCGAAGGAAAGGCAAC
Source organism: Nicotiana sylvestris (assembly GCF_000393655.2). NCBI lineage: Eukaryota > Viridiplantae > Streptophyta > Magnoliopsida > Solanales > Solanaceae > Nicotiana > Nicotiana sylvestris. Next base: position 113,182,857 of record NC_091060.1, on the reverse strand, counting down.
TGGGCTAAGAATGTTCAGATTTGGGTTGATGGAGTAACGAGGCTTGGTATTTGTGAGCGTGGTGGAATTTTCATCTGTTATGAGGTGTCTTTGTCCTTGTTGAATGTACTAAGTTCGCTGGTGTAAAGACCTTCTACGATTCGCCCTTAGGGCAGGATATTGTAAGATAGTATTGGAGAAGCGGCTGTCAGAGATCGCGGGATAAGGTAGATCATGATTGAATGTGTATTTCTAATGCTGAAGGCTCGAGAGAGACGATCTTCGAAAAGGTTTAAAACTTAGTAGTTGTCTATTGGTTCAAGTGCTACCGAGATAGATTTTGATCTAAGGCATTAGCTAAGCAGCAAGGGATGAGGAAGGACATGTGGGAAGTGTCATGCGGTGGTTAAACTTCTATAAGGCCAGGTCTAAGAAGTGGAGGTTGAGTAGTTTCTTAAAGAAGTGAGTCTGCCCAAAGTGGGAGAGTGGTAGATTAGTATGTGGATTCAGTGGCAGGATAACTACACCCTTGAGGAAAGTTTGGAGTGATTTGGGAGTTTTAGTAGATAGTGGATGGGTCTACGGACTTAATTTGAATTATTTGCTATTATACAGTGGGATATTTTATATAATGGGAAGGAGCTTCTTGATATGAAGAAGGATACGACATAACTTTGAATTGGAAAATATTGTCGCACATCTGGTTGATGTCCATGAGGAGTGAATGGATTTGTGCATTTGGTGAATGAGCACGGGCTCAGGTGGTTTATCTCCTATGAGAAGGTCAGCGATCGCGTGATTGGTGAAACTCCTGCAAAGGATTTTACGAGCTTTTCAGCAAGAGGTCTCGAATGTGCGAATGTTGCTAGCGATTCATAGTGTTTATGAAATGCTAATGGAACGATTTTGAGGAATCTGGCAGTTTAATTGCTCAAGGTCATGTCAATAAAAAATAAGAATGTTGGTGGGTTTCAGAGTTGTGTAATAGTGGTTTCAAGCTAAGTGGGAGAGTCCCACCACTTACGGTTGGATTGCATGGTCGTCTATTTATGAGATTTCATGTTATTAGCATATTGATGAGTTATTTCAGCTAAGGGAAAAGAACATAAGAGGTAATTTGAGCAAAGGAATTGTTAAAGGTATGCTATGGTTGGCCTTATTGTCTCATGTTCATACTTGGGGAAGGATTCAAGATTTATGCCTTGTATAGATACAGGTTTCAAGGAAAGTGATTCAGCTGGGTGCTTCGTCAAGAGGCTATTCATGTGCTAGAAGATTCATGGAGTTGATTATATTCGGGACCAAGTCAGAGTGGGTGGCTCTTAACAACGGTCCTAGTGGATTCAAAAGTTAATGTGTGGTGCCTAATAATTTCAAGCCTATAAGTATGGTTAAGAATCAAGCTTTTGTAGCAACTGATGATAAGAGGCTCAGAATGTTCTATGATGCTGTGACTTGCTGTGTAGCATTGGCAGGAAAAAGACAAAAAGACTTTGAATTTGTAAAGGATTTATCATAATGGGTATATCAGTTGAAGATGCGAATGTGCGTACAAGGGGTGTATGAAACGATTCATAGGTTTGGAGACATGGTGGTCTTGTGGAATGGGGTCACTCAAGGTGAGTGCAGATTCAGGTTTGTGATGTAAGGAATGGAGCTATTATTATCTCTAAGGCAAGTTAAGGATGAACTAAAAGAATATAGATTGGTTAGCCATGGTTGAATTGGCATAGTGATGGTAGTGCGTGCGAGGCTCGACGGCCGCCGTAATTGATATTGTTTTGGAAGTATTCAAGTATTATGGCATGTTATGTGTAGGTGTATCCCGAAAGGGTTGTGCTGGCTTAGGCCGCTACTTGAGGATTTGAATGTTCTACGGTTCTGAGAATTCACTCGTGTGTTGCTATGGTCCTCTTAGAATGAGTTAAGTAAAAGATTCTGTATAATGAAATGCATACTCTATTAGTGGTTCAGGAGTTAAGATGAGATTCTACTATTGTTGCATATTGGCATGTTAGGTGCACTAAGCGGCATGAAAATTGAAAGTGAGGAACCGAGGTTGCGGTTCGGTGTTGGCGAGGATGTCACAAGCTCAGAGAAGCAGGAAATGGATGTGAATGTTAGCGTAAGCTGGTATTGTCTTCAGCGTCACCTGAGATTAGTGTTTTGTGAAAGAGGCTGCAATCTGGTTATGGATTCTTGTTAGGTTTTACAGCGTTAGTGTGGCTGGTAGTGTGGATGTGCAGACCTATTATCTGGTGTGGAAGGTCGTGGGAGCGTGTCTCATAGAGAGATTGTATAAGTGTGACATGTAGTCACTTGATTGATCGAAGATTTAAACCAAGTATGAAGATTGTGGCAATATCATTAATTTGAGAATTGATGTCTGGAGGGCACTCGATTATTAGGTTGTGGACTGTGGAGGATTACTCCTGTTATGATGGTTGTTCCTGTGTGTATGGGAAAAAGAGGGTTATTATAGACCAAGGAAAGGTTATGGCCTTAGTTCGGTACAATCAGAATTGGCTTGAGGTCTGTGAATGGATTTAAGTACGAATATGGGCTCTATATTAGGCCGGATGTGTTCATTTCGACATAGCACTACATATGGAGGAGTATTCGGAGGTTGGATGTTATTTTGTCTTCGGTTGTTTCATGTAATGCCATATTGTGCTGTGTGAGTTGTGGACGGCTCGATAATTTTCTTATGTGTTGTGCTTTCGCGTAGCGATGGTGTTATGTGAGCATGATGGATCTTTAGTTTCAGAACATATATCGCATCTTATTTGTACTTGAGTTTGTGACTTATGGCGCTATATGTCTCCCCAAGGATGGTATTATGCCCTTAGCATGCTTGGGACTGATATTCGGTATTTTGGTGTAATGAGCAATTTAGCTCGGTGTGTATCTCCTTATGTGAATTTAATGTGAGGATCGGGTGGCACGCCGCCATGGGTATGTTGTTTGGATCGGGTTGCACGCCGCAACAGTATGATGTTGAGTATAGTTTTCTGTATTGTAATTTTTATGTGTTTTGTTTTCCATTTTCTGAGGAAAGTCCATATTAGCAGCGTGAATTGAGTAGTCCCTTCTAGAGTTCGGTTTCCTTATGTATCATGTTCGAGTTTGTAGCCTATTGGCACCTTGTGGCATCATATGAGACTTTTGGTCATGTCAGGGGTGGTTCGTTGCCTGCGTAATTCATATTGGGTAAGACAAGGTTATTGGATCTAGGATAAATGCGATCGGATTATATAAAGTATATCAAAGAGAAAATAACATTAAGTGGTTCAGAATGAGGTAATGGTTCTTGTCAATAGTATAGCCTAAATGATTTGTTGACTCGACAGTTTGTTATGAATTTCTACATGTCTCTTCTGTTGTGGCAGTATTGTAAGAATTGGAACGACACTTATACATGTCATGAGGTGCATTGTGAGCATCAACTTCGGGAAATGTTGGTTATTATGATCAGAGAGTGTTAATATGGTCTTGTGGAGGATGTGGTGCATGGTGAGAATTCGGCAAAGGTATGTAGCTATATTCTGTCTCACCGTATAGTGATTGATGCGGTGTTCAAATATTGGAAGCAGGCCTTGCAGAGAATTTCGGATGTTGAAACTGGGTTCTAAGCTTATTTGTTGAATAAAGGAGAATATCTTCAGATTTTATCAAGTTAATGTGCTCAACTGAGCTGTGGTAGAATGGGTAGGTGCTCAAGGTATTAAACAATGATTTCGGACGGCTCTAGTGCAATTCTCAGCACGTTCGAGGACGAATATATGTTTAAGTGGGAGAGAATGTAACAACCCGACCGGTCGTTTTGGGCTCCAGAACGTCATTCGGTATTTGGAGGCCGTGAGTAGCTTCATATCAAGTATTATGACTTGTGCGCATGGTCGGAATTGAATTCGAGAAGTTCGGAGTTGATTTGGAAAGAGAATTTCCATTTCGAAAGCCTTAAGTTGGAAGAATTGACTAAGATTGTATTTTTGAGTAAACGACCTCGGAATCGGGATTTGAAGGTTCCAACAGGTTCGTATGATGATTTCAGACTTGGGCGTATGTCCGGATCGGATTTTGGAAAACCTGGGAATGTTTCGGCACCTATTGTGGAAGTTAGCATTTTTGGAAGAATTTTATAAGTTGGGTTATAGTGCATTTTAGTGTTATCAATGTCCTTTTGGGATTTCGAGTCTGGGAATAGCTCTGCATGGTGATTCTGGTGTTGGGAGCGCGATTGGAAGTGAATTCAGAGGTCTGTAGGTCGTTTTGGAGTCATTTGGCTAAAGATAGAAATTTGAAGGTTTTGAGAAGTTTGACCGGAAGCGAACTTTTTGATATCGAGGTCGGATTCTGATTCTGGAAGTTGGAGTAGGTTCTTAATGTCAAATATGACTTATGTGCAGAATTTGGGGTCAATCGGACGGGATTTGATAGGTTTCGACATCGAATGTAGAAATTTAAAATTCTAAAGTTCATTAAGCTTGTATTGGAGGTCGATTCATGATTTTAGCGTTGTTTGATATGATTTGAGGCCTCAAACAGGTCCGCATTATGTTATGGGACTGGTTGGTATGATTGGTTGGGGTCCCGGGGGCCTCGGGTGGATTCCAGATGGTTAAAAGATCAAATTTGGAATTTAAAGAAGGACTGAAGCAGCTGGTATCTGGTGTAACCGCACTTGCGAGGTTTTGGCAGCAGGTGCAGAGCCGCAAGAGTGGCCTAGGTGCCATAGAAGCGAAACTGGCTAGGCTAGGCTGGGACCGCAGATGTGCTCATCTTGCTGCAGAAGCGGGGCCGCACATACGGAAGGAAGGACGCAGATACAGAAGTTGGTGGCCTGGAAAAGGACTGCAAAAGCTGTTAGTGGTTCGCACCTGCGCAACCGCAGAAGCAGTCAAGTGACCGCAGGTGCGAAAATGCTGGAGAAGTGATGTTCTTTTAAATCGGGAGTTGGGTTCATTTCATCCCCTTTTCTTCCATTGAAGTTGATTTTGGAGCAACTTTGAGGTTCCATTTTCACTATCAAGCATGAGGTAAGTGGCTTATGTTAGTTTTGAGTTAAATACATGATTGTATATGGATTTGAGCATGAAAACTTGTGGAAAACTTGGGGTTTAAGGGAAAACCTAGAAAAATTAGTATTCTTAGATTTTGACCACGAGTTTGTTCATGAAATTGAGAGTAAATTATATATTTGAGTTCGTGAGGTTATGGGTAAACCTTGAAATTTTTTGGAATTCGGGCATGTGGGCCCGAGGGCGTTTTTGTCAACTTTTTGATCAGGGTTAGGAATTGTTATAAATTAGTTTATAATGAGTAATTGAATATATATTAATATGCGTACATAATTATTGGCTAGTTTTGGAGCGTTGTGCATCAATTTGAGTCTTCGGAAGGACGTGGAATGCCGGTAATAGATCTTCGGAGCGAGGTGAATCTACTTTCTAACCTTGTAAGAGGGAATTGTCCATATAGGTAAATTAATTGGATTTGTGCTTCTATTTGTGGGGACTATGTACACATGAAGGTGACGAGAGACCGTGCGTAGCTACTATTATGTTTAAGTCTGGGTAGTCGAGGACCCAAAAGTATGCTATACTTTAATATTTGTAATCTTATTGACAGTTTGAATTACTTGAATCACATCGAATTAGTAAATGAATTTCTAAAAAAATTAAAGTTCATTTTCTTGAATTGTTAAAAGAGAATTGGCTTTTCTTTGGATAATTGTTCCCTAATGCCTTCTTGATTGACTGTCTATATGTGTTTAATTTTAGAACGGGCCGAATGCCTCGGTAGATTAAATAGATGCATCTATGGTTCGCGCCATTCGACCCTCTGGCAGTGCACAGTTTAAATACCTGTTGGATTGGGCCTACAACCTCGGCATGTTTTGCGCATGCTTGTGATGCTTGCTTGAGATTTATAAACTGATATTGCCTCCCTGGTCTAAGATAAATTGATAAATAATAGATTATGAATTTGGAGACTTTTTAATATAAAAGGGAATGTTTACTTGTTTCGTGACTCACTTGAATTTACTGCCTTTTTAATAAATTCATGATTATTCGCATTACTAATATATTATTATTGGACCACTAGTAAGTGTCGAAGTCGACCTCTCGTCTCTACTTCTTCGAGATTAGACGGGATACTCACTGGGTACACGTTGTTTTCTTACTCATACTACACTTGCTGTGCATTTTTGCTGCACAGGTCTGTGTGTGTCTAGTTTCCTAGTTTGGCGCAACGACATGATTAATACGGAGACTTAGGTGAGCTGTATTTAATGAGAGGACCCACAACCAGCAGAGTTCCATTCATAGTATTGTACTATATTTTCATTTCTATCCAATTTGTATTCCGAACAGTTACTGTATTTTATTTCATTTCCTATAAATTTGCTCATGCACTTGTGACACCGGGTTCTGGGAAGATATGGAGTATTTTGCATTAACGTCTTAGCAATTATATTTATTTTAAAATGGTTATCTTTTACTAGTAAAATTGAAGGAAATCATAGCTTTCAAAATTATTAAAATGAGAATTTAATTAATTATTTTTGATTGGCTTGCCTGACAGCGGTGTCCAGTGCAATCACGAACCTTAGTAGATTTTGGGTCGTGACAGATGTGGTTTGCATTGGACAATAAGATGTCACTATTTGCTTCCTTAAAATGAATAATATTTTTATTATGTATAAGAAAATAGTTCCTCGAGATTTGATTGAATTATGCTTGTCTTCTCTCATTTGTAAAATTTGGAAGAGATAACTATTCATGCACTATTAAAAACAAGCATCAACCAAATAATTAATCCGGTAGATTCTTAAGCAACAACATGAATTAGCAGCTATTGTTGATGAAGAAGATGTTTCAAAGCTTACTATGATAGTATGAGTCAGCTAGTAAGTTTTAGTTTTCTTCACTTTTTTCTATCTGTGGTATCACATCTTCTATTGCTTTCTTTAGTTATCTCTATGTGTCACTATTAGTGACTTTGGTCTATTGCTTTGTCCATTTCACTTATTAGTTAGTCGTAAATTAATTTTCTGCTAAAATGTTTTGCTTTAGTTTATGGGCTTTTTGAAGAAATATATCAACTGGATTGTTTGTGAATCTTCATGACACTAATATGTATTATTGTACGTGATTTTATTTTCCAAAAGAATTTAACATCATAGAGATCAAACTTTTACATGAGTTACTAGAAACAATTGTTATAAATGTATCAAGTATCTGATAACTCATATATGTTGGACTTTACGTCTTACTAGTGCTTATGGGATGTTGTCTATGGCTTTTATACATATGAAGGTCTAAGTTAGGGATTATATTTTTTTCATCGGTACATTTAAATATTTATTTTTCTTCCATTGTTAGAGCTATAATGAGCCTTTAGATATTGCATTCCTGCTAGTGTTTAGTTTTAGGTGAAGAAATATATTTCTCTCAAGTTCTTAGTTTCATACAGAAGATAAAGCTTGCAGTGATAGCATGCCCAACTCAATTAGAGGTTTTGTTGTTGTAAAGTTCATATGCTCATTTGTTAAGTGTATTTCTTCTGGTTTTGTTCGTCAAATGTTAGGTATTGCTTAAATCATATAAATCAGAAAAAGAGTCCTACCAATCCTATTTGAGGTAAATCTGTCAATTTCTTTCAATTTGATATTGTTGCTTAATATTTAATGATTTCTCATAGATTTTGTTCTGTATCCTATTTGGTTTGGCTATTAATCAGTGAAAGTTTTTTTGATTTGACTTTCATCAATACTTATCCTTAAAAGTCAATTTTGTTGCCCTTCTTTATATCATTGCAACAAAGAGCTTTGTTTGCTCCCCAACTTGATGGTATAAGATATTATAATTTCTTTTAGTTTAATAATACATTTATGGATAGCATATAGTTTCCTGCTCGAAACTGTGTATCTATATGTACACTTAAGTTAGATTTATTCATGAGGCATATTTGGGGTCTTTGTTATTTGGTTGTAGTGCTTGAGTACAATAAATCAAGACAAATAATATGAAGTTTTGATAGTTATTAAACAATTTTGATTGCAATCCTGACATTCCATAATATTTATAAGCAAATCAAACAATAGATTCTTGGTCTTAGGACCAAGTGTCACGATCCAAAATCCACTAAGGGTCGTGATGACGCCGGACACCACTGTCAGGCAGGCCAACAATAATTTACTAGAAATTTCTCATTTTTTGTTTATTTTGAAACCAGTTCCTTTAAACAACTAAATAATAAGTAATAAGCTCCACTGAATAAATGTGGATGTCTTGACAAAATTTAACTACTGAAAAATCACGTGATCATCCCAGAGCCCGGTGTCACGAGTGCATGAGCATTTAATAGTGAATGAAATAAAATACAATGACTATTCGGAATACAAGTGGACAGAAATAAAAATAAAATATAATACTCTGAAGGAGACTCTGCTGACTGCGGGATGCCTCGATAATGCAGCTCACCTAAGTCTCTGTACCAACCATGCCACAATACCACTAGGCCACTAGCCACACATAAACTTGTGCTACAAAAATGCACATCAAGTGTAGTATGAATACGAAAACAACATGTACCCAGTTAGTATCCCATCTAATCTCGAAGAAGTAGAGACGAGAGATCGACTTCGACACTTATTAGTGGTCCAATGATAATATAGTAAAAAATGGGTGGAGATCATGGATTTTATATAGCAATTATAAACTCATAAAGGTAGATAGTAGGTAGCCAACTTCTCAATAATAAAAGGGTTTCCAAAGATTTACTTTTCATTATCTTTATCCATTTATCTCTGGCCAGGAAAGGCAAGTATCAACATTAAAAATTCTCAGGCAAACAATATAAACATGCGCATATCATGACGAGGTCGTACGGCCCGATCCAACATAAATATAAAATGTTCACTGCCGAGGGTCAAACGACGCAAATCATAGATGCATCTATTATCCCGCTCGCGAATAATACATGCGATGCGGTCAACATAAATAAACAAATACCCCGCTCGCGAATCATACATGCGACGCTGACACACATAGATACACACAGTAAAAAAGCCAATTAAGAATTTATTGGGGAATGTTTATCCAAATAAAAGCCAATTCTGTTTTAATGATTTAAGAAAAATGAAGTTTAATCCTTTTAGAAATTCATTTACCAATTCGATAGGATTTAAGCAATTCAAATGTCAATAAGATTACAAATATTCCAAGTATAGCATGCTTTTGAGTCCTAGACTACCCGAACTTAAACATAATAGTAGCTACGCACGGACTCTCGTCACCTCGTGTGTATGTAGCCCCCACAAATAGGAGCACATAACAAATATTTCACCTATGGGGACAATTCCCTCTTACAAGGTTAGAAAGTAGACTCACCTCGCTCCGAAGATCCATAACCGGCATTCCACGCCCTTCTGAAGACCCGAATCGATGCTAAATGCTCCAAAACTAGCTAATAATTATGAAATCCATTAACATATGTTCAATTACTCATTACAATCTAATTTATAACAATTTCTAACCCCGACCGAAAAGTTGACAAAATTGCCCTCGGGCCCACATGCCCGGATTCCGAAATTTTTCGAAGATAAAGTTTACCCATGAACTCACGAACTCAAATATATGATTTACTCTTAATTTCATATTCAAAATCGTGGTCAAAATTCAAGAATACGAATTTTCTAGGTTTTCCTCAAACCCCCTAATATTTACTAATTTACATGCTAAAATCCTTACATATTCAATATATTTAACACAATATAGGTGGGGTTAGCTTACCTTGTCGTTGATGATGAAAACCCCTACTTGAAGCTATCCAAAATCATCCACACCAAATGAAAATGGGGGAAAAATGACCAACCCCAGATTTTAAAAGAACTTACTGCCTCCAGCACTTCCGCACCTGCGGTCACACGACCGCTTCTACGGTTCCGCAGGTGCGGCCCCTTTACCCCTCCTGTGGTTTCTCTCCAGGCTTCCCTTTTCGCTTCTACACCTCAACACCCGCAGGTGCAGTCCCGCTTATGCGGCGAGATGACCGCATCTGCGGTCCTTACACTCCCAGTCCCAAATCGCATATGCGACTCTCCTGGCCGCTTATGTGGCACCGCACCTGCGGCCCAAGCCTCGCAGGTGCGGTTACACCAGAAGACAGTTGCTTCACTTCCTCTTCCAGTTTCCAAAATTGATCCGTTAACCATCCGGAATCCACCCGAGGTACCAGGACCCCAACCAATCATACTAAATCCCAAATCACACTCCGGACTTGATCGAGGCCTCAAACCATATCCAACAACGCTAAAATCATGAATCGACCTCCAATCCAAGCTTAATGAACTTTAGAATTTTGAACATCAACATTCGATGCCAAAACCTATCAAATCACATCTGATTGACCTCAAACTTTGCACACAAGTCATATTTGACGTTACAGACCTACTCCAACTTCCGGAATCGGATTTCAACCCTGATATCAAAAAGTCCACTTCCGGTTAAACTTCTTAAAAACCTTCAAATTTCTATCTTTAGCCAAATGACTCCAAAATGACCCACGAACCTCCGAATTCCCTTCTGATCACGCTCCCAACACCAGAATCACCATACAGAGCTCTTCCCAGACTCAGAATCCCAAACGGACATTGATAACACTGAAATGCACTTCAACCCAAACTTATGAAATTTTTCCAAAATGCTAACTTCCACAATAGGTGCCGAAACATTCCTGGGTCTTCCAAAACCCGGTGCGGACATACGCCCAACTCCGAAATCATCATACGAACCCGCTGGAACCTTCAAAATCAACTCTGAATTCCCCTGAATTCAATTCAGGAAAGAAGATACTCTGGGCTGGTTACTTTTGGATGACTATGGAAATAGACTGCATCCAATATGTCCGGAAATGCCATTGCTGTCAGATACATGCGGACATGATAAAGGTAACTCCAAATGAGCTCAATGCAACAAGCTCACCATGGTCGTTCGCCGCCTAGGGAATGGACGTTATTGGACCAATCGAGCCTTCCGCTTCCAATGGACACAGGTTTATCCTAGTGGTAATCGATTATTTCACCAAATGGGTCGAAGCAGCGTCTTATAGAGCAGTAACTAAGAAAGTCGTGGAAGACTTTGCCCACAACTGCATTGTTTGTCGATTCGGGGTTTTAGAGTTGATCATTACTAATAATGGCTCCAACCTCAACAGTGACTTGATGAATGCTATGTGTGAAACCTTCAAGATAAAACATAAGAATTCCATAGCCTATAGGCCGCAAATGAATAGAGCAATAGAGGCCACCAACAAGAATATCAAGAAGATATTGAGGAAAATGATAGAGAAGCATAAACAGTGGCACGAGAAGTTGTCATTTGCTCTATTGGGGTATCGCACCACAGTTTGCACATCAACCGGGGCAACCCCCTATATGCTGGTTTATGGTACAGAGGCAGTCATTTCCGCCGAGGTAGAAATTCCTTCCCTAAGGATCATACAAGAAGCCGAGCTCGATGATGCAGACTGGGTGAAAAGTCATTATGAGCAACTAGCCCTTATAGATGAAAAGAGAATGCAGTTTGCTATGGTCAACTCTATCAGAACAGAATGTCCAGAGCTTTCAACAAAAAAGTCAAGCCGAGACAGTTCACACCGGGGTAGCTGGTGTTAAAAAAAAATTTTCTGCATCAATACGAAGCCAAAGGGAAATTCTCTCCTAACTGGCAGGGTCCATACATGGTTCACTAGGTTCTGACAGGAGGAGCCCTCATACTTGCAGAAATGGACGGGGAAGTCTGTCAAAACCGATCAATTCAGATGCAGTCAAGCGTTATTATGTGTAATTTTCATGCTTCCCTTATATGATGTAATTTAAACTATGCCTGACATGATTCTCGTTTAAGAGGGGATACATAGGTAGCCCTATAGGTTCAGTCAGAATTTAATAAAATTTCATTTCCCTCCGCAATTGGAAACTGGGTAGAATTTTGAGGAGGAACCTCAAAATTCCAAAGTAATTTCAGTTGATTGTCGCAAGAAACAGTTAGGAGCATCAACCCATTAAACTGGTGCAGAATTTTGAGGGGGATCCTCAAAATTCTATAGCAAGAGAGGTTGCAATGTACCGAACCACGTCACAGTCGTCGGTTCCACTAAAAAATTATTATGTCATATTTTTACAAAATCATGCATATTACTGAAATTGCTTTGTTTAGCAACGCTACCCCAATGATACATACAATATCACTAGATCAGAGCTGAGCAGGTCAAGCAAAGCCAGCGGGGATACGAACTAACCTCCACTTTACAAAACTCACGATTTTCTTTGAATGCAGGAACTTGGATTATGAAATTATCAAACATACTATACACCCATGGAACAAACATTATTCAGGAATATAACTCTCAGAACCGTTGCACCTAACAATATTCGCTATCCGCACACAGCAGTGATATTCCGCATATAACAATGTCCCGAGCAATCACAATGTCACGATCTGCTATCAGCTAAGAAAGCTCTACTACCATTTGCCATTTTATTTCTTGTATAAGGCTACCATTATGCCTTTTGAGACTAAACGATGTCTCCATCTGCATTTTGCATTGCATAAGGCTACCATTCTGCCTTCCGACACTAAACATTGTCTCCATCTACATTTTTGCATTGCATAAGGCTACCATTCTGCCTTCCGAGACTAAACATTGTCTCCATCTACATTTTTGCATTGCATAAGGCTACCATTCTGCCTTTCGAGGTTAAACTCTACCTCCATCTACATTTGCATTACATAAGGCTACCATTTTGTGTTCCGAGGTTAAGTACTACCTCCATCTGCCTTCATCCTTGAATAAGGCTAAGCACTACCTCATACTGCATCTGCATGGCTGAAAGATTGCCTCATACTTCAAATTATGGCTGAAAGATCGCCTCATACTGCATCTTACGAATGAAAGATTGCCTCATACTGCATCTTACGACTCAAAGATCGCCTCATACTACATATGCATGGCTGAAAGATCGCCTCATACTGCATCTTACGGTTGAAAGATCGCCTCATACTACATCTGCATGGCTAAAAGATTGCCTTATACTACATCTACATAGCTGAAAGATCGCCTTATCCTACATTTGCATTGTACTACATCTGCATGGCTGAAAGATCGCCTCATACTACATCTGCATGATTGAAAGATCGCCTCATACTACATCTGAATGGCTGAAAAATTGCAACATACTACGTCTCATGGCTGAAAGATCGCCTCAATACTACATCTGTATGGCTGGAAGGTCTCCACATACTGCATCTGCATGGCTAAAAGATCGCCACATACTACATTTGCATGGCTGAAAAATAGCCACATACTGCATCTCATGGGCTGAAAGATCGCCACATACTGCATCTCATGGGCTGAAAGATCGCCAGATTATCCAAAGGCGTCATCATTCGAAGGCACCATCTTCATAGCCCGAGAACACCATGTCATGGCCTGAGGATCCCTTTTAATCTTTTGCATAGCATTATTCAAAGGCATCATTCTTCGGAGGCACCATCCTCATAGCCCGAGAGAATTATTTCATGGCCTGCAAATCATTTATTGTACGATTCATGGCCCAGGACGTCATGGTCAAAGGACGTCATCCTAACCGTCCGAAGACAACATTCATGGTCCGATGGGAATCTGCATCATGTTTAAATTTATGCATGGTATACACTTGTGTTGTTTCTAATTGTAGGTACATAGGCGAGCAACAACGATCCTGGCAGGAGCAAGCGTGCTCCAGTTCCCGCAGCCATATCAAACCTTAAACATTCTCATAAGCCGCCCACTCACCCCGCCTTGGATATTGCGTCCATTCTTGGAAATTCTCCATCGGCATACTCCGCCGACGGATTCTGAACTACATATGGCCTGATTCCTGTAAAACCAGGGATATGTAGGTAGCTCAGAAGCCAGGGCGCAGCCTAACTTCTTTGAACCGTTTCGTTCGGTCAAAATTGGTCATCATATCTTTACCCGACAACTCTTTCATCATTCCCACGTAAAGAGGTGCAGTTGTTGATACCCAATTTTTTTCCTATATTTTCAATATGAGAAATACCCTTCAAAACGGCATATATATGCATATGTAAGCATATCCAAATGTTTTATTATTTTTTCATAATTTTTAAAGGTTTAAAAATCAATTTATTTTCCTTTTTATCATTAAAACCCCAATAATTATTTCCAAAATTATTATTTTGGTAATTCCTTTATTTGACTTTTATATTTATGTTAAAATATAGCTAAGGTAATTTTTTGCATAATTTCACAAAAGTATTTAGTATTTTAAGCTAAATTGCATATAATTGTAATATTAGCCTCTTTTAGGATTTAATCACGTTTATATTCATGAAAATTAAGTCCAATATTTTTTAATTGATAATATATGTCATAAATCATTTTAGTACTTTCAATTTATATTTAGAAATTAATTTACTATTTTTATAATTTTAAATGGTGACAATGGCTATTTAAATGATAACCCAATTTCATTTCAATTATAGCCTAGTTTGACCCCAATTTGAGCACAATTTTCCCGGACCAATTCCCACTTAAACCCGACCCCTAACCCAACTAAGCCTACCTAAACCCGATCTCCCACCCCACCCCTTTAATCCTGGCCGTTGATCATTTAAATCAACGGACACCATTCTCCTTTCCCTTTTTAACCCTAAACGACCCCAAAACCTATCTCATTTCTCACCTACCGCCGCCCTTGAATCCCCCTTCCCTCTCAACTCTCTCTGAAACTCTCATAAACCCTATCCGCCGCCCTCTCACCCCAACCGAATACATTCCTAATCCATGGCTCCTTGCGGTCATTTGAGACATGTATCAGCCTCCTATGGCTCTTGGGTGTTGGTCTCTGTGGTTTCATGGCTAGTCCTCGAAGGAATCCGGTCCAGTCCTTGCTCGACTTTTGTTCATGGCTTTTCTTCAGCCATCCACGACCTTTTCTCCGGCCATTCATGGACTTTCAAGGCAGATACTTGACTTTCCTGGTTAGATCGGAAACTTTTAAGGTCTTTCTCACATTTTCTAGATTTTTTGAAACCCTAATCTTTAAGATCTTTTAATATTTTTTTCAGATCTGCTTTAGATCTGTACTTGCTATGAGTGTTTTAGGTGTTTTCTCAAAAGTTTTTCAACTTTCTTTCAAAACGACCCTTCATCTTCTCCGATTAGGGTTTTCCTTTAGGTTTTGCCTTTCAAAGATCTCTGATTTTAACGTGTTTGTGATTTTGCTAAGTTTTGCTCATGTCGTTCTTCTATCTGTTTCAGCATGTTAAAACTTTAGTTCTTTTTGTAGTCTCATTCGAGTTCTGAAACGGTTTGTTAGATGTGTACTTGTTTGATTTAGTTCCTCGTTCTTATTTGACTTATTTGTTTTATCGTCTTTTAAACTAGATTATTGTTAAAAAACCCTAGGTCTTCTTGGTCTGAAGCTGTTTGTTTGAGTATGCACTTGATTCGATTAAAGTTCTTTGTTTCTGACTCTCTCTTCTTTACGTGACTTATCTGATTTCGAGTTTTACTATCTCTTCAACTCAACCCTTGTTGAAACCCTGATTTCTCAAAAGGGTTTCATCACTTGTTACTGTGAGACCTTTATTTATTGTGACTCTCTTCTCCACTTTGGCTATATGTATGTTCTCTGACTATGTAACTTTGTTCACTACTGAATCCTATGCTTATTTCTGTTACTATTGTATGATATTTCTTTTGCCAAACTGCTTGGCCTCGCATGTCTGATGTTTTTGTTCACTCTATTTATATACTGAAGTACAAAAGCATGTTTCTTCCTTGATTGACCTTGATTTTGTGACTGATTTCAAAAGCTTTTCTTATGTGAGCCCTGATTTCACTCGCCTGTTTAAAATTAATTGATTCCTTTCCCTTTGATGTGATACTTTTTTTTTGCTGAATCCTTTCTAATATAAGCATATTTTTGTACTCAGACGTGATTGTTCACTACATGCTTTTACTATCCCTTTTATGGCAATAATCAAACTGATTCTTTCATTATTTGAACTTGTTACTACCCGTTAATCAATGATCCCTTAATTAAAGGGAATCACTTGTGTAATTAATTCTGACTTGTGATTGTTTCTATATTTGTGTTAAGTCTTTACTTATTATCTTATTCTTAACCTGTTTTCACAACTATAAATACCCGCTTTCTTTTATTTCAAAAGCATGAACGAACCATCTGAGTTCAGAACACACACTTTACTCAAAACTCTCTCTCTTTTCTCTGTTACTACTTGTGTTACTGCCTTGTCTAGCCGGCTGAAAGTCAAGGCTAGGCTGTGGAAATTTGCTTACTTTTCCTTTCTGCACTTTGCTTCTTACTGGTATGTCCTAGTTAATCTTCAAGCATCAACAACAACATGTTTCTTTACTTTTTCCTTCACTCTTGCCTGTTTCTGCTTATGTCTATGCAATCAAGTTTCATTACTAAGCATGCTGTAAATTAATGTGTTCCCTTATGTATAAACTCTTTCAGTCACTTGATTATGTGATTTGTTGACTTATGAATCCCAAACCCCATATTCCCTTATGTGTTTGTGTTTTCTGGCTGGTTTGTGGGCATACTAGCATCATCTATTGCTGTACATGTCCAAACCTGACCCCCTCCTATGGTCATATGCTTCAAGCAATGTATTCCCAAACCCTGGCCCCTTTGTGCAACTGTTGATTCTGTGTAGTTTAAGCTTTATTGCTACTGTTTTCAAATTACCCCTACCCCTTAATATTCTCAACCGAGTTTTAAATAAATCTCTGTTTCTGCACTTCCACTATACTCTTAGAACTTAGGATCTGTCCCTCTTTTGTGAGCCTTGCCTTGGGACCCATGAGCTCCCTCTGAACTGGGACACATAAGGGTTGTCCCTTCCACACTGCACTAATCTCTATCTAGTTATGCAAACCTGGGTGTAAGCATTGCCCGGAGTCCTTTGAGACCCTTAGGGAACTTTGACACACCCAGGTCTGAGAAAGGCTTTGAAACAAGTGGTGCTTGAGGTGGTTTATTCTATAACTCAGAAAGGAAGTCAAGAATCAGGCTTCTTCTAGTTTTAACTTCTTCTTTTACACTTTTTCTAATGTAATTCAGTATTTGGTCTGCAATATATTTGTAATAAACATTGGGGTTGACTAGTGAAAAGGGGATGAGTAATTATGCATGTTTAGCAATTAAAAGGGTAGAGAGCATGTCTATAGGATCTATTTCTTTAAATTCTGCATGTTTAACTCTACATTTAGATAACATGCCTATAAGACCTATTTTAAATTCTGCATGTTTTAATTCTACATTTAGATAACATGCCTATAGAACCTATTTTAAATTCTACATATTTATTACCATACCTAGACACCATGCCTATAGGATCTAAGCGGCTATAATCAGACATCATGTTCATAAGGTTAAAAATCAGTATTTCTCTTAGACACCATGCCTATAGGAATTTCAAGTAAATCATGCCTGCTTCGTTTGACGTTCAACTAGATATCATGTCTATAGGAATAAAAAAAATTAGCCATAATAGATATCATGCCTATAGGATCTGAAACCAGTCTAGTTTAGAATCAACTTAACTCGTACTGTTCTGAACTAGTTTTAAACAACCTGCTCTCTTTTTATTAATACTATTTAGAAATCATGCCTATAGGATCTCAAATCATTCGTTTTAAAACTGTTACTACTTTGCTAGGTTCTAAATCAGTAATAGACATCATGCTTATAGGATATCACCAACACACTTAGGCAAGCCTTACGTGACAACAATAAAAACTGAATCCGCCTTTGCTAATTAGTAACTGCTACAACCAGTAGGCAGGCCTGATTCGGACTTTTTATCTGAGTTATATAATAAACCAGTTTGCTTCAACAATTAAAATTCCCCTTGCCTTAGTACTTTAAATTCAGACCTTAAATGTGTTTGAGCCGTGCTATTTATGTGCTTTACTTGAGGAGGTATATATGAGCCTCTTAGTTGCTTACATGTTTCCCCTAATATGCAGTCCTACTTATTTTGAATGTCGCCTCAGTTTTTTAACACTTTAAAAACCTAAGAGTAAGCTTTAAATCCTCCCCCTTATAGGAATAGTAGTCCTAAATTCTCCGGGACTGATAGGAATGAGACGAGTAATAGCATGCAATAGAGGTCGAGACCAATCCACGCTTTAATACCCTAACGGGGTGGGAAGGGTAGATATGGATATGATGACCGGTGCTCTAATACCACGTGTATCCCCTCTTCTGAGGAGTGTCATACCGGGTATCGCATTGATGTGATCCATATTATAAATAAACCTAGGACTCCTCTCTCCTTTTATATTTTCAAGTATTTGTAAAAATGTAGCTCCCTTTCAAAATTCACCTTTAGATTGTTTTCAGACCCTTATGTGTTTAAACCTAAATCCCTTACTACTTGAGTCTATGCTCGTCTATTTGCTAATTGTACAAATTCACAAAATTGTTTGGCCGGGAATCACACTAGTGGATCCTGAGGGGTGCCTAACACCTTCCCCTTAGGATAATTTCAAGCCCTTACCTTATCTTTTGTTATCAAACAAACTTAGAAATGAACTTTATAGGTGTCCTAATGCACCTTGACTCATTAGGTGGCGACTCTTCAAATGCAAAACCCAGTTCCCAAAAGGAATGAGTTGTCCTACACCCCAAAAATGTCATAAACCATATTTTCCGATGCAAAGAGGGAAAATGGGGGCGCGACACCAACCAGTCCCAAAACACACTACAGACTTGATCGAGGCCTCAAACCATATCCAACAACGCTAAAATCATGAATCGACCTCCAATCCAAGCTTAATGAACTTTAGAATTTCAAACTTCAACATTCGATGCCGAAACTTATCAAATCACATCCGATTGACCTTAAACTTTGTGCACAAGTCATATTTGATGTTATGGACCTACTCCTACTTCCATAATCATATTCCGACCCCGATATCAAAAAGTCCACTTCCGGTCAAACTTCTCAAAAACCTTCAAAATTCTATCTTTAGACAAATGACTCCAAAATGGCCCACGGACCTCCGAATTCACTTCCGATCGCGCTCCCAACACCAGAATCACAATACGAAGCTATTCCCAGACTCTGAATCCCAAACGGACATTGATAACACTGAAATGCACTTCAACCCAAACTTATGAAATTCTTCCAAAATGCTAACTTCCACAATAGGTGCCGAAACATTTCCGGGTCTTCCAAAACCCGGTCCGGATATACGCCCAAGTTCGAAATCATCATACGAATCCTATGGAACCTTCAAATCCCAATTCCGAGATCGTTTGCTCAAAAATCCAATCTTAGTTAATTCTTTCAACTTAAAGATTCCGAAATGAAAATTTTCTTTCCAAATCAACTCCGATTTCCCCGAAAATCAATTCCGATCATGCGTACAAGTCAGAATACCTGAAGTGAAACTGCTCATAACCTCAAGTTGCTGAACAATGTGCTAGAGTTCAAAACGACCGATTGGGTCGTTACATCAAGCATAACCCATCATGTAGAAATATTAAGCGTTCACCATTTGATATCCCTATTTACAAGAGGTTCAACTTTAATTATTGGGCTACCATTGTGCTTGGGGGTTGAGAAATATATAGCTCTAGCTTAGAATTATTAGTTTTTCAAGTAATTTACTAGAGTTCTTTTTAGATATCGTTAAGTGTTTATAGCTAAACCATTAGTTTGTTCATATATGTAGATTTCTTACCAAGGGCTCTTTTTCATATACGTTGAAGCACGGGTTCTGCTGAACCCACGACCCCATTGCTGGATCCGTCCCTAGTGTTTTTGTGTATGTATTTAAGTATTTTCTTTTGATATTTTAGATAACCAATTAGCTGAGATTTACTACATTGATTTGTTCCCTTTTATCCTTGTAGTAGATGACACTCAAAGGATCAGTATGCAGTTTTGATAAAAGGAGTAATAGATTATAATGATTCTATTAAAACTAAGCTCAACGGTTGTAGCAATTAAAAGAAGGTTCTTTTTTATGATACTCCATCCGTTTCAATTTATGTGAACTCATTTGACTGGGCACGGAGTTTAAGAAAAGAGAGAAGACTTTTGAACTTGTGGTATAAAATAAGACACATATATTTTGTGTGGCTATAAATCATTACATAAAGGTAAATTGTTTCCAAATAAGGAAAGAGGTCATTCTTTTTGGCACGGACCAAAAAGGAAATAGGTTCACGTAAATTGAAACGGAGAGAGTACTTGATTTGTAAAAGGAAAAAAAAAGATACAGATTTTTTTTCCATATTTGGTTGATAAAGTTTCTATAGATATTATTCATCCATTTAATTTTATATATTGAGCTACTAGATAGTCTCCTAGATTGATCAATCAAGAATTGTTTTTTATTATTCCTATATCACCTTCAAGCATTCTTATTTCAGGGAAGTGGGTAGTGCAAAAACACAATAGTAGGTCCAAAATATTGTCTTTACTAGCTTTTTGTGCCACGATCCTTTATCAATACTTGCACCACTTTACATAGGGTTGTTGACTCAGAGAAGGTAAGTCTTGCTCTTTGCATTCACGGCAGAATCTTTCTTGTTAAGTATCGTTGAAAGAATTTTGGCAAAAGTTTCTTTAATAGCTGTACATGAGATCAGTCTAGCTAGGAATGTTAAGACAGAGCTAAAAAACTCCAAAGCACTTTATATTCCATCAAACCTCTGGTGTTAGTATTGAAACTGGTTGAAGTAGCATTTGACTTTCGTTGCACCCCTTGTAATCTAGCCTCATCAACTCATTGACTTTTCATGTTCAGGCACAACAATCTCTTATTATCGAAGTTCATTTCTCATTGCTGGCTAATCCTTGATATATCGTAAGTTGTCTCATCAGTTTGGTGTTTCATGTTTGTTTCTTGTGTATTACCTTGTTCTATTTATGTTTTATAAATTTAGCTCTTCTTATTACTTAGGCGTGGCTTTCTAGTGGCTTGATGTTGTATGGCTCTCTTCTGTTATGTAGATCTTCTATGCATATCTCAAACTTGAAATTTCTGTCAATTTGAATAGCTATAACTATAAATATTTTTTTAGATAACAATCAAGTTTGTTTCATATATTGTAGTTAGCATCTTCATCGAATATTCTATTGCATAATTGCTTAAATAGCTAGATTTGAAACATTTAAAAATAAAATTACTTTGACAAATTATAATCCTAACTTATGAATTTGATTCTAGCAAGTTGTTTGAGGGATTTCACCTGTGTGTTGTTCTTTATAGTATTTCTCAAGTGTAGTTTATTTTCTTATGGTATTTCTCACAAGCATGGTTGAGTTACTTTTAATGTCTAAACTGATAATTAGTTGTTAATGTCAACTTTAACTTTGGGTCTTCTCTTGAAATGCAACCAAATCTGCACTTCGTATCACCTCTATTCATGAGTTTCAAATTCGCTAGGTAACTGATGATTGTATTTCCAACTAGGACTTGACTGTTAATAATTTTTATTTATCATCTTTTGTAGGCGGAGCAAATGAATAAAGGGTAGATGAAACCAGTAAAAACTTTACATGCGAGTATTGGTTGATTGTTGCTGAAATTTAAAATGTTCTAGAAATCTTTTATTTTCATATATATTATACAAAGTTATGTGCTAAATCTTGAATCGGAGAACAATATTGTATATTTTGATTTAATGGTACTATAATTTTGATATTTTGGATCATTATTTTGTTTATGAATAATTCTCTTTCGAGATTTATAATGATTTTCTTGTATTACGCTTTATTATATAATATAACAAGTATTTTTAGCCAAATAAAAGGGTGTATTGTTGCAATATGTTCCATGAATCGTTGCAAAAGCATTTTGGACTGTTGCTATAAACTAATGAAACCATTGCAATAGAAACAAAACTGGTACTATGGCATCCTGAAACCATTACAATAGCCGTAGTAACTGTTGTATCAAATGCTATTTCAACGGTTCATAACCGTCCCATTTGACTAAAATAAGTGTTACAATAGATAAGTGGAAAACCGTTGCAATGGACCTATCTAATGCAACGATTGTGTGACAGTTGCAAATAATCGTTGCAGTAGATCTATTGGCACAAGAGTGGATGTGACGGTCACTGTATCATTGCAATAGAGCAATGGCAACAGTTTCCTTATCTATTGGAACGGGGTACAATCACTATGACATTTGCAACCTATCTTGAGGTCATGGTCATTCGCCAACTGCACTAGTCCGTTCTCTTCCTATGGACATCCACTAAGTACACGACATTATCTTCTAATTCAAAGTCATGTTGTATCCTTCTTCACATCAAGCAACTCCTTTCCGTTGTATCAAATTTCATGCCGTATAATGGCAGATATTTCAAGTCAAGTCCAAAAACCCAGTCACTCTCCACCCTGAATCCCAATTCACTTCAGACTTTTTGTAATGACCCAAAAGGTCATCATTTGTTTTAAAAGTAAATTTTACATTCCAAGGCTTTAAAAACCTCTTTCAACATCACCTCAATTTGCGTGCGCAGTCCGGGCACGTAATGGAAAGCCATTTTGTGAAAATCTGTGAAAAATGATGAATTTTCCATTTAAAATGAGTTTGAGTTGACTTCGGTCAACATTTTGGGTAAACGGATTCGGACCCGTGATTTGACGGTCCCATAGGGTCCATAAAATAATATGAGACTTGGATGTATGCCTGGAATCAAATTTCGAGGTCCCAATCCCAAGAAATAAATTTTAAAAGAAAGTGTTTTTTCGGGAATATTTATGAGTGTTTGAAAATGAAACATGTGTAAAACATGATGGTATCGGGCCCGTATTTTGGTTCTGTGGCTCGTTACAAGTCTTATATATAATTTAAGATAAGTCTGTGAAATTTGGTAAGAAACGAACTTGAAACGACGTGAATCAGACAATTTTTGAGAAAATTGAAAAAAATTGAAGTTCTTAAGAAATTTCATGATTTTGATGCTAAATTCATAGTTGTTGTTATTTTAGTGATTTGAATGCACGAGGGAGTCCGCATGATTTTTTAGGTTGGTGTGCATATTTGGTTTGGAGACTGGAGGACTCGGGTGAGTTTTGGATAGACCACGGGGTGGATTTTGGACTTGAGGAATTGCAGAATTTCAGTTGTTGCATTGCAGGACTGCAAGCTTTGCATTTGCGAAGCCTGGCTCGCAAATGCGAGTTCGCTAATGCGAAGGCTATGTCACAAATGCGAACAATAGCCCAGGCCAGCTTGCCTAGCAAATGCGAGGGGTTGATCGCAAATGCGACCCCCCCCAGTTTTAGCCAGACGTCGCAAATGCGACACATTGTTCGCAATTCCCACTTTCCAAATGCGAAAACTGCTTCGCAAATGCGAACTTAGCAGAAGTCTGGGATTCACAATTGCGAACCCTGATCGCAATTGCGACATCTGCAAGTTTACAACTTACCCGAAAATTATTCATTTTTCACACTCTTTCAAAACCAAAACACTCTTGGGCAATTTTTCAAAGACAACTCTTCTTTCAAATCGATTGTAAGTCATTTTAACTTGTTTCCTTCAATCATTAACATCTTTTCGTATGATTTTAACTCAAAATCAATGATTTTCATAGGGGAAATTGGGTGTTTTGGGTAGAACCTAGGTTTTTTCAAAAATTGAGGATTTGGACCTTGATTTGGGATCCGATTTCAAAAAAAAAAATTATATATTTGAGTTCATGGGGAATGGGTGATCGGGTTTGGGTTCGAACCTCCGGTTTTGACCATGTGGGCCCGGGAACGATTTTTGACTTTCTGGGTAAAACTTTAGAAAACTCATTTTCATGCATTAGAATTGATTCATTTAGCATTTATTGATGTAATTAAGTAACTTTTGGCTAGATACAAGCGAATTGGTGGTGAAATCAAGAGGTAAAGCGATAGTAGAGGCTTGAATTGTGTTCGTGACATCGAGGTAAGTATTTGGTGTAACCTTAGCTTGAGGGATTAGGAGTCGAGTCCTATTTGCTATGTGGTAATTGTCGAGTACGACATATGGGCATGGTGATGAGTATCTATATGTTGGTGTCAAGCAAGCATGCCCGTGAGTCTTATACTATGATTATTATGACTTCGTTGTATTATTCATGCCTTGATGATGCTTTCTATTGTTGGCAAAGTTTGTGGAAGTAATTGTGACATTTGAACATTGAGGAGCATTGGCTCAAATTATACAATGATATGTAAAAGTATACGTGGTAATTCTTTTGGAGCATTGGCTCAAATTATACAATGATATGTAAAAGTATACGTGGTAATTCTTTTGGAGCATTGGCTCAAGTTGTGAAGTAAAAGTGAGAAAAAGAAGAGAATTATTACGTGGCCTCCCTTACCAGGATTTTGTTGCTTTTGATGTTATCTCCCTTGCCGTGATGTTTATGTTTCTTTTGATGTTGATCCCTTGCCGAGACTTGATTGTTGAACTATTGTTTCCTTGCTGGGATTCTTATTATAATTTCATTTATTTCCTTGCCCTATTGTTTGTGATTGTTGTTTGGGTGAGGAAGAGTGTTAAAGCACGAAGGGTGATATCGTGTATTGTTTTGGTGAGAGTGTTAAAGCACGAAGGGTGATGCCACGTATGATTTGTGAGGAAAGAGTGTAAAGCACGAAGGGTGATGTTGTGCCGCATGATGTACCATTCCGTGCCGATTATATTGATTATATGGTGAGGAAGAGAGTAAAAGCACGAAGGGTGATGCCCTACACATTTTCATTACTTGATTGCTTTGGTGAGGACGAGAGTAAAAGCACGAAGGGTGATGCCGTGCACTGGTTGATTTTTGATTCCTTGTTGATATTTGAGAGATGTTGTTTCTTTCAGTTACCTATTGTCTTTCTATTCTAAATTGATAGTTCCCCCGCAACATGTTACCCCTCCCATACTTGACTGTATATTACTGTTCTTCTTTTCCGCTGTATATAGTTAAATTGCACAGATTTATTTGGTAGTCTGGTCCTAGCATCGTCACTACATCGCCGAGGTTAGGCTAGGCACTTACCAGCACATGGGATCAGTTGTGCTGATACTACACCCTACACGGTGTGCATATCCCGGAGCAGCAGCTTTTGGACCGTAGATTGGGTGGCTGCCTTCAGTCCACGCAGAGATCCAAGGTAGTCCTACGGTCATCCGCAAGCCCTGGAGTCTCCCTCTATCCTTTTACTCCTGTTTCATTTACTTAGTTCATAAATAATGTATCTTCTAATTTTAGACGTTGTATGTAGTATTCTTAGATCGTCTGTGAAGCTGTGACTCCAGTTCTGGGCAGTCTTATTTAAACAGTTGTATTGGTTATACTTAGTAATTTTATTATTTTTCTTCCGCTTGATATAAATTTCGTTGTCTTTAAGTTGTTGATAATAATTTCTTGTAAAGCATTTAAATGGGAAAAAGGTAATTTGTTCAAATAGTCGACTTGCCTAGCTCACACTAGTAGGCGCCATCATGACTCCCGAGGGTGGGAAATCCAGGTCGTGATAAGTTGGTATCAGAGCTCTAAGTTACATGGGTGTCACAGTTCATTGACAAGCTTAGTAAGTCTGAGGGATCGGTACAGAGACGTCTGTATTTATCCCAGAGGCTACATGGTTAGGAAAAACTTCACATTTAATCTTTTCTTTCGTACGGTTTGGTTTCTTAATGCTAATTGAATTTCTAGTCTGTTCTTTTGTAGATGGCAAGAACACGTGCTTCCTCATCCACTGACCAGCAGCCTGAGCCCCTAGTAGCAGCTCCCATAAGGGGCAGAGGCAGAGGCCGAGGTCGTGCTAGAGGCCGAGGTAGGGGTAGAGCTCAGCCCAGAGAAGCAGCACTAGCGGTACAGCCTCAGGTTGACTTTGATGATGAGGTTCTGGCCCAACAGTTCTGGTGGGGCCAGCTCAGGGCCAAGAGGAGTTTATTGCTATCCTAATACTCCAGGATGCTCTGGTCCGTCTAGTGGGCCTTATGGAGAGTGTCACCCGAGTAGGCTTTCTTACTGTAGCCCCAACCGTCTCTTAGGCTAGAGAAGGAGCTCAGACTCCTGCTACTCGCACTCTGGAGCAGGTAGCTCCCTAGTTCCAAACTCTAGCAGTTCAGCCAGCTGGAGCAGTTCAGTCGAATATAGTAGCTCAGACCGGTGATGAGCATCTATGTCTGTCGATGCTTTGTGGAGGTTGGACAGGTTCACCAAGCTCTTCACTACTACTTTCAGCGGTGCATCTTGTGACGATCCCCAGGATTTTCTAGACAGTTGTCATGAGGTTCTCAGGAACATGGGGATAGTGGAGATCAATGCGGTCAATTTAGCTACTTTTTCCTTGTATGGAACTGCCAAGACTTGGTGGAGATATTATTTCTTGGCTAGACTAGCCGGATCACTAGCTTTTACTTGGGAGCAGTTTACTCAGCTATTTCTGGAGAAGTTTCTCTCTATTACTCAGAGAGGGATCTATAGGAGGCAGTTTGAGTGTCTCCGGCAGGGTTCTATGACTGTTACTTAGAATGAGACTAAATTCATCGACTTGGCTCGTCATGCTCTTCTCATACTTCCCACCGAGAGAGAGAGAGAGAGGGGGTAAGGAGGTTCATTGAGGGAATTATTCAGCCGATTTGACTTCAGATTGCCAAGGAGACAAGGAGTGAGATTTCTTTCTAGGAGACGACCAATGTGGCCAGGAGAGTTAAGATGGTTCTATCGCAGGAAGTTGGTCAGGGGTCTGACAAGAGGCCTCATAATTTAGGCCGATTTAGTGGTACCTCATTTGGAGGCATAGATTCATATGGTAGAGGCCATACTCCCAGGCCTTTTCAGTCGGCACTCCAGGTTTCTCACGGTGCTTCAGGTGGTCGTTGTTCCTATATGCAGTATTCTGATTAGCAGTCCTACAGTGCACCACCAGCTCCTATCAGTGCACTGCCGCTTCAGAGTTTTCGAGGTGGTCATTCAGGTCGTCAAGGTCAGCAGCCGAGGGCTTGTTACACTTGTGGTGATATGGGACACATTGCTAGGTTTTGCCCTCGAGCACCGAGTAGCTCTCAGCATCAGGGTTCCCGTGCCATGGTTCTGGCACCGAGTGTTCCACATCCCGCCCATCCAGTTAGAGGTGGGGGTAGAGGTGCTAGAGGTGGAGGTAAAGGTATTAGAGGTGGAGCTCAGGCCGCTAGAGGTGGAGGCCAACGAGCATCAGGCCGTTTTAAAGATGTAGTTTAGGGTGGTGGGGCCCAGCCCAATGTTATGCTCTTCCAGCCAAGCCCGGGGCTAAGGTTTCCGATGCAGTTATCACAGGTACTGTTCTGGTTTGTAGCAAAGCTACTTCAGTTTTATTTGATCCAGGATAAAACTTATTTTGCAAAGCTACGAACTCCTATGTGTTATCTTATTTTGCACCGTATCTGGTCATGCCTAGTAATTCTTTGAGTGCTCCTCTTTTTGTGTCTATACCCATGGGTAATTCTATTGTGGTAGATCAAGTCCATCGTTCATGTATAGTTGTGATTGGAGGTCTTAATACTCGTGTAGATTTGCTTCTTCTGGACATGGTTGATTTTGATGTCATATTAGGGATGGACTGGTTGTCACCTTATCACGCTACCTTGGACTGTCATGCCAAGACTATGACCTTAGCCTTGGCGGTTTACCCCGTTTAGAGTGGAGAGGGACTACTAGTCAATCTACCCGTAGTGTTATCTCTTATATGTAGGCTCGGAGTATGGTCGAGAAGGGGTATTTGGCCTATGTTCGTGATCCTAGTGCTGAGGTTTCTCCTATTGATTCTGTGCCTGTTGTTCGTGAGTTTCCTGAGGTATTTCCTGCAAACCTGCTGGGTATGCCACCCTATAGGGATATTGACTTTTTCAATGATTTGGCTTCAGGCACTCAGCCCATTTTTATCCCACCGTATCGTATAGTCCCGCCTGAGTTGAAAGAGTTGAAGGAGCAGTTACAAGACTTTCTTGGAAAAGGTTTCATTACACCTGGTGTTTCGCCTTGGGGTGCGCTAGTGTTGTTTGTTATGAAGAAGGACGGATCGATGAGAATGTGAATTGATTACCAGTAGTTGAACAAGGTTACAATCAAGAATAAGTATCCACTGCGGGGAATTGATGATTTGTTTGATCAGCTTTAGGGTTCCAAGGTATTTTCGAAGATTAGCTTGAGATCTGGCTACCATCAGTTGAGGATTAGGGCATTCGATGTCCCTAAGACAGCTTTCCGCACTCGGTACGAGCATTATGAGTTCTTGGTGATGTCATTCGGGTTGACAAATGCCCCAACAACTTTTATAATTTGATGAATTGAGTGTTTAGGCCTTACTTGGATTTGTTTGTGATAGTCTTCATTGATGATATTTTGATCTATTTCCGTAGCCGGGAGGAGCACGAACAACATCTTAGAGTGGTTCTTCAGACTTTGAGGGATAGTCGGTTGTATGCTAAGTTTTTGAAGTGCGAGTTCTGGTTGAGTTCAGTTGCATTCCTGGGTCATGTTGTGTCAGCAGAGGGTATTCAAGTCGATCTGAAGAAGATTGATGCAGTCAAGAACTGGCCCAGACCAGCAGCAGCTACAGAGACCCGGAGTTTCTTGGGATTGACAGGATATTATCGTTGGTTTGTGGAGGGGTTTTCATCTTTTGTAGCCCCGATGACCAGATTGACCCAGAAGGGTGCCCAGTTCAGATGGTCAGACGAGTGTGAGGCGAGCTTTCAGAAGCTCAAGAGAGCTCTGACTATGACACCGGTGTTGGTTTTGCCCATAGGTTTAGGGCCTTATACAGTTTATTGTGATGCATCTTGTATTGGTCTATGCTTCACGACAGTTGAAGATTTATGAGAAGAACTATCCGGTTCATGATTTGGAGTTGGCAGCCATTGTTCACGCGTTGAAGATTTGGAGGCATTATCTGTATGGTGTGGCATGTGAGGTGTTCACGGATCACAAGAGTCTACAGTATTTGTTCAAGCAGAAGGAGCTAAATTTGAGGCAGAGAAGGTAGTTGGATCTATTAAAGGACTATGATATCACCATCATATATCATACGGGAAAGGCCAATGTGGTGGCCGATGCTTTGAGTAGGAAGTCAGCCAGTATGGGTAGTCTTGCTTATATTCTGGTCGGTGAGAGACCGCTTACTTTGGATGTTCAGGCTTTGGCCAATCAGTTCGTGAGGTTGGATGTTTCTGAGCCCAACCGTGTGTTAGCTTGCACAATCGCTCATTCTTCTTTATTGGAGTGTATCCGAGATCAGTAGTATGATGATTACTCATTTGTGTGTCCTTAGATACGTAGTGCAGCACAGAGGTGCCAAGCAGGTTACCTTAGGAGATGATGGAGTTTTGAGATTGTAGGGTTGAGTTTGTGTGCCTAATGTGGATGGACTTCGAGAGTTGATTTTAGAGGAGGCCCATAGTTCCCGGTACTCTATTCATCCGGGCGCCACGAAGATGTATCAGGATTTGTAGCAGCATTATTGGTGGAGGAGAATGAAGAAGGATATCGTTGCATATGTGGCTTGGTGTTTGAATTGTCACCAGGTTAAGTACGAGCATCAGAGACTTGGTGGTTTGTTCTAGAAGATTGAGATTCCTGAGTGGAAGTGGGAGCGTATCACTATGGACTTCATTGTTGGACTCCCACAGACTCAGATGAAGTTCGATGCAGTGTGGGTTATTGTTGACAGGCTAACCAAGTCAGCACATTTCATTCTTGTGGCAGTCTCCTACTCTTCCGAGAGGTTAGCTGAGATCTATATCCGGGAGATTGTTTGTCTTTATAGTGTGCCCAAGTGTATCTTTTTGGATCGAGGTACATAGTTTACCTCCCATTTTTGGAGAGCAGTTCAGCGAGAGTTCGACACACGAGTTGAGTTGAGCATAGCATATCATCCTCAGATGGACGGGAAGTCCGAGCGAACTATTCAGATTTTGGAGGATATGCTCCGAGCATGTGTCATTTACTTTGGAGGCTTGTGAGATCAGTTTTTGCCTTTAGTAGAGTTTTCTTATTACAACAACTACCAGTCGAGTATCTAGATGGCTCCGTATGAGGCTTTGTATGGTAGGCGGTGTCGGTCACCGGTTTGATGGTTTGAGCTGGGGGGGCTCGGTTGTTGGGTACGAATTTGGTTCAGGATGCCTTAGACAAGGTCAGGATCATCCACGATAGGCTTGGTACATCTCAGTCCAGGCAAAAAAGTTATGTCGACCGTAAGGTTCGTGATTTGGCATTCATGGTCAGTGAGCAGGTATTGCATCGAGTGTCGCCTATGAAGGGCGTGAAGAGATTTTGGAAGAAGGGCAAGCTTAGCCCTAGGTTCATTGGCCCGTTTGAGATTCTTGATCGAGTGGGAGAGGTGGATTACAGACTTGTGTTGCCGCCGAGCTTATCAGCCGTGCATCCAGTGTTTCATGTGTCCATGCTTCAAAAATATGACGGCGATCCATCCCACGTGTTAGATTTCAGCACTGTCCAGTTGGACAAGGACTTGCCTTATGAGGAGGAACCGGTAGCTATTCTAGACCGGTAGGTTCGTCAGTTGACATCGAAGAGCTTTCCTTCTGTTCGTATTAAGTGGAGAGGTCAGCCCGTTGAGGCATCGGTCTGGGAGTCCATGTCCGATATGCGGAGCCGTTATCCCCATCTTTTCCCCGACTCAGGTACTTCCTTCTTCTGTCTGTTCGAGGACGAACGGTTATTTTAGAGGTAGAGGATGTGATGACCCAAAAGGTCATCACTTGTTTTAAAAGTAAATTCTGTATTTAGAGGCCTTAAAATCCTCTTTCAGCATCACCTCAATTTGCGTGCGCAGTCCGGGCGCTTAGCCAGAGAGCCATTTTGTGAAAATATGTGAAAAATGATGAATTTTGCATTTAAAATGAGTTTGAGTTGATTTTGGTCAACATTTTGGGTAAACGGACCAGGAACCGTGATTTGACGATCCCGGAGGGTCCGTAGGAAAATATGGGACTTCGGCATATGCCTAGAATCGAATTCCAAGGTCCCAAGCCCGAGAAATGAATTTTTAAAGAAAATTATTTTCTGGAATATTTATGAATTTTTGAAAATAAAATGTGTGTAAAACTCGATGGTATCGGGCCCATATTTTGATTCCGGAGCCCAGTACAGGTCTTAAGATAAGTCTGTAAAATTTGGTAAGAAACGGACTTGAAACGACGTGAATCTGATCGTTTTTGAGAAAATTGGAAAAATTTGAAGTTCTTAAGAAATTTTATGCTAAATTCATAGTTATTGATGTTATTTTAGTGATTTGAATGCACGGGCAAGTCCGTATGATGTTTTCAGGTTGGTTTGCATATTTTGTTTGGAGCCCCGAGGGCTCGGGTGAGTTTTGGATAGGCCACATGGTGGATTTTGGACTTGAGGAATTGCAGATTTCAGCTGTTGCATGGTAGACCTACATTCGCAAAGCCTGGCTCGCAAATGCGAAGGCTATGTCGAACATAGCCCAGACCAGCTTGCCTCGCAAATGCGAGGGGTTGATCGCAAATTTGACCCCCCCCCCCGTTTTAGCCAGACGTCGCAAATGCCATACATTGTTCGCAATTCCCATTTCGCAAATGCAAAAACTGCTTCACAAATGTGAACTTAGCAGAATTCTAGGTTCGCAATTGCGACATCTACAAGCTGCAATTTTACAACTTAGCCGAAAATCTTTCATTTTTCACACTCTTTCAAAACCAAAACACTCTTGGGCGATTTTTCAAAGGCAACTCTTCTTCCAAATCAATTGTAAGCCAATTTTAACTCGTTTCCTTCAATCATTAACATCTTTTCACATGATTTCAACTCAAAATTAATGATTTTCATGGAGGAAATTCGGTGTTTTGAGTAGAACCTAGGTTTTTTAAAAATTGGGGATTTGGACCTCGATTTGGGGTCCGATTTCAAAACAAATTATATATTTGAGTTCATGGGGGAATGTGTGATCGGGTTTTGGTTCGAACCTCGGGTTTTGACCATGTGGGCCCGGGAGAGATTTTTGACTTTTTGGGTAAAACTTTAGAAAACTCATTTTCATGCATTAGAATTGATTCATTTAGCATTTATTGATGTAATTAAGTAACTTGTGGCTAGATACGAGCGAATTAGTGGTGGAATCAAGAGTTAAAGCGATAGTAGAGGCTTGAATTGTGTTCGTGGCATCGAGGTAAGTGTTTGGTCTAACTTTATCTTGAGGGATTAGGAGTCGAGTCCTATTTTCTATGTGATAATTGTTGAGTACGACTTATAGGCATTGTGACGTGTATCTATACGTTTGTGCCAAGCATGCCCGTGAGTCTTATATTGTGATTATTATGACTTCGTTGTATTATTCATGCCTTGAGGATGATTTCTATTGTTGGGAAAGTTTGTGATAATAATTGTGATATTTGAACATTGAGGAGCGTTGGCTCAAATTGTACAATGAAATGTGAAAGTATACATGGTAATTAAATCTTCTGATGCATTGGATCAAGTTGTGAAGTGATTTGTGAAGTAAAAGTGAGAAAAATAAGAGATTTATTACGTGGCCTCCCTTGCCGAGATATTGTTGCTTTTGATGTTATCTCCCTTGCCGGGATGTTGATGTTTCTTTTGATGTTGTTCCCTTGCCGGGACTTGATTGTTGAACTATTGTTCCCTTGCTGGGATTCTTATTGTAATTTCATTTATTTCCTTGCCCTATTGTTTGTGATTGTTGTTTGGGCAAGGAAGAGTGTTAAAGCACGAAGGGTGATGCCGTGTATTGTTTTGGTGAGAGAGTGTTAAAGCACGAAAGGTAATGCCGTGTATGATTTGTGAGGAAAGAGTGTAAAGCTCGAAGGGTGATGTTGTACCGCATGATGTACCATTCCGTGCCAATTATATTGATTATATGGTGAGGACGAGAGTAAAAGCACGAAGGGTGATGTCGTGCACATTTTCATTACTTGATTGCTTTGGTGAGGACGAGAGTAAAAGCATGAAGGGTGATGTCGTGCACTGGTTGATTTCTAATTCCTTGTTGATATCTGAGAAATGTTGTTTCTTTCAGTTACCTGTTGTCTTTCTATTCTAAATTGATAGTTCTCCCACAGCATGTTACCCATCCCATACTTAACTGTATATTATTATTCTTCTTTTCCGTTGTATATAGTTAAATTGCACAGGTTTATTTGGTAGTCTGGTCCTAGCCTCGTCACTAATTCACCAAGGTTAGGCTAGGCACTTACCATCACATGGGGTCGGTTGTGCTGATACTACACTCTGTACTATGTGCAGATCCTAGAGCAGCAGCTTTTGGACTGTAGATTGGGAGGCTACCTTCAGGCGTCCGGAGGCCCTGGCTTCTCTCTCTATCCCTTTACTCCTGTTTCATTTACTTAGTTCAGAAACAGTGTATCTTGTATTTTTCAGACTTTGTATGTAGTATTCTTAGATCGTCTGTGAAGCTGTGACTCCAGTTCTGGGTAGTCTTATTTAAATAGTTGTATTGGTTATACTCAGTAATTTTATTATTTTTCTTCCGCTTGATATAAATTCCATTGTCTTTAAGTTATTGCTCATAATTTCTTGTAAAGGATTAAAATGGGAAAAAGGTAATTTGTTCAAATAGTCGGCTTGCCTAGCTCACACTAGTAGGTGCCATCATAACTCCCGAGGGTGGGAAATCCGGGCCGTTACACTTTTTCTCTGGGTGTGGTTATCCTGCCACTGATCCCATACGCTACTTTGCCACACTCCCACTTTGGTCAAACTCACTCCTCTATGCAACAGCTCGGCTCTTGTCGTCCACACTAGGCTTTCTAGGAGTTTAATCACCACAAGACACTTCCCACATGTCTTTCCTCGTCCTCTATCGCCCAGTTGTTCCCTTAAATCAACATTTATCTCGGTAGCACTTGCACGAACATATCACTTCTACTCTAAACCTTTCCGAAGATCATCTTTCTTAAGCCGTCAACATTAGAAATACCGATTAGATCCTGAACCTCCGCACACCGCGATCTTTGACAGCTGTTCCATGACACCATCTCACAATACACGACCTAAAGGCGAATTGAAGAATATCATAGCACTGGCAAACTTAACACATTCAATCAAGGACGACGACACTGTGTCGTAGATGAAAATTCTACCACACTTGATAACACCAAGGCTCGTTATTCTATCAACCCAAACCTGATCAGTTTTAGTCCGATTTCCTTTCCTCCGTTGGAAATAAATACCGAATCTTTGAATCATGCACTGAGTAGACCTCCTTTCAAGTCGTTCCCTGCCCTAACACATAGGCAAGTGTAACGACCCGACCGGTCATTTTGAGCTTCTGAACCTTGCTTGCCAGTTCTCAGGCATTACTAGCCCCGTGTGACGTGTTATGACTTATGTAAATCGTCGGTTTTGGTTTTCAGGGTAATCGGAATGAATTTTGAAGAACAATTCTCATTTTGAAGCTCAAAATTTGAAAGGTTTGACCAAATTTTAACTTGTTAGTATATGATCCTGTATTGGAATTTTTATAATTTTGTTAGTTTTGTTGAGTGAATTGGGACTTAGGAGAGTGATCGTAATGTATTTTAAAGGTTCGGAGTAGATTTAGGCTTGAATTGGCGAAATTGGAATTTTTGGCATTTTTCTTTTGATAGGCGAGATTTTATTATGGTGGACGGAATGGA
This sequence comes from Nicotiana sylvestris, assembly GCF_000393655.2. Taxonomy (NCBI): domain Eukaryota; kingdom Viridiplantae; phylum Streptophyta; class Magnoliopsida; order Solanales; family Solanaceae; genus Nicotiana; species Nicotiana sylvestris. The sequence goes on along the minus strand of NC_091060.1, from coordinate 113,148,138 downwards.
ATTTCAGAAATTGGAGTAGGTCCATTGTGACATTTGTGACATGTGTTGAAAATTTCAAGTTATTCGGATGAGGTTTGATAGTCTTTTTGAACGAAAGAGGAATTTGGAAGTCTTTGAATCCTTAGGCTTGAATTTAATGTGATTTTGGTGGTTTGATGTTGTTTTGAGTGTTCCGAAGATTGGAACAAGTTTGAATGATGTTATGAGGTATGTTGGCATATTTGGTTGAGTCCCGAGGGCCTTGAGTGAGTTTCGGGTGGTTAAACGGATCAAATTGCATGTTAAAAAGTTGCAGGTTTTAGCTCCAGTTCTGTTGCAGGGTTTTTCTTCATTGCGATCGCGTGAGGAGGCTCGCGATCGTGTATACCTATCTCACGGGAATCATTTGGAGGTAAAATTATTGACTTCATAACTCGTTTATATGTGATTAAAGGTCTAATTAGTGGTGAGAATTTGGAGAAATCAGTGCAATAATGGGTAATTACGGCTTGAGATTAAGAGACCTTAAAATGGTAATTTGAGGGGTCATTTGGACTCCGATTTCAGTATTCTTTGTATGTATTGACTCGTGGGAGGATTAGGATCCTTATGGTGTAAATTTTATCGGATCCCGAGACATGGGCCCGGGGGCGGGTTTGGCCAATTTCGGGATTTTTGAGTTAATTCGATTATTTTCGCTTGGGCTTTGTTCCTTTAGCGTGTATTAATGATGTGGAACTAATTTTGGTTAGATTTGGAGCAATTGGAGACTGATTCGAGAGGCAAAGGAACCACAGGCTAGAGTTGGGACCGGATAGAGACAAGTAATGATTGTAAATGTTGTCCTGAGGGTTTGAAACCCCAGATTTCACATCGTTGTGCTATTTTGAGGTGACGCACATGCTAGATGACGAGCGTGGGGTCGTACAACATTGGGGATTGTGACTTAGTCCGTCCTGTATGACTGTTTAACTGCGTATTTGAATGAAAACTATTTGTTATCATCATGTTTTGGGCTAAATACTATGTTTGGGCCTCGTGCCAACCGCCTTGGACTCTTATGGAACTTTTATTACTTTTCCTTACTGTTTTGACTTAATAATTGTACTCAGTCATGCTGCATTTTTAAAATTTTCTGACTCAGCCTTATTTACTAAATTTTGGCAGTATAAATGATATTTGAGCTGAACGCCCTATTTTACTGATAGTCCAAGTGAATTGTGAGGTTGATGGCTGAGAGAGGCCGAAGGCCTGATTGTGAGATTGATGACTGAGAAAGACCGAGGGTCTAATTGTGAGGTTAATGACTGAGAGAGATGAGAGATCGAGGGCCTGGTTGTAAGGAATATATATTTATGGATCGAGCTGCACGTCGCAGCAATATGTGTGTGTGTGTGTGTATATATATATATTTATATGTATGTATGTATGTATGTATGTATGTATGTATGTATATGGATCGGGTTGCACGCCGCAACGATATATGGATCGGACTGCACGCCGTGAGCGTAGTCGACTATATATATGGATCGGGCTGCACGCCACAAAGGTTATTATATGGTACCTATTGAGTGTTAGTGCTAAGTGTGAGCGCTGATTGATAAGAGTTGAGTCATGAGTGACTGAGAGGCTTGTCCGAGGGGCTATATATACATGTATACGAGTGATGCTTTGCCTGAGGGGCCTGTTTATGAACATACTGGTTCCACTCCTCCTTAAAGTGAGTTTCTATTGAATGTGTTGATTTAATTACTACTTTCACTCATCTTTAGATCGAGCCTCTATTGAAAATTTTAAACAAAATGTTTTTAAGCAACCTTCCTTTAAACTGAAGTTTTTACAAGGCATTCGGAATTTAGTCACTGATTTTGCTTTTTTACTTCCACTGAGATTTTTAAGTTACGAAAAGGTTATGAATTTCTGTTTGCCCAAGGGTTGTATGCAAATTATGTTATGGCTGAGGGGGCGATTAAGATTTTCATCACTTTCACTATAAATTTCACTGAACTTCTACTGAAAACTGTTAGAAAGGCACTTTTAAAGGATTATTCCGAAATGGGAGTTGAACGAGATGATTTGATTTGTATCTTGTTTTGGAAACGTCCGGTATCCTCTGTGGTGCCATGATGTGGTTTACGTGATTTCTTGCTGCTCAAACCTTATTTATTTTTATTACTTATTGAGTTGGAGTACTCACATTACTCCTACACCTCATGTGCAAATTCAGGTATTTCTGAACCCGATAGCGAGTATTGATCGCTCAGAGGCAGAGTCATCGGAGTTTAGCAAGGTAGCTGTCCGGCGTTCGCAGCACAGCTTTTCTCCCCCTTGTTTTTATTAGATTGTATTTAGTACATTTTTTAACTTTTCATTGTATTCGGATTTTTTGTAGATGCTCATGACAAGTGATACCCCGATGTCTGGCTTGTGTAATTATTTCACGCTATTCGTTTAAATTTACATCATGAGATTACTAATAAATAAATGGTATAAAAATGACTTTTATTGAATAATGGTTGATTCGGGAGTTGTGTCGGCTGGCCTAGTTTCACGATAGGCGCCATCAGTACCGGGTCAGTTATTGGGTCGTGACAAGTTAGTATCAGAGCCTAGGTTATATAGGTGTCACGAGTCATGAGCAGGTTTAGTAGAGTCTCGCGGATCGGTACGAAGATGTTTGTACTTATCCTCGGGAGGTTACAGAACCTTTAGGAAAAACTTTAGATTCTTGAACTCTTATCGTGCATCCGTGATTCATCTTGAAATGTAACACTTTGAATTCCTTTCACGCATTTGTATGCGCACATGAGTGCTTAGTATCAGATGTGCATTAACGGTTTGTGACTCCCTGATCGAGGGGCGATATGTGATCTCTGTGTGTTGATGTTGGGTCGGTCTAGAAGACTTGAGGCCGGATTTTTGCCTATAGCTTAAGCACTGAGGGGGTGATTGTGTGAGCACATGCTTTTGAATTTGTATGTCCGATAGTGTCCCTATTAGTGGGAGTGATGACTGGATAGCTATGTGATGAGAATGATGTGACTACGAGAAGTGTGCGTATGATTTGAATGAGACAAGAAGGGTCTACTTGGGGGTAGGAAGAACTATCTGGTGCTTGATTTCCATCATGATTTGATGTATTGCCCGAGTCGTAGGCGGGTTGAAGGACCTTCTCATGTTGCCTAGGTGGGAAGTGAAGTAAATTTCACGTTGTGATATGAGTTCAGACTCAGGAAGATTAAGTGTCTGTGTAATGTTTCTGTCGGTGGAAAGGTATGAAGAGATGATAGTTTTAGGCGAAGCAGGTGGATTATCTCCTGCGGATTATTCTGAAGTTTGCGTGATCCTTATGTCGTTTATTGGAAAATCTCTGTTACTAGTAAAAGATATATGTTACAATTTGAATTTGAGTTGTTTAAGAGAGTGGGCTTGACTGTTATGAGGGTGAATGCGAGTTTTGCAGAAGATTTAAAGTACTAAATGGTCTGTATTTCACGAGCTTATGAAGGATTGAGTTTAATCTTACTATGGTATTTGGTAGTAATAGAGTATATGCGTTAGGAGTTATTATGTGTTTTGATTTATGGATTTAAGCCAAGTGGGGGAGTCTACTATTGATTAATTAGTTGCACGGTTATGTGCTATGCTAGTTCCAGTTTGAGGCGTATGGGTGAACCAGTTATGACTTACGGAGGTTGAGGCCGAGGATGGTTCGAGTGAAGAAAATTTCAATAAATGTTATGTTATGCTTTATGGGTGTATGAGAATCATGGAATGACTTGAATTGTTATTGGCAATGATGTATGCTGCCTAGAGCCGAAAGTTGCTTGGTTGTATTAAGGTGAGGTTACATTCTGCTGTGTTAGAGTGCTAAAGGAGCACAAGTCATCTGGTTCATTCAATCGGTCTAATTGCAGTTTGGGTAGAGTGGATGACTCTCTAGAATGGTCCTAATGGGTTGTAGATGTTACATGTAACAATTGGAGACTTTCAAGTTATATATTTAGCTAGATCTGAGGTTCGCATTGGAGGGTGTCAAGACTCGTGGTATTTCTATATTATTATGGATTCTATACATTAGTATCAGGAAGGTGAAGGTAATTCGGAAGGAACTCAGAGAATTAGGACAGACTGGTAGTAGGTTGGATCGGCAAGGTAACGAATATGATCGGTTTTTGGGTGCTTATGATGACCGGATTTCTACAGGTGTTTTGTGTCAATGCTCTTTGGTTTTTATGGCATGCGTAACTGGGTTAAGTTAGAGGAATTTAGTTCTGATAGTTTGGTCTTATGCGAATAGAATTCGGAGAGTTCTTAATGGTTTCTACCATGATTATAGATGTGTATTTTCTACTGGCGTGAGGAGCATGGGATGTATAATGATTTTCCCCTAGATGGGATCAAATGGAAAATTTCTTGGCTGGCTGAGTACGTAGTTTCTTGTAGCTTGGAGTGGATTATAAAGTTTTTATATTTATCGTAGGATGATATGGTATATGCGGTATGTTGTGTGGGGTTGAGATTTGCATGTGTAAGGTCACAGTTCAGTTTTGAAAGGAAGTCAAAAATTCTTAGGCAGCATGGACAGCTTAAGATGACTAGATAAATGAAATCACTGATTGGTATGGCTTGATGAAGGTATACATTTCAGAAAGGGCGATGTGTTTGAGTTATGGATGCTTTATTGGTATTGTGACACTATCTTGTCTAATCAACTATTGATATTCAAGGTTTGCTTGGTGGCACAGGAGAATTTTTAGAAGTACCCCTTGTGGGTGATCGAGTAGTAGGGATGTGTCAGATATTCGGGCGGTGGAGTTGGGATCAGATATGGTGATTCGTGTGCTTTATGGATTTGGAGACTGGGAGTTCTTATGAACAGGTTATTTCGTGGTTGTGGACTGTGAAGGATGTGGGTAAGATAGTCAGATGATAGTATGTGCTATGATTCAGTCATTGTGAACCTTCAGGGGGTTATTTATCTATTGTGGGTGACCAGAGTTGATGTATGGTTCATTGGTATGCCCAATAGGGATGTGTGTTCTGCACCGGGTCGAAATTGTTGACTCCGAACTGTTATTGTTGAGAGATGTGTCATTCCATTATTGTTGAGCTTATTTGTGTTCTAGAACAATCTATGAGTTACTCTTCTGTGTTACGAGGAGTTGTGATTTGTTGGTTATATGCGCATATGGTGCGATTCAATTTGAGCTTTATAGCAGAATTTGAGCGAGACGGGTAATTGGGCATTGCATGATTTGTCACGCATTGGGTATGTTCTTTCGGACTGATATGGCATTACATCATTTGCTTCTCCATGGTTATGGTGATTTACTTTTGGGTGCTAGGCACCAAATTGCACGTGGTTGTTGATTTTGAGCATAGTGACTTGAGGCTTAAAAATTTACTATGGTTCTTGCCAAAGGAGAGGGAGCTTCATGAATGGTTGATCTAAGAAATGGTTATGAATCTGTGTGTTTCTTTTATCATTGGCAGTATACAGAAGTGTTGGAATGAGGCTTTGTTTGATCAGAGGCTTATTATCGAAATTCGCATGTTCTGAGCAACAGTTGTGATCAAAAGTTATCACTACGAGAGTTTGAGCTATGTGGTATATCATGTAATTGCATCTGAGGTTGGCAGGCATGGCTTGTCATAGCTTGTTTGGTCTTGTTCAAAGTATAGATGTGAGATTCTTATCTTGTGGATGATTTCAGAAGTGAAAATATGGTTCTAAGGTTTATGGGCTAGGTTGGATTGTGAAATTTCAGTTACATTGTTTTATCAAACCTATATGAGATAGGGTGACATGGGATCACCCCCGGGTATGTGCATGTAAGGTTACACAACGATTTTATGATTTTCAGAACAACTCTGGACACGTTCGAGGACAAACGTATGTTTAAGTGGCGGAGGATGTAACGACCCGACCGGTCGTTTTGAGCTATTACTCTTCGCTCGCCAGTTCTCGGGCATGACTAGCCCCGTGTGATGTTGTATGACTTATTTAAATCGCCGGTTTTGTTTTTTAGGGTAATTGGAATGAATTTTGAAGAACAGTTCTCAGTTTGAAGCTTAAAATTTACAAGGTTTGACCAAGGTTTTACTTGTTAGTATATGATCCCGTATTGGAATTTTTCTGATTTGGTTAGCTCCGTTAGGTGATTTGGGACTTAGGAGCATGATCAAAATGTGTTTTGGATGTCTGGAGTAGATTTAGGCTTGAATTGGCGAAATTGGAAATTTTGGCATTTTCTGCTTGATAGGCGAGATATTGATATGGGGATCGGAATGGAATTCTGGAAGTTGGATTAGGTCCGTTGTGTCATTTTTGACGTGTGTGCAAAATTTCAGGTTATTCGGACGAGGTTTGATAGACTTTTTGATCGAAAGTGGAATTTGGAAGTCTTTGGAATCATTAGGCTTGAATCCGATGTGATTTTGGTGTTTTGATATTGTTTTGAGCATTTTGAAGGTTGGAACAAGTTTGAATGATGTTATGGGGTATATTGGCATATTTGGTTGAGGTCTCGAGGGCCTCGGGTGAGTTTTGGGTGGTTAAACCAATCAAATTGCATGTTAAAAAGTTGCAGGTTTTAGCTTATGTTTTGTTGCAGGTATTTTCTTCATCGCGATCCCGTGAGGAGGCTCGGATCGCACAGAGCTGTCTCAGGGGAATCATTTGGAGGTAATATTCTTGACTTCATACCTCGTTTATATGTAATTAAAGGTCTAATTAGTGGTAAGAATTTGGAGAAATCAGTGCAATAATGGGTAGTTAGGGCTTGAGATTAAGAGACCTTAAAATTAGAATTTGAGGGGTCATTTGAACTACAATATCAGTATTCTTGGTATGTACAGACTCGTGGGAGGATGAGTATCCTTATGGTGTAAATTTTATCAGATTTCGAGATGTGGGCTCGGGGGCCGGGTTTTGCTAATTTCGGGATTTTTAAGTTAATTCGATTATTTTCGCTTGGGCTTTGTTCCTTTAGCGTGTATTAATCATGTGGAACTGATTTTGGTTAGATTTGGAGCAATTGGAGAGTGATTCGAGAGGCAAAGGCACCGCAGGCTAGAGTTGGGACCAGATAGAGGTAAGTAATGATTGGGACCGGATTTCACATTGTTGTGTTATTTTGAGGTGATGCACACGCCAGATGACAAGCCTGTGGTCGTACACCATTGGTGATTATGACTTAGTCCGTACCGTATGACTGTTTAACTGCGTATTTGAATGAAAATATTTTGTATCATCATGTTTTGGGCTAAATGCTATGTGTGGGCCTATGCCAACTGTTTTTGATCCTTATGGGACTTTTACTACTTTTCCTCACTATTTTGACTTAATAATTATACTCAGTCATGCTGCATTTTTTAAATTTCCTAACTCAGCCTTATTTACTAAATCTTGGCACTATAAATGATATTTGAGCTTAACGCCCTATTTTACTGATAGTCCGAGTGACTTGTGAGGTTTATGGCTGAGAGAGGCCGAAGGCCTGATTGTGAGATTGATGACTGAGACAGACCGAGGGACTGGTTGTGAGGTTAATGACTAAGAGAGGCCGAGGGCCTGGTTATGAGGATTATATATTTATGGATCGGGCTGCACGCCGAAGCAATATATATATATATATGGATCGGGTTGCACGCCACAGCAATATAGCGCTTGGGATGTAGAAGCCCCTCCGGAGTATGCACACCCCTAGTGAGCGCAGTCGACTATATATATGGATCGGGCTGCACACCGCAGCGATATATGGATAAGCTGCACGCTGCATCGATATATGGATAAAGTTGCATGCCGCAGCGGTTATTATATGGTACCTATTGAGCATCATTGCTGAGTGTGAGAGCTGATTGATATGAGTTGTGTCATGAGTGACTGAGAGGCTTTCCCGAGGGGCTATATATACATGTATACGAGTGATGCTTTGCCTAAGGGGCATGTTTATGAACTTAATGGTTCCACTCCTCCTTAAAGTGAGTTTCTATTGAATGTGTTGATTTAATTACTGCTTTCACTCATCTTTAGACCGAGCCTCTATTGAAAATGTTCAACAAAATAATTTTAAGCAACCTTCCTTTAAACTGAAGTTTTTACAAAGAATTCGGAATTTAGTCACTGATTTGGCTTTGTTACTTCCACTAAGATTTTTAAGTTACGAAACGGTTATGAATTTCTGTTTTCCCTGAGGGGCTGTATACAAATTATGTTATGGCCGAGGGGCAGATTATGATTTTCATCACTTTCACTATAAATTTCACTAAACTTCTACTGAAAACTATTAGAAAGTCATTTTTAAAGGATTTTTCCGAAATGGAGTTGAACGAGATGATTTGTTTTGTATCTTGTTTTGAAAACGTGCGATATTCTCAGCGGTGCCATGATGTGGTTTGTGTGATTTCCTGCTGCTCAGACCTTATTTACTTTTATTACTAACTGAGTTGGAGTACTCACATTACTCCCTACACCTTAATAAATCGTATAAAAATCACTTTTATTAAATAATGGTTGATTCGGGATTTGTGTCGGCTGGCCTAGTTTCACGATAGGCGCCATCACGACCAAGTTGGTTTTTGGGTCGTGACAACAAATATCCTACCATCACGTCAATAATGCGCGATAACCGTTCATGAGCATCATAGCAACATGTGCATAGCCTCAAAGCTCTCAGAAGTGCAGCTACCGAGCTATAGTGACCAAATATCCTTCCACAAGGCGACGACAATAGCTCAAACAACCAATTAGGGAGAAACATCCCGCACCACATTCGTAGTACAATAACAATTACTCATCGCTGATTCACGACCACGCTTCGCGTCGCATAAGATCAAATGGAAGGGAAATGAAGGCATATGACTCAAAGGGAATCAAATCGCACGATGAGGAAATCAAGAAGGGAAGTGCTTCTAATAGCCATGTAGCCTCTCGAAGATAAGTACAGACGTCTCCATACTAATTCGCGAGACTCTACCAGACTTGCTCATGACTCATGAGACCTAAGGGAACCTAGTGCTCTGATACCACATTGCCACGACCCAAAATTCATCAAAAGTCGTGCTGGCGCCGGATACCTCGGTCAGGCAAGCCAACATTGAGTAATTAATTAAACTCTCATTTTAATATTTTAGGAACCATAATTTTCTTTAATTTAACTAGTAAAAATGTATTCATCATCGAATAAATAAAAATGTTTATAACTTTTAATACTAAATATCCCATAATCATCCCAGAACCCTGTGTCACAAGTGCATGAGCAATCCCTAGGAAATCAAATGAAGTACAATAATTGTCCGGAATACAGATTTGGATAGAAAGTAAATACAATACACTGAAAGAGACTATGCTGGCTGCGGGTTGCCTCGAGAGATGCAGCTCGCCTAAGTATCTGTATCATCCATGCTACTACGCCCATTAGGCCGTTAGAGGTACATGTGCCCGACCAATAAAATGCACAGCAAGTGTAGCATGAGTACAAAAATAACGTGTACTCAGTAAGTATCCCGTCTAATCTCGAAGAAGAAGAGACGAGAGGTCGACATTGACACTTACTATTGGTCCAATGATAGTATACAAAATATTTAATAAATCGAGGATTTTCATAAAAATGACGGTAACTCAATTAGCATGAGGCAAGTAAAAAAATTCTTTCGTTTATAGGAAATTCCCAAATCCATTTTCATCATTTATACATTTATCTCAGGCTAGGGAGAAACAAATATCAACATCTATGAATTTTAAGGCAAGCACTACAAACATGCGAAAATCATTTCGAGGTCGTACGACCCGATCCAATAAATATTTAAACTGTACACTGCCAGAGGGTCGAATGATGCGAACCATAGATGCATCTATTTAATCTATTAAGGCGTTCGGCCCGTTTCACAATAGATAAACACATTTAAACAGTCAAATCAAGAATTCATCAAGGAGAAATTATCCTAAAAAAGGCAAGTTTCTCTTTTAAAAGTCAAGAAATGATGTCTAGCCTTTTAGAAATTTATTTATACGTTCGATATGTTTTAAGCATTTTTAAGTTGACAACAAGATTTCAAATATTACAAGTAAAGCATGCTTTTAGGCCCTAAACTAGCCGGACTTAAGCATAATAGTAGCTATGCACGGACTCTCGTCACCTCGTGCGTACGTAACCCCCACAAATAGGAGCACATATCTAATTAATTCACCTATGGGGACAATTCCCTCTTACAAGGTTAGAAAGGAGACTCACCTTGCTCCAAAGTTCTATAACCGGCATTCCACGCCATTCTGAAGACTCAAATTGATGCACAACGTTCCAAAGCTAGCCAATAATTATGTAAACACATCAATACATGTTCAATTACTCATAATAATCTGATTTATAACAATCCCTACCCCGATTGAAAAGTTGACGAAAATGCCCTCAGGCCCACGTGCCCGAATTCAGAATTTTTTTGAAGATAAAGTTTACCCATAACCTCACGAACTCAAATATATAATTTAATCTTAAATTGATGTCCAAAATCGTGGTCAATATCCGAAAATACCAACCTTCTAGGTTTTCCCCTCAACCCCAAGTTTGTACCAATTTTCATGCTAAAATCTATACAAAATCAATGTATTTAACACAAAACTAACATAAACCACTTACCTCATGCTTGATGGTGAAAATGGCACCTCAAAGTTGCTCTAAAATCGTCTCTAATGGAAGAAATAGAGTTGAAATGAACCCAACCCTCGATTTAAGAGAACCTCATTGCCTCCAGCATTTCCGCACCTGCGGTCACTTGACCGCTTATGTGGTTCCGCAGGTGCTACCCACAATCCACTTGGTCCTCCTCCAGGCCCTTAACTTCCACATCAGCGGCAAGATGACTGCATTTGTAGTCCCATCCTATTCCAGCCACTCCCGCTTCTGCGGCTCCGCACCTGCGGCCAAGACCTTGCAGGTGTAGTTACATAGATGACATCAGGTTTCAGCGCTTCCTTCCAACTCCAATTCGATCTGTTAACCATCGGAATCCACCCAAGTCCCCCAAGACCCCGTCCAATCACACCAACCAGTCCTATGACATAATGAGGACCTGCTCGAGGCCTCAAATCACATTAAACAACGCCGAAATCATGAATCACACCCCAATTCGAGCTTTGTGAACTATAGAACTTATAACTTCTACATCCACCGTCGGATCCTATCAAATCACGTCCGATTGACCTCAAATTTTGCACACAAGTCATATTTGACATTACGGACCTACTCCAACTTCCGAAATCGGAATCTGACCCTGATTCAAAAAGTCCACTTCCGGTTAAATTTCCCAAAACCTTCAAATTTCTAACTTTGGCCAAATGACCTACGGACCTCCAAATCCACTTCCGATTGCGCTTCCAATACTTGATTCACCATACAGAGCTATTCCCAGACTTGAAATCCCAAACGGACATAGATAACACTGAAATGCACTTCAACCCAAACTTATGAAATTCTTCCAAAATGTTAACTTCCACATTAGGTGCCAAAATGCTCCCGGGCCGTCCAACTCCCGATCTGGACATACGCCCAAGTCCAAAATCACCATACAAATCTGCGGGAATGTGCAAATCCCGATTCCGAGGTCGTTTACTCAAAAATCAAATCTTAGTCTATTCTTACAACATAAAGCTTCCGAAATGAGAATTCTCTTTCCAAATCAACTCCGAACGTCCCATAATTCAATTCCGACCATGCGTACAATTCATACTACATAAAGTGAAGCTTCTCATGGCCTCAAACTACCGAACGACACACTAGAGCTCAAAACTATCGGTCGGGTCATTAAATTTTAATATATCAACGGTAGATATAATAATTCATCAATGAGTTTTAAGTAATATAAACAATGTTTTTTTACATGAAATAGTAATTTTTTTAAAAGAAACTAATTAGGGAAAAAATGAGGAAAATATTTAAAGGTAGATATTGTAGATCACGACCTTACGGGCTTAACATCGTTGCACTTGACATATCACTACGCCTTGGCCTCGAAGGCAGCATTCATATGACGTCTAGTTGCGATGTCATCATTCCATGCGGCCTAGTGTGATAGGCATGTTGGACCCTCTAATTGTGATATTATCATCGAGCGCGGCTTGTTGTTATTTGTCAGCGCTTTTGTCCGCAAAAAATACGTAAGTTTGAAAGAGGAATCGCGCAAAACGGATAAATGAGCGTAAATGTACGACGTTTTAAGGTTTTACACTATGTGACCTAAAGCTGGAGGAGGAAAGGTAATAAAGGAATTTAGAGTGCAAGGAATGTTGGATGCGATCATATCAACACTAACGCACCGGATCCCATCAGAACTCCGAAGTGAATGGTGCTTGGGCGAGAGTAGTACTAGGATGGGTGACCCTCTAGGAATTCCTCGTGTTGCATCCCTCTTTTTGGCAAAATTTATATCTTTCATCTTTTAATATATCGGCGGTAGATATAATAAATTCATAAATGAGTTTTAAGCAATGTAAACGATGTTTTTTTTACATGAAATAATAATTTTTTAAAAAGAAAATAATTAGGGGAAAAAAATAAGGAAAATACTTAAAAGTTAGGTATTGTAAATCATGACCTTACGGGCTTAACAATGTTGCACTTGACATGTCACTACGCCTTGGCCTTGAAGGCGGCATCCGTAAGATGTCTAGTTGCGATATCGTCATTCCATGCGGCCTAGTGTGATTGGCATGCCAGGCCCTCTAATTGTGATCTTATTGTCGAGCGCGGCTTGTTGTTATTCGTCAACGCTTTTGCCCGCAAAAACTACATAAGATCAAAAGAGGAATCTCGTAAAACAGATAAATGAGCGTAAATGTACGTCGTTTTAAGGTTTTATACTTTGGGACCTAAAACGGAAGGAGGAAAGGTAATAAGGAAATTTTGAGTGCAACGAATGTCGGATGCGATCATACCAATAAAACTCACCGGATCCCATCAGAACTCTGAAGTTAAACGCGCTTGGATGAGAGTAGTACTAGTACGGGTGACACCCTGGGAAGTCCTCGTGTTGCATCCCTCTTTTGGCAAAATTTATATCTTACTTCTTTTATATATCAACGGTAGATATAATAAATTCATAAATGAGTTTTAAGATATGTAAACGATGTCTTTTTTTTAAATCAAATAATATGTTTTTTAAAAGAGAATAATTACGGAAAAATAAAAATAAGGAAAACATTTAAAAGGTAGATATTGTAAATTACGACCTTACATGCTTAACAACGTTGCACTTTACATGTAATTATGCCTTGGCCTCGAAGTCCGCATCCGTAAGACGTCTAGTTGCGATGTCGTCGTTCCATGCGGCCTAGTGTGATAGGCATACCGGGCCCTCTAATTATGATATTATCGTCGAGCACAGTTTTTGTTATTGGTCAATGCTTTTGCCCATGAAAAATACATAAGATCAAAAGAGGAATCGCGTAAAACAGATAAATGAGCGTAAACGTACGCTGTTTTAAGGTTTTAAACTTTGGGACCTAAAGCGGAAGGAGGAAAGATAATAAGGGAATTTAGAGTGCAAGGAATGTAGGATGCGATCATACTAGCACTAACGCACCGGATCCCATCAGAACTCTGAAGTGAAGCGTGCTTGGATGAGAGTAGTACTAGGATGGGTGACCCCCTGGGAAGTCCTCGTGTTGCATCCCTCTCTTTGGAAAAATTTATATATTACTTCTTTTAATATATCGATGGTAGATATAATAAATTTATAAATGAGTTTTAAGCAATGTAAACAATGTCTTCTTTTACATGAAATAATAATTTTTTTTAAAAGAAAATAATTAGGGAGAAATAAAGATAAGGAAAATATTCAAAAAGTAGATATTGTAATTCACGAAATTACGGGCTTAACACCATTGCACTTGACATGTCACTACGCCTTGGCCTCGAAGGCAGCATCCATAAGACGTCTAGTTGTGATGTCTTCGTTCCATGCGTCCCAGTGTGATAGGCATGCCGTGCCCTCTAATTTTGATATTATCATCGGGTAATACATAAGATCAAAAGAGGGATCGCGTAAAATTGATAAATGAGTGCAAATGTACGTCATTTAAGGTTTTACACTTTGGGACCTAAAACGAAAGGAGGAAAGGTAATAAGGGAATTTAGAGTGCAAGGAATGTCGGATGTGATCATACCAACACTAACGCACTGAATCACATCAGAACTCCAAAGGTAAGAGTTCTTGGTCGAGAGTAGTACTAGGATGGGTGACCCCATGAGAAGTCCCCGTGTTGCATCCCTCTTTTGGCAAAATTTATTTTACTTATTTTAATATATTAACGATAGATATAATAAATTCATAAATGAGTATAAGCAATGAAAATGATATTTTTTTAAATGAAATAATAATTATTTTAAAATAAAATAATTATGTTAAAATAAAAATAAGGTAAATATTTAAAAATAGATATTGTAAATCATGACCTTACGGGCTTAGCACCGTTTCACTCGATATGTCACTATGCCTTGTCCTCGAAGGCGGCATCCGTAAGACATCTAGTTGCGATGTCGTCATTCCATGCGGCCTAGTGTGATAGGCATGACAGGCCCTCTTATTGTGATATTATCGTCAAGTGCGGTTTGTTGTTATTGGTCAGTGCTTTTGTCCGTAAAAAAACGTAAGTTTAAAAGAGGAATCGCGTAAAACGGATAAATGAGCGTAAATGTACGTTGTTTTAAGGTTTTATACTTTGGGACCTAAAACGGAAGGAGGAAAGGTAATAAGGGAATTTAGAGTGCAAGGAATATCAAATGCGATCATACAAGCACTAATGCACCGGATCCCATCAGAACTCCGAAGTTAAGCGTGCTTGGTCGAGAGTAGTACTAAGATGGTGAACCTTGGAAAGTCCTCGTGTTGCATCCCTCTTTTTGGCAAAATTTATAACTTACTTCTTTTAATATATCGACGATAGATATAATAAATTCATAAATGAGTTTTTTGCAATGTAAACGATGTTTTTTTACATGAAATAATAAATTTTTTTAAAAGAAAATAATTAGGGAAAAATAAAAATTAGGAAACTATTTAAAAGGTAGATATTGTAAATCACGACCATACGGGCTTAACTCTGTTGCACTTGAGATGTCACTACGCCTTGGCCTCGAACACGGCATCTGTAAGATGTCTAGTTGCGATGATGTCGTTCCATGCGGCCTAGTGTGATAGGCATGCCGGCTCTCTAATTATGATATTATCATCGGACGCGGTTTGTTGTTATTGGTCAACACTATTGCCCGAAAAAACTACATAAGATTAAAAGAGGAATCGTGTAAAACGGATAAATGAGCGTAAATGTACGTCGTTTTAAGGTTTTACACATTGGGACATAATGCAGGAGGAGGAAAGGTAATAAGGGAATTAAAAGTGCAAGGAATGTCGGATGTGACCATACTGACACTAACGCACCGAATCCTATTATAACTCCAAAGTTAAGCGTGTTTGGGCGAGAATAGTACTAGGATGGGTGACCCCCTGGGAAGTCCTCGTGTTGCATCCCTCTTTTTGGAAAAATTTATATCTTACTTATTTTAATATATCGACGGTATATATAATAAATTCATAAATGAGTTTTAAGCAATGTAAACGTGTGATGACCAAAAAGGTCATCTCTTATTTTAGAAATCAAATCTGTGTTCCGAGGCCTTAAAAATCTCGTTTTGTCTCACCTCAATTTACGTGCGGAGTCCAGGCGCATTTCCGGAAAACTTTTATGTGAAATTTAAAAGAAATATTGAATTTACCCTTTAAAATTGATTAAAGTTGACTTCGGTCAATATTTTTGGTAAACGGACCCGGACCCGGACCCGGACCCCTGATGTAACGGTCCCGTAGGGTCCGTAGGAAATATGGAACTTGGGCGTATGCCCGAAATCAAATTCCGAGGTCCCTAACCCGAGAAATTTTTTTTTAAAGAAAATTAGTTGCTTGAAAATATAAAGACTTTTGGAAGTGAAATGGTGTGTTATCTTGATGGTACCAGGATGGTATTTTGGTTCCGAGGCCCGGTACGAGTTTTAAATAATATTTATGTTGAATCTGTGAAATTTGGTAAGACTCAGAGTTGATTTGATATAAATCGGACCTTAGGTTGAGAAAATGGAAAATTTGAACTATCTTATGAATTTGAGGTCAAATTCGTCGTTGTTGATGTTATTTTGATGATTGATTGCACGAGCAAGTTCGTATGATAATTTTAGACTTGCGTGCATGTTTGGTTTAGAGCTCTGTAGGCTCGAGTGAGTTTTGGATAGGCCACAAAGTGATTAGTACTTAGGAAACTCAGTTGTGCATAAGGTATTTTTGCATAGGCGTCTGACCTCGCAATTGCGAGATCAGGCTTCGCAATTGCGATGTGAGCAGGCCTGGGAAATGCGACAATTATGTCGAAAATGCGAACCAGGCCTGGGCAGGCCACCATCGTAATTACGAACATCTGGCCGGAAGGCCCTTCTGTCACAAATGCGAAATTTTCATAGCAAAGGCTAAGACAACAATATTTTAAAGAGTTCGCAATTGTAGACCCCTGATCGCAATTGCGATAACTGCGACCTATTAAGTGGGATTTCAGATGGGATTTTCATCATTTTGCAATTTTCTCAAACCCTAAACATCCCTAGGGGATTTTTCAAAGATCCAAACTTCTCCAAATCATAGGTAAGTGATTTCTAACTCATCTTCTTCAATCTAATTCATCTTTTTACATTATTTCACTTCAAAATCAAGGATATTTTATGGAAAATTGGGTGTTTTTGGGTAGGAATTAGGATTTTCAATTTTTGGGGATTTGGACCTTTAATTTGAGGTCAGATTTCTAAACCAATTGAATATTTGAGTTTGTGGGTGATTGGGCAATCGGGTTTTGGTTCGAACTTCGAGTTTTGACCAAGCGGGCCCAGGGTCGATTTTTGACTTTTGGGAAAAACATAGAGAAATCTATATTCATGCATTAGAATTGGTTTATTTTGCATTTATTGATGTTATTAAGTAAATTATGACTAGATACAAGCAGATTGGAAGTGGAACTGAGAGGTAAAGCGGTAATTGAGGCTTGATTTTGTCCTTGGAATTGAGGTAAGTGTTTGGTCTAACCTTAGCTTGAGGGAATAGGAGTTGTGGTCTTATTTGCTACGTGTTAGTGTTGAGTACGACATATAGGTGTGGTGACGAGTATCTATACATTGGTGTCAAGCCTGCCCGTGAGTCTTATACCATGATTGTTGTGACTCTAATATGTACCGTCCATGCTTAAATTGATGATTATCAATGTTGAACAAGACTTATAAAAGTTTCTTGGTAATCGATCATTGTTGAGTATTGGCTCAAGTTGAGATTTATTTTGTGAAATAACTGTTGAAACCAGATTGGTTATAGCTTATTCCCTTGCCGGGATTGTGAGCACGTGATTTTTGCCTCACATGAATTACTCCTACATAATTTCAAAATTTAGGTTTTCCTTTTAATTATTTGTTATTTTAGGAATTATTGTAGAATTTTTCTAATTATTTTGCATTCTTTGCGTGCATGTTTAATTTTGTTTAATTCATAAAAAATACAAAAAATATAATACATTGCATTTGCATCTAGGATTTAATTTTACATTTTTATATCAATTAGTAAGTTACTGTTTTACAAAAAGGGAAAAATCACAAAAAATAACTTATTTTGGCATTTTGAATTTTTGAGCTTAGAATTTTGTTAGTTTTTCTTTTAATTTGGTTTTAAATAGTTGTGGTAATTACTATTTAGGGTTAACTAATTTAATTTGGCAGGTTATTTTGGTATAGGGATTAATTTAGGCTTTATTTTTAATTTTCAAAAAGAAAAAGAGGTTTGAAATTGGAAGAAAATGAAAGAAATGGAAAAGACTCAAATTTTTGGGCCAAATTCATAATTTTTCCCAAGCCCAATTGTTTCTATACCAATACCCGTCCAAAAACTAGCCCAGATCCACCCCCAGCCTGGTCCAGTCCCCATACAATCCCAAACGACACCGTTTTGATCCCCAAATCCCACCCTTTGATCTCCCCTAATTCATCCTTAACTTGAATTAGAGATAATAATATCTCCATTCCTTACATCACCAACCTGAATCGCACTCACCTTGAGTGACCCCATTCCACGAGACCACCCTGTCTCCAAACCTATGAATCATTTCACACACCCCTTGCACGCACATTTGCATCTTAAACTGATACACCCGTTCTGATAACTACCTTACAAATCCAAAGTTTTTTTCTCTTTTTCCTCCCAATACTACACTGCAAGTCAAAAACATCATAGAACATTCTGAGTCTCTTAAGCTGCTACAAAAGCTTGATTCTTAACCATACTTATAGGCTCGAAATCATTAGTGGCACAACCCTAAACCCGGAACCGATCGTGATGGCACCTCTCGTGAAGACAAGGCCAACCGACACATCCCATATGTAATGATTAATAGTTAAACCATAAGAAATAAATCTAAAGCATGATAAGATAATCCAAAGTTAACAGATAATAGCATAATTCACGGAAAATAACCCAACAAAACCCTATAACGGGGTGTCACTAGTCATGAGCATCTAAACAATCTGAAATATTCCAACTTAGTCTATAGAGTTTAATACAGAAGACCAAGAACATGAAGAAGTAAGATAGGGAAGAGCTATTAGCTGCGAACGCCAACATCTACCTAGAGACTCCTCGGATCCGCCTGAGCCAGATTGATCAGCACTCGGGAGCGGGACCAGATACTCCTGAATCTGCACACAGGGTGCAAAGAGTAAAGTGAGTACTCCAACTCAGTGAGTAATAATCATAAATAAATACTGAAAGTAGGAAGCCACGTAAGGCACAAAAGCATGCTCTAATGAAGCAGTAAAACCATTAAAATAATAAACTAGTGAAAGATAGGTAAAAGTCGTTTAACTCAAATTTAACTTTATGAAAAGCCTTTTTCAACAATTAAGCATGGTAATTGACAGAAAATTAAGAAAAAGATAAACACATAAAGGTTCGCCCCTCGGGCACCGTGTCAATAAATAAGCCCCTCGGGCAACATCTCAGAACAGTACTAGCCCCTCGGGCAACATCTCAGAACAATACCAGCCCCTTGGGATCAATCACACATCACAATGGGTACCCGCGCTCACTGGGGGTGTACAGACTTATGGAGGGGGGCCTTATAGCCCAAGCGTAATATCAAGCCATCTCGTGGCATCATCACTAGGCCCTCGGCCTCATATCAATCAAGCCACATCGTGGCGTACATATCTCAGGCCCGCAACCTCATAATCAGTATCAAATGTTTCCTCAAAACATAGGCCCTCGGCCTTACTCAGTCAAAATCCTCACAAGCCCCTCGGGCAACAGTAAAACAGTGATTCTCACCCCAATTATCATTTAAAAGATCATTTAAGTATTTAAAACATAGTAAACATGGTTGAGTACGAAAATAGTGAAATATATGGCATTCAACCCAAATCATGATGATAGCAAACAGATTTCAGTCAAATACGCGGTAAAATAGTGATCCGGGACAGACTAACTCACAATCCCCAACAGTGGACGACCTCACGCTCGTCATCAAGCATATGCATCACCTCAATATAGAACTACGATGTGCAGTCCGGGGTTTCAAACCCTCAAAGCATTATTTACAATCATTACTCACCTCGAACCGGTCAAATCTCTAGCTCGCGATGCCTTTGCCCCTCGAATCAGCCTCCATTCGCGTCGAATCTATCTAAAATCAGAACGAGGACGTCAAAATATGCTAAGGGAATGATGCCCAAGCGAAAATAATCAAAATATGACACAAATCCCGAAATTACCAAAACCCGACCCCGGGCCCATGTCTCGAAATTTGATAATTTTTACATCAATAAATTCCTTATCTTCCCACAAGTTCATACATATCAAAAGTTCTAAAATCCGACCTCAAATGGTCCTTCAAATCCTCAATCAAAGGTCTAAATTTCCAAGCCCTAGTTCTTCAATTTTTGGCTTAATTTCCGTGATTATTTAGGTGGAATTCACATTAGAATCGAGTTTTAAGTCCAAGAATATTACCTCCAAGTGATTCCCCTTGAATCCCTATTCAATCCTCTTCAAAAAGCTCCTAAACGACCAACAATGGAAGAAATAATCCCCAAAATAGAGGACAAGATGACCTTTTAAACCTTTTGCCCAGGCCAGAAATCCTTCTTCGCGAACGCGGTCAACGCCTCGCGTTCGCGAAGCATAATAATGACTTTAACCAAAATCCTCTATGCGAACGCGACATGCCCATCGCGAATGCGATGGTTCATCATACTTACTCTTCGCAAATGCACTCCCTCTCTTGCGAACGCGATGAACAACTCGACCTCAAACCCAGCTGGCCTTTACGCGAACACGCTCCCCTTCTCGCGAACACAAAGCACAAACATCCAGCCCTTCGCAAATGCGTAGCCTTCCTCGCGAACGCGAAGGCTTAAATCCCAGCCTTCATCAATTGACACTTCTCGAACGTGAGGACCCACTCGCGAACGCGAAGGTCTAAATCTTCTGCAACACACAATAGTTTTCTGCAAATTTTAAACATCATGAAATGGTCAGATTGAACACCCGAAACTCACCCGAGGCCTTCGGGACCTCAACAAAACATGCTAACATATCCAATAACCTCATTCAAACTTGTTACAACCTTTGGAACGCTAAAAACAACACCGAAGCACCAAATTCGCATCGAATTCAAGCCTAAGAATTCCAAAATCTTCTAAATTATGCTTTTGAAAAAAACCCAACCAAACCACGTCCGAATGACCTAAAATTTTGCACACACATCCCAAATAACACAATGGAACTACTGCAACTCTCAGAATTCTATTCTGACCCCTATATCAGCCTACCAACCAGAAATTTCCAAAATATCAACTTCGCCAGTTCAAGCCTAAATCTACTCCGAACCTCCAAAACTCATTCCGATCGCTCTCCTAAGTCCCAAATCAACTCCCAAAGCTATCCGAATCATCGAAATTCACATCCGACCCCTCTAAAACATAAGTCAACATCCGGTTGACTTTTCCAACTTAAGCTTCCTTAAAAGAGACTAAGTGTCTCAAACCCTCTCAAAACCTTTCCAAACCCGAGCCAACCAACCCGATCACTCATAGAACCGATACACAAAGCAATAAGTAGCAGAAATGGGGGCAATGGAGCGGTAACTCATGAGATGACTGGCCGGGTCGTCACATCCTCCCCAACTTAAACAAACGTTCATCCTCGAACGAGTCAAGAAATATACCCGAAGCCTCAAACAGGTGAGGATATCTGCTTCGCATCTCCAGCTCGGCCTCCTACATGGGCTGACCTCTCCACTGCACTTTAACTAAAGCTATATCCTTTGACCTTAACTTTTGAACCTGACGACCCAAAATAGCTACTCGCTCCACGTCATAAGTCAAATCATCATCCAACTGAACCATGCTGAAATCCAATATACTTCCGGAGCATAGAAGCATGAAATACTCGATGCACACTCGATAAGATGGGTAGCAAAGCAAGCTCATAAGCCACCTCCCCAATCCTCCAAAGCACCTCAAAAGGCCTAATGAATCGAGGACTCAATTTCCCTTTCTTCCCAAATCTCATAAAACCCTTCATGGGAGAAACCTTCAACAAAACCTTCTCACCAACTATGTAGGACACATCCCGAACCTTCCTATCGGCATAACTCTTTTACCTCGACTGCGCGGTACGAAGCCTCTCCTGAATCACCTTCACCATTTCTAAAGCATCATGCACCAAGTCTGTCCCCAATAGCATAGCCTCACCGGGCTCGAATCAACCAACTGGAGACCTATAACGCCTCCCATACAAAGCCTTATATAGAGCCATCTGAATACTCGACTGGTAGTTGTTGTTATAAGCAAACTCTGCAAGCAGTAGAAATAGATCCCATGACCTTCCAAAATTAATGACACAAGCACGCAACATGTCCTCCAATATCTAAATAGTGCGCTCGGGCTGCCCGTCCGTCTGAGGGTGAAAAGTTGTGCTCAACTCAATCTGAGTACCCAACTCTCGCTGCACAGACCTCCAAAACTGCAATGTAAACTGAGTTCCCCTATCTGAAATTATAGAAACTTGGACACCATGCAAACGAACAATCTTCCAGATATAGATCTCTGCCAACCGCTCTGGAAAATAGGTAGTAGACACAGGAATGAAGTGCGCGGACTTGGTCAGCCAATCCATAATCACCCAAATAGCATCGAACTTCCTCAAAGCCCGTGGAAGTCCAAATACAAAAACCATAGTGATCCTCTCCCACTTCCACTCTGGAATATGTATTCGCTAAAGCAAGACACCTGGTCTCTGATGCTCATATTTCACCTGCTGACAATTGAGATACCGAGCTACAAATCCCACAATGTCTTTACTCATTCTCCTCCAATAATATTGTTGTCTGGAATCCTGATACATCTTCGCAGAACCCAGATGAATGGAATATCGTGAGCTATAGGCCTCTACCAGAATCAACTCCCGAAGCCCATCCACATTGGGCACACAAATCCGGCCCAACATCCACAACACCCCATCATCACCAATGGTCACATCTCTGGCATCATCGTGCTGAACTCTATACTTAAGGACAAGCAAATGCGGATCATCATACTGGCGCTCTCTGATGCGATCATATAAAGAAGACCGAGAAACCACACAAGCCAATAACCGACTGGGCTCCGAAATGTCTAACCTCACGAACCGATTGGCCAAGGCCTGAACATCAACTGTAAGAGGTCTCTCCCCAACTGGAATATATGCCAAACTCCCCATACTCTCCGCCTTTCGGCTAAATGCATCGGCCACCACATTGGCCTTCCCCAGATGGTACAATATAGTAATATCATAATCCTTTAGGAACTCCAACCATCTCCATTTCCTTAAATTAAGATCTTTCTTCTTGAACAAGTGCTGGAGGCTACGATGATCAGTAAACACCTCACAAGACACACCATACAAGTAATGCCTCCAAATCTTCAACGCGTGAATTATGGCAGCCAACTCCAAATCATGAACGGGGTAGTTCTTCTCATGGGGCTTCAGTTGACGAGAATCATAAGCAATAACTCTACCCTCTTACATCAATACACAACCAATACCAACTCTCGAAGCATCACAATACACGGTATATGAACCTGAAGCTGATGGTAAAACTAATACTAGAGCTGTGATCAAAGCTATCTTGAGCTTCTAAAAGATCTTCTCACACTCGTCCGACCACACAAATGAAGCAACCTTCTGAGTTAACTTGGTCAAGGGCGATGAGATAGATGAGAATCCCTGAACAAACCGGTGATAATAACCCGCCAAACCAATAAAACTACAAATCTCTATGGCTGAAGACGGTCTGGGCCAACTCTAAACTGCCTTTATCTTCTTCGGATAAACCTGTATATTCTCGTTGGACACCACATGCCCCAAGAAAGCCACTAAACTGAGCCAAAATTCACATTTGGAGAATTTTGTATAAAGCTTCTCTTTCTCAATCTCTGCAACACAACTCTCAAATGCTCTGCATGCTTTTCCTGACTACACGAATATACCAAAATATTATCAATGAAGACTATGACAAACGAGTCAAGATAAGGCCGGAACACACTGTTCATCAAATACATAAACGCTGATGGGGCATTGGCTAACCCAAAAGACATTACCAAGAACTCATAATGACCATACCGGGTCCTGAAAGCTCTCTTAAGAATATTCGAGTCCCTGATCTTTAACTTGTGATAACCTGAACGGAGATCAATCTTGGAGAACACTCTCGCTCCCTGAAGCTGGTCCAATAAATCATCAATGCGAGGCAAAGGATACTTGTTCTTAATTGTTACATTGTTCAATTGCCTATAATAAATGCACATCCTCATAGTTCCATTATTATTCTTCACAAATAGAACCGGTGTACCCCAAGGTGACACACTAGGCTGAATGAACCCTTTATCAAGGAGTTCCTAAAGCTGATCCTTTAATTCCTTCAACTTTACTGGTGCCATACGATATAGCTAAATAGAAATGGACTGAGTGCCCGACACCAGGTCAATACCAAAATCAATATCCCTATCTAGTGGCATGCCCGACAGGTCTGCAGGAAACATATTAGGAAAATTGCTCATAACTGAAACAGAATCAATACTGGGAGTCTTAGCACCGACATCTCTCACAAAGGATAGATACGAAGGAAAACCCTTACCAACCATATGTTGGGCTTTCAAGAATAAGATCACTCTACTAGGAACATAATCAGTCACACCTCGCCACTCGATCCGTGGAACACCCGCTATAGCCAATGTAACTGTCTTAGCATGGCAGTCCAGAATAGCACGACACAGAGATAGCCAATCCATGCCCAAAATGACATCGAAATCCACCATACGCAATAATAAAAGATCCACATGGGTCTCCAAACCCCCCCAATAGTCACCACACACGCCGGTACACATGGTCTACAATAATAGTATCGCCCACCGGGGTAGATTCATGAACACGTAAAGCAAAAATCTCACGGGCCGTACCCAAATAACGAGCAAAGTATGATGACACATACGAAAAGGTGGAACTGGGATCAAATAATACAGAGGCATCTCTGTGGCAGACTAAAACAATACCTATAATAACAGCATCTAAAGCAATGGCATCAGGTCTGCCTGGAAGTGCATAGAAACGGGCCTGATCGCCACCTGATCGACCTCCCCCTCTGGGGCGACCACTAGTTGACTAACCTCCACCTCTAGCTGGCTAGGCAGGTAGTGGTGAAGTAACTGGTGTTGAAGTAGATGACTGACCCCTCTGTTGAGATGAGCTCACAAGACGACGAGGGCACTACCTCCACATATAACCTATCTCACCATACTCATAACAAATCCCATGTGCTGGAGAAGGGGACTAAAGGGAACCTCTCGCACTGGAGTGGCTAGCAGATGCACTCGGCATAGAAGAGCCCTGAACTGATGGAACACGGGACAAACTCTGAGCTGGAAGGGCACTAAGTGATGATTGGCCCTGATGAGAACTGTGAGAATCATGACCCGATGACGCCCCACAATAACCTGGGCGAGCTGGCTGAGCATGCCTGAATGGATAACCTGTGCCGTGCTGAAACTAACCTTTCAAAGTAGTACCACTGTAACTATTAGATCCTCGAGGCCTCTTGGTCTCCCTCTACTCGCGCTCCTAGCGACGAATAGACTCAATCTCTCGAGCAATGTCTACAACCTCCTCAAAGGTAGCACCAATCACCCTATCCCTGGTCATGAGAATACGAGGCTGATAAGTGAGGCCATCAACAAACCTCCTAATCCTCTATCTATCTATCGGAACCATCCAAATAGCATAACGAGCTAACTCGGAGAACCTCATCTCATATTGCATCAAGTCATCTCTCCTTGACGCAACCACTCAAACTTCTTATGCAGCCCGTCTCTGTGGGACTGTGGCACATACTTCTCCAAAAAAGAGAACGGAGAACTGCTGCCATATAAGGGGTGCTACACTAACAAACCTAGGCAGCTACAAAAAATTGATAAGTAGTGAAAGCGACCTCGCTGGTCTCTAGAATACCCGTTGTATGAAGCATCCTTTGACACTTATCTAAGAAACCCTAGGCATCCTCGCCCTCTGCACCACTGAAGGTCGGAGGCTGCAGTCTACCAAACCTCTCCAACCTACGCTAGTCATCCTCCGGCATAGCGGGAACTACATAGTCCTAAGCAACTGCAATTGGCTGGGCTGGATGTGCCCCCGGTGTCTGAAGTCCTTGCACGACCTGCTCAGGTGTGTGAGCAATGGGAGTTTGATTGCCTCCCCCAGCCTGAGAAGTAGTTGCGGCTGTAGTGGCTGAAACTGCTTGAGCTAGGCCAGTGCAAACTTATAAGATCTGAGCCAAGGCCTTTTGAAGACCCGAAATCACAATGGGCACAATTGGTGCCTGAGCTAGTGCTGCTGGAGCGTTCATATTGGGACCTGATCCTGAACTGGGGCAGCTGGTGGATCTGCAGGTGCCGCCCTAGCTTCTCTGCCCCTACCACGACCACGACCGCGTCCTCGGCTTCTGGTGGCCATAGTAGGTGCTTCTGGTGGTCGTCCATCCTAACCGGTAGTGCGTGTCCTCACCATCTGTGAGAGAATAGAACAACAAAGGTTTAGTACTCGGATAAACAAATTCGCACGGAAAGAATTTCAAGAATATAAAGTTGTTCCTAAAGGTTCTGCATCTTCTTGAGGATAAATACAGACATCTCAGTACCGATCCGTAAGAGTCGACTAAACCTGCTCATGACTCATGAGACCTATGTAACCTAGGATCTGATACCAACTTGTCACGACCCTAAACCCAGACCCGGTCGTGATGGCGTCTCTCATGAAGACAATGCCAGCTGACACTTCCCATATCCAATTATTAACAATTAAACCATAAGAAATAAATCTAAAGCATGATAAGGTAATCCAAAGTTAACAAATAATAGCATAATTCGTGAAAAATAACCCAACACAGCCCGATATCGGGGTGTCACTAGTCATGAGCATCTAAACAATCCGGAATACTCCAAATCAGACTACAGAGTTTAATATATAAAACCAAGAAAATGAAGAAGTAAGATAGGGAAGAGCACTGAGCTACAAACGCCAACAGCTACTAGAGACTCCTCGGATCCACCTGAGCCGAATGATCAGCACTCAAGAGCGGGACCAAATACGCCTGAATCTGCACACAGGGTGCAGAGTGTAAAGTGAGTACTCCAACTCATTGAGTAATAATCATAAATAAAGACTGAAAGCAGGAAGCCACGTAAGACACAAAAGCATGCTATAATGAAGCAGTAAAACCATTAAAATAGTAAACCAGTTAAAGATAGGTAAAAATACTTTAGCTCAAATTTAACTTTATGAAAAGCCTTTTTCAGCAATTAAGCATGGTAGTTGACAGGAAATTAAGAAAACGATAAGCACATAAAGGTTCACCCCTCGGGCACCGTGTCAACTAATCCGCCCCTCGGGCAATATCTCAGAACAGTACCAACCACTCGGGCAACATCTCAGAACAATACCCGCCCCTCAGGCTCAATCTCACATCATAATGGGTACCCGTGCTCACTGGGGGTGTACAGACTCCTGGAGGGGCCCCTTACGGCCCAAGCATAATATCAAGCCATCTCGTGGCATCATCACTAGGCCCTTGGCCTCATATCAATCAAGCCACCTCGTGGCTTACATATCTCAGGCCCTCAGCCTCATAATCAGTATCAAATGTTTCCTCATAACATAGGCCCTCGGCCTTACTCAATGAAAATCCTCATAAGCCCCTCGAGCAACAGTAAAACGGTGATTCTTAGCCCAATTATCATTTAAAAGATCATTTAAGTATTTAAAACATAGTAAACATGGCTGAGTACGAAAATAGTGAAATATATCATGACTGAGTTCAAGTATAAAGTTAAAACAGTGAGGTAATATCAATAAAATGCCAGAAGAGTTCAAATACTTGGCATAAGGCCCAAATATGGCATTAAACCCAAATCATGATGATAGCAAACAGATTTCAGTCAAATACGTGGTAAAATAGTCATTCGAGATGGACTAACTCACAATCCCCAACAGTGCACGACCTCACGCTCGTCATCAAGCGTGTGCATCACCTCAATATAGCACTACGATGTACAGTCCGGGGTTTCAAACCCTCAGAGCATCATTTATAATCATTACTCACCTCGAACCGGTACAATCTCTAGCTCGCAATGCCTTTGCCCCTCGAATCGGCCTCCCCTCGCGTCGAATATATCCAAAATAAGAACGAGGATGTCAAAATCTGCTATGGGATTGAAGCCTAAGCGAAAAAAATCAAAATACGACATAAATCCCGAAATTACCAAAACCCAACCCTCGGGCCCATGTCTCGAAATTTGATAATTTTTACATCAATAAATTCCTTATCTCCCCACGAGTTCATACATATCAAATGTTCTTAAATCCGACCTTAAATAGTCCTTCAAATCCTCAATCAAAGGTCTAAATTTCCAAGCCCTAGTTCTTCAATTTTTGGCTTAATTTCCGTGATTAGTTAGGTGGAATTCACATTAGAATCGAGTTTTAAGTCCAATAATCTTACCTCCAAGTGATTCCCCTTGAATCCCTCTTCAATCCCTTTTATAAAGATCCAAAAACAACCAACAATGGAAGAAAAAAACCCCCAAAAATCGCGGACAAGATGACCTTTTAAACATTCTGCCCAAGCCTGAAATCCTTCTTCGCGAACGCGGTCAAGACTCGCGTTAGCGAAGCATAATAATGACTTTGATCAAAAATCCTCTACGCGAACACACTCCCTCTCTCACGAATGCAATGAACAACTAGTTCTCAAACCTAGCTGACCAATTTCCTCTACGCGAACGCGCTCCCCTTCTCGCGAACGCGAAGCAAAAACATCTAGCCCTTCGCGAATGCTTAGCCTTCCTCACGAACGCGAAGGTTTAAATCCCAGCCTTCATTAACTGACCCTTCGCGAAAGCGAGGACCCACTCGCGAACGTAAAGGTCTAAATCATCTGCAACACACAGTTGCTTTCTGCAAATTTTAAACATCATGAAATGGTATGATTGACCACCCGAAACTCACCCGAGGCCCCTGGTACCTAAACCAAACATTCAAACATATCGCATAACCTCATTCAAACTTGTTCCAGCCTTCTAAACGCTCAAAACAATATCAAAACACTAAATTCGCATCAGATTCAAGCCTAAGAATTCCAAAATTTTCTGAATTACACTTTTGATAAAAAACCCAACCAAACCACATCCGAATGACCTGAAATTTTGGACACACATCACAAATGATACAAAGGAACTACTGCAACTCTCAGAATTCCATTCTGACCCCTATATCAAAATCTCACATACCAACCGGAAATCACCAAAATATCAACTTCGCCAATTCCAGCCTAAATCTACTCCAAACCTTCAAAACTCATTACGATCGCGCTCCTAAGTACCAAATCACCTCCCGAAGCTAATCGAATCATCATAACTCACATCCGATCCCTCTAACACAAACGTCAACATCCGGTTGACTTTTCCAACTTAAACTTCCTCAAAAGAGACTAAGTGTCTCAAACCCTCTCAAAACCTTTCCAAACCCTAGCCAACCAACCCGATTACTCGTAGAACTGATAGACAAAGTAATAAGAAGCAGAAATGGGGGAAATAGAGTGGTAACTCATGAGACGACGCTACGTGTCGTCACAATTAGACACCATACTTTAATCTTTGGATCCATTAGGACCGTTGTTGAGAGCCACCCACTCTGATTTGGTCCAGAATATAGTCGACTCCAAGAATCTTCTACCACATGAACACCCTCTCGTCGAAGCTCCCAACCGAATCACCTTCCTTGAAACCCGCATCTATACAAAGCATTAATCCTGAACCTTCCCCTAAGTCTGAACATGGGTCAATAAGGCCAACCACAACACACCTTTAACAATTCCTTTGCTCAAATTACCACTTATACTCTCTTCTCTTAGCTGAAATAGCCTACCAATATGCTAAAATTAAGAAATCTCGCCAATAGATGACTATGCAATCCAATCATAGGCAGTGGGACCCTCCCACTTAGCTTGAAGCAACTATTACACAAATCTAGAACCCACCAAGATTCTTTATCTCTTAATGACATGACCTTGTGCAATCAAACTGCCAGATTCCTTGAAATCCTCCCGTTAGCACTTCATGAACACTCTGAATCTCCATCAATATTCACATATTCGACCTCTTACCGGATGGCCACTAAACTCCTTCGCAGAAGTTTTTCCAACCACGCGACCGCTAACCTGCTCACAGGGGATAACCCACATGTGGAAATTACCAACCGACATCTTCCAACATAGCCGCACGAGGTACAATCTCTATGACATCAATAACCCATCATGAGCCCGTGCGCATTCACCAGCTGCACATGTCCATTCACTCCTCGTGGACATCAATTAAATATGTGTCAATATCCTTCCATCCCAAGTCATATTTTATCATTCTTCATATCAAGCAACTCTCTTCTGTCATATCCAATCTCCCACCACATAATAGCCAATACTTCAAATTAAATCCGTAGACCTAGCCACTGTCTACTATCATTTCCAAATCATTCCAAACTTTCCTCAAGGGTGTGTAGTCATCCTACCACAAAACCCATATGCAACTCCGCCACTCTTCCACTTTGGCGAGACTCACTCCTTTAATCAGCTACTCGGCTATCACTTCTTATACCTGGCCTTCTAGAAATTTAACCACCACCTGACACTTCCCACATGTCATTCCTCATCCTTTGCTGCTCAGTTGTTACTCTAATTCCATCTCTATCTCCGA
The DNA here is from genome assembly GCF_000393655.2 of Nicotiana sylvestris. NCBI lineage: Eukaryota > Viridiplantae > Streptophyta > Magnoliopsida > Solanales > Solanaceae > Nicotiana > Nicotiana sylvestris. The sequence goes on along the minus strand of NC_091060.1, from coordinate 113,117,749 downwards.
AACATTTTGAACCAACAGATTGTCACTAACTTTAACTTTCCGAAGATCGACTTCCTCTAGCCGTCAGCATTAGAAATACCGATTCAATCCTGCACCACCGCACCCTGCGATCTCTTACAGTCGCTTCTCTAATACAATTTCACAATATCCTGCCCCAAAGGCGAATCGTAGAATATCATAACACCGACAACCTTAACATATTCCATCGAGGATGACGACACCGCATCGAAGATAAAAATTTCACCACACATGAAAACACCAAGTCTCGTTACACCATCGATCCAAATCCGGAGATACATAGGCCAATTGCTTTTCTCTGCCGAAAATGAAATACTGAATCTCAGAATCATGAACTGAGTAGACCTCCTTTCAAGTCGTACACTGCTTCCACGCATGGACAAACATCCCACTATCATATTAAATACCGCGCGATAACCATTCATGAGCATCATAGCAACCTATGCATAGCCTTAACACTCTTAGAAGTCCAGCTACGGAGCTGAAATGACAGAATATCCTTCTGCAAGGCGATGATAATAGCCCAAACAACCACGCGGGGAGAAACATCCCGCACCACATATGTAGTACCATTAAAATTCCTCAATTCATGATTTATAATAAGCCCTCCGCGTCGCATAAGATCGAGTAGAAAGGAATCAAAGGCATAAGCCTCAAAGGAATCAAATCGCACGATGAGGAAATCAAAAAGGGAAGTACTCCTAACAGCCCTATAGCCTCTCGAAGATAAGTACAGACTTCTTCGTACCGATCCGCAAGACTATACTAGACTCACTCATGACTGGTAAGACCTAAGGGAACCTAGTTCTCTGATACCATGTTGTCACGACCCAAAATCCACTAAGGGTTGTGACGGTGTCGGACACCGCTGTCAGGCAAGCCAATCATAAATACTTAATTTAGGCCTTGTTTAAAAATGTTGAAAACTACGATTTTTCCTTCAATTGTACTAGTAAAAGAAAACCGTTTTAAATTAAATAAAAATGTTTGGAATTAATACAAATACCCCATAATCATCCCAAAACCTGGTGTCACAAGTGCATGAGCATTTACTAGGGAATGAAATAAATACAACAATTGTCCGGAATACAATTGGACAGGAATGAAATAATATAGTATAGAACTCCGAGGGAGACTCTGCTGGTTGCGGATCATCTCAAAAGATGCAGCTCACCTAAGTCCCTGTATCAACCATGTCGCTATGCCACTACACCACTAGCCACACATGAACCTGTCAAACAAAAATTCACTGTGAGTGTAGTATGAGTATGAAAATAACGTGTACCCAGCAAGTATCCCGTCTAATCTCAAAGAAGTAGAGACGAGAGGTCGACTTCAATACTTACTAGTGGTCCAATAATAATATACCAATAATATAGTAAATCGTGAATTTTCATAAAGATGGATGTAACTCAATAGCATGAAGCAAGTAAGCAATTCTTTCATTAATAGGAGATTTCCAAATTCATTTTTCATCATTTATACATTTATCTCAAGTCAGGGAGAGCAAATATCAACATCCATAAAAGTCAAGGCAGCAATACAAGCATGCGCAAATCAGGTCGAGGACGTACGACCTGATCCAACAATATTTAAACTATGCACTTCCAAAGGGTCGAATGGCGCGAACCATAGATACATCTACTTAATCTACCAAGACGTCCGACCTATTTGGAAATTAAACACACACAGACAGTCAATCATGAAGTCAACAGGGAACAATAATCCAAAGAAAAGCCAATTCTCTTTTAACAATTTATGAAAATGAAGTTTAATCTTTTTAGAAATTCATTTACTGATTCGATGTGATTTAAGAAATTCAAACTGTCAATAAGATTACAAATATTCCAAGTATAGCATGCTTTTGGGTCCTAGACTACCCGGACATAAACATAATAGTAGCTACGCACGGACTCTCATCACCTTGTACATACGTAGCCCCCACAAATAGGAGCACAAATCCAATTAATTCACCTATGGGGACAATTCTCTCTTACAAGGTTAAAAAGGAGACTCACCTCGCTTCGAAGCCTATTTCCCAATTCAAAGAACGTGCTCAAACCTCCACATCGGAGCCGAACGATCCAAAGCTATTCAAATGTTGTAAGAACTAATCAATACGTGCTCAAAAGTTCATATTCTAATTATTAAACCAATTTCCCATCCCTAAATGCAAGGATTCATAAAATTCATCCCCTAGCCCACGTGCCTGGATTCCGAAAATTCTTGAAGAAAGTTGTTACCCATAACCTAAAGATTAAGAATATATGATTTCTACTAAAATCTGTAACAAATATCGTGGTTAAATCTTGTTTTCAAAACCCTTGATTTTCCCTAATTTTAACATGTTAATCTACCCATAATCTATGTATTTAACTCATGTTGTGTAGGAATTACTTACCTCACAGTGCTAGTGAGAGCCCTCTTCCAAAAGCTCCAAAATTGCCCAAGAGATGAAAGGAAATGAGCTAAATGGACTAAGTCTCGGAATTAATAGTTGTGCACAGGCCTCAAATGTCGCATTTGCGACACCTGGTTCGCAAATGCGACAAAACTATTGCAACTACGAACATGGGCCTCCCCTGCCAAGGTTGTAAATGCGGCCAATGAGTCGCAAATGTGACCAAAACATCGCAAATGCGAACTCTGTCTCAGGCCAGGCTCCATTGCAAATGCGAAGCCTCACTCGCAAATGCAAGTTTCCAAATGCAAACAATTTCTTGAATTATGAGACCATCAACTACTGCTAAGAACACCAGAAAATCTTGTGTGTTTTCAACCCCTCCCGCACGTCCGAAACTCACCCGAGGCCCTTGGGACCTTAACCAATTATACCAACATGTCCCAAAACATGATAAGAACTCGCTCGAGACCTCAAATCACATCAAACAATGTCAAAATCATGAATCGCACTCCAATTCAAGCTTAATAAACTTTAAAATATCAAAATTCTACTTTCGTTGCTTAGACCTATCAAATCACGTCCGATTGACCTCAAATTTTGTGCACAAGTCATATTTGACATTACAGAACTACTTCAACTTTCGGAATCGAAATCCGATCCCGATATCAAAAAGTCTACTTCCGGTCAAACTTCTAAAAAGCGTTCAAATTTCTATCTTTAGCCAAATGACTCAAAAATGACCCACGGACCTTTTAATTCACTTCTGATCGCTCTCCCAACACTAGAATCACCATACGGAGCTATCCCCAAACTCGGAATCCCAAATGAACATTGATAACACTGAAATGCACTTCATCCCAAACTTATGAAAATCTTCCAAAAATGCTAACTTCCACAATAGGTACTGAAACGCTCCCGGGCCATCCAAAACCCGATCCGAGCATACATCCAAATCCAAAATCATCATACGAACCTGTTGAACCTTCAAATCTCGATTCTGAGGTCATTTACTCGAAAATTGAATCTTAGTAAGATCTTCCAACTTAAAGCATTAGAAATGAAAATTCTCTTTCCAAATCAACTCCGAACTTCCCAAAATTCAATTCTGACCATGCGTACAGGTCATAATATTGGTCAGGTGATTACAAAGACCTAAAGAGGAAGGAGGAATGGTAATAAGGGAATTTAGAGAGCACGGAATGTCGGATGCGATCATACCTACACTAACACACTGAATCCCATCAGAACTCCAAAATTAAGCGTGCTTAGGCTAGAGTAGTACTAGGAGGGGTGACCCCCTTGGAAGTCCTCGAGTTGCATCCCTCTTTTTAGAAATATTTATATCTTACTTCTTTTAATATATCAAGGGTAGATATAATAAATTCATAAATTAGTTTTAAGTAATGTAAACGATGTTTTTTCACATGAACTCACAATTTTTTTAAAAGAAAATAATTAGGGAAACATAAAATAAGGAAAATATTTAAAAGGTAGATATTGTAAATCACGGCCTTATGGGCTTAACACTGTTGCACTTGACATGTCACTACACCTTGGCCTCGAAGGCGGCATCCGTAAGACGTTTAATTGCGACGTCGTCGTTCCATGCAACCTAGTGTGATAGCCATGCTAGGCCCTCTAATTGTGATATTATCGTCGAGCGCAACTTGTTTTTATTGGTCAACGCTTTTTCCCATGAAAAATACATAAGATCAAAAGAGGAATCGCATAAAATAGATAAATGAGCATAAATGTACGTCTTTTTAAGGTTTTACACTTTGGGACCTAAAGCGGAAGGAGGAAAGGTAACAAGGGAATTTAGAGTGCAAGGAATGTCAGATGCGATCATACCAGCTCTAACGCAACGGATCCCATCAAAACTCCGAAGTTAAGCGTGCTTGGGCGAGAGTAGTAGTAGGATGAGTGACCTCCTGGGAAGTCCTTGTGTTGCGTCCCTCTTTTTGGCAAAATTTATATCTTACTTCTTTTAATATATCGACGGTAGATATAATAAATTCATAAATTACTTTTAAGCAATGCAAACGATGTTTTTTTTTACATGAAATAATAATTTTTTTAAAAGAAAATAATTAGGGAGAAATAAAAATAAGGAAATTTTTTAAAAGGTAGATATTGTATATCACGGTTGTCGCGCCCTCTTTTTTCCCTCCGCGGGGAGAGAAGTCCAAGTTCCGACATTCATGGGGGTAATACCTCATTTTCTTTTGGGATTTGGGTATTTTGAAGAGTCGCCACCTAACGGATTATGGTGTGTTGGGGAACCTAGATCGATTAACTCTTAGACTACTTTGCATTACCAAATATTTATGGTAAGGGCTCGAAATAACCTTGAGGGGAAGTTGTTAGGCACCCCTTGCGGTCTACAACGGTGGGTCCTAGCCGGACTTATACTTATGAATTAGTTCTTATCACAAATAAATAGTTTAAACACATACTTGCAAATAAAGGCATTTTTTTGGACATTGTATGAATCAAGAAATGAGAGAAAAGGAAAAGACTTTGAACAAGTTTCACATATATAGAGAAAAGAAAAGTTTAAACATCGTGAATTGGGAAAAAAGGGGTCCTAGGTTGGTTAGCCTACAGGATCATCCCACACAATTCCCGATAAATACTCCTCAACGAGGGGCTACATGTGACATTAGTGCGTAGTCATCATATCCTTAATACATCAATTCCCTCCCCTTGGTCATAGCTTAAAGCGTTCTAACAACCTTGAAAATGTATTATGCGTGCACTACCCGTTCCTTCCTTATGGCCCTAGAGGTATTTATGACCTCTAATTTAGGTAGTTCTAGAACTTCCCAAGGTTTTAAAAGATGAAAGTCTAGGAGTCAATTTAAAACAATTAGGACTGCATTTAAAGAAAAAAAATTATAGGCTCACAGTCACCTCCACAAATATCACAAGTAAGTGCACGTCTTCAAACAACAGTCAAGTATTTAAGAGAAAATCCTACATAGGTGATAAGGGATTATACATCATTAAGTGTTAAAGACCTATTAATTTGCCTACTGATTTTAGACTTGAGAATGTGAACAATTTGAAATAACAAAGTGCAGTTTTATAGTTGCAGAATTCTAATCACCCTATAGGCTTGTCCAAACGCATAATAGTGACTTATGAAAAGCATGATATCTATTAGGAATGCAGTAAAATAATGATCAATTTTAAACGGACAACTTGAGATCCTATAGACATGCTTTCTAGCAGTACTAATTTAAGGCATTATTTGGAAACTTATTCAAAGAAGCAGACAGATTAATTAAATCAATTCAGAATGAACAAACATGAATTAAACTGATTTATTTAACTAAACTGGTTTTGAGTTCTATAGGAATGATTTTTACTAGAGCTAATTGTAATTCCTATAGGCATAACATCTAATTATTAAAGCTGACTTTGGAACTTATAGGCATGATTTCTAAGAAGACGAATGTGAATACATGCTATAACGAAAAACTGAACTTTAATTACTTTACACTCTATAAGCATGATATCTAATTATAAGGCTGATTTTAACCCTATAGGCATGATCTCTATTAAAGCCATTTAGATCTTATAGGCATGGTTTCTAATATTGTGGAAGTAAAGTAAACATAGCAAATATATTTGAATTAACACAACCCTATAGGCATGGTATCTACCCAATTTACCCAACATACATATAACTACCCACCCCTTTTTCACTAATTACACCAATGTAGTTTACAATAATTATTACGGACAAATGAATTAAATAAAAATACATAAATAAATAGGAGTTAATCTATAGGGAGCCTGCAGTAAGACCAAATGATTTTCCAAGCCTCCAATAGCCTCAAATGCCAAAGTTCCATAGCCAATTTCATGTCTAGGTGTGTTAGAGTTCCCTAAAGACCTCAAATAATAACTGATTTAGGTGCAGTGTGGAAAGGCCAGCTTTGACATGCCAGAATTTAGTGAGATCTCAAGGTAGTACACATGTCAGAGGTGGCAGAACCTAATATTCTAAGAGTAATGTGAGAGTGCATGATGACTTTGAAAGAGTTTAGTAAGCAGTAGAAAGAAGGTCTTAGCAATAAAAAGAATTTTATGAAAATCATAACATAGTTAGAGTAGGAATAGTTTGAGAAAACATGAAGAATATTTTTAAAAAAAATCAGAAAGCAAGTCAAAGAACACACAGTTTCAGAACAGACCTCACACAAAGGAAAGGGGTAGGGGGAAACCTAGAATGCACCTTAGTGATGGCAATCAAATACACAAATTGTAGTTGCAAAGTTAAGTTGAGAACACATAGATTTTAGACACAAGTAGGATCTCATTAGTGAAATAGAACAAACTGGACTTAGATGAAAAAACTAGACAAACACTTCATGAAACATTCAAGGTTTTAGAAATACTGGTCATATACAGAACATACAGAATTTGATCGTGCTGGGTGAAATCATAAACACACAATGCACTTGGGACATATTAGTAAACCAATTATTTAAAGTAGGATTGACAATGCTAAACAGTATAATAGCTATAAGCTTAAACATGCTATTGTGATATAGAAATCTAGGCATGTTGATTGCATATTAAGTAGAATAGCACATAGAACTGGAAATCACAAACTGATGAACTGCAGCAACAAAGAAAACACATAGTTTGGAATGTGAATTGAATCAGAACATACAGTTAAGGAGAGAATATAGAGTATAGAGCAGAGATGGTGCAAGTGGCCAGCCTTGGCTTACAGCCGGCTGGACTAATAAGAATTGCAAGGAACAGAAGAGAATATAGGACTTTTGAGAGTGTAAGAGTGTAGATGAACTAGTGTTCGTTGTTTAGAACTAAAAATAAGAGGGGGTTTATATAGTAATAAAAAGCATAACAAATAAGGTAAGAGATCAACTAAGTAGCAAATCAGGGAAGTCACATATAAATTAGCAAGTCCTTCCCTTAATAAAGGAACAATCAAATCAACAGTAAAAGCATGTTAGGTATTTAAGGAAAAGGATCAAGTAAGGTTTGGGTATTGTGATGACCCGGTCGGTCGTCTTAAGAATTAACACCCCAGTCCCCTATTAACTGCTTTCCCCAAATTTATCTCATCTAATTTGTTTTGCCGGGATGTTCGGTTTTGAGTTTCGGAGAGTTTTGGGACACTTGGTTCCCAAATGAGAGCTTAAGTGTTGAAAAGTTGTCCGTAGTCAGAACAGTGTAAAGACGGCCTCAGAATGGAAATTTGATGGTTCCTCTAGCTCCGTTAGGTGATTTCAGGGTTCAGAGCGTGATCGAAATGTGTTTTGGAGGTCCGTAGCTAATTTAGGCTTGAAATGCCGAAAGTTGAATTTTGGGGTTTTCGGTCCGATAGTGAGATTTTTATCCGAGGGTCGGAATGGAATTTCGAGAGTTGTAGTAGTTCTATCATGTCATTTGGGATGTGTGTGCAAAATTTCAGGTTATTCAGAGATGGTTTGGTTGGGTTTTTGATCGAAAGCGTATTTTGAGAAAATTTGGAGTTCTTAGGCTTAAATCCTTGATTAATCCATGGTTTCGATGTCGTTTTAGGTTTTTTAAGGATTGGTACAAGTTTGAATAAGGTTTTAGGATATTTTGATGCTTTTGGTTGAGGTCCCAGGGACCTCGGGATGAATTCGGATGGTTAACGGAGAAAATTTTGGAGTTGAAATTGTGCAGCAGTTGGTCTTCTGGTATTTTTGCATCTGCAGTTTGGGGACCGTAGATGCGGAGCCGCAGAAGTGGCAAGGCATGCACAAATGCAGTTTTGGAAAGAAATAGCAGGTTTCGCAGATGCAGGAATTTTACCGCAGAAGCGGTACCGCACCTACGGAAGAGTAATCGCAGATGCAAAAATTGGACTTTTAAGTGAGAGTCGCAGATGCGGCATTTGGTCTGTAGAAGCGGGACTGCAGATGCGGTCCCATGACCGTAGATGCGGAAGTCGCTGGGCAGAACATATAAATAGTTGCCTTTGCGAAATTGAGCCATCCTTCCACCATTTTCATCCGGGTTTGAAGCTTCTAAGAGGCGTTTTTGAGGAAAACAAAGGGAAATCACTTGGAGGTAACGTTCTTGACTTCATAACTCGTTTCTATGTGATTAAAGACCTAATTAATGGGTAAGAAATTTGGGAAAAATGGGTAATTAGGGCTTGCGTTTAAGAAACCTTTAAATGAATATTTGAGGGGTCATTTGAACTCCGATTTTAGTGTTCTTGTTATGTATAGACGCATGAGAGTACAAGGTTTTTGAAAATATAAATTTCACCCGATTCCGAGATGTTTTCCTGAGGGGCATTTTGGTCATTTTACATCATTTCATGTATTAGCTTAGAATTTAATTGTAGAATCAGTTACTTGAATTGTTATTTACAATATGCAATTGAATCAAATAGATTTGGGCCATTTAGAGTCGGATACTCGTGGCAAAAGTGTGGTTTCGAGTTGATTTTGAGCCGGTTTGAGGTAAGTTGCTTGTCTAACCTTGTGTGGGGACCTTCCCCTTAGGATTTGTATATTTGGTAACTAAATTTCCTTGTGTGTGAGGTGACGAGCGCGTACTTGTGCAAATTGTTAAAAATCCGGTCTTTCTTAAAGTATTCATTTGCATGTTTCTTTTAATCTTTTATTACTTGTACTATTTAAGCCTGTGTTAGCTTAGGAAAGCATGCCTAAGTGATTTATTTGCTTTAATTGTTAAATCTGTTTACCTGAACTCTGTGCAGCATGGTAGGCTAGAATCATTTGTTGCCTTAATATGAAATTTCCCCTCTGTGAATGTTTTCTTGCTTCTGCTGTGTATTTACATTGGGACTACAGATGTGGGATTCTGGTAGCTCCCCCCTTGCCTGTTCACTTTGGGACTGCAGGTTAGATTTCTGATAGACCCCCCTGCACATTTAATATGGGACTGCGGGTTAGATTCCCGATAGATCCCCCTGCACATTTATTTTTGGATTGCAGGTTAGATTCCCGATAGATCCCCCTGCATATTTATATTTGGGATTACGGATCGGGATTCCGGTAGATCCCCTCGCATTGATAGTTGGACTATTGGACGGGATCCTTGGAGATCCTTTGGACATATGTATGATGGACTATGGGATGGTATCCCGGGATATCCACTGGACAGTTGTAATTAGGACTACAGGATGGTATCCTGGAAGGTGCTCAGTTGTTATCTCTGTGTTGGGCTGTATTTCTTTACGTTGTTTGTTTGTCTCTGTTCTAGCTGTTGTTCTTTCAATTCTATATTATTTCATATTGTTGCACTTATTTATACTATTTTAATTACACTACCCTTGTATCTTATTTGATCTCAGTAGGGCCCTGATCTTCCTCGTCACTACCCGACAGAGGTTAGGCTTGACACTTACTGAGTACCGCTGTGGTGTACTCATGCTGTTTCTGCGCATGTTTTTCATGTGCAGATCCAGGTGCCTCTGCATAGGCTTACCATCCTTGAGACATGGAGAGCTTTTGGAGACTTCGAGGTACATCTCCTGCGTCCGCAGATCGAAGAGTCTCCATTTTATTCTATCTTTTAGTATTTAGCCTTCTTTTGTACTGTTGTTGTGGACCTTCTGGAGTTAGAGCATTCTACTGTATTTCCTTTAGCTTGTGTTCCCGTGAGTTTCCGGGTTTTGGGATAGAGATGTAGAAATTTGAGATGTTGTGTTGTATATGCCGAGTGGCATCCTTTATACTGCTTTCACTTGGTTATTCCTAGCTTTAATTTACCTTTCCGCATGTTTTTATTTATTTTTCCGCACTGTTAGGCTTACCTAGGCGTAGAGACTAGGTGCCGTCATGACAGTTCACGGAGGGTGAAGTGGGGTTGTGACAAGTTAGTATCAGAGCTATAGCTTCATAGGAGTCACGGGACACAGACTGGTTTGTTAGAGTCTCGCTGATCGGTACAGAGACGTTTGTACTTATCTACGAGAGGCTATGTAACTGTTAGGAAAATTTCCACTTCTTTTGATTTCCTTGTTGTGCAATATTTTGGCACCACAATTCTAAACGTTTGTCTTCTATTCTCTCACAGATGGTGAGGACACCTGCCACTCGAGATGATCAGGCACCCATGCCCCCTACTGCAGCCATTAGAGGCCAGGGTCGGGGTAGAGGCCGAGGACGCGCATGTGGTGCAGCGAGATCACCTGCGCGAGCTTCCGCCGAGGTACCGCTAGCAGATCCAGTTGGAGTCCAGGCATCTGACACGCCTACTATCACTACTACTCCAGTCCTTCAGGAGACTTTGGCTCAGTTCATGAGTATGTACACCACCTTGGCTCAGGCAGGGTTGCTTCCCCTTGCTGCAGCCACATTCCAGGCCAGGGGATGAGTACAGACTCCCGCCGCCCGCACTTCGGAGCAGCAAGTGCATGTTGAGTAGGTCCCACAGATCATTCCAACACCGCCCACAGTGCCAGTTCAACCCGAGGACGAGGCAACTGCTTTAGAGGATGAGCAGCGGAGACTTGAGAGGTTCAAGAAGTATGATCCTCCGGTATTCAGTGGACTAGCATCAGATGATGCCTTGGGATTTCTGGAGGAGTGCCACCATATTCTTCGTACTATGGGCATATCAGGATCGAGTGGGGTTTGTTTTGCTGCTTGCCAGCTTCGGGGAGCCGCCTATGATTGGTGGCGCACCTATGAGTTAGACAGTTTAGATACGGCTGCTTCACTGGCTTGGACCTAGTTCTCAGATATGTTACTAAGAGAGTTTGTTCCTCAGAGCCTCAGGGACGTATGGAACGCAAAGTTTGAGCATTTGCGCCAGGGTGCTATGACTATTTTAGAGTATGTTATCCGTTACACCAGATTGGCTTGGCATGCACCGGCCTTGGTTGCTACTGTCCGCGAGAGGGTTCGCCGGTTCATTGAAGGCCTTATCCTACCCATCAGATCTAGCATGGCTCGAGTGTTGGAGATGGACATTTCTTACTAGAAGGTGGTGAGCATTGCTAGGAGGATTGAGGGTATGCATACTAGGGAGAGAGAGGAGAGGGAGGCCAAGAGGTCTCGAGAGTCGGGCCATTATTCTGGTGCCCGTACCCCAGCTACAAATCGTCATGGTATGGGTTATATGAGTCGCCCTGTTCATTCAGCTCTTCTAGTAGCCAGTAGTGCTCCAACTCCTCCTAGATCTCAGGAGCCTTATTATGCACCATCGGTATCTAGTGCACCTCCTACGCTGGGTGCTTTCAGAGGTCAGTCCAGCAGACATGGCCCTAGCCAGTCACAACCACCACATCCTCCCAAAGCTTGTTTTGAGTGTGGTGACACACGCCATATGGTTAAGGATTGCCCAAGACTTGGGAAGGGATCACCTCCGCAGACTTCTCAGCCACAGCGTGCCCCATAGAGTTCTCAGGCTATGGTTACAGCTCTAGTTGCTGCCCCACCTGCTCAGCCAGCTAGAAGTGGAGGTCTCCCTCGAGAGGGAGGCCAGTCCAGATACTATGCCCTTTCTGCTCGTACCGAGGCTGTTGCCTCCAATTCTGTCATCACAGATATTGTTATGGTTTGTCACAGAGATGCATCGGTTCTATTCGATCCAGGCTCCACTTATTCTTATATGTCTTCATATTTTGCTCCGCATTTGGGTGTACCCCGAGATTCTTTGAGTTCTCCTGTTTATGTTTCTACTCCTGTGGGAGATTCTCTTGTTTTGGACCACGTTTATCTGTCATGTTTGGTTAGTATTCGTGGTTTTGAGACCAGAGCCGATTTATTGCTACTCAGTATGGTTGATTTTGATGTTATTTGTTGCATGGACTGGTTGTTGCCCCATTTTGCTATTCTTGATTGTCACGCCAAGATCGTGACGTTGGCTATGCTAGGTATACTGCGTGTTGAGTAGAGTAGTACTTTAGATCACACTCCCAGTAGAGTTATCTCTTTCCTTAAAGCTCAGCGTATGGTTGAGAAGGGGTGTGACGCATATTTAGCTTATGTGACAGATGTCAGTATTGATACTCCTTCTGTTGATTCAGTCTCAGTGGTACGGGATAATCCCGATGTGTTTCCAGCTGATCTTCCAGGCATGCCGCCTGATAGAGATATTGATTTTGGCATTGATATGTTGCCAAGCACTCAGCCCATTTCTATTCCTCCGTATCGTATGGCTCCTCCTGAGTTGAAGGATTAGTTACAGGAATTGCTTGATAAAGGCTTTATTCGACCCAGTGTTTCACCTTGGGGTGCTCCTGTCTTGTTTGTGAAGAAAAATGATGGTTCTATGCGTATGTGCATTGATTATTGCCAGTTGAACAAGGTTACAGAGAAGAACCATTATCCTTTGCCTCGCATTGATGATCTGTTGACTAGCTTCAGGGCGCACGTGTGTTTTCTAAGATCGATTTGCGCTTAGGGTACCATCAGTTGAAGATTTGGGAGCCAGATGTCCCGAAGACTGCCTTCAAGACTCGGTATGGTCATTACGAGTTTCTTGTTATGTCATTTGGGCTGACCAATGCCCTAGTAGCTTTTATGCATTTGATGCATAGTGTGTTCTGGCTCTATCTTGACTCGTTTGTCATTGTTTTTATTGATGATATTCTGGTTTATTCTCGGAGTCGGGAAGATCATGAGCAACACCTGAGGACTGTGTTGCACACTTTGAGAGAGAAGAAGTTATATGCGAAGTTTTCGAAATGTGAGTTTTGGTTGGATTCAGAGGCATTCTTAGGCCACATGGTGTCGAGTGAGGGCATTCAGGTGGATCCGAAGAAGGTAGAGGTTGTGCAGAGTTGGCCCAGACCGTCCTTAGCTACAAAGATTTGTAGTTTCCTTGGCTTGGTGGGCTACTACCATCGTTTTGTGAAGGGATTTTCATCGATTGCAGCCCCTATGACTAGATTGACCGAGAAGGGTGCTCCATTTCAGTGGACAAAGGAGTGTGAGGCGAGCTTTCAGAAGCTCAAGACAGCTTTGACTACAGCCCCAGTTTTGATATTGCCTACTAGTTCGAGGTCTTATACAGTCTATTGTGATGCCTCGAGGGTTGATCTTGTAGCGGTATTGATGCAGGACGGTAGGGTGATTGCCTACACATCCAGGTAGTTGAAGATACATGAGAAGGACTACCCTGTTCACGACCTTGAGTTAGCTGCCATTGTTCACGCCCTGAATATTTGGCGCCATTATTTATATGGGTTTCCCTATGAGATTTATACCGACCATCAAAGCTTGCAACATTTGTTCAAGCAGAAGGATCTAAATTTGTGCCAGAAGAGGTGGTTAGAGTTGCTGAAGGATTATGACATCAATATTTTATATCACCCGGGCAAGGCCAATGTAGTGGCTGATGCCTTGAGTCGTCGGGTAGAGAGTTTGGCATATTTACTAGCATTAGAGAGGCCTATGGCAATGGATGTTCAGGCCTTAGCCAGTCAGTTTGTGAGATTGGATCTTTCGGAGCCCATTCGGGTTCTAGCTTGCGTGGTTTCTCGGTCTTCCTTATTTGATCATATCAGGGAGCGACAGTATGATAACCCTCATTTGCTTGTCCTCAAGGACAAGGTCCAGCACGGTGATACCAGAGATGTGACTAGTGGAGATGATGGGGTATTGAGGATGCATGGTCAGATTTGTGTGCCCAATGTTGATGGGCTTCAAGAGTTGATTTTAGGGGAGGCCCATATTTCGCGGTATTCCATACATCTTGGTTCCGCGAAGACGTATCAAGATTTGAGGCAGCACTATTGGTGGAGGAGGATGAAAAAAGACATAGTTGGGTTGTATCTAGGTGCCTGAACTATCAACAGGTGAAGTGTGAGCACCAGAGACCGGGGTGGAAGTGGGAGCGGATCAACATGGACTTTGTAGTTGAACTCCCACGGACCTTGAAGAAGTTTGATGCTATTTGGGTGATTATGGATCGGCTGACCAAGTCCTCTCATTTCATTCCTATGTGTACTACCTATTCATCAGAGCGGTTGATAGAGATTTATATATGGGAGATTGTTCGTCTGCATGGTATTCCAGTTTCCATTATTTCAGATAGAGGTACTCAGTTTACATCACGGTTTTGGAGGGCCGTTTAACATGAGTTGGGCACTCGAGTAGAGTTGAGTACAACATTTCATTTTCAGACAGACGGACAGTCCAAGCACACTATTCAGATTCTTGAGGATATGCTCTGTGCGTGTGTGATTGAGTTTGGAGGGTCTTGGGATCAGTTCTTTCCATTGGCGGAGTTTGCTTCCAACAACAGCTATCAGCCCAGCATTCAGGCCGTATGAGGCTTTATATGGTAGGCGGTGTAGATCTCCGGTGGGTTGGTTTGAGCCGGGTGAAGCTAGACTATTGGGCACAGATTTGATTTAGGATGCTTTGGAGAAGGTTAAGGTGATTCAGGATAGACTCCATACACCCCAATCCAGACAGAAGAGTTACGCGGACCAGAAGGTTCATGATGTTTCCTATATGGTTGGAGAGCGGGTTTTGCTTCGGGTTTCGCCTATGAACGACGTTATGAGATTTGGGAAGAAATGGAAGTTGAGTCCGAAGTTTATTGGCCCTTTTGAGATATTGAGGCATATTGGGAGATTGCTTATGAGCTCGCCTTACCTCCCAGCTTGGCAGGAGTTCATCCGGTATTTTATGTTTCGATGGTTCGGAGGTATCACGGTGATCCGTCACACGTGTTAGATTTCAGTTCAGTCCAGTTGGATAAGGATCTATCCTATGTTAAGGAGCTAGTGGCTATATTGGACAGGCAGGTAAAAAAGTCGAGGTCAAAGAACATTGCTTCAGTAAAGGTTCAGTGGCGGGGTCAGCTCGGTCGAGGAGGCAACCTGGGAGACCGAGCAGGATATGCGCAGCCGTTACCCTCATCTTTTCACTACTTCAAGTATGTCTCTATGCTCGTTCGAGGACGAACGAATGTTTAAGTGTAGAAGGATGTGACAAACCGGTCGGTTGTCTTAAGAATTAATGCTCGATCCCCTATTAACTGCTTTACCCAAATTTATCTCTTCTAATTTGTTTTTCTTGGATCTTTAGTTTTGAGTTTCGGAGAGTTTTAGGACACTTAGTCCCCAAATAAGAGCTTAAGTGTTGGAAAGTTATCCGTAGTCAGAACAGTGTGAAAATGGTCTCGGAATGGAAATCTGATGGTTTCGTTAGCTCCGTTGATTTCAGGGTTAGGTGCGTGACCGGAATGTGTTTTGGAGGTCCGTAGCTAATTTAGGCTTGAAATGCCGAAAATTGAAATTTGGGAGTTTCCGATCCGATAGTGAGATTTTGATACAAGGGTCGGAATGGAGTTCTGAGAGTTGCAGTAGTTCTCTCATGTCATTTGGGATGTGTGTGCAAAATTTTAGGTTATTCAGAGATGGTTTGGTTGGGTTTTTGATTGAAAGGGTATTTTGAGAAAATTTGGAGTTCTTAGGCTTAAATCCTTGATTAATCCGAGGTTTCGCTGTTTTTTTAGCTGTTTTAAGGATTGGTTGAAGTTTGAATAAGGTTTAGGATATGTTGATGCTTTTGGTTGAGGTCCCGGGGAACTCGGGATGAATTCGGATGGTTAACGGGGAAAATTTTGTAGTTGAAATTGTGCAACAGCTGGTCTTCTGGTATTTTTGCATCTACGATATGGGGACCGCAGATGTAGAGCCGCAGAAACGGCAAGGCATGTGTAGATGCGGTTTTGGAAAGGAATAGCAGGTTCCGCAGATGTGGGAATTTTACCGCAGAAGCGGTAGCGCACCTGCGGAAGAGTAACCGTAGATGCAGAAATTGGACTTTTAAGTGAGAGTCACAGATGCGACATTTGGTCTGCAGAAGCGGGACCGCAGATGCGGAAGTCACTGGGCAAAACATATAAATAGTTGCATTTGCGAAATTGAGCCATTCTTCCACCATTTTCATTCGGGTTTGAAGCTTCTAAGAGAGGTTTTTGAGGAAAACAAAGGGAAATCATTTGGAGGTAACGTTCTTGACTTCATAACTCGTTTCTATGTGATTAAAGATTTAATTAATGGTGAGAAATTTGGGAAAATGGGTAATTAGGCCTTTAGTTTAAGAAACTTTTAAATGAAGATTTGAGAGGTCATTTGAACTCCTATTTTAGTGTTCTTGTTATGTTTAGACTCGTGAGAGTACGAGGTTTTTGAAAATATAAAATTCACCCAATTCCGAGACATTCGCTTTAGGGGCGTTTTGGTCATTTTACATGATTTCGCGTATTAGCTTAGAATTTAATTGTAGAATCAGTTACTTGAAATGTTATTTACAATATGCAATTGAATTGAATAGATTTGGGCCATTTAGAGTCGGATACTCGTGGCAAAAGTGTGGTTTCGAGTTGATTTTGAGCCGGTTTGAGGTAAGTTGCTTGTCTAACCTTGTGTAGGGGACCTTCCCCTTAGGATTTGTATATATGGTAACTAAATTGCATTGTGCGTGAGGTGACGAGCGCATACTTGTTCAAATTTTTAAAAATACGGTCTTTCTTAAAGTATTCATTTGCCTGTTTCTTTTCTTGTTTTTATTACTTGTACTATTTAAGCCTGTGTTAGCTTAGGAAAGCATGCCTAAGTGATTTATTTGCTTTAATTGTTCAATCTGTTTACATGAACTCTGTGCAGCATGCTAGGATAGAATCATTTGTTGCCTTAATATGAAATTTCCCTTCTGTGAATGTTTTCCTGCTGCTGCTGTGTATTTACATTGGGACTACGGATATGGGATTTCGGTAGCTCCCCCCTTGCCTGTTTACTTTAGGACTGCGGGTTAGATTCCCGATAGATCCCCCTGCACATTTACTTTGGGACTGCGGGTTAGATTCCCGATTGATCCCCTGCACATTTACTTTGGGACTGCGGGTTAGATTCCCGATAGTCCCCCCTGTATATTTATATTTGGGACTACGGATCGAGATTCTGGTAGATCCCCGCGTATTGATAGTTGGACTACGGGAGGGGATTTCGGGAGATCCTTCAGACATATGTATGATGGACCACGGGACGGTATCCCGGGAGATCCACTGGACAATTGTAATTAGGAGTACATGACGGTAACCTGGAAGGTGCTCGGTTGTTATCTTTGTGTTGGGATGTATTTCTTTCCGTTGTTTGTTTGTCTCTGTTCTAGCTGTTTTTCTTTCAATTCTATGTTATTTCATACTGTTGCACTTATTTATACTATTTTAATTACACTGTTAACCTTTGTATCTTATTTGATCTCAGTAGGGCCCTGATCTTCCCCATCACTACCCGACAAAGGTTAGGCTTGGCACTTACTGAGTACCACTATGGTGTACTCATGCCCTTTCTGCACATATTTTTCATGTGCATATCTAGGTACCTCTGCATAGTCTTACCATCCTTGAGACAGGGAGAGATTTTGGAAACTTCAAGGTACATCTGCCGTATCCGTAGACCGAAGAGTCTCCTTCTTATTCTATATTTTAGTATTTAGCCTTCTATCGTACTGTTGTTGTATCCTTCTGGAGTTAGAGCATTCTACTGAATTTCCTTTAGCTTATGTTCCCGTGAGTTTCCGGGTTTTGGGATAGAGATGTAGAAGTTTGAGATGTTGTGTTGTATATGCCGAGTGGCATCCTATATTCTTCTTTCACTTGGTTATTCCTAGCTTTTAATTTACATTTCCGCAAGTTTATATTTATTTTTCTGCATTGTTAGGCTTACCTAGTCGTAGAGACTAGGTGTCGTCACGACAGTTCACGGAGGGCGAACTGGGGTCGTGACAGGTATAGAGTAGGTAATTAGGGGTAAATGAACAGAAGTTTCAATTAAGGAAAAAAATCAGTAAGAATCAGCAAAATACAAACAAGGCAAGGTAAAATTAATTAAGGCAGGCAATTCAATCAAATCGAGTAAAGAGGTGAGAATCGAAAGTTTAAGGGAAAGTGTTCAAATTAAACAAGGAAATAAGGAATTCAGAATAATCAAGGGCTCAATCAAAGAGAAAGTCATGAAAGATTCAGTAATTTTAGCATATAAAATAAGGCGAGACATGAATAGTCAAAAATTGACACATAACTTTAACAAAACAAAAAGTTAAATGACACTGACTCAAGGAGAAAGATACAGGTCTGAACATGAATGGACAGTCGTGGACGAGGGTTGAGATTTAATTAGGGTTAGGTATGAGAGCGTTTGAGAGCAGAGAGGGGTTTCTGGGCGGCGGGTTGTGTAGAATGGTAGGGTTTGGGGGGGGGGGTCTTTTGGGTTTATTTTAGGAAGGGTCGTTTATGGTTGTTGATCTTTATGATCAACGGCCGACAATAAAGGGTATTGGGGGCCGGATCGGGTCTTCAGGGTTTGGGCTGGGTAATTTGATTGGGGATTGGGCTGGTAATTGGGTTGAATTGGGGCTGAAATTGAAAATAAAATAGGCTAGATTTTAAATAGCCACTTTTAATAGTTATATAATTTATAAGAATAATAAATGATTTCCAAAATTATTTTTGTATACTAAAATAATTTAAAATAGTTGTTTAACATTTTTTAAAAATATAAAAGATCATTTTATGCATCAATAATGTAATTATGCATCAGTAGGGCTATTATTGCAAAGATATGCAATTTAGCGTAAAAATATAAATGCAATTATAAAAAATGAACTAAAAATGTTTAAACGCTATTTTTACATAAATAAAGAATTTAGATGACTAAATCACCACAAAAATAATTTTAAAGATAATTATTTGAAATTTTATAAATAAGAAAGAGAAGAAATAAATCAATTTGGAGCTTTTTAAAAATTATTGAAAAATTATAAAAAAATTTATGCATGCTTATAACTATATATGTGCTATTTTGAAAGTATATATATGTGTGTGCGTGTGTGTGTGTGTTAAAAACATATGAGGAAAAATTTGGGTAACAACAGCTGCCCCTCTTTACCCGGGAAGGATTAAAGAGTTTTCGGGTAAAGAAATGATGGCCAATTTTGACCGGACGGGATATTTTGAATGACAGAGGCCGGACTCTGGTCTTGAGTTTCCTACATATCCCTGGTTTTACAGGAATCAGGCCATGTGTAGTTCTGGATTAATTGGCGGAATATACCGATGAAGTCATTGCAATAACGGACACGAGTTGCAAGAGCGGTTGTGGTAAAAGGTTAAAGTTTGAGATAGTTGAAGGAACTGGAGCGAGGTCACTCCTGCTAGGATAGCGGTTGCTTGCTGGTCACCTACAGATGAAAAGATGATGCCGACATGTATTTGTGCGAAAATTTAAACATGATGCAGTTCCCTTTGGACCATGAAGATTGTCTTTGGACGGTTAAAGATGACGTCCTTGGACCATGACGTCCTGGGCCATGAATTGTTTAGTGAGGGATTCGCAGGCCATAAAATGTTGTTCTCGGGCCATGCAGATGGTACCTCCAAACCATGACGCCTATGAATGATGATATGAATATTTGAGGGGTCCTCGGGCCATCGCATGGTGTCTTTCGGCTATGAGGATGATGCCTTTTAGACTATGACATTTTTGGATAGATTTGGCGATATTTCATCACATTATATGTAATAATATGATGTTAACTAGACAGGGCTTAATCTTGTGAAATGGAGGGCAGAGCTTAGCTCGATAGAAAAGCAAATAGATAGTACTAGAAAAGAGCAATATTTATGTAAGGATGGACAATGCTTAGTCCCATGCCAATGTGGAGGCAAGTATTAGCCTCATTCAGATACGGAGGCAGGGATTAGCCTCATGCAAATATGGAGGCAAGGATTAGCCTCATGCAAATATGAAGGTAATGATTACCCTCATGCAAATGTGGAGGAAGGGATTAGCCTCTTGCAGATGTGGAGGCAGGGATTAGCCTCATTTGAATGTGGAGGCAGGGATTAGCCTCATTCAAATATGGAGGAAGGGATTATCCTCACGCAAATAGGGAGGCAGGGATTAGCCTCATGCAAACAGGGAGGCAGGGATTAGCCTTATGCAAATGTGGAGGTAGTGATTAGCCTCATGTAGAGAGCAAGTAGCAAATAAGGGTAGTATATGTCTTAGCTGGAGATATTTCGGTGTCTGATGTCCTGTTTGATAGCGAATTTGCTTTGTGTATACATATCTGCAAATGCTATCGTTACGTCAAACGTGCCTGCGTTGAGAGAAAAATTGTTAGTTTCGTGAGGGGAGGTTAGTTCGTGCTTCCGTCTGCTGGCCTTGCTTTGCTCCGTTCTGGAGGCCTTTTCGAGTTCCTCTAGGTAACAAATGATTGTTACGGAAATAAAATTTTCCAAAATTATGCAATTATTGATAAAATAGAGTCATTTTAGAAATATATTGATATAATAAGTAATTTCAGATGAACTAGTGACTGTAACACATTTCAGAGATACTGCAGCTTTATTATGTAAGAATTTTGAGGGTCCTCCTCAAAATTCTGCCCTAGTTTGGTAGGTGATCTTTTGACTGTTTGCGGATAATAGGCCTTGCTTAACCTTCTTTGAAATTTTGAGAATCCTTCTCAAAATTCTGCCCCAGTTTCTTAACTGATTTCTGACCGTCTGACTCAGGTTGGCATTGGCTGGACTTGCTCCGGAATTTTGAGGGTCCTCCTCAAAATTCTGCCCTAGTTTCTAATCTTGGGGGAAATGGAAATTTTATTATGATATGACTTAACCCATAAGGCTGCCTACATATTCCCTCTTAAACGGGAATCTAGTCAAGCGTAGTTCAATTACATCAGATGATAAAATGTAAATAATCTAAGCATAGTATCTCTTGACTGTGTCTGAATTGATTGGTTTTGGCCAAATTTCTCCATCCATTTCTGCAAGTATGAGTGCTTCTCCTATTAGTACCCTGTGAACTATGTACGAACCTTGCCAGTTGGGAGAGAATTTCTCTTTGGCTTCATCTTGATGTGAGAAGATCTTTTTCAGCACCAGCTGTCCTGGTGCAAATTGCCTTGGTTTGACCCTTTTGTTGAAAGATTTGGACATTCTATTATGATAAAGTTGACCGTGACACACTGCGTTCATCCTATTTCCATCGATAAGGGCTAATTGTTCATAGCGATCCCTTATCCACTCTACATCGCTGAGTTCAACTTCCTGTATGATTCTTAAAAAAGGAATCTCTACCTTAGCTGGGATGACAGCCTCAGTACCATAAACCAACATGTAGGGAGTTGCCCCGGTTGATGTGCGAACCGTAGTGGGGTATCCCAATAAAGAAAAAAGTAGCTTCTCGTTCCATTGTTTGTGGTTCTTTACCATCTTCCTTAGTATCTTCTTGATGCTTTTCTTGGCGGCTTCTATGACTCCATTCATCTGAGGTCTTTAGGCTGTGGAATTCTTGTGATCGATTTTGAAAGTTTCACACATAGCTTTCATCAGATCATTGTTGAGATTTGTGGCATTATCAGTCATAGGAACTCCGAATCGACAAACAATACAATCTTTGACAAAATCTGCGATGACTTTCTTGGTCACAGCTTTGTAAGATGCAGCCTCTACCCATTTTATGATATAATCAATGGCTACCAGAATAAAGCTATGTTCGTTTGAAGCAGTGGTCTCAATCAGACCAATAACATCCATTCCCCAGGCAGTGAATGGCGAAGGTGAGCTTGTTGCAATGAGCTCGTTTGGAAGTATTTTATCATATCGGCATGCATACAGCATTAAAAACATTTGCGGACATACTGGATGCAATCTGTCTCTATGGTCATCCAAAAGTATCTGGCCCTAAGTATTTTCTTAGCCAATATGAAACCATTCATGTGCGGGCCATAGGTCCTAGTATGTACGTCCTCAAGTAGTTTGGAAGCTTCTTTTGCATCGATACATCTTAACAATCCCAAATCGAGAGTTCTTCTATACAGATATCCTCGACTGTGGAAGAAGTGATTGGACAATTTTCGGAGTGTGCGTTTCTAAGTTTGGTTTGCATGCTCTAAATATTCTCCCTTTGACAAATACTCCTTGATGTCATGGAACCAAGGCTTTCCATCTGTTTCTTCTTCAACATGAGCACAATATGTCGGCTGATTATGGATCTTCACCAGAATGGGATCAATATAATTCTTATCTGGATGTTGTATCATAGACGTCAGGGTGTCCAATGCATCAACGAACTCATTTTGAATTCTTGGCACATGTCAGAATTCTATCTTTGTGAACCTCTTTCTCAATTCCTGCATATGGTGCAGATATGGCAGTATCTTGGAATTCTTGGTGGCCCAATCTCCTTGTACCTGGTGCACAAGCAAATCTGAATCACCGATCACCAAAAGCTCCTGAATGTTCATGTCGATTGCCATGTTGAGCCCTAGTATGCAGGCTTCATATTCTGCTATGTTGTTGGTGCAGGGAAACCTGAGTTTAGCAGATACCAGATAATGTTGACCCGTTTCTAATACCAAAGCTGCTCCAATACCTACTCCTCTAAAATTTGCAGCTCCATCAAAGAACATCCTCCAACTGTCGTATGCTTCGATAATGTCTTCTCCTACGAATGAATATTTCTTCATCAGGAAAATACGTTTTCAAGGGTTCATATTCTCCTCCCACTGGATTTTCGGCAAGATGATCTGCCAATGCTTGTCCTTTGTTACATAAACGATGTCGAACTCACTCAACATTATCTGTCACTTGGCTAACTTCCCAGTTGTCATGGTCTTTTTGAATATGTACTAGGGTCCATCCTGGATATAAGGTATGTAGTATAGGCACAAAAGTATTGCCTCAATTTCTGAGTTGTCCGGGTCAAAGCACAGCAAATGCGTTCCAGCAGAGAGTACCATACTTCATAAGGTGTAAACTTTTTACACAAGTAATATATGGCTTGCTCCTTTCTTCCTGTCTCGCCATGTTGTCTCAAAACACATCCAAAGGCTCCATCCAATACGGATAGATAAAATGGCAAAGGTCATACTGGTTCTGGCAGGACTAGAACTAGGGGTGTGGACAGTTACTCCTTGATCTTATCAAAAGCTTTCTGACAATCCTCAGTACAACTTGTCTCGGCATCTTTCCTCAGCATCTTAAAGATGGGTTCACATATGATTATGGACTGTGCTATGAAGCGACTGATATAATTGAGACATCTTAGGAAGCTCATCACGTCTTTTTTGCTCCTAGGCGGTGATAACTCCTGAATAGCTTTGACTTTAGATGGATCGAGCTTGATCCCTCGACGACTGACAATGAATCCCAACAACTTTCCTGCGGGAACCCCGAAGGCACATTTTGCGAGGTTCAGCTTTAAGTTGTACCTCCGCTATGTGATTTGCGTCCCTCTTATATTTGATAATGACGTTGTCCACATATAACTCTATCTCATTTTGTATCATATTATGAAAGATGGTTGTCATGGCTCCCATGTCAGTAGCCCCAGCGTTCTTCAGACCGAATGGCATCATCTTGTAATAGTATACCCCCAAGGTGTAATAAAGGCTCTTTTATTCGCGTCTTATTCATCCATCCAAATTTGGTGACAACCTGCGAAGCAATCTACAAAGGATTGGAGTTCATGTTTGGCATATTTGTCGATCAAAATGTGTATGTTTGGCAGTGGAAAGTCATCCTTGGGGCTTGCTCTATTTAAATCTCGATAGTCAACACCTACTCTGACTTTACCATCCTTCGTCGGAACTGGCACTATGTTAGCTAACTAGGTTGGGTACTCGACCACCCTGAGAACTTTGGATTTGATCTGCTTGGTAACTTCCTCCTTGATTTTCAAGCTCATGTTTGGTTTGAATTTTCTGAGTTTCTGCTTCACTGGCGGACACATAGGATTAGTAGGCAATTTGTGAGCCATTATGGACATGCTCAAACCGGTCATGTCATCATATGACCATGCAAAAATGTCCTCATATTCTTTTAGGAAACGAATGTACTCTTCCTTTTCTGTTGATGACAAATGAATGCTGATGTGAGTCTCCTTGACGGTCTCGGCGTCCCCCAAGTTTACTGCTTCGGTTTCGTCCAGATTGGACTTAGGCTTATTCTCAAAATTTTCAACATCCCTAACAACTTCCTCGGGTACCTCATCTTCTTCATCTGAATCACTGTCCTAATGTTGCATTGCCTCATTACATGTCACAGTCACCGGTTTATTAGGAAAAGTAATAATAATGTTGTAGAAAGAAAAAGTTTAGAAAGTAGTAATGAATAATAAATAGCAAATGCATTTGATTAAAATTAAACAACATCCAAACAAGTGAAGCTCGATGAATCGAGCATTTATTTTGAAACAAGTAAGTCTTTAAATCAAAATAACTGGAAATCTTAAATGCCTAGAATGGTTATAGAAATAAAATTCTGCCAAGCTACCTATGGACTCGGTAGGCCCAGATGGTGTGGCGGTCCAGTTCCTAGGAACAACTCCCTTCTTCACGGTCTGAATAGTGAGTCCTTCTTTCTCCTCCTCCTCAATTATGGCACTGTAGTCCATGTATTCATCCTCCAAGAACAGATTCTTCAGCCCAGCTAATGCTTCTTCTTCTGCAGTTCCCCATATCGTATCAGCTTGGCAAAAAGCTTGATCCAGATATTGAACTGGTTGCTCGAGAAGGTAATACGGTCTACACCATAGAGACGACCAATCATTGT
The DNA here is from genome assembly GCF_000393655.2 of Nicotiana sylvestris. Taxonomy (NCBI): domain Eukaryota; kingdom Viridiplantae; phylum Streptophyta; class Magnoliopsida; order Solanales; family Solanaceae; genus Nicotiana; species Nicotiana sylvestris. The sequence continues at coordinate 113,092,749 of NC_091060.1, read as the reverse complement.
ATTCTTGCCATGTGTACTAATATCCGAGCCCAAAGGTAGTACCATGACCCTTCAGCCGTATTGGTTTAGTGATACCCTGGAGATTCTTCTCCAGCCCTTTACCGGGCTCATACCCAGACCATGCTAATATGCTTTCTATTTTACTGCTCCACCATTTATCTTTCTCGACGGCATTGACAAGTTCATTGTGATGATAGGTTTCCCCTCATAGCCTTCTTCTATGCCTAATAGCCGGGATGGTTTGACTGGTGTAAATGGGGTTACTACCATCTCCGTGAATGATCACCTTCTAACGATTCCATTCAAATTTCACAGCCTGATGTAGTGTGGAAAGCACGGCTCCAGTGGTATGGATCCATGATCAGCCCAACAGAAGATTATATGAGGTTGGTATGTCGAGCACCTGAAACTCGACATCGAACCATGTTGTCCCCATCTTCAAGCAAAGGTTGATTTCCCTGATTGTGGCCCTTTGAGACCCATCGAAAGCTTTCATGTTCATGCTTCCTACCCGTATTTCATGAAAACCCTTGTCCAACCTTTTTATAGTGTCCAACGGACAAATGTTGAGGCTTGAACCTCCGTCAACCAAAACCCTGGAAATGAATTTGTCTTCAAATTGCACTGTGATATACAATTCTCGATTGTGATTCAACCCCTCAGGCGGTAGCTCATATCCGTGGAAGATAATCTTTTGACTTTCTGGTACTTGCCCTACCATATTGGCCATTTCTCCGCCAGTGATGTTATTGGGTACATAAGCCACGCTCAACACTTCCATTAAAGCATTTTTATGTGCCTCTGAATTTTGCAGTAGTGACATGATAGATATCTGAGCAGGGGTTTTGTTCAAATGGTCAAGGACATAATACTCCTTTTCTTGTACTTTCCTCCACAGGTCATCTGGCCCTGTTTTAATGACAGGCTGCCTTGAAGTGGCATCCTTACTTGGTCCTCCCAAATGTTCAGGTGTATAAACTCTTCCAGTACTAGTCATTCCTTGTGCAACATTGGATTCTTCTATTTTTGCCTTTCCTTTTCACCGAGCTTCGACAACTTAATCCCATGGTATTGCTTTTGAGTCGAAAGGAGGTGTGGTTGATATTGTCACTGTGAAAGGTGTGACCACGTCTAATTCAAATGGAGCGGGGGTGGCCGCAGGTATAGCTACCTCTACCTCAAATAAAACCAGTGCAGCTACCTCAACCTCGATTGGTGACTGAGTTTGTACCACAATAGGTGTAAGTGTGACTGTAACTTTAAAGTCGTCACCTTCTCGAATAAGCCTAATCGACCCCTAAGGGTCCCACTCTTCGTTTATTTCTATCTCATGTACCCCACTGTCTCTATGATCAGGGAGGGGGTTATTGCAAACATTAGGTGCGACTTCCTTTGCCTATATGACCTTGTTGTCAATTAGCGTCTAGATCTTATCCTTCAATGTTTGGAACTCTTTAATGATGTGCCCCTTCATACTGGAGTGGTACGCACAAGTTTTGTTCGGAGTGACCCATTGGGATGGATTCTCTAATGCCACAATAGGAATGATGGTGACATAACCAACGACTTTCATCCTTTAATACATTTGGTCGATGAGTTCAATAGTGGGTATGGGTGGCTTGGGGTCGAAATCTGGTCTTGGTATTGGAAAGTTTTTGCGAGTTGGAGGTGATTGAAAATGGGATGGTTGGGAGTTATAGGTGTGATGGACAATGGCCGGTTGAGAATATCTGGGAGATGAGGGTTGATATATGGGCGGTGGTGCTTGGTATGTAGGTGGAGGTTGTTTGATATATGGGTGGAGGTGTTTGGTATATGGGCGGAGGTTTTTGGTATGTGTATGGAGATTTCGGGCCTTGAGCCACAATTACTGTCCCAACATCTTTCTTCTTTGATATGTCGCTTGATTGTAATGCCTTATTTGTGGCCTGTAGTGCCTCAAAGTTTGTTACCATCCCTATTTTGATTCCTTCTTTGATTCTTTCCCCGAGTTTGATGATATCAGAGAACTTATGATTTTCAATAATCATCAATCTTTCATAGTACTGCGGATCCTGTGCTCTGACAAAGAAATTGTTCATTTGTTCCTCATCCAAAGAGGGTCTGACTTTGGTTGCTTCCGACCTCCAATGGGTAGCGTATTCGCGGAAGGTCTCGGTGGGTTTCTCTTTGAGATTCTGGATGTAGAAAACATCTGGTGCATTTTTTGTGTTGAACCTAAACCGGTCCATGAAATCAGATGCCATACTTACCTAATTGTACCATTTCTTGAGATCCTGACTGATGTACCAGGACAAAGCATCTCTAGTAAGACTCCTCAGAAAGAGTTTCATCCAGAGCTTTTCATCCTTTCTGACCCTAACAAGCTTGTTACAATAAGTCTTCAAATGAACCCTGGGATCACCCGCGCGGTCAAACATCTCAAACTTGGGGAGTTTGTACCCCTCTGGCAGTTCTACATCTAGCTATATGCATAAGTCCTCATAGTTCAAGCCTTCTATTCCTTTGTCGCCTTCAACACCCTGAACTCGGCTCGTCAACTTCTTGAGTTCTTCAGCCATGTTTTTAATGAGAATGTCCTTCTCGGAAGATTTCGGTGTATAGGAGATTGGTTGGATAGAGTGAGGAACAGTTTCCACATATATAGGGTTGCTTTGATAGGTGCCAGGGACTTGGGCGTAATGATGGTCATTGGTTGAGTTTTGAGGATCGGGAATGGGTTGTGGTGTATTTTGGGGAGTGTGGTAAGTGGTGGTTGGTGGGTACTAAATTGGTTGGTGGTAATGTTGTGGCGGAGTTGGTCTTAGTAATGGATTGAGATTTTGGGGTGGAGTTGCGTGTTGATTTGGTGCGGGAGTGTTTTGTGGATGTTGATTTTGTGTGTTTTGGGGAGGTGTTGGGTTCTTTGTGCTTTGTTAGTTGTTGTCAGGGACATTCAGGGTGAGTGACAAGTTTTCCAAGTTGTAAACCTGCTCAAGTTCTCCTTGTAATTCCAATATCTTTTGTTACAATCTCAAGACTAGATCAATCGGTGCCTGAGTACTTCGTCCATCTGAAGTTTATACGTTCTCAACATTCTTCTTTTTGATACCACTTAGGTCATCCATTTTTGCTTTTCCTTTACTTTTGTATTGCTTGGAGGAGGAGGAGGTAGAGGGCCTCTAGATCTGATGTGATATGTTGATGAGGCCAGTATAAGTGAACCAACCTTAGGGGATGGGAATAAGAAATAAAGAAAAATGAAAAGGTAAACAAGTCAGTAAGGTTTCTGAAATGTTTGCAGTATTTAAACACATATTGCGGAAATGTAAATTCATGTCCTAATTTGGGAGCCTCGTTGTGCTCGAGATAGGCCTAGCGAAAAATAAATTTGGAGAAATTTAGATACCAATAAATGCTTCATTTCATAACATGAAAAATAGACGAATCCCAAATGACACTAAGATAATAGAAAAATAAGTCACTACTGGCACCTGGCCTTATTATATTTCAGGAAAGCAAATAAATCTAGCCTATTTGGTCCCAAAAAGACGTTCCCCAGATTCGATCTTCCTAACTCCATCATACAGGTCCCCCAGCTTGCACAGACCCAGCATAAAGTAGGCTCTGGCTAGATGTCCTCCTTCAGTTCCTTCAGCGTTCTGGCAATCCTCGATCCTCTTTGTGACTTTACCTTCTAGCTCCACTATTCCTTGCTCCAGATATTCCAACTTCCTATTGGAAGTGACTGTCATTTCTTTCCATTTTTTGATCAACCTCACATTCCTCTCATGTATTTCCCGATGCTCATTCTCAGAGTCGTGGACCCTCTTGTACAGCCTGTTGTATTTGACTTGAGCTTCAACTTCTTCATCTATCATTCTATTCCCTCGACTGGCTCCTGGAATCACCATTCCTTTTAGATTGTCTTCTAACCACTCCAGGTAGAGAGGTTCGCACCATGCATGATACTTGTCGGGCTCGATGGTGTTCTTTACAACAATGATCTTGCAGTGCCACATGTGCTGAGCTTGGCACTTGTAAGGGACGTCGTCGTCTTCAAAGTCTGCTCTAAAATGACTCATCTTGGAAACCCTTGGTAAAACCTGTTTCCTACCTACTTGCCTCACAACTCGGATAGGGACATAAGGGTTTATCACTCTCAACCCAATCAGCACCAGGTGTGGGGCGTCCTTGGATTTGATGATGAATTTATCTGTTGGGAACCATTCAAACATCCATTGCACTTGATCTTCGGTCAGATTGTTGAAGAACTCCACCCACTCTTTGGCACTTTCTGACTGAGAAAACCTATTCGGAATGTAGGTCATCCGCTTGGGATGATGGAAGGCAATATGGTCATTCCAAGCCCCTCGCGTAAATTCTTGGTTATACTGGCCCTTGTGAAAATGTTCTAATAACCACAACTGCAGCAACATGTTACAACCCTCGAAATGCTGGACCCCTCTTTGACAGCACTCCAGAGCCCTATAGATGTCAGCTATGATCATGGGGACTATGGTGTATGTCTGTCCATTGATCCCTTCCATTAAAGTCTTGGCGACCATGACCATCCTAGTGTGGATTCTTTCCCTTTTCATTGGGAATACTATCAGGCCTAAGAAGCATACAATGAACACGAACACTCTGCGGTAGATGTGGCCCAGAGAAGCGAGAGAGAGCTTATCATGGTAGGTACATTAGGACTTGCTATGGCCATAACTCTCATATAGATATTCGAAGGGTATGTAAGATTCCTTCTGGCATACCAGGTCAGCATTCTTTTCAGCCCCATCATCTTTAAAAACCCTTTACTAGTACGATTCTCCGACACCAATAACCCTGGGCTATCCAAAGTCAATCCCGCAAGACCTCCAATTTCTTCTAGAAGTGGTGTCATTTCTATGTCGCCAAAACGGAACACATCCCTTTCACTATCCCAGAATTAATTGGCAGCCTCGATCAACCTTTTGTTTGGCTCAATGTCTAGTAGGGAAGGTAAGTTACCCAGGTACTTTCTTACATGTTTCTTGTCACTTGAAGAAAGTTCCTTCCGCCAATCTAGCAACAATGGTGGAATGTTCCTAACTATACCAAATCTGGGGACCTCATGCCTCATTTTCTACAAAAAAAGGGTTAGGTTTTTCTCCCCCACCAGACTCGACTATTTATACATTCATGATTAGCATATTAGCATTTAGTTCTTCAAATTAATGCACAGAACATGGTTGTATCTGTTAGGATTATGGAAACCCCGGTGGACTTTCGGATAAGGCTCATCTTAAAGGATCATTATGTGGACAACATATTGATCCGACTAGGTTTGACCATGATGCATGCACAATTTCGATCAGAGTAAGGTTACTATGGGAGTTTAGACTAGTACCCTCAAGTGGACATCTCGAGGGGAAAAATCACGGAACCATCGACTGCACTACTGATCGACTAGTTTCACCGCAAATAAGCCTTTTCAAATATAAGGGTAATAAATAGGAAGAACGCACCACTCATCAAGTGTTGCTATAATACACACGAGTGGAATATGATGTGGAGCATAATTTATGCAGCAATAAAATGTAGTCAAGTGTTTGCACGTAGGAAAAAATAAATACAGTATTTAAATCATTGAAAGACAGTTACGGAAAAGAAAACAAAGTGACAAGTCAGTTTCGGGAGTAAGAATCATGAATGCTTGAAAATAGATAGTTAAATTCAAATAAGGGGAAAGGGTACGTGGGATAGATCATACTTGGACTAATTCACAAAGGATAAGTTCATCATGGTAAGAGCCTAAAAAATATCCCCAGCAGAGTCGTCATGCTGTCGCGCCCCTTTTTCCCTCTACGAGGAGAGAAGTTCGGGATCTGACAATCATGGGGATAATAACTCATTTCCTTTTGGGATTTGGGTATTTTGAAGAGTCGTCACCTAACGGATTATGGTGCATTAGGGCATATAGAGCGATTAACTTTTAGACTAGCTTGCATTACCATTGATTTAGGGTAGGGGCTCGAAATAACCATGAGGGAAAGGTGTTAGGCACCCCTCGCGGTCCACAACGGTGGGTCCCGGCCGAACTTATACTTATGAATTAGTCCTTTTAACAAATAAATAGTTTAAACACATACTTTCAAATAAAGGCATGTCTTTTTGACATTGTATGAATCAAGAAATTAGACAAAAGGAAAAGACTTTGAAGAAGTTGCACATATATAGAGAAAAGTAAAGTTAAACATCGGGAATTGGGAAAGAGGGGTCCCCGGTAAACACTCCTCAATGAGGTGCTACACGTGACATTAGCGCGTAGTCATCATATCCTTACTACCCCAATTCCGTCCCCTTGGTCATAGCCCAAAGCATTCTAACAACCTTGAAAATGTCCTATGTGTGCATTACCCGTTCCTTTTTTGTGGCCCTAGAGGTATTTAGGACCTCTAATTTAGGTAGTTCTAGAACTTTCTAAGGTTTTAAAAGATAAAAGTCTAGGCATCAAGCAAAAACAATTAGGACTGCATTTAAAGAAAACAAATTACAGGCTCACAGTCACCTCCAAAAATATAACAAGTAAGTGCACATCTTCAAACAACACTCAAGTATTTAAGAGAAAATCCTAAAACATGATATCTAGGTGAGTAGGGATTATGCAACATTAAGTGTCAGAGACCTATTAACTTGCCTACTGATTTTAGACATGAGAATGTTCTCAAGTTGAAATAACAATGTGTAGTTTTAGAGTTGCAGAATTTTAATCGGCCTAGAGACTTGCCTAAACGCATAACAATGACGTCCTAAAAGCATGATATCTATTAGGAATGCAGTAAAACAGTGATCAATTTTAAATGGATAACTTGAGATCCTATAGACATACTCTCTAGCGGTACTAATTTAAGGCATTATTTGGAAACTTATTTAGTGAAGCAGACTGATTAATTAAACCAATTCAGAATGAACAAACATGAATTAAACTGATTTATTTTACTAAACTGGTTTTGCGTTCTATAGGCATAATTTTTACTAGAGCTGATTTTAATTCCTATAGGCATGACATCTAATTATTAAAGCTGACCTTTGAACTTATAGGCATGATTTCTAAGAAGACGAATGTAAATACTTGTTGTAACGAAAAACTAAACTTTAATTACTTTACACTTTATAGGCAAGATATCTAATTATAAGGTTGATTTTAACCTTATAGGCATGATCTCTATTAAAGCCATGAAGATCCTATAGGTATGGTTTCTACTATTGTGGAAGTAAAGTAAACATAGCAAATACATTTGAATTAACACAACCCTATAGGCATGGTATCTGCCCGATTTACCCTGCATATATATAACTACCCACCCTTTTTTTACTAATCACATATTGTTTACAATAATTATTACAGACCAATGAATTAAATAAAAATACATAAATAACCAGGAGTTAATCTATAGGGAGCCTGCAGTAGGCCCAAATGACTATCCAAGCCTCCAATAGCCTCAAATGCCAAAGTTCTATAGCAAATTTCATGCCTAGGTGTGTCAAAGTTCCCTAAGTACCTCAAGGATCCCAGGCAGTGCTCACACCTAGACCTTTTCTCAAATGATAACTGATTTAGGTGCAGTGTGAAAAGGCCAGTTTTGACATGCCAAAGTTTAGAGAGATCTCAAGGATCTCAAGGCAATACACATGTTAGAGGGGTAGAACCTAATATTCTAAGAGTAATGTGAGAGTGCATGTTGACTTTGAAACAGTTTGGTAAACAGTAGAAAGAAGGTCTTAGTAATAGAAAGAATTTTATAAAAATCATAACATAGTTAGAGTAGGAATAGTTTGAGAAAACATGAAGAACATTTTTTTAAAAAAAAGCAGAAAGCAAGTCAAAGAACACACAGTTTCAGAACAGACCTAACACAAAGGAAAAGGGTAGGGGGACACCTAGAATGCACCTTAGTGATGGAAATAAGATACATAGATTGTAGTTGCAAAGTTAAGTTGAGAATACATAGATTTTAGACACAAGTAGGATCTCATTAGTGAAATAAAACAAACTGGACTTAGATGAACAAACTAGACAGACACTTTATGAAATATTCAAGGTTTTAGAAATACCGGTCATATACAGAACATGCGGAATTTTGTCATACTGGGTGAAATCATAAACACACAATGCAGCTTGGGACATTTTAGTTAACCAATTATTTAAAGCAGGATTGACAATGTTAAACAGTATAATAGTTATAAGCTTAAACATGCTTTTGTGATACAGTAATCTAGGCATGCTGATTGCATATCAAGTAGAATAGCACATAGAACTGGAAATCACAAACTGATGAACTGCAGCAACAAAGAAAACACATAGTTTGGAATGTGAATTGAATCAGAACATACCAGTTAAGGAGAGAATACATAGTATAGAGCAGAGATGGTGCAAATGGCTAGCCTTGGCTTACAGCCGGCCGGACTAATAAGAATTGCAAGGAACGGAAGAGAATAGAGGACTTTTGAGAGTGTGAGAGTGTATATGAACTAGTGTTAATTGTTCAGAACAAAAAAATAAGAGGGGTTTATATAGTAATCAAAAGCTTAACAAATAAGGTAAGATATCAATTATGTAGCAAATCAGAGAAGTCACATATAAATCAGGAAGTCCTTCCCTTAATCAAAGGACAATCAAGTCAACGGTAAAAGCATGCTAGGTATTTAAGAAAAAGGATCAAGTAAGGTTTGGATATAGAGTAGGTAATTAGGGGTAAATGAACAGAAGTTTTTATTAAGGAAACAAATCAGTAAGAATCAACAAAATACAAACAAGGCAAGGGAAAATTAATTAAGGCAGACAATTCAATCAAGTCGAGTGAAGAGGTAAGAATCGAAAGTTTAAGGGAAAGTGTTCAAATTAAACCAGAAAATAAGGAATTCAGAATAATCAAGGGTTCAATCAAAGATAAAGTCAATAAAGAGTCAGCAATTTTAGAATATAAAATAAGGCGAAACATGAATAGTTAGAAATCGACACATAACTTTAACAAAAAAAAAAGTTAAACGACACTGATTCAAGGAGAAAGATACATGTCTTAACATGAATGGTCAGGATGAACACAAGAATATGGAATCAGTGAAAGGGTTAAACTAAGAAATTCATTAGAAGCATATTAGGACAAGAAAATCACGTGAAATCACAAGAACCCAAACCAAGAACACAATCAGATGTACCAGTACCCAGAAACCAAATGAAGAACCTCAGAAAATTAGGGCTTTCAGTACGAGCGAGCTAGGGTTATAGAAGACTTACAAAATCAGTCAAAACACATGAGAAGCAGAAGATCCAACACTAAAAAAAAAATCATCAAACATTTTGTAAAAAGAAATTCTGGAAACCCTAGTTTATAAAAAGATGAAAATCACTTAAAAATCATATGATTATTGTAAATAATCTCATGATTGTCGTAAAACTCACATGAAACAAGTCTACATCCTCTTAGATTTGTACAGATCTAAGAGGTTCAGAAAAATAAATTAGGTTTTCGAAAAGAACGGCACAGAGGTGAAGAAACATACTGAGAAACCCATAGATCGTAGTCAATATAGGACAATCTTACTCGGAATCACACTGGAATGGCTTGAAACAGGCAAGAGAGGAACCATAGATGCAAGTCAACTAGCCCTGGTCCCTTGAGGGCCCTGGAGATGGCAAGATTAACGTGAGGGAGGACATTGGAGGCTTGGGGGTAGTGAGAGATCATAGTAGACAACCATGGACGAGGGTCAGTGAGGTTTCATTAGGGTTAGGTTTGAGAGCGTTTGAGAGCAGAGAGGGGTTTCAGGGCGGCAGGTAGTGTAGAATGGTAGGGTTTTGGGGGGGGGGGTCTTTTGGGTTTAATTTAGGAAGGGTCGTTTGTGGCCGTTGTTCTTTATAATCAACGGCCGAGATTAAAGGGTATTGGGGGCCAGATCGGGTCTTCAGGATTTGGGCTGGATAAATTGATTGGGGATTGGGCTGGTAATTGGGATTAACTGGGGCTAAAATTGAAAATAAAATAGGCTATATTTTAAATAGCCACTTTTAATTGTTATATAATTTATAAGAATAATAAATAATTTACAAAAATATTTTTGTGTACTAAAATAATTTAAAATTGTTGGTTAATATTTTTTAAAAATATAAAAGATCATTTTATGCATCAATAATATAATTATGCATTAGTAGGGCTATTATTGCAAAGATATGCAATTTAGCCTAAAAATGTAAATGCTGTTATAAAAAATGTACTAAAAATGTTTAAACACTATTTTGGCATAAATAAAAAATTTAGATGACGAAATAACCACAAAAACAATTTGAAAGATAATTATTGTAAATTTTATAAATAAGAAAGAGAAGAAATAAATCAATTTGGAGCTTTTAGAAATTATAAAAAAATTATAAAAATGCTTATGCATGCTTATAACTGCATATGTGCTATTTTGAAAGAATATATATATATATATATATATATATATATATATATATATATATATATATATATGTGTGTGTGTGTGTGTGTGTGTGTGTGTGTGTGTGTGTGTGTGTGTGTGTGTATGTGTGTGTATATATATGTGTGTGTGTGTGTGTGTATATATATATATATGTGTGTGTGTGTGTGTATATATATATATATATATATGTGTGTGTGTGTGTGTGTTAAAAGCATATGAGGAAAAATTGGGTATCAACAACAACCTTACGGGATTAACACTGTTTCACTTGACATGCCACTACGCATTGGCCTCGAAGGCGGCATCCGTAAGACGTCTAGTTGCGATGCCGTCGTTCCATGCGGCCTAGTGTGATAGGCATGTCGGGCCCTCTAATTGTGATATTATCGTTGATCGCGGCTTGTTGCAATTGGTCAACGCTTTTTCTTGGGAAAAATACATAAGATCAAAGGAGGCATAGAGTTAAACAGATAAATGAGCGTAAATGTACGTCGTTTTAAGGTTTTACACTTTGGGACCTAAAGCGGAAGGAGGAAAGGTAATAAGGAAATTTAGAGTGCAAGGAAAGTATGATGCTATCATACCATCACTAACGCACCGGATCCCATCAGAACTCTGAAGTCAAGCGTGCTTGAGTGAGAGTAGTATTAGGATGGGTGAACCCTTGGGAAGTCCTCGTGCTGCATCCCTCTTTTTGGCAAAATTTATATCTTAGTTCTTTTAATATATCGAGGATAGATATAATAAATTCATAAATGAGTTTTAAGCAATGTAAACGATGTTTTTTTTAAATGAAATAATAATTTTTTTAAAAGAAAATAAATAGGGAAAAATAACAATAAGGAAAATATTAAAAAGGTAGATATTGTAAATCACGACCGTACAGGCTTAACACCATGGAACTTGATATGCTACTACGCCTTTGCCTCGAATGTGGTATCAGTAATACGTCTAGCTGCGATGTTGTTGTTCCATGCGGCCTAGTGTGATAGGCATTCCAGGCCCTTTAATTGTCATATTATCGTCGAGCGCGGCTTGTTGTTATTGGTCAACACTTTTGCTCAAGAAAAATACATAATATCAAAAGAGGAATCGCATAAAACGGATAAATGAGCTTAAATGCATGTCGTTTTATGGTTTTACACTTTGGGACCTAAAGCGGAAGGAGGAAAGGTAATAATGGAATTTAGAGTGCAAGGAATGTCGGATGCTATCATACCAGCATTAACGCACTGGATCCCATCAGAACTCCAAAGTTAACCATGCTTGGGCGTGAGTAGTACTAGGATGGCTAACCCTCTAGGAAGTTCTCGTGTTGCATCACTCTTTTTGGCAAAATTTATATCTTACTTCTTTTAATATATTGACATTAGATACAATAAATTCATATATATATATATATATATATATATATATATATGTTAAAAACATATGAGGAAAAATTGGGTATCAACAACAACCTTACGGGCTTCACACTGTTACACTTGACATGTCACTATGCCTTGGCCTTGAAGGCGGCATCCGTAAGACGTCTAGTTGCGATGTCGTCATACCATACGTCCTAGTGTGATAGGCATGTCGGACCCTCTAATTGTCATATTATCGTCGAGCGCAGCTTGTTGTTATTGGTCAACGCTTTTGTCCGCGAAGAATACTTAAGATCAAAAGAGGAAATCGCGTAAAACAGATAAATGAATGTAAATGTATATCGTTTTAAGATTTTACACTTTGGGACCTAAAGCGGATGGAGGAAAGGTAATAAAGGAATTTAAAGTGCAAGGAATGTCAGATGGGATCATACCAGCACTAACGCACCGGATTCCATCAGAACTCCAAAGTTAAGCATGCTTGGGCCAGAGTAGTACTAGGATGGGTCAACCCTTGGGAAGTCCTCATGTTGCATCCCTCTTTTTGGAAAATTTTATATCTTACTTCTTTTAATATATCAACGGTAGATATAATAAACCCATAAATGAGTTTTAAGTAACGTAAACGATGTTTTTTTACATGAAATAATAATTCTTTTAAAAGAAAATAATTAAGGAAAAATAAAAATAAGGAAAATATTAAAAAGTAGATATTGTAAATTACGACCTTACGGGTTTAGCACTGTTGCACCTAACATGTCACTACGCCTTGGCCTCGAAGGTGGCATTCGTAAGACGTCTAGTTGCGATGTCGTCGTACCATGCGGCCTAGTGTGATAGGCATGTCCGGCCCTCTAATTTTGATATTATCATCGAGCGCGGCTTGTTGCTATTGGACAATGCTTTTGTCCGCGAAGAACACATAAGATCAAAAGAGGAATTGCGTAAAACAGATAAATGAGCGTAAATATACGTCATTTTAAGGTTTTACACTTTAGGACCTAAAACGGAAGGAGGAAAGGTAATAAGGGAGTTTAAAGTGCAAGGAATGTCAGATGGAATCATACCAGCACTAGCACACCGGATTCCATCGGAACTCCGAAGTTAAACATGCTTGAGCGTGAGTAGTACTAGGATGGGTGAACCCTTGGGAAGTCCTCGTGTTGCATCCCTCTTTTTGGAAAAATTTATATCTTACTTCTCTTAATATATCAACGGTAGCTATAATAAATTCATAAATGAGTTTTAAGCAATGTAAACAATGTGTTTTTTACATGAAATAATATTTTTTTTAAAACAAAATAATTAAGGAAATATAAAAATAAGGAAAATATTTAAAAGGTAGATATTGTAAATCACGACCTTATGGGCTTAACTCCGTTGCACTTGACAGTCACTATGCCTTGGCCTCGAAGGCGGCATCTGTAAGATGTCTAGTTGCGATGCCATCGTTCCATGCTGCGAACTGTGATAGGCATGTCAGGCCCTCTAATTGTGATATTATCATCGAGCTCGGCTTGTTGTTATTGGTCAACACTTTTGCTGGGGAAGAGTACATAAGATCAAAAGCGGAATCGCGTTAAACGGATAAATGAGCGTAATTGTATGTCGTTTTAAGGTTTTACACTTTGGGACCTAAAGCGGAAGGAGGAAAGGTAATAAGGGAATTTAGAGTGTAAGGAATATCGGATGTTATCAAACCAGCACTAACACACCAGATCCCATCAGAACTCCGAAGTCAAGCGTGCTTGGGCGAGAGTAGTACTAGGATGGGTGAACCCTTGGGAAGTCCTCGTGTTGCATCCCTCTTTTTTGCAAGATGTATATGTGACTTCTTTTAATATATCGAGGATAGATATAATAAATTCATAAATGAGTTTTAAGCAATGTAAACGATGTTTTTTACATGAAATAATAATTTTTTTTAAAAAGAAAATGAATAAGGAAAAATAAAAATAATAAAATATTAAAAAGGTAGATAGTAAATCACGACCGTACGGGCTTAACACCATTGCAGTTGACATGTCACTACGCCTTTTCCTCGAAGGCGGCATCCGTAATACGTCTAGCTGCGATGTCGTCGTTCCATGCAGCCTGGTGTGATAGGCATGTTGAGCCCTCTAATTGTCATATTATTGTCGAGCACGACTTGTTGTTATTGATCAATGCTTTTACCCGTGAAAAATACATATGATCAAAGGAGGAATCACGTAAAACGGATAAATGAGTGTAAATGTACGTCGTTTTAAGGTTTTACACTTTGGGACCTACAGCGGAAGGAGGAAAGGCAATAAGTGAATTTAGAGTGAAAGGAATATCGGATGCTATCATACCAGCACTAACGCACTGGATCCCATTAGAACTCCGAAGTTAAGCGTGCTTGGGCGAGAGTAGTATTTGAATGGCTGACCCCTGAGAAGTCCTCGTGTTGCATCCCTCTTTTTGGCAAAATTTATATCTTACTTCTTTTAATATATCGATGGTAGATATAATAAATTCATAAATGAGTTTTATGCAATGTAAACAATATTTTTTTACATGAAATAATAATTTTTTTACAAGAAAATAATTAGGGAAAAATAAAAATAAGGAAAATATTTAAACGGTAGATATTGTAAATCACGACCTTACGGGCTTAACACCATCGCACTTGACATGTCACTACACCTTGGCATCGAAGGCGACATCCATAAGACATCTAGTTGTGATGTCGTCATTCCATGCGGCTTAGTGTGGCTGGCATGCCGGGACCTCTAATTGTGATATTATCATCGAGCACGGCTGGTTGTTATTATTCAATGCTTTTTCCTAGAAAAAATACATAAATTCAAAAGAGGAATTGCGTAAAATGGATAAATAAGCGTAAAGTTATGACGTTTTAAGGCTTTACACTTTGGGACCATAAGAGGAAGGAAGAGGGGTACTAAGATAATTTACAGTACAAGGAATGTCGGATGCGATCATACCAGCACTAACACACCAGATCCCATCAGAAATCCAAAGTTAAGCGTGCATGGGCGAGAGTAGTACTAAGATGGGTGACCTGTCACTAGGAACTCCTCATGTTGCATCCCTCTTTTTGGCAAAATTTGTAACCTACTTCTTTTAATATATCGATGGTAGATCTAATAAATTCACAAATGCGTTTTACGCATTGTAAACGATCTTCTTTTACATGAAATATTATTTTTTTTAAAGAGGATAATTATGAAAAAGATCAAAAAGGCAGTACACAGTAAATAATAAAAATATTGTAAATTACGATTACTAACCACGATCTTATGGGCTTAACAATGTTGCACTCGACATGTCGCTACGACTTGGCCTCAAAGGCGGCATCCGTAAAACATCGAGTTGTGATGCTGTCGTTCTGTACGGCCTAGTGTAATAGGCATGTCGGGCCCTTTAATTGTGATATTATCGTCGAGCACGGCTGGCTATTATTGGTATATGCTTTTGCCCGTAAAATGTACATAAAATCAAAAAGAGGAATCGCGTAAAATGGATAAATGAGCGTAAATTTATGTCGTTATAAAGCATTACACTTTTGCACCTAAGGCGGAAGAAAGAAAGGTATTAAGAGAATTTAGAGTACAAGGAATGATGAATATGATCATACCAGCACTAACGCAATGGATCCCATCAGAATTTCGAAGTCAAGCGTGCTTCGGCGAGAGTAGTCCTAGGATGGGTGACCCCCTGGAAAGTCCTCGTGTTGCATCCCTCTTTTTGGCAAAATTTATATCCTACTTCTTTTAATATATCGACGGTAGATCTAATAAATTCACAAATGAGTTTTACGCATTCTAAAGGATGTTTTTTACATGAAATATTAATTTTTTTAAAGAGGATAATTATGGAAAAGATCAAAAGGCAATATACAATAAATAATAAAAGTAAGAAAAATATTTAAAAGGTAGATATTCTAAATCACGATTACCAACCACGACCATACAAGCTTAACACCGTTGTAATCGACATATTGCTACGCCTTGGCCTTGAAGGCGGCATCTGTAAAGCGTCGAGTTGCGATGTCGTCTTTCCATGCGGCCTAGTGAATAGGCATGTTGAGCCCTCAAATTGTGATATTATCGTCGAGCGCGACTGGTTGTTATTTGTCAATGCTTTTTCCTGCGAAAAAGGAGGTAGCCTCCGTGAAAGTACTTTGGAGAAATAAAAATGTGGAGGAAATGACTTGGGAGACCAAAGAAGTCATGAAGTCTAGATATCCTTAGTTATTTCCTCCTCCAGAGAAGGGTCCGACTAGGACATCACAATCATTAGGTACGTATATAAATTCTTGTGTTGGTTATTGTCATTGGTCGTGTGAGGCCATTGTCGTTATTGATGGTTGTGGTCCTATGTGGCGTCGAATTATTGAGTTTCCACAGGAAGAATTGGTAGTAGTATTGTTATAAAGGCGACTCTGCCAAACGTTATATAGATCCCTAGGAGTTGAACATTCGAGGATGAATGTTTCTAAGAGGGGAAGGATGTTACATCTCGCATTTTCATACGTTAAAAGTTTCATCTTCATTTAATCGTCGTAGACTCGGGGATGAATTATCTTAAGGTTAACGTATTTACGGTATTTATAACAAGCGGTAAGTAAGTGTCATGAAGGATAAAGGGTACACGATATAAAGAAAACGAGTTTCGTTGAAGGTGGTCGATTTGGGATAAAATATGGATCGAGCGATAATACCCGATAATTATGGACTACTACCATTCTAGGTACTATATGACCACGGTAGTATGATGTATAAATTATATAAAAACTAGTAGTATTTTTAGGTAATTTGAGATAATTCTTAATTATATGGGTAATTGGTTAATTACTGGATAACAGGGCATTACCTAGTTAATTAATGAATTATGAGATAAACCTAACCCCTCCCCCCCCAAGAAAGATAACGTGGCAGCATTAGATAAACAATATAAAATGACTCTTAGTCATTCCTAAGATTAGGTGTTTGTTACACATGTGGTTATCTGGGACACGTTATGAGGGATTGTTCAATGAGAGGTGATGTAAGAATAGCTTAGCCAGTGGGATCTGTAGCTGGTTCGTCATCATCAGTACGCCCCCTAGGCAAGGTCCACAAGTACAGATGAGTCGTGGTAGAGACAGAGGCGGAGCATGTAGCTCGAGCAGTCCTCCAAACCGTACTTATGCGTTGGCAGGATGACAGGATCATGAGTCATCGCCTGATGTTGTTAAAGGTATATTATCAGTCTCCTCATATGATGTATATGCACTGATTGACCCAGGTTCCATCTTATCATATGTTACTCCGTTAATAGCTAGTAAGTTTGGCATAAAACCTTAATTGGTTAAACGTTTTGAAGTGTCTACACTTGTTCGAATCAATGATAGCTAAGCAAGTATATAGGGGTTGTATAATAGTAGTTCATGATCGATCTGCCATAGTAGACCTAATCGAGTTAGATATGGTAGAATTTGATGTTATAATGGGTATGGATTGGTTGGCTTCTTGTCATGCCAACGTTGATTGTAGAGCAAAGATAGTCCGATTTCAATCTCTAGGGTAGCTTGTTTTGGAGTGGAAAGGTAATACGGCGTCACCGAGAGATAGATTTATTTACTATCTCAAGGCAAGGAAAATGATCAGTAAGGGCTCTATTTATCACTTAGTTCGAGTTCAGGATATGGAAGTAAAGTTACCAACCATTCAGTCCATCCTTGTGGTTAACGAGTTTCCCGATGAACTTTCGGGTATTCCGCCAGAGTGAGAAATTGAGTTTGCCATTGATCTACTACCATGTACTCATCCAATATCTATTCCTCCCTTTAGAATGGCCCCCGTAGAGCTAAAAGAGTTAAAGGAACAACTAAATGACTTGCTTGAAAAAGGTTTTATCAGACTTAGAATGTCACTGTTGGGGGCACCTGTGTTATTTGTGAGGAAGAAAGATGGTTCCTTAAGGATGTGTATTGATTATAGACAGTTCAATAAGGTGACAATCAAGAATAAGTACTCTCTCCCTATGGTTAATGATTTATTTGATCAGTTACAAGGTGCCAAGTATTTTTCAAAAATAGACTTATGGACCGAGTACCATCAGATAAGGGTTAAGGATTATGATATTCTGAAGATAACATTCAGAACCAAATATGGGCAGTTTGAATTTCATGTTATGTTGTTCGGTTTGATCAATGCCCCAACAGTATTCATGGATTTGATGAACCGTGTGTTCAGGCCCATTTTGGATATGTTCGTAATTGTATTTATCGACGATATATTGGTGTATTCTCGTTAAGAGGCTGAACATGCAGATCATTTGCGTACTGTGCTTAGAACTCTACAAAAATGGAAGTTGTATGCAAAATTTTTCAAATGTGAATTCTGGTTAAACTCTGTAGCTTTCCTTAGGCATATCATTTCGGGTGAAGGCATCTAGGTGGATACACAAAAGATAGAGGCAGTGAAGACTTGGCCTAGACAAACAACACCGACGGAGGTTCATAGCTTTCTCGATATGGCAGGATATTATAGAAGATTTGTAGAGATATTTTCTTCCCTTTCAGCACCTCTGACAAAGATGACTTAGAATGGAGCAAAGTTTCAATGGATTGATGCTTGCGAACAGAGTTTCCAGGCATTGAAGCGTAGATTAACTTCAGCACCGGTTCTAACGCTCCTAGAAGGGACCGATGGTTATGTCATCTATTATGACACTTTAGGCATTGGATTGGGTTATGTCTTGATGCTACATGGGAAATTAATTGTGTGTGCTTCAAGGCAGTTAAGGAAGTATGAGTAGAATTATCCGACCCATGACCTTGAATTAGCTACGGTTCTCCATGCACGTAATATATGGCGACATTATTTATATGGTGTCATGTTGATGTATTCACAGATCATAATATATCTTTAAGCAAAAATAGTTGAATTTGCGATAGAGGCGATGGCTTGGAGGCCAAAATATGGCAATTAACTAGAGAGATTCATCAACTGGCTTGTTTGGGGGTTCGGTTAGTAGACTCTAGCAATGGTGGAGTTGTACTCTAGAACACTGTATAATCATCTCTCATATCTGAATGAAAGGAGAGGCAGTACGATGACTCGGAGTTGGTCAAGTTGAGAGAGCGAGTTCCGTAGCAAAAGAAATCGTTGTTAGAACTGAACGGAGATGGAGTTCTCAAATACAGGGGTCATTTGTGAGTTCCAAATGTGAAATGGCTACGAGACAGGATTATGTCAGAGGCACATTGTTCGTGGTACTCCATTCACCCTGGATCAACGAAGATGTATCATGACATTAAGGAGGTGCACTGGTGGAACGATATGAAGAAGAACATTGCTGAGTTTGTTGCTTAGTGCCCTAGTTGCCAGCAGGTGAAGATACGGCACTAGAAGTGTGGAGGGCTAATGCAGACTATAGAGATCCCGACATGGAAATGAGAAGCAATAAACATGGACATTGTCACGGTTTTACCTCGTTCTCATCGTAAGTTTGATTCCATATGGGTAATGGTCGATAGGCTCATGAAATCAGCTCATTTCCTATCGGTTAGATCTACATATACAGTAGAAGAGTATGCAAAGTTATATATTAAAGAGATAGTGTGACTGCATGGAGTACCAGTATCTATTACATCTGACCATGGGGCCCAGTTTACAACATATTTTTGGAGGTCATTTCAGAGAGGTCTATGAACTCAGGTGAATCTCAGCATAGCTTTTCATCCACAGACTGATGGACAAGTCGAGCGCACAATTCAGACGCTCGAGGATATGTTACGAGTATGTGTATTGGATTTTAAGAGAAGTTGGTATGACCTTCTACCTCTTATCAAGTTTGCATATAATAACAGTTACCACTCCAGTATCCAGATGCCTCAGTATGAGGCTTTGTATGGTCGTAGGTGTAGATTTCCTATTGGGTGGTTTGATGTTGGAGAATCTGGGTTACATGGACTAGACCTAGTTCAGCAAGCCATAGAAAAAGTAAAGCTTATCTAGGATCGACTGTTGACAGCTCAGAGTTGTCAGAAGTCATATTCTGATATCCGACGACGAGATTTAGAGTTCGGGGTTAATGACTGGGCATTCTTAAAGGTGTCACCTATGAAGAGTGTGATGAAGTTGGGCAATAAAGGTAAACTTAGCCCTCGGTATACTAGGCCTTATAGGATCATTCGAAAGTGGGCCAAGTAGCTTATGAGTTAGAATTGCCCTCAAAATTGAAGTCTGTCCATCTGGTTTTTCTCGTATCTATGTTACGAAAGTGCATTGACGATCCTATCCGAGTGGTGCCCACGAATGATATACAGATTACAGAGAACTTGTCATACAAGGAAATTCCGGTTGCCGTCCTAGACCGACTAATCCGCAAGCTACGGAATAAGGAGGTAGCCTCCGTGAAAGAACTCTTGAGAAACAACAATGTTTACCAAGAAAATGGTAATAACAAGTAAATTTGTAAATGGGACTCTAAAAATACATGATTTATTTTTATGCTAGTTGTTAGAGCAGTGGATACTAGATATGAGAAGTTTAATCGGTAAAATACAAGTTAAAATGGGGTAGTAATCAAACCGAGGGGCTTGCTATCCGGTCCTCAGACTGTTCGATGAAAGGCCTCGAGGTCGATGCCTGGGCTCGAGCTCGAGCTATCGGGGATAACCAGGAAGGGAATAACAGTTATGATATAATTAACAAGGCTCTTTGTAGCCAATATCAAGCAATAAAAGAAGAACAAGTATGAAAGCAATAAATGGAAAGAGTCGCCTCGAGCGAGTAAGTTGGAGAGCAAAAAGAGAGAGACTTGTTATTGATCTTGTATAGAATAGTTGAATTGTGTCTCTACAGAGTGTTAATGATTCCCCTTTTATAAGAAGGGGGAAACCAAACTTAGTACAAGATACGTTGAGTGATAAAGGAAGCGGGATGGGACAACTAACTAGCTTCATGACGTATACGTAGACTAATGTTAGGCTGCCCAGGTAGACTTAATCAACTCCGGACGCACTCTTCGAAGGCCTCCCATGATCGTCGGGGTCTCGGCCAACATTATCCCCAGGCCGAGTGTCAGCAGATCATGAGGGAAGTACCTAGCTTGAGGCCTCGAGCCTCCGAGGTGGTCTCCTGAAGCACTTTGTCAATGAGAAATTGGTCCCCCAATTTCACCGTACACAAATAGTCTCCGCGTTTCTTAGAGAGAAGCAATAAGAAATGAATTTGACATCCCATTCTATGGGCTCCCATAATGACATCGTGCTGATGATATAGCCCTTTATGAGTGTCAAAACGTTTCACCGTTTTGCTTTTTTAGGGCTGTTTGACGTGTCGTGATTGCTTGTTCTTCGAGGTCATAATATTGTCCTTGATGTAGCTCCTACAAATGCATTGAATGCGCCTTTCGTTATGTTTTTCGAGGGCGATAATGGCGCTGTCGGTTACCTTGCCCTTCTCCTCTATAAATAGGGCTTCTTGTGATTAGTTTTTCATCCAAGCATCCTCCGATATCTATCCTTTCCTCATTTCTTGCTATCTTTATTCTTTGTTGTTTCACCATGTTTGAGGCCCATGGCTTCAAGATTTTACATTTACATCATGCGTGCTACGGCCTGTCTCCCGAACCTTCTTTGGTCGGACGAAGCTGTGCTGCTTTGATGTTGTTATTGTTGTTGTTGTTGTTGTCTCCATTAGCTCAGAGTGATGAAGAAGAGGACCGATTTCCTCAGACCAGAGGAAGTATTTGGATTACACACCGCTGCTCAAGAGGGGGCTTGGATTATACACCACTGCTCAAGAGGGGGCTCAGATTATACACGGCTGCTCACCCTCCTTCCAAGGCTTGGAGTATTACACCCCTTTGGATTCCTTGGGGTATGGCGGCACTTTCTGCTGGCTGTCGCCTCCCAAGCCGAGCTAATGTCTCAAGAAGTGGCTTTATAATAGTAATACTGGCAGAGTTCATACTAGCCAGATTTTTCGCCCAGCCACTTCTCGTCTCCTTTCGGCTTCTCCTTCATCACTTTGCTCTTCTTCATCGATTTCCCTTTCTACGTCATCCCTTTTGAAGATTCCATTCAAGGAGGGCCGATATGAGATTCCCGAGGGGATTGGTCTTGGAAGATATTGTCTTTGAGGTCGTGCGCCTGAGGAGATGATATTGAGGATGCCGCTATAGGGACGTACTTTTGGGAATAAGCTAGATTTTTAGATTTTTGTTTTATGCACGCACTTCTGCTACTTTGTTCCTGTGTAAGGATACCCTTGTGGGCTTTTGTAATCATATGTAAGGACCCCCCGAGGTCCATTGTAAGTAAACATTTATGAATGCAAAGATATTTTCTTGATTTTTGCCTTTGATACTTGCTGTATTTCTTTATGTTTATGGCGGCTCCGAACACATGATCTTGTTTGTTGTTGCTAATACTAAACCCGGGTGCAAGTATTCCTTCCGGCCTTCGGTTGATGGAAGCGGCTTCGTGCGGGGTCGTTTGTGGTTCCTTGGATTGAACACGAATAAGGCCAATAACCTCGGGCTGTCGGGACCCTAACTTCAAGCGAAAATGAGAATAATGTTTTGGGCTTCGGGGTTGTGAATTACCAGTTGAGTTTCATAATAACCTTTGAGAAGAAATTTGTTCGGGGACCCGTGGATGGGGGTTATTTGTGATTTCTTGAAAGTAGTCCCCGAGCGAAGGCTTGCTTGCATTCGGACCATCCGGAAGCGCATTTAAGTGTGAAAACCTTATGGTGTTGTAGATAGATTCTGAAAAAAGGGGGTTTGTCCGACCCTGGACAGCACTCGGAGCCAGGTCCGACGTTTCAAAAAAATGCTCATTTCTTCATAGCCTGGTTCCCTTTGATGGAGATCCTCGAAGTCGTGTGCCACCCTTGTGTTGGCGAAGGCATTGTCGGCTCTCTAGAATGCAACCTTACTTTGATACAGGTCCTCGAGGTCGGGTACCGCCTCGAGGCTGGAGAGGATGCTATTGGTTAGCGTTCCCGATCGGCTTTGAGATAGGCTAATCATCGTCGCCCTTCCTACATATAATGTGAGGCCGTTTCCGCCTTCTCAGGGGTTATCCCGTCTCACGTAGTTGCCATTTTGTTTCCGTGCTAGGTTTCCGGTATTAACACGTATGTACATATTTTCGTCCTTTAGTTTTTCAACTTTGCGACTTCTATGGCGGCAATGTCTTGGTTGATCTGACAGGGAAGGGAGAGCTCCCTCCAGTCTTTGGGATCATCGAGGTCTGCTAACTTCATGATGCTGGTCGATTAAACCCTTCGTTGCTGTTGTCGGGGATAGTAGATACCGGGCATGGACAAGTCGCTTCGCCCGGGTGCTGACTGCTGGTACTATACCTTAGGAACTCGTATTTTTTATTGGAGAATAGAGCTATACTTTTTGATGGCACGCCCCATGCTTTACCAGTTCTGCCTATGGCGAGAGTGTATTTAGTAGCTGTGTCTTACTCCCTTTTTCGGGCGTCAGGCGACGCCCTTGATTTGCCAGGCTCATCCTGAGGATCTGGTAGCCCACTCGTTCTTCGAGGAGCGTCAGTGGCGAGCTTTGTCCTTGGGAAAATGGGAAGAAAAATATTATGGTGAGCATTGTGCTATCCTTTCCTCGCTATCGCCTGATACTTCTTACTGAGTTTTCTTCTACAGACCTCCAACAATCTTGATTTTGGACTGCTTTGTTGTGGAGCTAGACTCTGGATGAGGGTATGTCTGTAAGGCCATTGTCAAGTGGCCTTGGCAAAGGAGCTTTGGCTTTAGGCACAACCGGCTCCGGCTTGTCTTTTACATGTTCCCTAGATGGGTTCGCGTCATTCTGAGTTTCCACCTCGGCATCTTGAATATCAATCCTCACTTCTTCATTCATATTTTCATCAATCACATTTTCAACTACCAAAGGAACTTAATCTTCTTGCAACTCAACTTCATCACTCAAAATTTACTTTTGTTTGGAGGCATTCACATCATAGCCTCGTCCACTCCTTGTAAATACTGCCATAACATGATTGTTCCCACCCTTCGGGTTTACTACCGTATCACTTGGTAGAGCACCCTTAGGGCGAGTATTCAAGGACTGTGAGATTTGGCCTAATTAAACCTCCAAATTTCTGATTGAGGTATTGTTGGAAGCCAACTAAGCATCAGAGTCCGCATTCTTTTTCATCATCTGTTCAAACATCATCTCAATTCTCCCCATTTCATTGTTAGAGGAACACGGACCTTGGGATGGAAATGGGGATGGATTGTTCGGTTGTTGGTACATTGGGGGCCTTTGAAAACCTTGCCCTGATTTCTTTGATTGCCATTGTTCCAAAAACCCTGATTGTTGTTACTACCCCAGTTGTTGTTGTTGCCATTCCAATTACCCTAATTATTCCGATTATTGTTCTGATTGCCCCAATTGGAATTGTGGTTGTTGTTCCCCCAATTACCATTGCCTTGATGTTGTTGATTGCCCCAATTGCCTTGGGGTCTCCATTGTTGTTGGTTGGAAGAATTGTCCCTTTCGCCTTGATAGTTGTTCACGTATTGTACCTCTTCATTCTGCCCATCATAACCATCATCTCGGAATCCACCACAATCATTGTCAAATGGCTCTGAATTCCCTTGGCAAAGGATCTTTATTACGTTAACCATCTCACTTCAATCTTTGGTTTCACATGTATTAGTTCATCGGCACTTGAGCCCACAATTATCACATCATACTTGGAACTAGGCCATATTTCATAGCTTTCATTCCATATCACTTTCACTTTC
Source organism: Nicotiana sylvestris (assembly GCF_000393655.2). Lineage (NCBI taxonomy): Eukaryota > Viridiplantae > Streptophyta > Magnoliopsida > Solanales > Solanaceae > Nicotiana > Nicotiana sylvestris. The sequence continues at coordinate 113,068,181 of NC_091060.1, read as the reverse complement.
AACGTCAAACTTGCAATTTAAGATAGTGGGCACATACAAGAGCAATTCATGTTATAAGCATAGAGAGGAATTCTCATGATTCGGCATAATAATAACAATTTACCTTGACTTGAAATCTAGGCAATTTAGCATATAGTTCACATTGAACACATTGAGACACACCTTTCACATATATTCTTGCAATACCAAATCCTTTGAAATAACATAAATCAAATTTCTGAACTTACAACATATGCGGTGACACAATGGGAGCTCAATTTCTAAGAAGAGGGGGTTTTGGCCATACATACCTTGGTAAGCGTTCCTTAAGTTACTACGACATTTTGAAAATTCTAGCAATCCCAATCTACTTTGAGACATGACAAAATTAAACACAAATTAGGAAGTATTCATGGTTTCAGCTCATTTGAACATTTTATCAAATACTAGTTGTGCATCTTGATTTTAAATCTCTCTTTTACAAGATTTCAGTCATTCCCCAACCCAATCATTACTTATTTATGTTCAACAATCTTTCCACAAACCTAATTTGTAAATGCATGTATACATAATACTTTTACACCCGATAATCATACCTCAATAATCCCATCTTATACCTAAAACTCGAAATTAAAGTCTAGTGTATAGAACCTTACCTCTTAGATGAAGATCTTGTGATTGGTTTCCTTGATTCTTGATGATTGAATGGTTAGAATGATAGGCTCCCTCCGTCTCTCTCTAAAATTCTCTTAACTCTCTCTAAAATCATCATAATATCGCCCCAAATGAAACCCCAAAGCCTATATATTAAAATGGGGTCGGGTCATGAAAGTAGGAAGATTAACCCTCCGAATTCTGGATGATTGTGTAACAATTAGTTTCGACTTGAAAGGTACCTTATAGGTGCTATAATTTAAAAATGAGCAGTCCATGTTCTGGTATCATTGTGATAATGTAGCGCTTGTAATGGTGAGATTAGTGTTATGGAAATATACATTATGGTGCCTTGTTGAGTTGTGGATGAGTTGTTAGGATGTTTTGGTGGTTCTCTGGCAGGTGGATAGGCCTTGTTACAAAGGAGATGCTGCCAAAATTTCTGAAAAATTTAGGAGTTAGTCAAAATTTTGGGACTTGAGGTAGATTCGAAAAGAGATATGTTATGTCAAGTGTTTGGGAAAGGCTCTACTCCTCATTCAAGTATGAATGATCCTAAGCAGGGGAGAATGTAAGGTCCCGGGAAATTCGCTAAGTAATCTACGATTTCGTGGTGCCATGTAGGCTAATTATAATGTTTTATGTGCTATTAACATGATAGGCATCAATTGGATTTAGTAAATAAATGTATAAGTCTTATAATAAATAATGTGGGGTCTAATGGGAGGCCTAAGTCTAAGTCAAGTTAGAAAATTTCATAATAGGCTAAAATTCCAAATGAGTTTGCATAAGTTCACAATTTGAACAAGCATATCTAAACATGTATAAGGTTTTATGTGATGAAAATCTATCATATGAAAGGTCTTCGAGTCTAGTTTCTAGCGCTTCAAACCGTTTGTCATTTGAACATTCCTACACAAAGTTATGATCAAATTACCAAATGCTGGAAAAATGCGATCCTATGTCAGTTCTGCGATCACAAAACCATTATGCGGTTCGCATAAATGATCTCCGATCGCAAATCTGGTCGAAAATTGGACCAGTGTAGCCCAGTTTTGGGCACCGGGTTTTGTGATGCGTCTGCGGCCAACATACCCATTACGCGGTCCATTATGAAACCGCAGACCCGAATTCGCAGGGTTAATCTTCCTATTTTCATGACTCGACCCTATTTTAAAATCTAGGCTTTGGGGTTTCATTTGGGGAGATATTCTGAAGATTTTAGAGTGAGTTAAGAGAATTTTAGAGAGAGAAGTAGGGAGCCTAACATTCTAACCATTCAATCTTCCATCAATCTTCAAGAATCATGGAAACCAATCATAAGATCTTCATCTAAGAGGTAAGGTTCTATGCACTAGACTTTAATTTCGAGTTTTGGTATAAGATGGGATTATTGAGGTATGATTCTTGGGCGTAAAAGTATTATGTATGTATGCATTTACAAATTAGGTTTGTGGAAAGTTTGTTGACCAAAAATAAATAAAGATTGGGTTGGGGAATGAAGGAAATCTTGTAAAAGAGAGATTTGAAATGAAGATACACAACTAGTATTTGATAAAATGCTCAAATGAGCTAAAATCACGAATACCTTCCTAATTTGTGTTCAATTTTTTCATGTCTCAAAGTAGATTGGGATTGCTAGATTTTCGGAATGTTGTAGTAACTTAAGGAACGCTTAAACAAGGTATGTATGGCTAAAACCCCCTCTTCTTAGAAATTGAGCTCCCATGGTGTCCACACATATGTTGTAAGTCTGAAATTTGATTTATGTAGTATTTGTTATTTCAAAGGATTTGGTGTTGCAAGAATATATGTGAAAGGTGTGTCTCAATGTGTTCAATGTGAACTATATGTTAAATTTTCTAGATTTTAAGTCAAGTTAAATTGTGATTATTATGCCGAATCATGAGAATTCCGCTCTATACTTATAACTTGAATTGCTCTTGTATGTGCCCATTATATTAAATTGCAAGTTTGATGTTAAAAGTGAAAGTGATGTGGAATGAGAGCTATGAAATATGGCCTAGTGCCAAGTATGATGTGATAATTGTGGCCCCAAGTGTCGATGAACTAATACATGTGAAACCAAAGATTGAAGTGCGATTGTTAACGGAAAAGGGTAACGTCTTGGTGAGATGGCTTAGCCTATCGGGTCGTAATCGGAAGCCATGTTATACACATGTGGTGGTAATGCAATGAGAATTGAAACTGGAAAGTGAGACTGAAATAAGGGTAACATCTTGTAAGATGGCTTAGCCGATCGGGCCGTGATCGGACTCCGCTCAAGAAAGCGGTGGTATTGTGAATGATGATGAACAATATTAAAAGCCCCAAACTAAAGGTATGGAAATTATGTGAAAGCTATTTGATTCCTTTTATTTGATGATGTAGTGATTGTTTAAAGCTTTTCTTGAATCCTTATGATTTCTTTGTCCTTGTATGGTTGTTCTTTCTAATGAGATGGTGTTTAGTTATACATACTAGTGCTATTCGATGGCACTAACGTCCCTTTGGATGGGGGCGCTACATCTTTAAATGGATGTAGGTGTTTCTATAGCAGGCAGCGTTGGTCGCAGCTAGTGCCGCATCATCCTTTCAGCTGACTTGGTTAGCCCCACTTCATTTCGAGGTCCTGTTTTATCTGTTTATCATGTACTTTGTATTTGAGGTATAGCTGGAGACTTATTGCCAACATGTCCATATTATTCTTCAGTTGTATTTAGAGGCTCCGTAGACAGGTTGTGGGTGAAGTTTGATAATGGGGAATTGAATTAGAAATATTGATATTTGGCAAAGATGTATAAAACATGTAATATTTTTTTTTAAATTATGAATGAAATTGCTAATGGAAATGAAATGGAAATCGTTAATGATATATGTACAATGTTCGATTAATGGAGTCCATCTTCTCCTTATTTATGAATTAGCTTGGGTAGAATGAAACCTAACAGGCTTGCTCAGTCGGGTTTACTCGGTTGAGCGCCAGTCGCGCTCCTCGGTTTTTTGGGCATGACAAACTTGGTATCAGAGCCTAAAGTTTTAAAGTGTCCTAGGATGTCTCGGAGCCGTGTCGAGTAGAGTCCTTCTTATCGGTGTGTTGTTAACCACATCTATAAGTTGGAGGCTATTCGGACATTTAGGAATTTCACCCTTCTTTGATACTCTAGATCGTGCCGTAGAACCCAAGATAGGGAGCTAATTTCCTCGCTATGTATTATTATCCAGATGGGTAATCTCGATACCATAATCCATGAGTTTGAAACATTAAGGAGTGAATGACCCCACCATTGAATCTGAGGGAGATTGCCCTAACATTTGTTAGGAGAATGTATCGAGCCATGGGGGGGTTGGTAGAGCTTGTTGCTAAGGGGAGTGACCTTGTTCCTATTAATGTCACTACACCACCAAATAATGTAGTATATTAGTATGTTACCAACGTGCGTTAGGGATGTGGATTCGAGGGGCATCGATTAAGTTATTGCCCTATCAACCTAAAGTCACCAAGTAAGTAACTCCCTATTAAATCATTATGAACAACACAAAAATATTACTCATTGCATGTCTACATCCCTATTGAAGAGTCATCATAAACATGGTCTTAGTAAGATGTGAGTCACAAAAACTTGTGTGTACCTACTCCTTGAAGGAGACATATTGTTCGTGAATCCACTCTATCACAAATTCTCTTATTTACATCCTCTTGTGGAATTAAGTTCTATAAATACGTCCTTAAATGGAGTTATAACTCTAGGATTAATACTTCCCACTTTCTTTCCTAAATTTTCAATAGGGGACTACATCCGATGAATTTGTTACAAAATCTTTTTATGGACAACGTTTACTCATTTGTGCCTATGCGTGCACCATCGTAAAATTTACCTATGTGGTGTCAAGTTCCATGTAAAGCATCTCAGTGTTGCGATCCTTCTTGAGTCGCTATTTTACTCACTTGGATATTTGGCTTATATGGTTTGAACAGTCACTCTACTCTCTTGCAAGTATCATCATGAAATCTTCTCAATGTCTAGTAACATAAGAGCATACCTTAACACCTATGACATGGTTGCATGTCAATCTAAATGGTCACCGTGTGCATAAAGTCTCTCTGAAAATTGAGATCCTCACATTCCCGTCATAGGAAGATCTTGTGTCGCCGTCTTCGTATAACTTTCGTGTCCACTTGGGACATCCCGGAGTAAGTATCTCACTTTTTTGCTAGTATCGTGGTTGCCCGTGTCATAGTCATGTATTGCAGTTGGGAGTTAATATAGCAGAAGCATGTCCAGCTCATAAAAAATGTTTATTTTCTCTTTACATATCCACAACATATGATAATTGTGTTCCTTAGTTAGTGAATTCATTGTGCTAGTTTCCCCACACCTGCTCGATATCCATGAGAGAGCATATCCTTCTATGAGCCATTGTAACACTTCCTTTCTCGTGAGGACCCTTACTAGGCTCTCCATCAAGACCAAGGGCACTTTTGGAGGTTATCGTAGCACAACGCCTGTTTCTCCTGTTTTCTGTCTTTCATTAGCATCTAGGTATTTCTCATGTCAAAATCTATGGAGAACTCATTATGAACATCTGCAAACCTTCCATGATTATTTTATACTATCTCATTGGGTTCCCACCTCACTTCAAGTTCATCAATGGTTGATAGTATGCCGCAATTGCTGAGATTGAATGATCTCCTTTCGATAATGAATTATCTACACATGTGCTAGTCCAACGAACTGCTTATCATTATAACTCATGCCTTTTGATTTTGGGTTGACCAAGGAGAAATACACCTAGTAACACATTCATATGTCAAAGCCTTTTCTCAGTCAAGTCCTATAGCATCTCCCAAATGTGGCTTGTAATCGCTGGTTGTGTAGAAGTGTGTTGTAGTGCTTCATTATGAAGTATAGTTTCTAAAAATAATTCGATTTTTGAATTCTGGAGCTATACATCACGTGACTTCATAGAGAGATCTTCTTTCAGAAATGTAGCTTCTCGCAATCGCTTTATATTACCACCCTTCCTAGTGGTTACAATGTAAAGGTTACTTCCATAGGCTCTCTCACTTTCTTTTCATTTAACTGCTATGCTTGTCCATGTGACTACATAACCTAGGTTACTTTTCACCGATAGATACATTAAGACATCTCATTCATTCAAACTTATCCATGTGGGCACTTTGAGATCTTGTTTTATACCAACTCGTAATGGTTTTAAGTACTTTCTTGCCATTGTTAACGATTTTCTAAGGCTACACAGGCTTGTCTCATGGCTTCCAAAAGTAATGATTTCCCCTAAGTTCAAGATTATATTTCCATGATTACAAACCAAAGTGTGTCCCCTTTTCAAAAGTCTTAAATGGGTCGGATTGGATGGGTTACGTGACCTTCTGCTCATTCATCTTCTAGGATTATTGACAACGTCATTGTCATGTGTGGGAAATTTTGCTACCCCTGGTGTTTCACCTCCTTAAGGAGGATATGAGTTTTAATTGTCTTTCTTCCCAGAGCAATACGTCAACCATTGGAACTCCTGTAACCAATACATGATTTCACCCCTATGGTAGGATGTCCTAGATATATGGTTTCACTCGTGATAGATTGAGATTAGATGCCTTTAGATTTTGCACATATCATGAGCATATTGATTTGGAATACAATTTGTCGTATCATAAGTTCTCTCATATAGGATCAACTATCAGGAAGGGTTAAGCTGTTTGAAATATGATAATCTCATAAGTGTTCAACTTCTTTTCATCCTCATGGGCTTGTGGCATAGATTCCGTGTGTCAATTAATGCTAAGAGTGCAGTTCAATATGTATTTTGAAACCTATATCACATTCAAGGTGCTTGGGTATTCTCATTCTTGATAAACGGATTTTTCCTACACTTCAGAAGATGACTGGTTCACGTACTTGAATATTCCTCCTTAATGGTTCCTATTGCCAATGTACGAGTTACCCCTATGCCTTATTTGTCTAATAATTGATGTCGTAACAATGATTAACCATGTCAGTATTGTTAGTAGTAATCTTTATGTCTCTTAGCATATAACCTCATGAAATACTCTGCTCAGCACATTAATGGATTCCTGAATAATTCCACCTTGATATTGAACTCTATTGTTCCTCATTGTATTAAATCCATTGTGTATTGAAGGTTCAAACAAGTCAAAGAGGAAGCTTCACAGCGTGATCACATATATTCGTTAGGTAATTTTTATGTCAGTCCAAGATAGCACATCTTAGTGTAAATGTTGAAGGTCATCAAAGGTTTGGTGTGGATGTTCTCATAGAGATTCTGAATTTAGGAGGGAGAACATGATGTTCCCAATATTTTCCCCTTGAATATGTTACGTGAATTGATAATGAAGGTGAAATAAGTGTAGTTCACATTAGACTGCGCTGTGAGTATGAAGTTTCCCCATGGTTATTACCCATATATTTTGTGTTTTCACATGTCTATGTCTAAGAAGGTAGTTAGGAGACCATTTTGTATATCATCCCGGTGGAAACTAATGAAGGTGAAGTTAATGGATAGGTAGCTTATGAGAGGTATCTAGCTGTCATCCTTGTTAGGTAAGTTTGGGGGTTGGGATTGTTTCCATGAACGTGTTATGGCAAAGTATGTAAGTCGAGGAGGCCACCTTGAAGGCAGAGAGTGTCGTGAAAAGAAAATATTTTTGCTTGATTGTGTAACAATTAGTTTTGACTTGAAAGGTACCTTATTGGTGTTATGATATAAAAATGTGCAGTCAATGTTCCGGTATCATTGTGATAATGTAGAGCTTGTAATAGTGAGATTAGTGTTATGGAAATATATATTGTGGTGCTTTGTTGAGTTTTAGATGAGTTGTCACAATGTTTTGGTGGTTTTCTGGCAGGTGGATAGGCCTAGTTACAAAGGAGATCATGCCGAAATTTCTGAAAAATTTAGGAATTAGTCAAAATTTAAGGACTTGAGGTAGGTTAGAAAATAGATATGTTATGTTAAGTGTTTGGGGCAGGCTCTACTCCTCATTCGAGGACGAATGATCCTAAGCGGGGGAAAATGTAAGGCCCCGGTAAATTTCGCTAAGTAATGTAGGATTTTGTGGTGCCATGTAGGCTAATTATAATGTTTTATGTGCTATTAACATGTTGGGCATCAATTGGATTTGGTAAATAAGTGTATGAGTCTTATAATAAGTAATGTGGGGCCTAATGGAGGCCTAAGTCTAAGTCAAGTTAAAAAACTTCATAATAGGTTAAAATTTCAAATGAGTTTGCACAAGTATACACTTTGAACGATCATATCTAAATATTTATAAAGTTTTATGTGATGAAAAACCTATCATATGAAAGGTCTATGAGTCTAGTTTCCAAATCTTCAAACCATTTGTCATTTGGACATTCCGACACAAAGTTATGATCAAATTACCAAAGGCTGGAAAAATGCTATCTTGTCTCAGTTATGCGATGGCAAAACCATTATGCGGTCCACATAATGGATCTGCGATCGCAAATCTAGTCGCAAATTGGACCAGTGTATCCCAGTTTGTGGCACTGGGTTTTGTTACGCGTCTACGGCCAGCATACCTATTATGTGGTCCATTATGCGACCGTAAACCTGAATTCGGAGGGTTAATCTTCCTATTTTCCTGACCGGACCCCATTTTAATATATAGGATTTGGGGCTTCATTTAGGGCGATATTCTGATGATTTTAGAGATAATTAAGAGAATTTTAGGGAGAAAAGGAGGGAGCCTAACATTCTAACCATACAATCTTCGATCAATCTTCAAGAATCAAGGAAACCAATCACAAGATCTTCATCTAAGAGGTAAGGTTCTATACACTAGACTTTAATTTTGAGTTTTGGGTATAAGATGGGATTATTGAGGTATGATTCTTAGGCGTAAAAGTATTATGTATACATGAATTTACAAATTAGGTTTTGCAAAAGTTTGTTGATCATAAATAAGTAAAGATTGGGTTGGGCAATGAAGGAAATCTTGTAAAAGAGTGATTTGAAATCAAGATACACAACTAGTATTCGATAAAATGCTCAAATGAGCTAAAACCATGAATACCTTCCTAATTTGTATTCAATTTTGTCATATCTCAAAGTAGATTGGGATTGCTAGAATTTTTGGAACGTCGTACTAACTTAAGGAACGCTTAAACAAGGTATGTATGGCTAAAACACCCTATTCTTAGAAATTGAGCTCCCATGGTGTCCCCGCATATGTTGTAAGTCCGGAATTTGATTTATGTAGTATTTGTTATTTCAAAGGATTTGGTGTTGCAAGAATATATGTGAAAGGTGTGTCTCAATGTATTCAATGTGAACTATATGTTAAATTGCCTCGATTTTAAGTCAAGTTAAATTGTGATTATTATGCCGAATCGTGAGAATTCCTCTCTATGCTTATAACTTGAATTGCTCTTGTATGTGCCCATTATCTTAAATTGCAAGTTTGATGTTGAAAGAGAAAGTGATGTGGAATGAGAGCTATGAAATATGGCCTAGTGCCAATTATGATGTGATAATTGTGGCCCCAAGTGCCGAGGAACTAATACACGTGAAACCAAAGATTGAAGTGAGATGGTTAACGGAAAAGGGTAACGTCTTGGTGAGACGGCTTAGCCTATCACTTCATAATCGGATGCCATATTATACACATATGGTGGTAATGCAATGATAATTGAAACTAGAAAGTGAGATTGAAATAAGGGCAATGTCTTGTAAGATGGCTTAGCCTATCGGGCCGTGATCAGACTCCGCTCAAGAAAGCGATGGTATTTTGAATGATGATGAACAATATTAAAAGCCCCAAACTAAAGCTATGGAAATTATGTGAAAGCTATGTGATTCCTTTTATTTGATTATGTAGTTATTGTTTAAAGTTTATGTTGAATCCTTATGATTTCTTTGTCCTTGTATGGTTGTTCTTTCTAATGAGATGGTGTTTAGTTATACATACTAGTGCTATTCGATGACACTAACGTCCCTTTTGCCGGGGTGTTACGTCTTTAAATAGTAGTAGGTGTTTCTATAGCAGGCACTATTGGTTGCAGCTAGTGCCACACCATCCTTTCAGCTGACTTGGTGAGCCCCACTCCATTTCAGGGTCCTGTTTCATCTATTTATCATATACTTTGTATTTGAGGTATAGCTGGAGCCTTGTTGCCGACATGTCCATATTATTCTTCAGTTGTATTTAAAGGCTCCATAAATAGGTTGTGGGTGGAGTTTGATAATGGGGAATTGAATTAGAAATATTGATATTTGGCAATGATGTATAAAACTTATATTGTTATTTTTTAAAATTATGAATGAAATTGCTAATAGAAATGAAATGGAAGTCGTTAATGATATATGTAAAAAGTATGATTAATGGTGCCCATCGTCTCCTTATTTATGAATTAGTTTGGGTAGAATGAAACCTAACCGACTTGCTCAGTCGGGTTTACTTGGTTGAGCGCCAGTCGCGCTCCTCGGTTTTTGGGGCGTGACAAACTTGGTATCAGAGCCTAAAGTTTGAATGTGTCGTAGGATGTCTCGGAGCCGTGTCTAGTAGAGTCCTTCTTATCGGTGTGTTGTCGACCACATCTATAAGTTGGAGGCTATTCGAACATTTAGGAATTTCACCCTTCTTTGATACTCTAGATTGTGCGGTAGAACCCAAGATATGGAGTTAATTTCCTCACTATGTCTTATTCTCTAGATGGGTAATCTCGATACCATAATCCACTAAATTGAAAGAATTAATGAGGGAATGACCCCACCATTGAATCTGAGGGAGATTGCCCTAACATTTGTTAGGAGAATTTATCGAGCCATGGAGGGATTGGTAGAACTTGTTGCTAAGGGGAGTACCCTTGTTCCTATTAATGTCACTACACCACCAGATAATGTAGTATATTAGTATGTTACCAATGTGCGTTAGGGATATGGAGTCGAGGGGAATCGATTACGTTATTTCCCTATCAACCTAAAGTCACCAAGTAAGTCACTCCCTAGGACATCATTATGAAAACCACAATAATTTTACTCATTGCAGGTCTACATCCTTATTGAAGATTACTCATAAACATGGTCTTAGTAAGATGTGAGTCACAAAAACTTGTTTTTACCTACTCCTTGAAGGAGACATATTGTTTGTGAATCCACTCTATCACAAATTCTCTTATTTACATCCTCTTGTGGAATTAAGTTCTATAAATACGTCCTTGAATAGAGTTATAACTCTAGGCTTAATACTTACCACTTTCTTTCCTAAATTTTCAACAGGGGACTACATCCGATGAATTTGTTACAAAATTTTTTTATGGAAAACGTCTGCTTATTTGTGCCTATGAATGCGTCGTTGTAAAGTTTACCTATGTGGTATCAAGTTCCATGTAAAGCATCCCAGTGTTGCGATCCTTTTCGAGTCGCTTGCAACATCATGAAAGCTTCTCAATGTCTAGTAACATAAGAGCATACCTTAACACCCATCACATGGTTGCATGTCAATCTAAATGGTCACCGTGTGCATAAAGTCTCTCTGAAAATTGAGATCCTCACATTCCCGTCATAGGAAGATCTTGTGTCGCCATCTGTGTATAACTTTCGTGTCCACTTGGGACATCCCGGAGTAAGTAGCTCACTTTGTTCCTAGTATCGTAGTTGCCCGTGGCATGGTCATGTATTGTAGTTGGGAGTTAATATAGCATAAGTATGTCCAGCTCATAAAAATGTTTATTTTCTCTTTACACATCCATAACATATGACAATTGTGTTCCTTAGTTAGTGAATTGATTGTGCTAGTTTCCCCACACCTGCTCGATATCCATGAGAGATCATATCCTTCTATGAGCCATTGTAACACTTCCTTTCTCGTGATGACCCTTACTAGGCTCTCCGTCAAGACCAAGGGCACTTTTGGAGGTTATCGTAGCACAACTCCTGTTTCTCCTGTTTTTTGTCTTTTATTAGCATCTAGGTATTTCTCATGTCAAAATCCATGGAGAACTCATTATGAACATCTGCAAACCTTCCATTATTATTTTATACTATCTCATTGGGTTCCCACCTCACTTCAAGTTCATCAAGGGTTTTATGCCGCAATAGCTGGGATTGAATGATCTCCTTTCAATAATGAATTATCTACACATGTCCTAGTCCAATGAACTACTTATCAGTCTAACTCTCGCCTTTTGTTTTTGGGTTGACCAAGGAGAAATACACCTAGTAACACATTCATATGTCAATGCCTAAATCAGTCAAGTCTTATAGCATCTCCCAAATGTGGCTTGTAATAGCAGGTTGAGTAGAAGTGTGTTGTAGTGCTTTGTTATTAAGTAGAGTTGCTAATTGGATTTTTGAATTCTGGAGCTATACATCACATGACTTCATATAGAGATCTTCTTTTAGAAATGTAGCTTCCCGTAATTGCTTTATATTACCACCCTTCCTAGTGGTTACAATGTAAAGGTTGCTTCTATAGGCTCTCTCACTTTCTTTTTATTTATCTGCTCTGCTTGTCCATGTGACTAGATAACCTAGGTTACTTTTCCCCGATAGATACATTAAGACATCTCATTCTTTCAAACTTATCCATGTGGGCTCTTTGAGGCCTTATTTTATACCAACTCGTAATGGTTTTAAGTACTTTCTCGCCATTGTTAACGATTTTCTAGGGCTACGTGGGCTTGTCTCATGGTTTCCAAAAGTAATGATTTCCCCTAAGTTGAAGCTTATATTGCCTTGATTACAAACCAAAGTGCATCCCCTTTTCAAAAGTCTTAAATGGGTCGGATTGGATGGGTTACGTGGCCTTCTGCTCACTCGGCTTCTAGGATTATTGACAATGTCATTTTCATGTGTGGTAAATTTTGCTACCCCTAGCGTTCCACCTCCTTAAGGAGGATATGAGTTTTAATTGTCTTAATTCCCGGAGCATTACGTCAACCATTGGAACTCCTCTAACCAATACATGATTTCACCCTTATGGTAGGATGTCCTAGATATGTGGTCTGTCTCGTGAAAGGTTGAGATTAGATGCCTTTAGAGTTTTCCACATATCATGAGCATATTGATTTTAAGACAAGTTGTTGTATCTTTAATTCTCTCATATAGGATCAACTATCTGGAAGGGTTAAGCTGTTTGAAATATGATAATCTCATAAGTGTTCAACTTCTTTTCATCCTCATGGGCTTGTGGCATAGATTTCGTGTGTTAGTTAATGGTAAGAGTGCAATTCAACTTCATATATTTTGAAACCCAAATCGCATTCAAGGTGCTAGGGTATTCTCATTCTGGATAAACAGATTTTCCCTACACTCCGGAAGATGACTGGTTCACGTACTTGAATATTCCTCCTTAATGGTTCCTTAATAATTGATGTCGTAACAATGATTAATCATGTCAGTATTGTTAGTAGTAATCTTTATGTCTCTTAGTATTTAACCTCATTAAATACTCTGCTCAGCACATTAATGGATTCCTGAATAATTCCACCCTAATCTTGAACTCTGTTTTTCCTCATTGCATTATCCATTGGGTATTGAAGGTTCAAATAAGTCAAAGAGGAAGCTTCGCAGTGTGATCACATGTATTCGATAGGTAATTTTTATGGTTAGTTCAGGATAGCACATCTTAGTGTAAATGTTGAAGGTCATCAAAGGTTTAGTGTGGTTGTTCGCATACAAATTCAGAATTTAGGAGGGCGAACAGGTTGTTCCCAATATTTTCCCCTTGAAAATGTTACGTGAATTGATAATGAAGGTGAAATAAGTGTAGTTCACATCAGGCCGTGCTATGAGTATGAAGTTTTCACGTGGTTACTCCCCATATATTTTGTGTTTTCACATGTCTATGTCTAAGAAGGTAGTTAGGAGACCCTTTTGTATATCATCCCGGAGGAAACTATTGAAGGTGAAGTTAATAGATAGTTAGCTTATGCGAGGTATCTAGCTGTCATCCTTGTTAGATAAGTTTGGGGGTAGGGATTCTTTCCATGAACGTGTTATGGCAAACTATGTAAGTTGAGGAGGCCACATTGAAGGCCAAGAGTGTCGTGAAAAGAAAATATTTTTCCTTGATTGTGCAACAATTACTTTCGACTTGAAAGGTACCTTATAGGTGTTATGACTTAAAAATGTGCAGCCCATGTTTCGGTATCATTGTGATAATGTAGCGCTTGTAATGTGTGAGATTAGTGTTATGGAAATATACAATGTGGATCTTTTTTGAGTTGTGGATGAGTTGTTAGGATGTTTTGGTGGTTGTCTGGCAGGTGGATAGTCCTAGTTACAAAGGAGATGCTGCCGAAATTTCTAAAAGATTTAGGAGTTAGTCAAAATTTAGGGACTTGAGGTAGGTTAGAAAAGAGATATGTTATGTTAAACGTTTGGGGCAGGCTCTACTACTCATTCGAGGACGAATGATCCTAAGCGGGGGAGAATGTAAGGCCCTGGGAAATTTCGCTAAGTAATTTAGGATTTCGTGGTTCCATGTATGCTAATTATAGTGTTTTATGTGCTATTAACATGATGGGCATCAATTGGATTTGGTAAATAAGTGTATAAGTATATTAATCAGTAATGTGGGGTCTAATGGGAGGCATAAGTCTATAGTCAGGTTAGAAAATTTCATAATAGGCTAAAATTCCAAATGCCTTTGCACAAGTCCGCACTTTAACGAGCATATCTAAATATGTATGAGGTTTTATTTGATGAACAACCTATCATATGAAAGTTCTTCGAGTCTAGTTTCCAATGCTTCAAACCGTTCGTCATTTGTACTTCCTACAAAGAGTTATGATAAAATTACCAAAGGCTGGGAAAATGTGATCCTGTGTCAGTTCTGCGATCGCAAAACCATTATGCGGTCCGCATAATGATCTGCGATCGTAAATCTGGTCGAAATTGGACCAGTGTAGCCTAGTTTTGTGCACCACGTTTTGTGACATGTATGCGGCCAGCATAGCCATTATGTGGTCCATTATGAGACCGCAAACCCGAATTCGGAGGGTTAATCTTCCTATTTTCTTGACCTGACCCCATATTAATATATAGGCTTTGTGTTTTCATTTGGGGCGATATTCTGATGATTTTAGAGAGAGTTAAGAGAATTTTAGAGAGAGAAGGAGGGAGCCTAACATTCTAACCATTCAATCTTCGATCAATCTTCAAGAATCAAGGAAACCAATCACAAGATCTTCATCTAAGAGGTAAGGTTCTATACACTAGACTTTAATTTTGAGTTTTGGGTATAAGATGGGATTATTGAGGTATGATTCTTGGGCGTAAAAGTATTATGTATACATGCATTTACAAATTAGGTTTTGCAAAAGTTTGTTGATCATAAATAAGTAAAGATTGGGCTGGGCAATGAAGGAATCTTGTAAAAGAGTGATTTGAAATTAAGATGCACAACTAGTATTTGATAAAATGCTCAAATGAGCTAAAACCATGAATACCTTCCTAATTTGTATTCAATTTTGTCATGTATCAAAGTAGATTGGGATTGCTAGAATATTTGGAATGTCGTACTAACTTAAGGAACGCTTAAACAAGGTATGTATGGCTAAAACACCCTATTCTTAGAAATTGAGCTCCCATGGTGTCCCCGCATATGTTGTAAGTCCGGAATTTGATTTATGTAGTATTTGTTATTTCAAATGATTTGGTGTTGCAAGAATATATGTGAAAGGTGTGTCTCAATGTGTTCAATGTGAACTATATTCTAAATTGCCTAGATTTCAAGTTAAGTTAAATTGTGATTATTATGCCGAATCATGAGAATTCCTCTCTATGCTTGTAACTTGAATTGCTCTTGTATGTGCCCATTATCTTAAATTGCAAGTTTGAAGTTGAAAGTAAAAGTGATCCGGAATGAGAGCTATGAAATATGGCCTAGTGCCAAGCATGATGTGACAATTGTGGCCCCAAGTGCCAATTAACTAACACATGTAAAATCAAAGATTGAAGTGAGATGGTTAACGGAAAAGGGGTAATGTCTTGGTGAGACGACTTATCCTATCGGGCCATGATTGGACATCATGTTATACACACATGGTGGTAATGCAATGATAACTGAAACTGGAAAGTGAGACTGAAATAAGGGTAACATCATGTAAGACGGCTTTGCCGATTGGGCTGTGATCGAACTCTGCTCAAGAAAGCGGTGGTATTGTGAATGATGATGAACAATATTAAAAGACCCAAACTAAATCTATGGAAATAATGTGAAAGCTATGTGATTCCTTTTATTTGATGATGTAGTGATTGTTTAAAGCTTTTGTTGAATCCTTATTATTTCTTTGCCCTTGTATGGTTGTTCTTTCTAACGAGATGTTGTTTAGTTATACATACTAGTGCTATTAGATGGCACTAACGTCCCTTTTGCCGGGGGAGCTATGTCTTTAAATGAATGTAGGTGTTTCTATAGCAGGCAGTGTTGGTCGCATCTAGTGCTGCATTATTCTTTCAGCTGAGTTGGTGAGCCCCACTTCAATTTGGGGTCCTGTTTCATCTGTTTATCATGTACTTTGTATTTGAGGTATAGCTGGAGCCTTGTTGCTGCCATTATCATATTATTCTTCAGTTGTATTTAGAGGCTCTGTATACAGGTTGTGGATGAATTTGATAATGGGGAATTGAATTAGAAATATTGATATTTGACAAAGATGTATAAAACTTGTAATTTTTTTTAAAACATTATGAATGAAATCTCTAATGGAAATGAAATGGAAATCGTTAATGATATATGTACAAAGTACGATTAATGGAGTCCATCTTCTCTTTATTTATGAATTTTCATGGGTAGAATGAAACCTAATAGGCTTGCTCAGTCGGGTTTACTCGGTTGAGCGCCGGTTGCGCTCCTCGGTTTTTTGGGCGTGACAATTTCCCTTAGGCTCCTTCGCGAGGAGAAGGAAGTTGGGTTGATGTACTGGCGATATGAGGAATATTGGTGATCGAATTACGAGAGCTATTTGATGGAGCAGGTAACTTGCCGCTGTACGTATTTTGCCTTTTAACATTTCAATTTAACTTCCTGCCTGTTTCAGTTGTAGAGAAAGACAGAGGCTCTGGAGAACCTTAGGGGTGGAGCCGACCGAGTTAGGAATGAATATGACGAACTAAGAGCTTAGGTGCAGGCTCAAGCTTCAGAGGAAAAGGGTGCCTTGGCTAAAGTTCCCGCTTTCGAGGCCCAACTTCGCTTGGCTCGTGACAATGTTTCAGTTCAAGCGGATATGATCGCAAAGCTCGAGTTCAAACTTTCGAAGGTCAGGACTGAAATCGTTGATGCTCGAGCTGAAGCAGCATTGAGTCGGACTAGGCCTGATCAGGAGATGGTGATTCATTTGAAGGATGCTACTGATGCCCAAGCCGAGTTTAAGAGGGCCCTCGATCGTGAAAAGAGGATCGAGGAATATGTTCGTTGCAGATCTCGAAGAGAGGTACTTGAAGAGGTCGGCGCCAGGGGTTTTGTTCTCCCAGAAGAGCTGGCTCGAGCAAGGGCGAACGAGCATGATGCTTGGTCACTTCTTGTCGATGCCGCGAAGAGTGAAGATGAGGCTAGTAGGCTGTAGCCTTCTGAAGTGGAGCGTAGACTTTGCCATTTTGTATGTGATACTCACAGAGCGCATTTGTAAATTGAGAACAATCCTTTTTGCGTATGTAAATAAAAGAAAACCTAATACTTTACCTCTTATGTATCCCTTTCTACTTTGCTTTTGACCAGGCGGGCTAGTTTCGGAGTTGGCGAGAATCCTTAGATTCGTAGTACGGTTCCGGAGCTCATTAGGCAAGCCTGGAGGCTTTTACACTCTTGGTTGATGTGGCCTTTAGTGCAATCTGGCGTTAGAGCTCTTCTGCTTTGTTCAACAGCTTTGGGTTTAGTCTCCGAGTCGGGTTTCGACTCGAGCCTATTCGACCCTTAAGCTTTTGCGTCTGTATGGGCGAGCGAAAATGGCACTTATGCCTTGCCCTTGGGCATTTGTACTTTAACTATTTTGGATACAGTCTCCGATTCGGGTTGCGACTCGAGCTTAATTGGCCCTCAAGTTTTTTTTAGGGCTGGCGATAATGGCTCTTACGCCTTGGGTCGAAGCGACCTCTTATGTATTTGGCCCTGAGGCTTGTGAAGCTGGGGACGATGGCTCTTATGACATGCCCTTAGGCATGTATATTTACCTATTTTGGATCCGGTCTCCGAATCTGGTTACGACTCGAGCTCACTTTTACCCTTAAGTTTTCAAATTTTAAGCTAGCGACAGTGGCTCTTACGCTTTTAGCCATTGCGATCTTTTAATCTGTGGCCCTGAGGCTCATTTGGCTGGCGACAATAGCTTTTACGTTTTTTCCCTTAGGCATGTGTAGGCTTTGTTTTCCTCTCGTTAAGGACTTTGAGATAATTTTGCCTGACCCGTTGTCGGTTTGGGAAGAACCTCGATTTTAAGTCGTTTAGCAGTGATGTTCGAGAATCTCGGAAGGTTTAGCTCGTAGGCTAAGTAGCTTGAAGCCTTCGTGATTTGGAGCTTACATGGTCGAAGCTCATTTGCCTATCGAGGGTAGCCTGTTTTAACCGGTTCTTTTCGAAGTAGATTCGAAGTAATGGCCTGTGATTTCTTTAGCAACGGTCGAGCATCCTCGAGTCGCATTAATTTGGATGGTGCAACCATTTAGACCATAGTCATGTGTATTTGGCCGAAGCCGTTTTTTATCCCGAGTGTGATAGTTTAGGTGTCTAGATCGAGGGTATGCCCTTTCGGGAGTCTTAAAAATGCGACACATAGCCTAAACTTCGGGATTGAGTTTTATGCTTGTAGTAAGGTCGTACAAAGTTTTCATGCCTGTTGTGGTCTTACAGTTTTTTCATGCCTGTTGAGGTCTTACAGTTTTTTTCATGCCTGTTGAGGTCTTAGAGTTTTTTCATGCCTGTTGAGGTCTTACAGATTTTTCACGCCGTTGAGGTCTTATAGTTTTTTCATGCCGTTGAGGTCTTACAGCTTTTTTCATGCCGTTGAGGTCTTACAGGTTTTTCATGTCGTTGAGGTCTTACAGGTTTTTCCCGCCGTTGAGGTCTCACAGAGTTTTTTATGCCGTTGAGGTCTTAAAACATTTCTCATGCAGTTGAGGTCTTACAGATTTTGTTGCTATGTTGAATAGACCTTCCTGGACCGAGTTTGCCCGCTCAGGGTCTTACGGGCTTGGGTTTTTGAAGTGAGTGGCGATTGACGATAGTCTCCGAGTCATCCAGTTTGCTTAGGTTCGAAGGCCATTACTCGTGAGCTCGGAATTGCCTTGTTGAGGCCTTATGAGCATGGAGTTCCGACCTTTGAGGCCGTACGTTTCTCTTTCGAGCTTTTGATGTCAGATTCCGAGTACTCAAGGTACCCTCGATTTTGGAGATGCTTGGCGATTTCTGCGTTGCCTTTCCTGAAGATTTTATGATTTTGGAGTTTCAACCCGGAGATTATCTGAGTGTTGAATTGCCGACGTCAGTCCCCGAGTGTTCGAGATGTTTCCAGCGGATAAATTATCACCTGAGCTTGGGAAGGCGCTTTTGATAAAAGATATTTTTCGATAGTTCGGTACAACAGTACACATATTTGCTGATGGGTGCCTAGCTATATGGAAATAGTTCGTTTGACCGTTTGGCCTGGTACATTACTTTCCTACAGGGACCCCATTTGGCGTTTCACAACTTTTCCGAGCGGGTGGCTTCTTGAGGGAATGCCCCCCATCGTTCAAAGATGATTGCAAAAGAAGTTTTGAGCATTTGCTGAGTTATCCTTAGGTAGCCCATAGACATTGCCTTGGTAAAAACCTTGCCGGTAAAAACCCTTCTTTTGGGACAAAATCTCAACCAAAGGAAAAGAGTGCAACGGGGGCTTTTAGAGCCT
Organism: Nicotiana sylvestris; assembly: GCF_000393655.2. Taxonomy (NCBI): domain Eukaryota; kingdom Viridiplantae; phylum Streptophyta; class Magnoliopsida; order Solanales; family Solanaceae; genus Nicotiana; species Nicotiana sylvestris. The sequence continues at coordinate 113,048,661 of NC_091060.1, read as the reverse complement.
TAAGGTCTTCGGGCAGGATTAGCGTTCTGACCGCTCCGATAGAGTGCCTGCATAAGGGTTAGTCCTAAATTCAAAACAAAAAGGGAGATGGTCGTACCTTGAAGTGAGATATGCTGGCTACACCTCAGAATTGATTTGCTACAATCGTGCGGACTAATTTGTTTCGATCGAGGGTGAGGCCCCATTTGCCCTTTGGTTTATTCAGGGGCGGAGGTACGAGAGTTGGTACCACATCACATATTGCAAACATTTCCTTTGCCGCATGTTGTTCCCCGTAGACGGTTTTAATTCCATCCTTTGTTGGAAATTTCGTCATCCGGTGAAGGATGGATGGTACAGCTCTCATGTAGTGTATCCACGACCAATCGAATAAGGCGTTATACCTCATGTCTTCTTCGATGACATGGAATTTGGCGTCTTGGGTCAAGCCGGCCACGGTGACTTGAAGGATGATTTCTCCTTTCGTTGTTTCACTTGCCACGCTTAATCTGTTGAGGACTCGACAAGCTGCTTTATCACCCTCGACCTGACAATATTAGTCGAGCTACCTGGATCTACGAGTACAAGTTTTATTTGAAAAGAATTCACTAGGAAGGAGATTACCAGTGCGTCATTGTGAGGTTAAGACAAGGCCTCGGTGTCTTCTTCACTGAATGTGAGGGCGTCCTCGGGAATATATCCCCAAGTTCACTTTTCTCTGGTGATGCATATTTTTGTTCTTCATATTACAGGTTTCTGCAGGGCATCGGCGCCCCCCGTGATCATGTGGATGACATTTTGCGGCTCATTTGCCCTGTTCTTCATGGTCGCCTCCCTTTCCTGGAACTGATTTTTGGCTCGATCGATAATGAATTCACGGAGATGCCCTTTGTTAAGCAGTCGAGCTACCTCTTCTCCCAACTGATGACAATACTCGGTCTTGTGGGTGTGCATGTTGTGAAATTCGCATACCAAGTTGTAATTCCTTTGCGAAGGATCCGATTGTATAGGTTTGGGCCACTTGGCATCTATGATTTTACTGATGGCGAACACGATGTCCGACACATCAATGTTGAAGTTGTATTCCGACAAGTGAGGCGCACCCGTTGTCACTACGTTGCGATCAAACCTGGCTCTATTGATGAGCCCTCGAGGATCCTGTCCTCGATCCACTCTCTTATCATTCCGAGGTAGGTTGCGCCTCGGGGCATTCCTCCTATCTTCGAGGTATCGCTGATACCTTTCTTTGTTTGGTTTTAGTTCCTTTGTTAGGAGCATTCTCGGATATACTAAGCCCAAAGGGGCTCCCAGTTGGTCATCCTCGACCCTAATTTTTGACTGGTACCGGTTGTGGATGTCTGACCAGGTCACAACTAGGTACTCGATCAGGTTCTGTTTTAGCTGTTTTGAAGCCACCGGGCTTCGTTCGTTCAGACCTTGAGTGAAGGCCGACACTGCCCAGTAGCTGGAGACTGGCGGTAGCTCCATCTGTTCCATCTAAAAGCGAGCCACGAATTCCCGCAGCATCTCATTCTCCCTTTGCTTGATTTTGAAAACGTCGGACTTCCTCGTTGCTAGTTTGATGGCACTAGCATGTGCCTTTACGAAGGAGTCTGCTAGCATGGCGAACTAATCTATGGACTTAGGAGCAAAGTTGTGATACAGCATCATGGCCCCTTTCGGGAGTGTTTCCCCTAATATTTTACACAATACAGACTCGATCTCGTCATTCTTTATATCGTTACCTTTTACCGAATAGGTGTAGGCTATAACGTGTTCATTAGGGTCTGTGGTCCCGTTGTACTTAGGGAGTTGCGGTATTCTAAACTTCTTTGGAATGGGTTTTGAGGACGCTTCCTCAGGGAACGACCTTCATATGAACTTCTTCGAATCCATGCCCTTGAGGACCGGGGGCGCACCCGGGATCTGGTCGACCCTAGAGTTCTAGGTCTCGACCTTCCTGTCGTTGGCTGCTATGATTTTCTCGCCTGATTCGATCCTTTTGGTGAGATCCCCAATCATTTTTACTATCGACCTATTATTGCTCCATCTCTCGGGTACTTGTTCGGCTGGGGGAGCTATTTCTGGCGCTACTGTGCTGGGAGTGTTTGGATGGCTTTGCAACTTAGCAATAGCCAACTGCTGTGCCTGCAACATTTCAAAAATAACATGAAGACTAACTTCCTGCTCTTCCCGGGCTGGAGTTTTTTGGGCTTCCTGTTGGTCGTTATGTCGTATGCTCCTGTCGATGTGTGAGGTTTTGTTGACCCGTTGTGTGTCCTGCGAATCTGCATCCGCTGAAATCGGTCTGGGCGCGTTATCAGGATTCGACGGTGGCGCGCTGATGGCTTGAACATCCACACCGTTTTCCCCATGTTTTTTGTGGTTTTCGTTCTTGACTCTGTTTACTAAGCCAGGCATTTTGTCCTGAAATCAAAAGATCTTGGATAAGAAAAAGTGTGAAATATGACTTGTGTTGTGTAATGAAACCAGCAAGAAAATAATCACAATTATTTTTAGCCCCACGGTGGCACCAAACTATTTACCGTGAAAATGGTAATAGCAATTAAATTTGTAAATGGGACTCTAAAAATATGTGATCTATTTTTATGCCAGTTGTTAGAGCAGTGGATGCTAGATATGTGAAGTTTTATCGACGAAATACAAGCTAAAATGGGGCAGTAATCAAACCGAGGGGCTTGCTACCTGGGCCTCAGACTGTTCGATGAAAGGCCTCGAGGTCGATGCCTGGGGTCGAGCTCGAGCTATCGGGGATAACCGGGAAGGGAATAACAGTAATGATATAATTAACAAGGCTCTTTGTGGCCAATATCAAGCAATAAAATAAGAACAAGTATGAAAGCAATAAATGGAAAGAGTCGCCTCGAGCGAGTAAGTTAGAGAGAAAACAGAGAGGGAGTTGTTATTGATCTTGTATCGAATAGTTGAATTGTGTCTCTACATAGTGTTACTGATTACCCTTTTATAAGAGGGGAAACCAAAATTAGTACAAGATGCGTTAAGTGATAAAGGGAGCGGCATGGGACAGCTAACTAGCTTCTTCGAAGGTCTCCCATGCTCGTCGGGGTCTCGACCAACATTATCCCCAGACTGGGTGTTGGCAGAGCATGAGGGAAATACCTAGCTCGAGGCCTCAAGCCTCCGAGGCGGTCTCCTGAAGCACTTTGTCAATGAGAAATTGGTCCCCCGATTTCACAGTACACAAACAATGTGGAGGAAATGACTTAGGAGGCTGAAGTAGACAAGAAGTCTAGATATCCTTACTTATTTCCTCCTCCTGAGAAAGGTCCGACAGGGACATCACAACCATAAGGTACGTGTATAAATTCTTGTGTTGGTTGTTGTCATTGGTCCTATGAGTCCATTGACATTATTGATGATTGTAGTCCTATGCGGCGTCGAATTATTGAGTTCCCACAAGAAGAATTGGTAGTAGTATTGTTATAAAGGTGACTTTGCCAAAAGTTATATAGATCGCGGGGAATTGAATATTCGAGGACGAATGTTTCTAAGGGGGGAAGGATGTTACATCTTGCATTTTCATACATTAAAAGTTTCGTCTTCAATTAATCGACGTAGACTCGGGGAAGAGATTATCTTGAGGTTAACGTATTTACGCTATTTATAACAAGCGATAAGTAAATGTCATGAAGGATAATGGGTACACAAATTAAAGAAAACGTGTTTCGTAGAAGGTAGCTGATTTGAGATAAAATACGGATCGAGAGATAATACTCGATAATTATGGACTAGTACCATTCCAGGTACTATATGACCACGGTAGTATGATGTATAAAGCATATAAAAAAATGAGTAGTATTTTTAGGTAATTTGAGATAATTCATAATTATACAGGGTAATTGGTTAATTACTAGATAACTGGATATTACCTAATTAATTAATAAATTATGAGTTAAGCCTAACCCCCTCCCAAGAAAGAAAACGTGGAAGCTTTAGCTAAATAACATAAAATGACTCTTAGTCATTCTAAAGATTAGGTGGCTAACTAAGAAACATTTAGAATTTAAGAGATAAAGATTCACTGCAATCTTATTCCATATTCATTTGGACAAAGGAACCAAAAAAAGGTCCAAAATCTTAAAACAAGGAATGTCCTTTCCTGGTTCAAATATTTCAAGAACAGAAGCAAAAATTCAATCCGATGTTGCAATTTTAAATTGCAACAACACAATTCGAACAAAAATTCGTTAGAATCGTAGCAACGTAAAATTTTGCGGTTCTAGAGGAATACGTGCAATCTTCTCCAAGAGTATTATACAAAGTTTTCCCTACTCCAGGTATGTTAAGGCTACCCCTTCCTTCTTTTTGGCATGGTCCAATTATACAGATGAAATGAGTAAATACACAGTTTTCAAAAACGACTCTATTCATAGAAATAATAGGGGCCTCTATGTTCTTGATTCCCTATGTGACGTATTATTATATCTTCTGTTCATGGGCCTCAAAATAATACGCAGTTCATAAAGTTTATCCGAAAAAAATATTGAGAGTTTTAACATATTTTCATGCATTTTATTCATTTATGCATGTACATTGACTTATGACCAGACGACATTATATACGCGAATTTATATGTATATATTTATGTATATGGGATATGGTAAAAATGTTACGGCGCTTTATATGCACCACCACGTGATCTGTTGGTATATGTTGATGATGTTGCCTACAGTGTCCGAGATGATATGACGGGATGCCCTCAGTGGCTTGATGAAGTTTTGTACACCTATATACATGCATGACACGACATTTATATGCACGTTCATAACGACAAAAATGTTTCAGAATTTACAAAGTTATTCAGATTTACAGATGGATTTCTTTATTCCATGTTTCATTTATGTCTTTTACCTACAGATTTTCATGTCGTACATACTCAGTACATTTTTTATACTGACGCCCTATTTTATAGGTCCTGCGTTTCATGCCTGCAGGTGCAGGGAGGCAAGTTGATGGTCCCCCTTCTTAGGATACTTGATCAATGAGAGTTTGCGTGCTCCACTTGACACGGAGCTACTTTTGATTTTAGTACGATATGCTTGTATACATATATGGGTATGATGTGACTCAGTCTCGTCTTTTTACAATTGTATTTTTATTAGAGTTCTGTAGACAGTTATGTACAATTGGATAGCATTTGGCCTTGCCGGCTTTTAGTTTGGGTATATAATTGTCTATCGCGGCCTTGTCGGCTCGCTCACGGTAACCCGCTCATATACGTATATATATCTTTTGGACAGGTTTCTTTCATGTATGTTATTCTCATAATTCGGCAGATGTTAATCAGGTTTATAGCTTAGATGCATGCTTAGGGGTGATCGACAGGTAGGGCTCGGGCATCTGTCGCGGCCCTTCGATTTGAGTCGTGACAAAAGTGGTATCAGAGTTGTTCTGTATTAGGTTTGTCTAAAGACCATGTCTGGTAGAGTCTTGTTTATGGGTGTGTTGTGCACCACACTTATAGACATGCGGCTAGAAGACATATAGGATGTTATACTTTCTTCTTATCTTAGATCGTGCAATATTAGGATTCATGTTCCTAACGATATGTTATATTTTCAGCGATGCCTCCAAAGAGTACAATCGCCTAGAAGGGAAATTCTATGGCTGGTGAGACCACTAGTCGAGCGCCACGAGTTACCAGGGCTCGGGGAGAGTCTCATAATGAGATTCCATCTCAGACTTCACATACCCCGCCCTTTCCATAAGAGTTTCGAGAGGCACTTGCTTCAGCGCCCGCCCCTGTACGTCCAGTTCCTCAGCCAGATGCACCGGGTCAGGAGATGAGAGATGCTATTCAGCTATTAACCCGATTAGTAGCTGCACATGCTCGGCATCAGGAAGTAGGTATTGGTCATGCAGATAGGTCCGTCAGGGCAAGGGTTTGTGACTTCGTTAATTTAGAACCTCCGATATTCACTAGATGCAGATCCAAATGAGGACCCTCAAGTATTTGTTAATAGGATGCAGAGGATGTTAAGGGTAATGAAGGCCACTACAACTGAGTCAGTTGAGCTAGATTCCTATAGGATCTGAGATGTTGCAATTAATTGGTACGAGTCTTTGGAATTGTCCAGGGGTGAGGATGCCCCTTCAGCAGTATGGTAGGAGTTTACAAAAGGTTTTCTTCATCATTATCTACCACCAGAGCTTAGACGGGTCAGAGTTGATAGGTTCTTGACCCTTAGGCAGGGTAACATGAATGTTCGGAGTATAGTCTTCAGTTTGATTCATTGTCTAGGTATGCTCCCACTATTGTATCTAATATGGAGGATCGAGCTCACCGGTTCATGATGGGATTAGAGCCGCACTTGCTTAACGATTGTATGTTGGTCTCACTTCAGCCAAACATGCATATTTCTTGTATCCAGGCATACGCTCAGGGTGTAGAGAAGCATAAGCAAAAGCAGAAGGCCGATCGTGAGCATGATAGGGCCCAAAATAAGAGAGCGAGGTCTTCGGTCCTCCTGGTGAGTTTTGAGGTGGTTAGAGGCAATAGTGCTTGAGGTATCCAGTCCATCCATCGGCTAGAGCAACCCCTCAGTTTGGCAGTAAGAGATTTGATCATTCCACATATTCAGGGTCTGGTCAAAATTTTAAGTCATCAGGTTCTCAGTATAGGGGTGATTCAAGTCAGATGAGGCCGCCCTTGCCAAGATGTGCTCAATGTGGTAAGCAGCATACCAGGCAGTGTCATATGGGATTAGGTGTTTGTTACACATGTGGTTATCCGGGACCCGATATGAGGGATTGTCCGATGAGAAGTGATGGAAGCATAGCTCAACCAGTGGGATCTGTAGTTGGTTCGTCATAATTAGTACTCCCCCCGATCAAGGTCTGTAAGTACCAATGAATCATGGTGGAGGCAGAGGTGGAACATCTAGCTCGAGCAGTCCTCAGAACCGCATTTATGCATTTGCAGGATGACAGGATCAGGAGTCATCTCTTGATGTTGTTACAGGTATATTATCAGTCTCCTCATATGATGTATATGCACTGATTGATCCAGTTTCCAACTTATTATATGTTACTCCATTAATTGCTAGTAAGTTTGGACTAAAGCCCTTATTGGTTAAATCCTTTGAAGTGTCTAAACCTATTCGGGACTCAGTGGTAGCTAAGTGAGTATATATGGGTTGTATAATAGTAGTTCATGATCGATCTGCTGTAGCAGACCTAATCGAGTTAGATATGGTAGAATTTGATGTTATAATAGGTATGGATTGGTTGGCTTCTTGTCATACCAACGTTGATTGTAGAGCAAAGATAGTCTGATTTTAATCTCCAGCGGAGCTTGTCTTGGAGTGGAAAGGTAATAGGCATCGCCGAGAGGTAGATTTATTTGCTATCTCAAGGCAAGGAAGATGATCAGTAAGGGATGCATTTATCACATAATTCGGGTTCAGTATATGGATGTAAAGTCACCAACCATTCAGTCCATCTCTGTGGTAAACGAGTTTCCCGAAGTTTTTCCCGATGAGCTTTCGGGTCTTCCGCCTGAGCGAGAAATTGAGTTTTCCATTGATCTACTACCATGTACTCAGCCAATATCTATTTCTCCCTATAGAATGGCCCCCACAAAGCTGAAAGAGTTAAAGGAATAACAAAGGGACTTGCTTGGAAAAGGTTTTATCAGACCTAGAACGTCACCGTGGGGAGCAACTGTGTTATATGTGAGGAAGAAAGGTGGTTCCTTATGGATGTGTATTGATTATAGACAGTTGAATAAGGTGACGATAAAGAATAAGTACCTTCTCCCGAGGATTGATGATTTATTTGATCAGTTGCAAGGTGCCAAGCGTTTTCAAAGATAGACATAAGGACCGGGTACCATCAGGTAAGGGTTAAGGATGAAGTTATTCCGAAGACAGCATTCAGAACAAGATACGAGCACTTTAAGTTTCATGTTATGTCATTCAGTTTGACAATTTCCCCAGCAGTATTCATGGATTTGAAGAACCGTGTGTTCAGGCCTTTTTTGGATCTGTTTGTAATTATACTTATCGATGATATATTGGTGTATTCTCATTCAGAGGCTAAACATGTAGATCATTTGCATACTGTACTCAGAACTCTTAAAAAAGGTAAGATGTCTGCAAAATTCTTCAAATGTGAATTCTTGTTAAACTCTATAGCTTTCCTTGGGAATATGATTTCGGGAGAAGGCATCCGGGTGGATACACAAAAGATTAAGGCAGTGAAGACTTGGCTTAGACCCACAACATCGACGAAGGTTCGTAGCTTTCTCAGTATGGCAGGATATTACAGGAGATTTGTAGAGAGATTTTCTGACCATTTAGCACCTCTGACAAAGTTGACTCAGAAAGGAGCAAAGTTTCAATGGACTGATGCTTGCGAACGGAGTTTCTAGGCATTGAAAGATAGATTAACTTCGGCACCAATTCTAACGCTCCTAGAAGGGACAGATGGTTATGTTGTCTATTGTGATGCTTCAAGCATTTGATTGGGTTGTGTCCTGATGCAACATGGGAAGGTAATTGTGTGTGCTTCAAGGCAGTTAAGGAAGCATGAGCAGAATTATCCGACCCATGACCTTGAGTTAGTTGCATTTTTTCATGCACTTAAGATATGGCGACATTATTTGTATGGTGTTCATGTTAATGTATTCACAGATCATAATATATCTTTAAGCAAAAAGAGTTGAATTTGCTACAGAGGCGATGGCTTGAGTTATTGAAAGATTCGAATGTTAACATTCTCTACCATCCAGGTAAAGCTAATGTAGTCGTAGACGCCTTAAGTCGTCGATCTATGGGTAGCTTAGCACGTGTTGAGGCTGAAAAAGGCAATTAACTAGAGAGATTCATCATCTGGCTTGTTTGGGGGTTCAGTTAGTAGACTCTAGCAATAGTGGAGTTCTACTCCAGAACACTATATAATCATCTCTCATAGCTGAAGTAAAGGAGAGGCAGTACGATGAATCAGAATTGGTCAAGTTGAGAGAGCGAGTTCCACAGCAGAAGAAGCCATTGTTAGAACTCAAGGGAGATAGAGTTCTCAGATACATGGGTCGTTTGTGCGTTCCAGATGTAGCAGGGCCACGAGACTGGATTATGTCATAGGCACATTATTCGTGGTACTCCATTCACCTTGGATCAACGAAAATGTATCATGACATTAAGGAGGTGTACTAGTGGAATGATATAAAAAAGAACATTGCTGAGTTTTTCACTCAGTGCCCTAGTTGCCAGCAGGTGAAGATAGAGCACCAGAAGCCTGGAGGGCTACTGTAGACTATAGAGATCCCGACATGGAAATGGGAGGCGATAAACATGGACTTTGTCACGGGTTTACCTCATTCTCATCGTGAGTTTGATTCCATATGGGTAATAGTCGATAGGCTCACAAAATCAGCTCATTTCCTATCAGTTAGATCGACATATACTATAGAAGAGTATGCAAAGTTATATATTAAAGAGATAGTGCGACTGCATGGAGTACCAGTATCTATTATATCTGACCATAGGGCCTAGTTTACAACACATTTTTTGAGGTCATTTTAGAGAGGTGAATCTTAGCATAACTTTTCATCCACATACTGATGGACAAGCCGAACGCACAATTCAAGCACTCAAGGATATGTTACGAGCATGTGTATTGAATTTTAAGAGAAGTTGGGAGGAACATCTACCTCTTATCAAGTTTGTATATAGTAACAATTACTACTCCAGTATCCAGATGGCTCCATATGAGGCTTTGTATGGGCGTAGGTGCAGATCTCCTATATGGTGGTTTGATGTTGGAGAATCTGGGTTACATGGGCCAGACTTGGTTCAGCAAGCCATAGAAAATATAAAGCTTATCCTTGATCGATTGTTGACAGCTCAGAGTCATCAAAAGTCATATTATGACGTTCGGTGACGAGATTTAGAGTTCAGGGTTAATGATGGGGTATTCTTAAAGGTGTCACCTATGAAGGGTGTGATGAGGTTGGGTAAGAAAGGTAAACATAGCCCACGGTATATTGGGTCTTATAGGATCATTCAGAAGTAGGCCAAATAGCTTATGAGTTAGAATTGCCCTCGGAATTGGAGTCTGTCCATCCGATTTTTTACGTATCTATGTTATGGAAGTGCATTGGCGATCCTACCCGAGTGGTGCCTACGAATGATGTACAGATTACAGAGAACTTGTCATACAAGGAAATTTCGATTGTTTTCCTACACCGACTAATCCGCAAGCTACGGAATAAGGAGATAGCCTCCATGAAAGTACTTTGGAGAAACAACAATGTGAAGGAAATGACTTGGGAGGCCGAAGAAGACATGAAGTCTAGATATCCTTACTTATTTCCTCCTCCAGAGAAGGGTCCGATTGGGACATCAAACCATAAGGTACATGTATAAATTCTTGTGTTGGTTATTTTCATTGGTCGTGTGAGGCCATTGTCGTTATTGATGATTGTGGTGCTATGTGGCATCGAATTATTGAGTTTCTACAGGAAGAATTGGTAGTAGTATTGTTACAAAGGAGACTCTCCCAAAAGTTATATAGATCCCGGGAAGTTGAACATTCGAGGACGAATGTTTCTAAGGGGGAAATGATGTTACATCTCGCGTTTTCGTACGTTAAAAGTTTCGTCTTCAGTTAATCGACGTAGACTCGGGGATGAGATTATCTTGAGGTTAATGAATTTACGGTATATATAACAAGCGATAAGTAAGTGTCATGAAGGATAAAGGGCACACGAATTAAATAAAATGAGTTTCGTTGAAGGTGTCCGATTTGGGATAAAATACGGATCGAGCGATAATACCCGATAATTATGGACTAGTACCATTTCAGATATCATATGACCACAATAGTATGATGTATAAAGTATATAAACAAAATGAGTAGTATTTTTAGGTAATTTGAGATAATTCTTAATTATGCGGGTAACTGGTTAATTATTGAATAACTAGTCATTACCTAGTTAATTAATGAATTAGGTGGCTAACTAAGAAACATTTAGAATTTAATAGATAAATATTCACTACAATCTTATTCCATTTTCATTTAGAAAAAGGAACCAAAAAAAAGGACCAAAATATTAAACAAGGAACATCCTTTCCTGGTTCGAATATTTCAAGAACATAACCAAATTCAATCCAATGTTGCGGTTTTAAATTGCAACAACACAATTCTAACGAGAATTTGTTAGAATCATAGAAACGTAAAATTTTGTTGTTCTAGAGTAATACGTGCAATCTTCTCCAAGAGTATTATACGGAGTTTTTCCTACTTCATGAATGTTAAGGCTACTCCTTCCTTATTTTTGGCATGGTCCAATTATACAGAAGAAATGAACAAATACACAGTTTTCATAAACGACTCTATTCACAGAAATACTAGGGGGTATCTGTGTTCTTGATTCCCCATGTGACATATTATTATATCTTCTATTCATTAACCTCAAAATAATACACAGTTTACAAAGTTTATCCGAAAAGAATATTGAAAGTTCTAAAATATTTTCATGCATTTTATTTATTTATGCATGTACATTGACCTATGACTAGACGACATTATATACACGTATTTATATGCATGTATTTATGTGTATGAGATATGTGAAAAAGGTTACGACACCACCACTTGATCAGTTGGTATATGTTGATGGTGTTGCCCATAGTGGCCGATATGATATGACGGGATGCCCTCAGTGGCTTGATGAAGTTATGTACACTTATACACATGCATGAAATGACATTTATATGCACGTGCATAACATTATAAATGTTTCAGATTTTACAAAGTTATTCAGATTTACAGATGGATTTCTTTATTCCATGTTTCATCTATGCCTTTTACGTACAGATTTTCATGCCTTACATACTCAGTACATTTTTTCGTACTGACAACCTATTTCACAGGGCCTGCGTTTCATGCCCGCAGGTTCAGGTAGGCAAGCTGACAGTTCCCCTTCTTCGGATCCTTGATCAACGAGAGTTGCAGTGCATCACTTGATCCGGAGTTGCTTTTGATTTTAGTACGATACACTAGTATATATATATGGGTATGATGTGGCTCACTCTCATCTTTGTACGGTTGTATTTCTATTAGAGCTTTGTAGACAATTATATACTATTGGATAGTATGTGGTCTTGTCGGCTTTTAGTTTGGGTATATAATTGTCTATTGCGGCTTTGACGGCTTTCCCTCTATAACCCGCACGTATACGTATATATGTCTTTTGGACAGGTTTCATTCATGTATATCATTCTCGTAATTCAGCAGATGTTAATAAGGTTTATAGCTTAGACTCATGCTTAGGGGTGTTCGACAGGTAGGGCTCGGGCACCCATCGCGACCCTTCGGTTTGGGTCATGCCAGTGACCCCCTAGGAAGTCCTCCTGTTACATCCCTATTTTTGGCAAAATTTGTATCCTACTTCTTTTAATATATCGACAGTAGATCTAATAAATTCACAATTGAGTTTTACGCATTGTAAATGATGTTTTTTTACATGAAATAATAATTTTTTTAAAGAGGATAATTATGAAAATGATCAAAAAGGCAATATACAATAAATAATAAAAATAAGAAAATTATTTAAAAGTTAGATATTTTAAATTACGATTACCAACCACGACCTTACGGGTTTAGCACCGTTGCACTCGACATGTCGCTATGCCTTGGCCTAGAAGGCAGCATCCGTAAAACGTCGAGTTGCGATCTTACCAGCACTAACGCACAAGATCCCATCAGAACTCTGAAGTTAAGCGTGCTTGGGCGAGAGTAGTACTAGGGTAGGTGAGCCCCTGGGAAGTCCTCGCATTGCATCCCTCTTTTTGGCAAAATTTATTTCCTACTTCTTTTAATATATCGACGGTAGATCTAATAAATTCACAAATGAGTTTTACGCATTTTAAACGATCTTCTTTTACATGAAATAATAATTTTTTAAAGAGGATAATTATGGAAAATCACGATTACCAACCATGAACTTACGGGCTTAACACCGTTGCACTCGACATGTCGTTACGCCTTGGCCTCGATGGCGGCATCCGTAAAACGTCGTGTTATAATGTCGTCATTCCATGCAACCTAGTGTAATAGGCATGTCAGGCCCTCTAATTGGGATATTATCATCGAGCACGGCTGGTTGTTATTGGTCAATGCTATCGCTTGCGAAAAATACAAAAAATCCAAAGAGGAATCGCATAAAACAGATAAATGAGCATAAAGTTATATCGTTTTAAGGTTTTACACTTACGAACCTAAAGTAGAAGGAGGAAAGGTATTAAGAGGATTTACATTACAAGCAATGCGGGATGCGATCTTACTAGCACTAACTCACAGGATCTCATCAAAACTCCGAAGCTAAGCGTGCTTGGGAGAGAGTAGTACTAGGATGGGTGACCCCCTGGGAAGTCCTCCTGTTGCATCCCTCTTTTTGGTAAAATTATAGTCCTACTTTTTTTAATATATCAACGATAGATATAATAAATTCACAAATGAGTTTTACGCAATGTAAACGATTTTTTTTACATCAAATAATTGTTTTTTAAAAGAGGATAATTATGGAAAAGATCAAAAAGGCAATATACAATAAATAATAAAAATAAGGAAAATATTTAAAAGGTAGATATTGTAAATTACGATTACTAACCACGACCTTACGGGCTTAGCAGTGTTGCACTCGACATGACGCTATGCCTTGGCCTCGAAGGCGACATCCGTAAAATGTCGAGTTGCAATGTCGTTGTTCCATGTGACCTAGTGTAATAGCATGTCGGGCCCTCTAATTGTGATATTATCTTCTAGTGAAGCTAGGTTTTATTGGTCAATGCTTTTGCCCGCATAAAATACATAAAATCAAAAGAGAAATCGCGTAAAAATGATAAATGATCGTTAAGTTATGTTGTTTTAAGTCACTTCAGAAGAAGTCTCGAGACCCCGAGGACGCAGAGTTGGTGCTGAGTTCCCTCCCTCGGGGCTCATCGAGGACCGACTCAAAGAAGACGAAGATCGAGGCTAGAGAAAAAAGGGGAATTCCCAAGGCACACGGCTATGTTTGATAGAGCCGGCCTACCCAGAGCCTGTATCGAGGCGTCGCGTGTAGCCGTCTCACCTCCATGCTTTTATAATTAATGCACGTTGTACTATAACAGCATTCCCCTCCTATATAAAGGGAATTCTCACCACTTTGTAAAGGGTTGTTATTGCTCCAACCATTCTACACAAGATCAATAACAACTCTCTCTGTCTTCTCTCTACTTACTCGCTTGAGGCAAATCTTTCCATTTATTACTTTCATACTTGTTCTACTTTTATTACTTGATATTGGCTATAAAGAGCCTTCTTTAATCATAACTTAACTGTTATTCCCTTCCGGTTATCCCCGATAGCTCGAGCTAGAGCCTAGGCATCGAACTCGAGCCCATGCATTGACCTCGAGGCCCCTTATCGGTCAATCCGAGGCCGAGGTAGCAAGCCCCTCAGTTTGATTACTGCCACATTTTAACTTGTATTTCGTCGATTTAACTTCACATATTTAGCATCCACTGCTTTAACAACTAAAATAAAAATAGATCACGTATTTTTAGAGTCCCATTTACAAATTTAATTGTTATTACCATTTTCACGATAAATAGTTTGGCGCCCGCCGTGGGGCTAAAAATAATCGTGATCATTTTCTTGCTGGTTTCGTTACACAATGCAAGTTATCTTTTGCGCTTTTTCATGTCCAAGATCTTTTGATTTCAGGACAAAATGTCTGGCTCAGTAAACAGAGTCGAGAACGATGACGTCGGAAACCACGGGGAAAAAGGTGTGGTTATTCTAGTCGTCGGTGCGCAACCGTAGAATCCCAATAACACACCTGAACCGATTTCAGTAGACGCAGATTCGCAGGACGCACAGCAGGTCGACGAAACCTCACATAACGACAGGAGCATGCTGCATGATGGCCAACAGAAAGTCCAAAAGATCCCAGCTCGGGAAGAACAGGAAGTTAGTCTTCGATTATTTTCGAAATATTGCACGCACAACAGTTGGCTATCGCAAAGTTGCAAAGCCACCCGAAGACTCCCAGCATAATAGCATCGAAAATAGCTCCCCCAGCCGAACAGGTACCCGGGAGATCGAGGAATAACGTATCGATAACTGACCCTGCCATAGCAAAAATGCTTGAGGATCTCAACAAAAGGATCGAATCGGGCGAGAAAATGATAGCAGCCAACGATAAGAAGGTCGATGCCTATAACTCTAGGGTCAACCAGATCCCGGGTGCACCCCCGGTCCTCAAGGGCATAGATTCGAAGGAGTTCATCCAAAGGTCGTTCCCCGAGGAAGCGGCCCCAAAACCCACTCCAAAGAAGTTCGGAATGACATAACTCCCAAAGTACAATAGGATCTCAGATCCCAACGAACACATCACTGCCTATACGTGCATGGTGAAAGGCAATGACACAAAAGACAATGAGATCGAGTCTGTCTTATTGAAGAGGTTTGGAGAAACGCTCTCGAAGGGGGCCATGATGTGGCATCATAGCCTAGCTCCCAGCCCTATAAACTCACTTACCATACTGCGGATTCTTTCATAAAGGCACACGCTGGTGCCATCGAAGCAACGACAAGAAAGCCTGATGCACTCGAGATTAAGCAAAGGGAGAATGAAATACTGCGAGAATTCGCATCTCATTCTCAGATGGAACAAACGGAACTACCCCCGGCCTCAGACGGCTAGGGGTGCAGGCCTTCACTCAAAGCCAAAACGAACAAATCCCGATGATTTCAAGGCAGTTAAAATAGAACTTGAATGGGTATCCAGCCAACACTTGGTCGGACACCCACATCCGGCACCAGTCGCAAATCAGGGACGTGGATGACCAGCTGGGAGCCCCCTCGAGATCATTATACTTAAGTAGACTCCTGGCAAAGAAACTGATTCCAAACAAAAAAAATACCGCCCGTACACTACAGATAGGAGGAATGCCGCTAGATGCAACCTACCTCGCAACGATCGGAGAATGGATCGAGGGAAATATCCTCGAGGAATCGTCAACAGAGCCAGATTTGGTAGGTACATGAGGCCGGCGAGGGCCCCTAGCCCATCAGGATACAATTTCAACATTGCTGTATTCGACATCGTGTTCACCGTCAGCGAAACCAGGGATGCCAAATGGCCCAGGCCTATTCAATCGAATCCCTTCCGGAGGAATCACAGCTGGGTGTGTGAACTATATAAAACGCACGACCACGGGGCCGATGATGGCCACCAGCTCCGAAGGAAAAAATCCAAGCTACTCAATAAAAATCACCGCTGAGAACTGTCGAGCGATCGGGCTCAAGTTCAGTTCCGAGTAAGGAAGGCGGCCAAGAAGAACTAAGCAAATGGGCAGCGACATATTACCATGATAGTGGATGAGCGACAACACTCTCCAATAACTTATAAAGATGAGGGTAAAATGCCCATCACCAGAGAAAAACGGATCCAGGGTTATATTCCCGAGGACGCCCTTACATTCAGCGAAGAGGATGCTAAGACCTTGTCTCAGCATCACACTGACACACTAGTAGCCTTCTTCCTCATTCGATCCATTTCAGATAAAACATGTGCTCATGAATTCAGGTGGCTCTATCAACATTGTCGGTCCGAGTATGATAGGGCGGCTCGGACCACCGAACCAAATCATGTCTGCCTCTCAAATCTTTGGCGGATGACACACGGCAATCGAGACGACGAGAAGAAAGACCATTCCCTCAGTAAGCATGGCTGGCGCAGACCGAAATGCCAAGTTCTGTATCATCAAAGGAGGCACAAGGCATGAACGCCTTATTTAGACGGCCGCGGACGCACTGCGTGAAGGCAGTGTCGTCCCCTCTTCGCCAAAGGATGAAATCCCCCGCAAGGGACGGAATTAAAATCATCGACAGGAAGCAACATGCGGCAAGGGGAATGTTCGCATCACATAACGTATCGCCGACACCAATATCTCCACTCTCGAAAGAGTCAAAGGTTAATCAAACCATGTCTTCAGCCAAGCCTGAATAAACACAATGGAGGATTGTACAGAGTCCTCGCTCCAAAATAGTAGGGACATATCGGGCCTCAGAACATCGCATGCGCACCCTGCGATGAGGTAAGACCACTCTCTCCTTCATTATTTTACACTAACCCATATGCAGACACCCGGATAGGGGGTTCGGAAGTGTTAACCCTACCCGAAGATCAGAAAAAATTAATGGCACTCGTCGCACTCTTTCCCCTCGGTCGAACATTTGCCACAAAGAGGGTCTCTCCAACAAGGTTCTCACTGGGGCGACGTGCCTCCTAAGGAGGATATGACAAGCTCACGAGGCTTCTTTTGCAATCAACCCCGAACACATGAAGGCACCCTCCTTGAATATGTCGTCTTCTCGAAAAGGTCGGGGAATGACAGACTAAGTTCCAATAGGAAACAATGTACCGGGCCAAACGGTCAAAAGAGTCGTGCCCGCACAGGCCAAGCTCACGGCAACAAAACAACATGTACTTACACCAAGCAATCTAAGGATATCTTTCGCCAAAAACATCTCGTACTCCAAAGAAAATTCAGCATACTCACAGCAAGGATCCCTACATCAAGTACGTCCTGGAATACTCGGAGACTTAGCATGAACAATTTGATACCCACATGACCTCAGGGTCAGAACTCCATGCTAGTAGGACATCAACGAGGCAATTCTGAGCTCACAGATAACAGCTTTCGAGCCTAGGCAAACTCGATGACTCGGAGACTGTCGTCAATCGCCATTTACTAAAAATCCCGAGGCCGTAAAACCCCGAGCGAGCAAATTTGGTCTACCCAGATCTATTTTACATAACAATAAAAAATAACTGTAAGACCTCAACAGGCATGAAAAAACTATAAGACCTCAACAGGCATGAAAAAACTATAAGACCTCAACAGGTATTAAAAAATTGTAAGACCTCAACAGGCATGAAAAAACTATAAGACCTCAACAGGCATGAAAAAACTGTAAGACCTCAACAGGCATGAAAAAGCTGTAAGACCTCAACAGGCATGAAAAAACTATAAGACCTCAACGGGCATGAAAGTTTTGTAAGACCTTACTACAGGTATAAAACTCTATACCGAAGTTTAGGCTATATGTCACATTTGTAAGACTCCTAAAAGGGCATACCCTCGATATAGATGCCTAAACTGCCACACTCGAGATCACAAATGGCTTCGGCCAAACACAAATGGTTGTGGTTAATATGGATGCACTAGCAAAATTAATGCGACTCGGGGACGCCCGACCATCGCTAACTAAATACAGGCCATTACTTCGAATCTACATCGAAAAGAACCGGTTAAAATAGGCTACCCTCAATAGGCAAACAAGCTTCGACTATGTCACCTCCAAATCACAAGGCTTCGAGCTATCAGCCCACGAGCTAAACCTTCCGAAGTGCTCAAACATCGCCGCTAATGACTTGAAATCGAGGTTTTTCCCGAATCGACGATGGGTCAGGCAAAATCATTTCAAAAAGTCCTTAACGAGAGGTAAACAAAGACTACATATGCCCACAGGCAAAAATGTAAGAGCCATTATCGCTAGCTATACGAGGCTCAAGGCCACAGACTAAAAGGTTGCAATTATCAAAAGCGTAAGAGCCATTGTCGCCAGCTTAAAATTTGAAAACTTGAGGGTCAAAGTGAGCTCAAGTCGTATCCCGATTTGGAGACCAGATCCAAAATAGTTAACTATACATGCCTAAGAGTATAGCATAAGAGCCATCATTACCAGTTTCAGAAGCCTTAGGGCCACAAACACATAAGATCGCTTCGACCCAAGGCATAAGAGCCATTGTCGGTAGTCCATGCAGGCGTAAAATGTGATGGTCGATTGAGCCCGAGTTGGAGCCCGAGTCGGAGACTGAACCCAAAACAGTTACCGCTTTCTCCGGCCTAACCAACATCAGGGCCATATTACAGGTTCGGATATTCCTACCAATCCAAAGGTCGAACCAACTCGATTGAGATCTTGGCGAACAGAAATATAGAAGATACAATTACGGGGTTTCCTTTTTTACATACAGGTGGTGAAATTCAAGCTCAATCTACAACATATTATAGAAGCTATGTATACAAGAAGGAGGCAGGGAATAAATATTCCCCCCTTCGGCAACTACGGTTCGGAGGCTCCCTCTCTACCGTCTTCAGCATCAGACAGAAGGAACTTGGCATCATACCCCTCCCCCTTGGCTTGCTCGATCTCCCCCGAGAGATCGAAGCCCTTGTCATGAATCTCCTCGAGGACTTCCCTTTGGGATATGCACCTCGCATACTTCTTGCTATTGCTTGCACGATCAAGGGCCCTCTTCAACTCGACTTGGGCATCAGTAGCAACCTTCAAATGAATTGCCATCTCCTGATCAGCCTTAGTCTGACTCAATACTGCTTCAGCCCGAGCATCATCGATTTCAGCCCTGACCTTCAAATGTTCGTAGTCAAGCTTCACGATCATATCCGCTTGAAATGAAGTGTTGTCATGAGCCAACTGGAGTTGGGCCTCAAAGGCGGGAATTTTAGCCAAGGCACCCTTTTCCTCTGAAGCTTGAGCCTACATCTGAGCTCTTAGTTCGCCACAATCATTCCTAACTCGGTCAGCTTCACCCCTAAGGTGCTCCGGAGCCTCCACCTTTCTCTACAACTGAGATAGGCAAAAAGATTAACCTTAAAGGTTAAAAAGCGAAATGCGTACTACGAGAGGTTACTTGCTCCATCAAATAGCTCTCGTAGTTCGAGCTCTTGTATAAGACCTCACATCAACTGTGCATCAAATCAACCTCCTTCTCCTCGTAGAGGAGCCTAAGGGACCTACCCTCATCTAGAGCTTTTCGAAGCCTAACCCTATGATGGTGAAGCTCGGACCTGAGCCTATCAAAGGCCTGCAGAAGAAAAACTTGATAAAGAAGGAAAGACACGATATGCGGAAGGACTATGCCAGAACCCACCATGAAGTGAAGCCGACGAACTTCCTCGAAGGCCGAGCACACTCTTGTTGGCCCATCCCTCTTGGCCATGGAAGAACCAACCTCGATTGAAGAATGATCACTCGGAGGGACCATCGTTCCAGAACTGAAGACTTCAGGAACAATAGGCTCGAGCGATGTTTTCTCCTCGAAGATACAGACCTATTTGGCCCCGCTAAATGCTCCATCACACTGCAAGCGGACATCCCGTTTATCACCATCATCCTTTGGCGCTGAAGCCGACAACTCCTCCCCCTCACCAGAAGAGCACAACCTCACCCCTAGGGACCTTCCGATACCTATGATGGCAAGACCAGTACAAAAGAAAGAGGAAAATGTCATCTCAAATATACGAAGACCAAAGTAAAAGAAGCGTACGCACATACCTTGGTGTTTTGCTGCCCATCTGCCCCGGGACATAGCTCGCCACCTACGATCGTCGCAAGTCGAATGGGTCGCCAACCTTTGGACCTAGCCGGGCAAATTGGGAACTTTGCCCGGTGCCCACGAAGTTGTGCAGAAAAGGAGGAAACACAGTTACTAAACTAGTTTTTGCTACAAGGGAATATAAGAAAGCACAAGACACTCCACTCACGCGCATAATTCCGTCCCTCGGGAAATGGCATGAGTTCCATGGGGATAATATGAGGCATCCGGACCCGGACGAATCGATTGACCCACTCTCAATCCCCATCTTCCTCATTATCAAGGTTAGTAGGCCTCGATGGTGAAAGGGCCGGTACAGCCTAATGAGGTGACTAAGCATGAATTCAAGCCCAGCCTTCTCCGCAAAAAATCTCATCATCAGCACTACTCTCCAAAACGACGGATGTATCTGCACCAAAGTAACCCGATACTTCAGGTAGAAATCAAGCACAACCTTATCAAGGGGGGCTAGTGTGAAATGGTATAAGTATACATTCAGGAATCCTATAGCGGGGTTCGTAATACCCTCCTCAGGGGAAAGCACCTCCAACACTGCCCCCTTGCCCCATCCGCAGTCTCCCCTCACCATCTCTAGATGTTCTTCTCTTATCGAAGACATAGTCTTCAGAGTAAACTTCTGTGGATCCTGAGCATTGGGAATGGAACTCTCCCCTCCCTGCTGGGCAAGCCTAAAGTAGCAGTCATGACTATGGTAGAATTGGCAAACTGAAGTAGAGACCTACAACAACACTTTTGCGCTTAAGGTAACGAAGGACTCGATGTCAAGGCGGAAGGGTATCTATCTAAAACAATGGGATCTTCCAAAGAAGCAAGAGTTGCCCCATGTATATGTGGGAAACAACAACGATTCGCCTACCCAAGATAAGCCCCAGGAGGCCAACGACCTCAGTACAGATCCCGAGGTAGCACCTGACCCCAGAGATTTCCGTCAAGAAGAAGTTAGGCCCCAGAGGGTCAATGAAATCATCTCCAGTTCCGAGGTGGTACCCAACCTCGAAGTTTTCCCTCGAGAAGAAAAATAAGCACTTTACGCTTTGTCCACGAGGGCTCGACCTCAGGAAGTCACCTAAGTACGAATAGACCCTTCCTTAGAAACCTGCCTACAACACCTTAAAAGGTTATCTACGTCAAGCTCAAAGTAAAAGCTCCAAGTTCCCGAAGTTGACTTTCACTTCGGTGCTCTATCTCCACGAGGCTTGTGGGCCCCAATGATCCACGTTTACCAGACCACTTCAGGCTTGATTCCGACAACAACAATGAGCTCAAAAAGGAGCCATTTCTGTCAACCAAAGGCCAGGAAAAAAATTGACGTTCGTCAATAGGGGCTCGGCAAACGCACAATAGTATACAAGAACATGGCAAAAATCAAAAGCAGAAGTAAAGAAGATGTTTTCATATTTCATAAATATTGGCTTACAATGACCCTCAGGGGATTCTTATATACAATCTCAAAAGCCCACAAGGGGTCCTTATAGGTGAACAAAAAAGCAAAGGGATGCACACACATGGTAAAACCCTAGAGACTAGTCTAGTCTCGAAGGTCCACCTCCAGTAACAAACGCCTCCGGGCATGCATCCTCAGAAGCCTCATCCTGGCCTTTTGCACTGATATCCCTTAAGGATAGGTCTAGAAGCAGGGAGGGATTAAAAAATGCCATAACCCGCCAAAGGTCGAGGACCCTCACTGGCCAAGAGAACCTCGGAGAGACAACAGACTTGGCGGGCATCAACCTTGCTTGCACGACTACATAGAATCTACTTCTTGGAGCATCGATCCATGCAAGCTACCAGCTCAAAGCAAAGTGCCATGTCGAGCCGAGGTATAAAGGTGTGCAGCAGTGTATAATCCGAGCCCCCTTTTGAGCAGCGATATACAACCCGAAGAACTTTTTACGAGCAAGGAAAATTGACCCCCGTATGTTATCATCTCGAGCCAATAGGGACAACGGCAGTAGACTTAATAACAACCACAACAGTGATAGGACGGCATAGTCATGCTCAACAAAGAGGAGCCCATGCAAAGGGCCACGACATGACCTATCGGAATGATGCTAAACAACCTTGAGGCCGTCGACTCCAATCATGGTGATCAACAATAGAGGAAGATGGTAAGGAGAAAAGGGTGAATGAGCAGATGAAGGCACATGGATAGAAAAACAATGCCAGAACGCCCCCATTTATAGGAGATAACAATGCAGTCATCGAGGCCTTTGGAAGACTGACCGATGGACGCAATTACTGCATTCTCGAAGAACCGAATTGATGGCAGTACTTTCACCTCGAAAAATGGGAACCGATAGTGCATTGAATGATGTCGAAAACACAAGTTCATACGATGTCCCGGTTACCGCAAAAACTCGCATCATAGGTTGCGTCATCAGTATGACGTTGTCAAAAGAAGCTCGAGGAGTCGGGTGTCAGAGTCGTTTCCCATCGCTTCATTCTGAGAAATGCGGAGACTATCTGTATGCGGAAAAATTAGAGAGCATAATTTCTTGCTATCAAGTCACTTCAGAAGAATGTCTCGAGACCCCGAGGACGTGGAGTAGCGGTCGAGTTCCTTCCCTCGGGGATCATTGAGTACCGACTCAAAAAAGACAAAGATTGAGGCTAAAGCAAAATGGGGTATTCCCAAGGTATACGGCTAAGTCTGACAGAGCCGGCCTACACAGAGCCTATATCGAGGCGTCACTTCTAGCCGTCCCATCTCCATGCTTTTACAATTAATGCACGTTGTACTATAACAGGATTCCCCTCCTATATAAAGGGAATACTCACCACTTTGTAAAGTGTTGTTGTTACTCCAACCATTCTACACAATATCAATAGCAACTCTCTCTCTCTCTCTCTCTCTTTCTCTCTCTCTCTCTCTCTCTTCTCTCTACTTACTCGCTCGAGGTGACTCTTTCTATTTGTTGCTTTCATACTTGTTCTTATTTTATTGCTTGATATTGGCCATAAATAGCCTCCTTTAATCATATCTTAAATGTTATTCCCTTCTCGATTATCCCCGATAGCTCGAGCTTGAGCCCAGGCATCAAACTCGAGGCCCCTCATCGGCCAGTGCGAGGCCCGGGTAGCAAGCCCCTCGGTTTGATTATTGCCCCATTTTAGCTTGTATTTCATCAATTAAACTTCACATATTTAGCATCCACTGCTCTAACAACTAGAATATAAATAGATAACGTATTTTTAGAGTCCCATTTACAAACTTAATTGTTATTACCATTTTCACGGTAAACAAATTTACAATTTAAGAAATGTCGGATGCGATCATACCAGAACTAATGCACTGGATCCCATCAGAACTCCGAAGCTAAGCGTGCTTAGGCAAGAGTAGTACTAGGATGGGTGACCCCCTAGTAAGTCCTCGTATTGCCTCCCTATTTTTGGCAATATTGTTTTCCTACTTCTTTTAATATATCGACAGTAGATCTAATAAATTAACAAATGAGTTATACACATTGTAAACGATGTTTTTTACATGCAATAATAATTTTTTTAATGGGATAATTAAGGAAAATATCAAAAAGGCAATATACAATAAATAATATAAATAAGGAAAATATTTAAAAGGTAGATATTTTAAATCACAATAACAGCCCACGACCTTACGGGCTTAACACCATTGCACTTGACATGTCTCTACGCCTTGGCCTCGAAGGCGACATCCGTAAAACGTCGAGTTGCAATGTCATCATTCCATGCGACCTAGTGTAATAGGCATGTCGGGCCCTCTAATTGTGATATTATCTTTGAGCGTGACTAGTTTTTATTGGTCAATGCTTTTGTCCGCATAAAATACATAAAATCAAAAGAGGAATCGCGTAAAAACGATAAATGATTGTTAAGTTATGTTGTTTTACGTCTTTACACTTTCGCATCTAAAATGGGAGGAAAGGTTTTAAGAGAATTTAGAGTGCAAGGAATGTCGGATGCAATCATACCAACACTAACGCACTGGATCCCATCAGAACTCTGAAGTTAAGTGTGCCTGGCAAGAGTAGTACTAGGATGAGTGACCCCCTGATAAGTCCTTGTGTTGCATCTGTCACGACCCAAAATCCAGTAGAGGTCATGATGGCGCCTCATATTGCTTACAAGATTTTTAATCGTCCTATAGGCTTGCCTAGACACGTAGTAGTGATGTACTATGAGCATGGTATCTAATCATTAATCAGGAATGCAGTAAACCGGTAAAGAATTTTAAAGCGGGCAATCTGGATCCTATAAGAATGTTTTCTAGTAAACACAGTGTTGAAGACTATTAAAGAAACGAGTAGGTTAGTTAAATAAACTGATTTTAGTTCTCATTAAAACTAATTTTAGATCCTATAGGCATGATTTCTATAATTAAACCTGATTTTAGATCCTATAGGCATGATTTCTAATTATGTAAAGTAAAGCAAGCAGAATTTATTAGAACCAAAGCAAAATCCTATAGGCATATAATCTAACAAAACACATTTGAACCCTATATGAATGTTATCTAATAAAACACATCTGAACCAAATGAACCCTATAAGCATGTTATTTACCCAATTTTACCCACAGTATACAACTACCCTCTCCTTTCACTAATCACCCCAATATCTATTTACAATTAATTATTACAGACCAATGATTGAATAAAAATTACATAAACAAAACAGAAGTTAAGCTATATGGAGCCTGAAGCATGCCTAAAGCAATTTCCAAGCCTTCAGTAATCTCAAATGCCCAAAGTTTTATAGCCAATTTCAAGTCTAGGTGTGTTAGAGTTCCCTATGGACCTCAAGGATCCTAGGCAGTGCTCACACCCAGAACTTTCTCAAATAAGGACTGATTTATGTGCAGTATGGAAGTGTCATCCCTGATATGCCAGAGTTCAGAGAGATCTCAAGGGTCTCTAAGCAGTACACATACGAGAAGGGCAGGACTTAGTAATCTAAGAGTAAGTGAGAGTGCATATTGATTTGAAAGAGTTTGATAAACAGTATAAAAAAAGGTATTAGGAGTGAAAAGAATTTCTAAAAACCAGTACCAATTTAAAGGTAACAACAGTTTGAGGAAAGTATGAAAAACCATTTTGCAATTAGAACACAAGTCACAGAGCAAACAGCTTTAGAAACTACTTTGGCAAACGGTTTCCACTCAAGGAAAGAGGGGTTGGGGACACATAGAACACACCTCAATGGAGCACATAAACAACAGGGTGCATAGAGTTATCAAGGGGTTCTACAGAATTAATAGGTTAGTCATTGAAACATGAAGAAGGGATCACAGCAGAAACATATTGAGGGCATATAAACAACACAACTAGCATTGCACTAGAGAGACTAGATAACTTAGCAGGAGTAAGGTAGAACATGCAGGGACTTAAATGGACATGCTAGGAAAGTATTAACAATTGTAGGCATTCTAATTAGACAAAAGCAAAGTTGAAGCATGCTAGATAAACAGTAGTCAGGCAAACATGCTAATTACATATGTAAGACATGTAAAACAAGATAACAAACAAACAAGTAAAGTGAAAACATGCTAATCACATATTTGAATAAGGCAGTATTTGGAATTCTAGGTAAGCAGTAAACAGAAGCAAGAATGGACTCAGATCAGATAAACTTAAAGTAGTAAATAAACACATAGGTTTATATTTTTAAATATAATCAAAAGCATATTAGTTAGAGAAAGAAAACACAAGATGTGAGATAGGTATTGTGCAATTTCCAGCCTTGGCTTGCAGCCGGCTAGACTAACAAAGATCATAAGTAGCAGAGAGAGCAGAGAGCTTTTAGAGTGTAAAGTAGGGCATTATGAACTACTGTGCGTGTGTAAGAAGTTAAAATAAAGAGAATTTATATAGTAGTTCAAGAGTAGAGCAAATAAGGTAAAGTAATCAAGGATCAACAATCAAGGAATTTCAGAATCAATCACACAGAGATTCAGCATAGTCTTCTCTTTTAATTAAGGAAAATTAGCCAACAGTAATGACAAATACTATTTAAGGAAAAAGGTTCAATCAGACTGGGTAAAGAAGTAAGAATCAGAGGCCTTATTAAGGAAAGGATTTCGAATCAAACCACAAATAAAGAACTTTAGAATACGATAGTCAAGGATTTAATTAAGGAAAGAATCATGTAAAGAATCAGCAAGTATTGCAAATAATTCAAATAAGGGAAGAAAGGAATAGTTAGGACTCAACACATAGGTCTTAATGAAACAAATTGATAAATCAAAAATTCAAATCAACACTGATTAAAGAAGAGAAATATAGGTTTACAATGAATAGCCAGAACGAATATAGACATATAGAATCAGTAGGGGAGTTGAACCAAGAACCTTAATAGAGTAACACTAGGATAAAAATCACAAGACATAGAATTAAGCTAAAGAAAAATCACAGGAACCAAGGCATAGAACGAAATTGGTGCACAAGTAACCCGAACAACCTTAGAATCCAAACAAAATGTTGAAAAATTGGGGGTTTTAGCATAAACTAGTTAGGGTTAAAGCAACTTTTACGAAATCGGTTAAAACACATAAGAAATAGAAGATTAAACACACAAAATTATCAAACATTTTGGAGAAAGAAATTTTCGGGAAACCCTAGTTTAGAAAAATGAAAAACCATTCGAAAATTAGAAGGTTCTTGTAAAACTCATGTGAAATAGGTTCGATCCATCTTAGATCTTGCATAGATCTAAGAAGTTCAAAGAAAAAAATTAGGGTTTCGAGAAGAAGAACACAAAGATGAAAAAGTAGGCTTAGAAATCCATATATCTAAGGTGACATAGGAAGATCTTACTCGAAATCTAACCGGAACAGCCTGAAAAAGGCGAGAAAAGGCCATATGTGTAAATGAAATGACCCTGGTCCCTCGAGGACCTTAGAGATGGAGATACCAGCATAGGAGAGACCATTAGAGGTCTGATGGTAGTGAGAAACCACTATGAACGACAACAGATGAATGGCGATGAGGGTGAGTTAGGGTTGGGATTTAAGAGCATTTGAGAGAGTAGGGGATCAGATGACGGCGTGAGAGGAAAGGAAATGAGAGGTCTGGGGGAGGTCATTAGGGTTTAATTTAGGTAAGGGGGAATCTTGATCGTTGATAAAAAATATCAACGGCCAGGATTTAGCAAGAAGTGGGTCGGGTAGATAAGGGGTTTGGGCTGGGTAGATTTTGGGCCTGGTTTAATTTTGAAATTGCGGTTAAAATTGGGCTAAGTGTTTAGGCTAAATATGAAAATAAAGGGGGCCATTTGTTAAATATCTTATTTAATTGATAAACATCTTTTAAAAATAACTAGTTGGCTGTAAAAATGATTTTCATGCCTTGAGATATTTAAAAATAATTACTTAATATTTTAAAAATATAAAAGGCTATTTTCCGATAAAGTAATGTAATAATGCATGCATAGGCTATAATTGCAAAGTAATTGCAATTGCATCCTCAAAATACAAATGTGGCTATTTGTACAATAATTGAAACTTAGTACAAATGCAAATGATAAAATTAGGCCACAAAAATTAACATAAAACTATTTGTGATGCAATCAGTGATTGTTTTATAAATAAAATTCTGGGAGAAATTAATTAAAATATTTCTAAAATGCAAAAATTGTATAAAAAATACTAATTTTTGCTTGGGTATAGTTTAGAAAATATTATGCGAAAAGTTGGGTATCAACAACTGCCCCTCTTTACCCGAAAAGGATTAAAGAGTTTTCGGGTAAAGAAATCATGGCCAATTTTGACCAGATGAGATGTTTTGAAAGATAGAGGCCGGACTCTGGTCTTTGAGCTGCCTACATATCCCTTGTTTTATAGGAATCAGGTCATGTGTAGTTCTGGATTCATTGGCAGAATATACCGATTAAGTCATTACAAGAACAGACATGAGATTTCGAAATGGATGCAAGGGTGGCTATGGTGAATGGTCTAGGTTTGAGATAGTTGAAGGAACTAGAGCGAGGTTGCTCCTGATAGGATAGTGGTTGCTTGCTGGTTACCTACAAATAAAGAGATGCTACGAACATGTATTTGTGCAAATATTTAAAACATGATGCAGATTCCCTTTTGGACCATGAAAGTTGTCTTCCGATGGTTAAGGATGTCGTCCTCATACCATAATGTCCTGGGCCATAAATTATTCAGTGAGGGATTCACATGCCATGAAATGGGGTTCTCGGGCCATGAAGATGGTGCCTCCGAACCATGACGCCTTTGAATAATAATATGCAAATTTGAGAAGTCCTCAGGTCATGACATGGTGTCTTCAGGCTATAAGTATGATGCCTTTAGACGATGACCCCTTTGGATAGATTGGCGATATTTCAGCCCATGAGATGCTATAATATGATGTTAACAAGACATAGCTCAGTCTTGTGAAATGAAGGACAGAGCTTATCCCGATCGAAAAGCAAAATAGATAGTATGGGAATAGAGCGATATTTATGCAAGGAGGGACAATTCTTAGTCCCATATGAATATGGAGGCAGGGATTAGAGTCATGCAAGTATGGAGGCAGGGATTAGCCTCTTGCAAGTATGGAGTCAGAGATTAGCCTCATGCAAGTATGGAGGCAGGGATTATCCTCATGCAAGTACGGAGGCAGGGATTAGCCTCATGCAAGTATAGAGGCAAGGATTATCCTCATGCAGATGTGGAGGCAGGGATTAGCCTCATGCAGATACAGAGGAAGTGAGTAGCCTTATGCAGGTAGAGAGGTAAGGATTAGCCTCATACAGGTCGGGAGGCAAGGATTAAGCTCATGCAGGTAGGGAGGCAAGGATTAGCCTCATGCAGGTAGGGAGGCAAGGATTAGCCTCATGCGGGTGTGGAGGTACGGATTAGCCTCATACAGGTGAGGAGGAAAAGATTAACCTCAAGCAAATACAGAGGCAGGATTAGCCTCATGCAAATATGGAGGCAACTATTAGCTTCATGCAAATATGGAGGCAGGGATTAGCCTCATGCAAATGTGGAGGCGGGGATTAGCCTCATGCAGGTGTGAAGGCAAGGATTAGCCTCATGCAGATATGGAGGCAAGGATTAGCCTCATGCAAATATGGAGGCAGGGATTAGTCCCAAGCATATATGGAGGCAAGGATTAGTCTCATGCAAATATGGAGGGAGGGATTAGTCTCATGCAGGTATGGAGGCAAGGATTAGCCTCATGCAGGTTGGGAGGCAAGGATTAGCCTCATGCAGGTATGGAGGCAATGATTGGCCTCATGCAATATGGAGGTAAGGATTACCCTCATGTAGGTGTAGAGGCAAGGATTAGCCTCATGCAGGTGTGGAGGCAAGGATTAGCCTCATGCAAATATGGAGGTAGGGATTAGCCTCATACAAATGTGGAGGCAGTGATTAGCCTCATGTAGGTATGGAGGCAAGGATTAGACTCATGCAGATATGGAGGTAGGGATTAGCCTCATGCAAATATAGAGGCAAGGATTAGCCTCATGCAGGTATAGAGTCAAGGATTAGCCTCATACAGGTAGGGATGAAAGGATTAGCCTTATGCATATATAGAGGTAAGGATTAGCCACATGCAAATATAGAGGCAAAGATTAGCCTCATGCAAGTATACGGGACATGTCTTAGTCCCATGCAAAGAGCGAGTAGCAAATAAGAGTAGTATATTTCTTAGCTGGAGATATAGATTCG
Source organism: Nicotiana sylvestris (assembly GCF_000393655.2). Lineage (NCBI taxonomy): Eukaryota > Viridiplantae > Streptophyta > Magnoliopsida > Solanales > Solanaceae > Nicotiana > Nicotiana sylvestris. Next base: position 113,018,567 of record NC_091060.1, on the reverse strand, counting down.
GTGTCTGATGGCCTGATTGGTAGTGATCTTATTATGTGTGTACATGTTCGCGAATGCTATCGCTATGTCAAATGTGCTTGCGTTCAAAGAAAAATTGTATATTTTGTGAGGGGAGGTTGGTTCGTGCCTCTGTCCGCTGGCCTTGCTTTGTTACATTTTGGAGGTCTTATCTGAGTTTCCCGTGGGTAACACTTGACTGTTACAAAATAGAGTTTTCGAAAGTATGCAATTATTGATAAAAATAGAGTCATATTAGATACATATTGAAATATCAAGTAGTTTTAGATGAACTAGTGACAATAACACATTTCAGAGACACTGCAGCTTTCTCATGTTAGAATTTTTAGGGTCCTCCTCAAAATTCTGCCCCAGTTTGGTGGATTATCCTTCGGCTCTTTGCGCGCTTTGTTGAACCTTATTCAAAATTTTAAGAATCTTTCTCAAAATTCTGCCCCAATTTCTTAACCGATTTCTGACCGTCTAGCATGTTTTGGCATTGTCTAGTCTTGCTCTAGAATTTTGAGGGTCCTCCTCAAAATTCTGCCCCAGTTTTTGATCTTGGGGGAAATAAACATTTTATTATGATATGACCAAACCTACGTATCCCCTCTTAAATGAGAATCAGGTCAAGCGTAGTTCAATTACATCAGATGAGGAAATGTAAATAGTCTAAGAATAGTATCTCTTGACTACGTTTGAATTGATTGGTTCTTGTCAGATTTTTTCATCCATATCTGCGAATATGAGTGCTCCTCCTGTCAGCACCCTGTGAACCATGTAAGGACCTTGCCAGTTGGGAGAGAATTTCCCTTTGGCTTCATCTTGATATGGGAAGATCTTCTTGAGTACCAGCTGTCTTGGTGCAAATTGTCTTGGTTTGACCCTTTTGTTGAAAGCTCTAGACATTATGTTCTGATAAATCTGACCATGACATACTGCGTTCATCCTTTTTCCATTTATAAGGGTCAATTATTTATAGCAGCTCATTATCCATTCTGCATCGCTAAGTTCAGCTTCATGTATAATCCTTAAAGAAGGAATCTCTACCTAGGCTGGGATGACAGCTTCGATACCATAAACCAACATATAAGGAGTTGCCCTGGTTGATGTGTGAACTGGTTCGGTATACCAACAAAGCAAAGGATAGCTTCTTGTGCCATTGTTTGTGGTTTTCTACCATTTTCCTTAGTATCTTCTTGATGTTGTTGTTGGCGGCTTATACGGCTCCATTCATCTGAGGTCTATATGCTGTGGAATTCCTTTGCTTGATTTTGAAAGTCTCACAGATGGCTTTCGTCATATAACTATTGAGATTGGTAGCATTATTAGTAACAATGGACTCGGGAACTCCGTATCGGCAAACGATACGATCTTTGACAAAGTCTGCAATGACTTTTTTGGTTACAGCTTTGTAAGATGCAGCCTCTACCCATTTTATGAAGTAATCAATGGTTACCAGAATAAACATATGCCCATTTGAAGCAGTAGGCTCAATCGGACCAATAACATCCATTTCCCACGTGGCGAATGGCCAAGGTGAGCTCGTTGCATTGAGCTCATTTTGGTGGTACTTTTATCATATCGGCATGCACTTGGCATTGGTAGCATTTGCAGACATACTGGACACAATCTGTCTCCATGGTCATCCAAAATTAACCGGCCCTAAGCATCTTCTTAGCCAAGACAAAACCATTCATATATGGACCGCATGTCCTAGCATGTATCTCGTCGAGTAGTTTGGAAGCCTCTTTCGCATCGACACATCTTAACAATCCCAAATCAGGAGTTCTTCTATAAAAGTTTCCTCCATTGTGGAAAAGTGATTGGATAATCATCGAAGTGTGCATTTCTGAATGTGGTTTGTATGCTCTGGATATTCTCTTTTTGCCAAGTACTCTTTGATGTCATGGAACCAAGGTTTTCCATCTATTTATTATTCAACATAGGCACAATATGCCGGCTGATTATGAATTGTCACTAGGATAGGATCAATGAAATTCTTATCCGGATGTTGTATCATGGATGATAAAATGGCCAATGCATCGGCGAACTCATTCTAAATTCTGGGCACATGCCGGATCTCTATCTTCGTGAACCTCTTTCTCAATTCCTGTACATGGTGCAGATATGGAAATATCTTGGAATTCTTCGTGGCCCACTTTCCTTGTACCTAGTGCACAAGCAAATCTGAATAAGCGATTACCAATAGCTTCTGAATATTCATGTCGACTGCCATGTTAAGTCCTAGTATGTAGGCTTTATACTCTGACATGTTGTTGGTGCAATGAACTCTGAGTTTAGTAGATACCGGATAATGTTGACCTATTTCTGATACCAAAATTGCTCCAATGCCCCTTCCTTTAAAATATTACAGCTCCGTCGAAGAACATCCTCCAACCGTCGTATGCGTCGGTAATGTCCTTTCCTGCAAATGACATTTCTTCGTCAGGAAAATACGTTTCCAAGGATTCGTATTATCCTCCCACCGGGTTTTCAGCAAGATGATCTACTAATGCTTGTCTATTGACCGCCTTTTGAGTTACGTAGACGATATCGAAATCACTTAAAGGTATCTGCCACTTCGCAAGCTTCCCAGTTGGCATGGGTTTCTGAAATATGTACTTCAAAGGATCCATCCTGGAAGCTCATCACGTCCTTTTTTATCCTAGGTGGTGGCAATTTAAGATGGATCCAGCTCAATCCCTTGATGACTGAAAATGAATCCCAGTAACTTTCCTGCGGGAACCACAAATGCACACTTTACGGGGTTCAGTTTCAAGTTGTACCTCCTTAACCTGTCAAAGAACTTTCTCAAGTCTGCTATGTGATTTGCGGCCCTCTTGGATTTGATAATGACATCGTCCACATACACCTCTATTTCGTTGTGTATCATATCGTGGAAGATGGTTGTCATGTTTTTCATATAAGTAGCTCCAACATTCTTTAGACCAAATGGCATTATCTTGTAGCAGTACACCCCTCATGGTGTTATAAAAGCTGTTTTCTTTGCATCTTCTTCGTCCATCCAGATCTGGTGATAACTTGCGAAGCAATCTACAAAGAATTGGAGTTCCTGCTTGGCGCAATTACCGATCAGGATGTGTATATTTGGCAGTGGAAAGTCGTCATTAGGACTTGCTTTATTTAAATCTCAATAGTCAACACATACTCTGACTTTCCCATCTTTCTTCAGAACTGGAACAATGTTGGCTAACCAGGTTGGGTATTCAACCACCCTGAGAACTTTAGCTTTGATCTGCTTAGTGACTTCTTCTTTGATTTTCAGGCTCATATCTAGTTTGAATTTTCTGAGTTTCTGCAACTTGTGAGCCACTATAGACGTGCTTAAATCGGTCATGTCATCATACGACTATGCAAAAATATCCTCATACTCCTTTAGGAAACGAATGTAATCTTCCTTCTCCATTGGTGATAAGTGAATGCTGATACAAGTCTCCGTGACGGTCTCGACGTTCCTTAAATTTACTGTTTCGGTTTCGTCCAGGTTGAACTTAGGCTTATTTTCAAAGTTTTCAACTTCACTGACAACTTCCTCAGGTATCTCATCTTCTTCATATGAATCACTATTCTTATGTTGCATTGACTCATTACATGTCACAGTCACCGGTTCATTAAGAAAAGTAACAATAATGCCATGGACTCGGCGGGCCCGGATGGTGTGGCGGTCCAGTTCCTGAGGACGACTTATTTCTCCATAGTCTGAATAGTGAGGCCTTCTTCCTCCTCCTTAATTATTGCTCTGCAGTCCATGTCTTCATCCTCCAAGAACAGATTTCTCTGCCCGGCTAATGCTTATTCTTCTGCGGTTCCCCATATTGTATCAGTTTGGTGAAAAGCCTAATCCAGATGTGGCACCGATTGCTCGATAAGGTAATGCGGTCCGAACCATGGAGGCGACCAATCATTATACTCTTGTCATGTATAACTGGTATCCTAACCCAAAGATAGTACTATGACGCTTCAGATGTATCGACTTAGTAATACCCTGGAGATTCTTCCCAAGCCCTTTGCCGAGTTTATACCCATACCATGCTAGTATTCTTTCTATTTTTCTGCTCCACCACCTGTCTTTCTCAACGACATTGACATGTTCGATGTGATGATAGGTTTCACCTCCTCACCTTCTTTTGTTTCCAATAACCGGGATGGTTTGACTGGTTTAAATGGGGTTACTCCCATCTCCGTGAATGATCACCTCCTGATGGTTCCATTCAAATTACACGGCTTGATGTAGTGTGGAAACCACAGCCCCAGCGGCATCTATCCATGGTCGGCCTAACAGAAGATTGTATAAGGCTGATATGCCAAGCACCTGAAATTCAACGTCAAACCACGTTGGCCCCATCTGTAGACAAAGATTAATTTCCCCAATCGTGGCCCTTTGAGACCCATCGAAAGCTTTCACGTTCATGCTCCCAGCCCGTATTTCATGGAAACCTTTGCCCAGTCTTTTCTGAGTATCTAACGGACAAATATTAAGGCTTGAACCTCCATCAATCAAGACTCTGGCAATGAACTTGTCTTCAAATTGCGCTATGATATGCAATGCTCGGTTGTGATTCAACCCTTCAGGCGGTAGCTCATCTTCGTGGAAGATTATTTTATGACTTTGCAGTACCTGCCTTACCATATTGGCCATTTCTCCGCAAGTGATATTGTCGGGCACGTAGGATTCACTCAACACCTTCATCAAAGCATTCTTGTGTGCCTCTAAACTTTGCAATAGTGACAATATGGATATTTGAGCTGGGGTTTTGTTCAAATGATCAATGACGGAATATTCCCTTGCTTGTACTTTCCTCCAAAGGTCATCTGGTCTGTTTCAATGACAGGATGCTTGGTAGAAGTATCCTTACTTGGTCCTCCCAAGTATTTGGGTGTATAGATTCTCCCGATCCTAGTCATTCCTTGCGCAACATCGGATTCCTCTATTTTTGCCTTTCATTTTTGTCTAGCCTCGGCAACATAATCCTAGGGTATTGCTTTTGAGTTGAAAGGAGGTGTGGTTGATACTGTCACCGTGAAAGGTGTGGCCACTTCCACTTCAAATGGAATAGGGGTGGCCGCAGGTGGAGCTACCTCTACCTCAAATGGAACTGATGCAGCTATCCCAACTTCGATCGGTGACTGAGTCTGCACTACAATAGGAGTAAATGTGATTGCAGGTTTAAAGTCATCGCCTTTTTGAATGAGCCTGATTAACCCCTCAGGATCCCATTCCTCATCCATTTCTATGACATGTATTATGCCACCCTTATGATCGGGGGGGGGGGGGGTTGTTACGGACATTGGGTGTAGCTTCTTTCACCTATATAATCTTGTTGTCAATCAGCGTCTGGATCTTGTCTTTCAATGTTCGGCACTCGTCACAACTGTACCCCTTTATACCGAAGTGGTATGCACAGGTTTTGTTTGGGTTGACCCACTGAAATGGATTCTCTGGTGCTATAATAGGAATAGGGGTGACGTAACCAGTGACTTTAAACCTTTTATACAGCTGGTCGATGGGTTCAACAAAAGCGGTGTACTGTCTGTGTTGCTTGCGATCGAAGTTTGGTCGTGGTCTTGGAAAATTTTGGCGAGTTGGAGGTGACTGGAAATGAGATGGTTGGGAATTATAGATATGATATGCAGTGGTTGGTTGGGAATATCTGGGAGATAAAGGTTGATATGTGGGTGGTGGTGCTTTGTATGTGGGTGGTGGTGTTTGATATGTGGGTGGAGGTGTTTGATATGTAGGCGGAGGTGTTTGATATGTAAGTGGAGATTTCGGGCCTTGAGCCACCATTACTGCCCTAACATCTCTTTTCTAATATGCCACCTGATTATAATGCCTTGTTGGTGACCTGTAATGACTCAAAATTTGTCACCATCCCGCTCTTGATTCCTTCTTCAATTCTTTCTCTGAGTTTGATGACAGAGAATTTATTATTTTTAATAACCATCAACCTTGCATAATATTGTTGATCTTGTGCTCTGACGAAGAACTTGTTCATTTGTTCCTCGTCCAAAGATGGCCTAACTTTGGCTGCTTCCGACCTCCAACGAGTTGCGTACTTGTTGAAAGTCTCGGTGGGCTTCTTCTTAAGGTTCTAAATGTATAAAACATCTGGTGCATTTTCTGTGTTCAACCTGAATCGGTCCATGAAATAAGACGCCATACTCACCCAGTTGGACCTTTTCTTAGGATCTTGGCTGATGTACCAGGACTAAGCATCTCCCCTAAGACTTCTCATAAAGAGCTTCATTCGGATCCTTTCATCCTTTCTGACTCCAACAAGCTTGTCACAATAAGTCCTCAAATGAACCTTGGGATCACCTGTACCGTCAAACATTTGGATAATAAGTCCTTTCAGCCATGTTTTTAATGAGAAGATCCTTGTCGGCAGATTCTGGTATATAGGAGGATGGTTGGATAAAGTGAGGTACGGTTTCTATGTATATAGGATTGTTTTGGTGAGTGCTGGTTGCCTGGGTGTAATGGTGGTCATTGGTTGAGTTTTAAGAATCAGGAATGGGTTGTGGTGTGTTCTAGGGAGTGCGATAAGTGGCGGTTGGTGGGTACTGAATTGGTTGATGGTGATATTGTGGAAGAGTTGGTATTGGTAAGATATTGAGATTTTTGGGCGGGGTTGCATATTGATGCAGTGCAGGAGGTTTCATAGATGTTGGTTTGCTGTGTTTTGGGGAGGTGCTGAGTTATTTGTGTTTTGTTGATTGATGTTAGGAACATTCAGGGTGAGTGATAAGTTTTCCCAAGTTGTGGACCTGCTCAAGCTCTTCCTGTAGCTCCAGTATATTTTGTTCCAACCTCAAGACTATTATTTAGTGCCAGAGTACTCTGACCGTTTGAAGTTTCTGCGTTCTCAACATTCTCCTTTCGAATACCGCTTAAGTCGTCCATTTTTGCTTTTCCTTTGCCTTTTTTATTACTTGGAGGAGGAGGAGGTGGAGGGCCTGTAGATCTGGTGTGATATGCTGATGATGCTAGTATGAGCGAACCAACCTTAAGGGATGGGAATAAGGAATAAAGAAAAACAAAAAGGTAAACAAGTCAGTAAGGATTCTGAAATGTTTGCAATATTTAAACACATATTGCGGGAATGTAAATTTACGTCCTAATTTGGGAGCCTCATTGTGCCTGAGGTAGGCTTAGAGACAAATAAATTTGGAAAAATTTAGTGCCAACATTGCCTTATTTCATTAAGGTAAAAGTAAACAAACCAAAACAAAACTAAATAAGATAATGTCACTAATGGCACTTAGCCTTATTAAATTTGAAAGGAAAGCAAATAAATCTAATCTAATTGGTCTCAGAAGGACCTTCTCCAGACTGGATGCTCTTGTCGATCAACTCTCCCAGCTCGCGCAGGTTCAGCAACAGGAATGCCTTTGCCAGATTCCTTCTTTCATTTCCCTCAGTGTCCTGGCAGTCAGTGACCCTTTTTCTCATCTTCCTTTCTAACTCCATTAAACTGTACTCCAGGTATTCTAGCCTCTTGATGGATTTAACATTCTTTCTTTCCACTCGTTAATCATCTCCATGTCAGCCTTATGCAGCGCTATATGCTCAGCTTCAGACTCTCGAACTCTTTTCCACATCTTGTTATACTTCACCTCCGCTTCAGCAACCTCGTCTATGACCATGTTTCCTAGCCCAGTCCTTGGCTCAAAGACCCCAGCTATGTTTTCCTCCAACCACGAAGGGTAAAGGTATGAGTGGCCCGCGTGAGTGGTCCACATATGTTGTGCTTTGTTCTTATACGGGATGGCGTCACCTTGGAAATTGGATCTGAAGTGACACATCTTAGCGACCCATGGTATGATATGTCTCCTGCATGCTTGTCTCATAACCCTAAGAGGAGCGTAACGGTATATGCCCCTCAACTCAATCAACACCAAATATGGAAAATCTCTAGACCTGATGATGAATTCATCGGTAGGGAACCACTCGAACATCCACTGAACTTGATCCTCGGTCAAATTTTTGAAAAGTTGTACCCATCCCACGGCGTCCTCAGGTTGAGCAAACATGTCTAGCATATAGTTCATTATTTTGAGATGATGGAAGGCTATGTGATCATTCCACGGCCTTCACAAAAATTCTTGACGGTATTGTCCCTTTTGGAGATGTTCCAACAATCAGACCTTTAGCAGCAAGTTGCAACCCTCGAAGAACCAGAACCCCTTCTGACATCGCTCCAAAGCCCGGTACATTTCTGCAATGATCATAGGGACGATAGTGTATGTCTCCCCTTCATCCCGTCCATTTGAGTTTTGGTCACCATGGCTAGCCTTGTTTGTTTTGTATCCCCTTGGATTGGGAATACCAGTATGCCCAAGAAACACATAATAAACACGAAGACCCTACAATGAATCCAACCTAAAGAAGTGATTGAAAATTCGTCATCAAAATATGGTTAGAGTTGTTGTGGCCGTATCTTTCATAAAGGAAATCAAAGGGTATGCAGGAGTCTTTCAGGCATTTCAAGTTGTCATTCTTCTTCAGCCCCATCATCTTAAGGAATCCCCTAGCAGTGCGATTTTCAGGTGCTAACAGATTAGGGCTATCCCAAGGCAACCCAGCAAATCCTCATATTTCTTATAGAAGGGGAGTCGTTTCTATGTTCCCAAAATGGAACACAGTCATTTCCTTATCCCAAAACATAGTTGCAGCCTCGATCAACATTTTGTTGGGCTGATGGTCCAATAGAGAAGGAAAGTTTCCTAAGACTCGTTTCACAAGGTTTTGGTCATATTAAGGAAGATCCCTCCACCAATCTAGCAAGAGTGAGGGAATGCTACCAATCATACCGAATCTGGGGACCTCGTGCCTTATTTTTTGCAAAAGAAAGAGAGTTAGGGCCTTTCCCCCTCAAGGTTCTTCTATTTATACAATAACGATTAGCATATTGGCATTTATTTATCCAAATTAATGCACATAATTGTGGTTATGTCCGTTGGGATTATGGAAAACCTGATGGACTTTTGGACATGGCTTGTCTTAAAGGATTATTATGTGGACAACATATTAACCCAGCTAGGTTTTGACCATGATGCATGTACAATTAATCAGAGTAAGGCTATTATAGAGGTCTAGACTAGGACTCTCAAGCGGACAACTTGAGGGGGAAAGGCACGAAACCGTCGAACGCACCGCTGATCGACTAGTTTTACTACAAATATGCCTTCTTGAATTTAAAGGGTGATATATAGGAAGAGCGCAAACACTCATCAAGTGTTGCTATAGGATTAATTACGCACGAGTGGAATATGATGTTGAGCATGATTTATGCAACAATAAATAGCATGTTGTCAAGTATTTGCACGTAAAAAAATAATAAATGCAGTATTTAAATAATTGAAAAATAGTTATAGAAAAGAAAACAAAGAGACAAGTCAGTTTCAGGAATAAAATAATCATAAATGCTTGAAAATAGACAGTTAAATTCAAATAACGGGAAAGGGTACATGGGATAGAGCATGCTTGGACTAATTCACAAAAAATAAGTTTGTTAAGGTAAGAGCCTAAAAATATCTCTAGCAGAGTCGTCATGCTGTCGCGCCCCCTTTTTGCCCTTTTTGATGGGGAAGTTCGGGTTTCGACATTCATGGGGGTACAACTCGTTTCCTTTTGGGAATTGGGTATTTGAAGAGTCGCCACCTAACGGATTAAGGTGTGTTAGGGCACTTGGAGCAATTAACTCATGTAACTAGTTTGCATTACCAGGGACTAGGGTAAGGGCTCGAAATAACCTTAAGGCGAAGGTGTTAGGCACCCCTCGCGGTCTACAACGGTGGGTCCCGGCCGAACTTAAACAATGTGAATTAGTCATTTTACAAGTAAACAATTTCAACACATATTCACAAATAAAGACATATTTTCACATCCTAAACACATGTATGATTTAGGTAATGGAAGCAAGGGAGAGGTGTTAACAATATATATATATATATATATATATATATATAAAGAAAAAGTAAGTTCATTTAAACGCATAGGGATTGGGAAATAATGGTCCTAGGTTGGTTAGCCTACAGGATCATACCCATGCAATTCTCGATAATCACTCCTCAATGAGGGGCTACACGTGACATTAGCAAGCAGTCATCATATCCTTTAATACCCAATTCCCTCCCCTTGGTCATAGCCTAAAGCGTTCTAGCAACCTTAAAAGATGTCCTATGCATGCACTACCCATCCCTTCCTTTTTGTTCCTGAGGTATTTAGGACCTCTAATTTAGGTATTTCTAGATCATCCTAAGGTACTTAAAGGAGAAAAATTTAGGTGACAACCAAAAAAGTTAGGATTGAATTGAAGAGAGAACAATTAATGGCTCACGTTTTACCTCCACAAACAGAACAAGTAAGTGCACGTCTCAAACAACAGTTTTCAGATATTTAAGAGAAACTCTAGAATAGGATATTTAGGTGAGTAAAGAATATGCAGTATTGAGTTGAAACCAAAGTGCCAAAGACCTATTCAGTTTGCCTACTGATTTTAGACCTGTTGAATTTGAGCAGTCACAAATAACAAAGCATAGCTTTATAGCTTGCAGGATTTTTAATCGCCCTATAGGCTTGCCTAGAAGTGTAGTACTAATGTCCTATGAGCATGTTATCTAATCATTAATCTGGAATGCAGTAAACCAGTAAATAATTTTAAAGCGGGCAATTTGGATCCTATGAATGCTTTCTAGTAAACGAAGTGTTGAAGACTATTAAAGAAACGAGTAGGTTAGTTAATTAAACTGATTTAGAATCTACCGGCGTGAGCTCTAATTAAACTGATTTTAGTTCTGATTAAAACTTATTTTAGATCCTATAGTCATGATTTCTATAATTAAAGCTGATTTTAGATCCTATAGGCATGATTTCTAATTATGTAAAGTAAAGAAAGCAGAATTTATTTGAACCAAAGCAAAATCCTATAGGCATATTATCTTAAAAAGCACATTTGAACCCTATAGGCATGTTATCTAATAAAATACATTTGAACCAAATGACCCCTATAGGCATGTTATTTACCCAACTTTACCTACAGTATACAACTACCCTCCCTTTTCACTAATCACCCCAATATCTGTTTACAATTAATTATTATAGACCAATGATAGAATAAAAATTACATAAACAGAATAGAACTTATGCTATAGGGAGCCTGAAGCAGGCCCAAAGCAATTATCAAGCCTTCAGTAGTCTCAAATGCCTAAAGTTTCATAGCAATTTCATGTCTAGGTGTGTTGGAGTTTCCTAAGGACCTCAAGGATCCCGCGCAGTGCTCACACCCAGACCTTTCTCAAATAAGGACTAATTTACATGAAATATGGAAGTACCAGCCCCGATATGCCAGAGTTTAGAGAGATCTCAAGGGTCTCTAAGCAGTACACATACCAAAGGGGCAGGACTTAGTAATCTAAGAGTAAGTGAGAGTGCATAATAATTTGAAGGAGTTTGATAAACAGTATAAAGAAAGGTCTTAGGAGTGAAAAGCATTTCAGAAAACCAGTACAAATTTAGAGGTAAAAACAGTTTGAGGGAAGTATGAAAAATAATTTTGCAATCAGAACACAAGTCACAGAGCAAACAGCTTTAGAAAATACTTTAGGAAACAGTTTCTACACAAGGAAAGAGGGGTTGGGGACACATAGAATACACCTTAATATAGCACATAAACAACAGGGTGCATAGAGTTCTCAAGGGGTTCTACAAAATTAATAGGATAGTCATTGAAACATGAAGAAGAGATCACAACAGAAACATGTTGAGGGCATATAAACAACACAACTAGAAATGCAATAGAGAGACTAGATAACTTAGCAGGAGTAAGACAGAACAGGAAGGGACTTAAATGGACATGCTAGGCATGTATTAATAAATGTAGGCATGCTAATTACATAAAAGAAAAGTTTAAGTATGCTAGACAAACAGTAGTCAGGCAAACATGCTAGTTACATATATAAGATATGTTAAACAAGATAGCAAACAAACAAGTAAAGTAAAAACATGCTAATCACATATTTGAATAAGGCAGTATTTGGCATGCTAGGTAAGTAGTAAACAGAAGCTGGAATGGACTCAGTTCAGATGAACTTAAGGCAGTAAATAAACACATAGGTTTAGATTCTTAAATTTAATCAGAAGCATACCAGTTAGACAAAGAAAGCACAAGATGTGACACAGGTATTGTGCAATTTCTAGCCTTGGCTTGCAGCCGACTAGACTAACAAAGATCACAAGTAGTAGAGAGAGAAAAGAGCTTTTAGAGTGTAAAGTAGGGGTTTATGAACTAATGTTCGTGTGTAAGAAGTTAAAATAAAGAGAATTTATATTGTAGTTCAAGAGTAAAGCAAATAAGGTAAAGTAATCAATAATTAGCAATCAAGGAATTTCAGAATCAATCACACAGAGATTGAGCATAGTCTTCTCCTTTAATTAAGGAAAATTAGCCAACGGTAATGACATGAACTAATTAAGGCAACAGGTTAAATTAGATTGGGTAAAGAAGTAAGAATTCGAGGCCTTATTAAGGAAAGGAGTTCGAATCAAACCAAACATAAAGTACTTTAGAATACGATAGTCAAGGGTTTAATTAAGGAAAGAATCATGTAAATAATCCGCAAGTATCGCAGATAATTCAAATAAGGAAAGAAAGGAATAGTCAGGACTCAACACATAGGTCTTAACGAAACAAATTGATAAATCAAGAATTCAAATCAATACTAATTTAAGAAGAGAAATATAGGTTTACCATGAATAGGCAGAATGAACATAGACATATAGAGTCAGTAGGGGAGTTGAACCAAGAACCTTAATAGGGGCACATTAGGATAAAAAATACAAGACATCCAATTAAGCTAAAGAAAAATCACAGGAACCAGAGCATAGAACGAAATCGGTGCACAAGTAACCCGGACAAACTAAGAATCCAAACAAAATATAGAAAAATTGGGGTTTTTAGCATAAACTAGTTAGGGTTAAAGCAACTTTTATAAAATCGATTAAAACACATAAGAAATAGAAGATTCGAAAATGGAAACCCTAGTTTAGAAAAATGGAAAAACATTCAAAAATCAGAAGGTTCTTGTAAAACTCATGTGAAATAGGTTCGATCCATCTCAGATCTTGCACAAATCTGAGAAGTCCAAAGGACAAAATTAGGGTTTCGAGAAGAACAACACATAGATGAAGTAGTAGGCTTAAAAATCCATAGATCTAAGGCAACATAGGAAGATCTTACTCGAAATCGAACCGGAACAGCCTGAAACTAGCAAGAAAGGGCTATAGGTGTAAACGGACTATCCTTGGTCCCTAGAGGACCTTAGAGATGGTGATACCAGCATAGGAGAGGCCATTAGAGGTCTGATGGTGGTGAGAAACCACCATGAACGGCAGCAGATGAATGGCGATGAGGGTGAGTTAGGGTTCGGATTTTAGAGCATTTGAGAGAGGATGGGATCAGATGTCGGCGTGAGAGGATAGGAAATGAGAGGTCTGGGGGGAGGTCATTAGGGTTTAATTTAGGTAAGGGGGAATCTGGACTGGGTAGTTAAGGGGTTTGGGCTGGGTAGATTTTGGGCCTGGTTTAATTTTGAAATTGGGTTAAAATTGGGCTAGGTGTTTAGGCTAAATTTGAAAATAAAGGGGTCATTTGTTAAATACCCTATTTAATTGATAAACAATTTTTAAAAATAACTAATAGGCTTTTAAAACTGATTTTCATGCCTAGAGATATTTAAAAATAATTACTTAATATTTTAAAAATATTAAAGGCTATTTTCCGGTAAAATAATGTAATAATGCATGCATAGTCTATAAATGCAAAGTAATTCTAATTGCATCCTAAAAATACAAATGTGGCTATTTGTACAATAATTGAAATTTAGTACAAATGCAAATGATAAAATTAGGCCACAAAAATTATTATAAAACTATTTGTGATGTAGTCAGTGATTGTTTTTTAAATAAAATGCTGGGAAAAATTAATTAAAATATTTTTAAAATGCAGAAATTGTATAAAAATATTAATTGATGCCCGGGCGTAGTTTTGAAAATATTATGGGAAAAATTGGGTATCAGCAGTAACTGATAATGTTTTCACAACTACAGTAAAGGACAACCCATAAGTACCCTCAAAACCTTGTGTCACAAGCTCATGAGCATCAACTAGGAAATAAATAAAATACAAAATCTGTCTGAGATACAAATTAGACAGGAAAATACAAATAAATCTGATGGAGAGTCTGCAGGGTGTAGATCGTAACATGAAATCTACCTCACGGTAAGTCCCCACAATAGTCGCACCTCTGCGCCCAAAAGATCACCAGACATATACATACCTACACAAAAAATGTGCAGGAAGTGTAGCATGAGTACGTAAATCAACGCGTATCTAGTAAGTATCTAGCCAAACCCCAGAGAAGTTGTGACGAGGGGTCGATATCGACACTTAGTAGTGGTCCAATAAAACAGATACAGTAAGAAGTAAATAGATATGGGACAGAGTAAATAAACAAATTAAACAAGTGTAAATACATGATACGGTCCTTCTCTCTACAAATAGACTCAAGCTCTCAATTAGCAATTACCTCCTCAATCGGATCATATATATATATATATATATATATATATATATATATATATATATATATATATATATATGTATACATATTGGACCTCACCAGATAGGTTGTCATAATTCAAATCAGGAAGACTCATAGATACGTTGACTTCTTGTCAGATATTACGCACGATTTTCATTAGAGTAATTAATAGAAATGCCGAGGCGTACGGCCCGGTCCCATCATAATCTTTGCACTGTCGAGGGTCGAATGGCACAAACCATAGATACATCTATTATACTGCCGAGGTGAACGGTCCTCTCCTATGAGAGTGTAATCTTGCCGAGGCAAAGGGCCCGATCCCATCATAATATGTGCATTGCCGAGTGTCGAATGGCAAGATCCATAGACATGTGTATCTTGCTGAGGCGAACGGTCCAATCCTATTAGAATATGAAGCATTGACAGATCATTGATCCCACTCACGAAGAAACATGTGAGTTATAAGGAGATTTGAGGAAACCTTTCGATGAGAACGCATAAGGCAGGAGAAATTCGTAAGAAGGGTACAATTATTCCGCGGCTAATCATGAAACTCGTCAAATCTCTACAATAGCAACTCTATCACTCTACGTCCATCTAGTCTCAAGTAGTAATGTGAAGTAAAAGTATTTAATAAGCAAGACATAACCCAAATAGTACAGTTATAGCATCGCGTGAACCTGAGTCTACTCAGACAATAACATGAATGTAGCTATGTACGGCATCTCATCACCTCATGCGTACGTAGCCCCCGCAACAAGTAACACATAACAATTACAACACCTAGGGAGTAATTTCCCCCTCATAGAGTTAGACAGGAGACTTACCTCGCTCTGAAGTTTCATAACTGGATCCAACACCACTCTAACACCTCAAATGGTGCCCGTTGATCCAAAACTAGTCAAGCAATGTGTAAACAATAAAAATATACTCTAATACTCATAATAAATCAATTTATTACAATTTCCAACTCCGCTCGAAAAGTCAATAAAGTCAACCCTCGGGCCCATGTGCCTGAATTTCGAAATTACTAAAAATAAATATTATCCATAACTCATATGGTCTATATCCAAAAAAATCATCCAATTTTGTCCATGAATCGATCCTTAGATCAAGGATTTATCATTTCTCAACTTTGAGGCTTAAAATTTCAATTTCTACAATCTAAACATGTATAAAAATAATATCCAACGAAAATAATCATGGAGAAACATCAAAATAAATTTTAGATAGTTACCCCCTTGTTGAGACGAGAATAACGCCGTGAAAATCACCTCAATTAGAGCGCTAGAACTCAAGATATGCCCAAAAAATAAAATTCTCGGTTTAAAACACTGTCCAAGCGATTTTTCTTCTTCCTATTCGAGAGAAAAGCTTCACGTTCGTGAAGAGAAATTCTTCGTGTTGAATGATCAACCCAAACTTCCTTCTTCATATTCACGGGACCTCCCTCATATTCGTGAAGAAAAAAGTCCGCACCAGAAACCAGCAATCTTTCCTGACACGGAAATGGGCATAACTCTCTCATACGACATTGGAATTCGGTGATTCGTGTTGCTATGACTCCATAATTACGATACAGATCTAATGGTTCAATCCAACCACAAATAAAAAGTAGTTTGCTCAATATGGTACCCTTTATGTCCAAAGAAATGATGTTGAAACATCAAATAAGAGCGCGGTACAACCCCAAACACATCCAAAGCGTACACGAGGCCCCGAGACCCAATCCAATCACACCGACCCACTTCATTGCATAAAACAGACCTGTTCAAGGCCTCAAATCATACAAATTGGATCAAAACTATGAATTACGCATCGATTCAAGTCTAATGAACTATTGAACTTCTAACTTTCACATCTTATGCCGAAACCTATCAAATCACGTCCGATTGACCTTAAATTTGGCACAAAAGTTACATTTGACATTACAGACGTACTCCAACTTTCGAAATCGGAATCCAAACTCGGTATCAAAAAGTACACTACCGGTTAAACTTCCAAAAACCTCCAACTTCCAACTTTCTCCAAATGATACCAAAATGACCTACGGACCTCCAAATCCACATCCGGTACCAGAATCACCATATGGAGCTATTCACAGGCTCAGAATTTGAAATGGACATCGATAATATTAAAATACACTTCAACCCAAATTTATGAAATTCTTCCAAAATGCCAACTTTCCACAATAGGCGCCGGAACGCTCCCCGGTCATCCAAAATCCGATCCGGTCATACCCCCAGTTCCAAAATCATCATGCAAACCTGTTGGAACCTTCAAATCCCGATTCTGAGATCGTTTACTCAAAGTCAAACCTTAGTCAATTCCTCTTTCTTAAATGTTCCAAAATTAGAATTTTCTTTCCAAATCAACTCTGAACTTCCCGAAATCAATTCCGATCACATGTACAAGTCACAATACCTGAAGTGATGTACTTAAGGCCTCAAACCGCCGAACCACGTGCTAAAGCTCAAAACGACTAGTTAGGTCATTACATTCTCTCCCACTGAAACATACGTTCGTCCTCGAACGTGCTAAGAAATGCTCTGGAGTTGTCCATAATCACTGTTTAATACCTTGTGCACCTACCCGTTCCACCACAACACAGTTGAGCACATTAGCTAGAGTCAGGATAAAGATCCTTGTTGCTACCTTTGCTAGCAAGCTTTAGAGCCAAATATCAACATCCAGAGTTTCTCCATGGTACCATATTCTAACACACAAACACCGTATTAATCACCAGACACTGAACCCAACATGACCATGTTCCTCCGATGAAATCACACCATGCACCACATAATTCATTTGCCCAAGGCAATTTCCCGAGGCACAACGGCTGAAATTTCCACTGACCCGAAGCACGTAGTATACCTCATAACATATATAAGCCCTAATCCAACTCTCCCAATACTGCCACAATGGAAGAGATCTGTAGAAACTCATAACCATCTACCGAATCACAAATCATGGAGTCTCTCCTCTTGACAAGAAGCATTACTTCATTCTGAACTTGACAATGATATTTGCTCTTTAATATACCTTATATAAATTCGATCGCACAGATCACAGGTTCAATAATCTTGTCTATTCAGTCAAGCTGCTCAGGTAATAAGCCACATAAGACACTGCCAAAAGTCTCTCATGATGCCACAATGTGCCAATAAGCTACAAACCCGAATGTGATACATAATGAAAAATGAAATCTGGACAGAACTACTCAACCCACGTAACTAATTAAACAACCGAAAAAATGTTATGAACTTTCCTCAAAAAGTGAGAAACAAAACACACAAGAATAAATATAGGGAACTGTACTCAACATCACATTATTGCGGCGTACAACCAGATCAACACATGATACCGTTACGGTGTGCAACCCGATCCAAACATGATACACGTGGCGGCATGCCACCAGATCCAAACAATATACCCTTAGTGGCATGCCAGGCTATCCCAACATAATAGTCTATAAGGAAATACCTACAGAGCCAGAATGCTCATACTTACGAAATACCCGAATGTCGATCACAAGCATGCCAAGTTTATAATATCATCCATGGGGAGACAGATATCACCATACGTTGCAAAACTAAAGCACTGCTAAGGTGAAATAAATGACCTGCATCTCGAGCGCCATCCTGCTCTCACAACACCACAAACTACATGGGATCTCGATATGAGTGTAAATAATCATACCGTCTCACAACCCACATGGCACAGTAGAGTAATACATGAAATGGCTAACAACATCCAATGTCCGAAGACTCCTCCATAAGAAATGCTATGCTGAATGAAAACACTCGGCCTGATATAGAGCACACATCCACATTTAGACCCATCAACGGACCTCAAGCCAATTCTGATCATACCACACTAGGCCAATAACCTTTCAAGGATCCACACCGACCTATTCATGACACCTAAGAACAAGTGTCAAATCTAGAACAAACTTACACGGTCTACAGCCCAAGGATTAGAACGCTTTCCAAGCCTAAACTCTCTCATATTAGCGATCGTACAAAAAATCTCCATACTTGGTTTTAATCTTTAATCAATCAAGTGACTACATGTCACACTTATACAATCATCCCGTGGGATACGCACCTCGACCTTCCATGCCCAGTAGCAAAGTCTGCACATCCATATCACCAGTTATACAATGTTGTAAAGCGAATCACGAATTCATAAATCAGTATACCAAGCCTCTTACACAGGACACCGATCTCATGTGATACTAAAGACAATACCATCTTACTCTAAACATCTGAATTCTTTCTTGCTCATTCGAGCTAGTGACATTCCTATCAACACCGAACCGCAACCTTGATCCCAACTTCCAATTCCCATGCCGCTCACTACACCTAACATGCCAATACGTGAGAGTACAAGAATTTCATCATAACTCCTGAACCACTAATAGAATAAACACTTCATCATATAGAAACCATTTACTTAGCTCATTTCAGAAGAACTAATGCAACACGCAACTGAATTCTCATACCACGAGAAATACAAACCTCATGTTGTGATCTAAACAGCCATGACTCTTCCGGAATTCATTTACTCAACCGAGTCCTTAGAACCAAATACCTCCCAAATTAATCGAACTATGGAGGTTGTCAAGCCTCGCAGGTATCGCCACAAATCACATGTATAACTTAACACGCTGAAGGAACTGATCGAGGCTACAATCATGTCGATTCAACCATTACTAACTAACTCAACATCTTCCAATTTACTCTCAACCTGCCTTAGAAATAATAATAGCTCCATTCATAAATGTAACAAAAACCGACAACACTCATCTTGAGTGACCCAATCCACGAGACCACATCATCTCAATACCCATGAACCATCTCATATTCTCCTTAAGTGCACAATAGTATCGCCAACTGGTACACCCTTTCTGCAAGACCTTCCGTAAATATGAAGCTACTTCTCCCCTTCCTCCAATACTGCATCGCATGCCTAATGATAACATAGAACATTCTAAGTCCTTAGGCACTGTACTCAAATTCTTGAACCCACTAGGACTACTGTTGAGAGTCACCCACTCTGACTTGGCCCCGAATATAAGCCAAACTCTAGTGCTCTGCTAGCACGTGAGCACCTTATACGAGAAGCACCTAACTGAATTCTTTTCTCTTGTACATTACTCCCACCAGAAGCAAAAACTCTGAGTCTTCCTAAAAGTGAACTTGAATCGCTAAGGCCCAAATATAGCACACATTCCCCAAATCCTTTGCTCGAATTACCATTAATGTTTTCTTTCCTTAGTCATATTAACATGTCGATAAACCGATAACTAGAAACTGTGCAAATAGACAACCACATGATCCAATCATAGATGGTGGGGCTCCCCCACTTAGCTTGAAGTTACAATTACATAACCCTGGAACCCACTAAGATTTATCCTTCCCAGTTACCATGATATTGCACCTTTAAATTGTCGAATTTCTCGAAATATTTTGTTAAACCTTTCATGAACATCCTGAATAATTAACCACAATTGCAAGTCCAATCGTCCACTGAGTAGTAAGTGAAATTCTTCATAGAAACCTCGTCCACCTCATGCCAACACTAACCAGCCCACAAGAGATATCCCACTTGTGAGAATTCCATGCCGACATCTTTCAATGACGCTGCACTAGGTACGATTACTATGAAATATATAGACCCTCCTGATACTGTGCTCACTCACAAGCTAAAAAAAATATGTTTATTACCCATTGACATCAACTAAAAGTCTGACAATACATTCCAAACTCGAAGCCATGTTGCATTCAAATAAAATCCGTGAACCTAGTCACTACCCACCCCAAATTCCCAAATTGCTCTATGCTTTCCTCAAGGCATGTGGCTATCCTACCACATAACCTATATGCTATTCTACCACTTCCCTACTTTTGTTAAACCCTCTCCTTTAAGAAACATCTCAACTTCTGTTTTTCATACTTGACCTTCTCGCAATTCAACCACCGCAAAACAACTCCAACATGTCCTTCTTCGTCCTTCGCTGCCCAATTGTTGCCTCACATCCGAATCCATCTCTGTAGCACTTGAACTAATAAATTACCACCAACTCTAAGCCTCTAATAAGATCATCCATCTAGAGCCATCAACATTAGAAATACCCATTCTCCTTCCTTAGTAGTTTCCTTCTTAGCAGGCCTCTTTGTCTTCCTACCAATGTCATTACCATAATACTGGAGGTACCATTGTTTAAACAGCGCAACATCAACTTGAACAATAGCACTCTTGACCAGAGTTTGTGTGCGACCAAGTTCATTGTTTGAGGCATTATAAACCACATTAAGGATATGAGTCTTGCGTGTGACTGCCTCACTACCCCCAGAGTACTTTACTATATCCAATCTTAGTGCCCTTCACTTCACATTGCCACCACGCGCACAAATTCGACAGACATACCGAAATCGCTGAACTCCGCTATCTCTGACAACTATTTCTCAGGCACCATTTCACAATACCCTACCCGAAGGCAAATTGATGAAGACCATAACACCAAAGATCCTTAACGCATTCAACAAGGGCAGTGACGCCACATCACAATGGAGAATTCCACCATGCTAGAAAATACCAAGTCTCATCACTCCATTAACCAAAACCTGAACATGCATAGTCCGATTTCCTTTTCTCCGCTAGAAATAAAACGATGAACCTCTGTCATTCACTGAGTAAAATATCCCTTCAAGTCATTCACTAGCTCTAAACATAGACAAGCACCCTATCATTACACAAACACTGTACAATAATAATGTCTGAACCTCATAGCAACCTGCACGTAGCTTTGAAACCTCTAAAAATACAGTTATTGAGCTAAAATGATAGAACCTCCTTCCACAAGAAGACGATAATAACATGCTCGAATGCGTAGGGAGAAACACTCTACTCCCCGTCTGTAGTGCCACTGCAACTCCTCTATGCCTAATTGACACAAGCGCTGAACATCATATAAGAATGAGTAGGAAGGATAAAAAGGTATAAGACTCAAAGAAATCAAATCGCACGATGAGGAAATCAAGAAAGGGAAGTACTCCTAATAGTCCTATAGCCTATCGAAGATAAGTACAGACATCTCCGTACCGATCCGCAAGACTCTACTAGACTTGCTCATGACTCGTGAGACTTAAATGAACCTAACGCTATGATACCAAACTGTCACGATCCAAAATCCACTAGAGGTCATGATGGCGCCTAATACCGCCGTCAGGCAAGTCAACAGTGAATGTTTAACTTAATTACTCATTTTAGTATTTTTGAAATCATAATTATTTTCAATTAAATAGTAAGAAATAGAATTTACAGGGTTACTGATAATGTTTTCACAACTACAATAAAGGACAACCCATAAGCACCCACAAAACCCGGTGTCACAAGTGCATGAGCATCAACTAGGAAATAAATAAAATACAACATCTATCTGAGATACAAATTAGAGAGGAGAATACAAATAACTCTACTGGAGACTCTATAGGCTGTGGATCGTACCATAAAATGCATCTCACGGTAAGTGCCCACAATAGTCGCGCCTCTACGCCCAAAAGATCACTAGACATATACGTACCTACACAAAAATGTGCAACAAGTGTAGCATGAATACGCAAATCAATATGTACCTAGTAAGTATCTATCCTAACCCCAGAGAACGATGGGTCGATATCGACACTTACTAGTGGTCGAATAAGATAGATACAGTAAGAAGTAAACAAATGGGGTAGAGTAAATAAACGAATTAACAAGTGTAAATACGTGATACGGTCCTCCTCTCTACAGTAGACTCAAGCTCTCAATTAGCAATTACCTCCTAAACTGGAGCATATATATATATATATATATATATATATATATATATATATATATATATATATATATAATGGACCTCACCAGATATGTTGTCGTAGTTCAAATCAAGAAGACTCATAGATACACTGACTTCTTGTTAGGTACTATGCACGATTTCCAGGAGAGTATTTTATAGAAATGCCGAGGCGTACGACCCGATCCCATCATAATCTGTGCATTGCCGAAGGGTGAACGACATGAACCATAAATATATCTATTATACTGTTAAGGAGAAAGGCCTGCTCCCATGAGAGTGAGGTACATAATCCGGCCGAGGTGAACGACACGATCCCATCATAATTTGTGCACTGCCGAGGATCGAATGACACAAACCATATATGTGTCTATCCTGCCAAGGCGAACATCCCAATTCCATTATAATAAGAAGCTTTGACGGGTATTTGACCCCACTCACGAAGGAACATGTGAGTTATAAGGAGCTTTGAGGAAACATTTCGATAAGAACGCATAACACGGGAGAAACTTGTAAGAGGAGTACAATTATTCTACGACTAATCATGAAACTCGTCAAATCTCTACAATAGGAAGTCTATCACTCTACGTCCGTCTAGTCTCAAGTAGTAATGCGAAGTAAAAGAATTTAATAAGCAATCGATAACCAAAATAGTAAAGTTATAGCATGGCGTGAACCTGACTCTAACCGAAAAATAACATGAATGTAGCTATGTACGGACTCAGGACACCTCGTGTATATTTAGCACCCACAACAAGTAAAACATATCAATTACAACACCTAGGGGGTAGTTTCTCCCTCACAGAGTTAGATAGGAGACTTACCTCGCTCCGAAGTACCCTAACCGGCTCCAACACTGCTCTAACACCTCAAACCAGTGCTCATCGCTCCAAAACTAGTCAATCAATCTGCAAACAACAAAAAAATACTCTAATACTCCTAATAAATCAATTTATAACAATTCCCAACTCCGCTCGAAAGACCAATAAAGTCAACCCCTGGCCCACGTGCCCAGATTCCAAAAATTATTGAAAATAAATATTACCCTTAACTCATATGGTCTATATTTAAAGAATCATCCAATTTCATCCATGAATTGATTCTTAAATCAAGGATTTACCATTTCTCATCTTTGGGGCTCAAAAACCCAATTTCTACAATCCAAATACGGATAAAAATAATAACCAACAAAAATAATGCTGGAGAAACTTTAAAATAAATGTCAAATATTTATCCCCTTGTTGAGACGAGAACAACGCCGTGAAAATCACCTCAAACGGAGCTCTAGAACTCAAGATATGCCCAAAATACTAAATTTCTTGGTTTATTACACTGTCCGGGCGATTTTTCTTCTTCGTGTTCGTGAAAAGCAATTCTTCCCGTTGACCGGCCAACCCAAACTTCCTTCTTTGAATTTGCAGGATCTCCCTCCCGTTTGTGAAGAACAAAGTCCGCACTAGAAACTAGCAATCTTTCCCGACACAAAAATGGGCTTAATTCTCTCATACAACATCAGAATTCGATGGTTCTTATTGCTATGACTCTGTAATTACGATACATATCTGATGGTTCAATCCAATCACAAATAAAAGGTAGATTACTTAATATGGTTCCCTTTATGTCCAAAGAAACGATGTTGAAACATCAAATAAGAAAGCGATGCAACCCAAACATATCTGAAAAACACCTGAGGTCCCCGGGACCCCGTCCAATCACACCGAACAGCTCCATAACATAACACGGACCTGCTCGTTGCCTGAAATCTTACCAAATAACATCAAAACAATGAATTGCACATCGATTCAAGTCTAGAATTATTGAACTTCTAACTTCCACATCTGATGCCGAAACCTATCAAATCACGCCCGATTGACCTCAAATTTTGCATACAAGTCCCATTTGACATTATGGACCTACTCCAACTTCCGGAATCAGAATCCGATCCCGATATCAAAAAGTCCACTCCTGGTCAAACTTCTAAAAACCTCCAACTTCTAACTTCCGCCAAATGACACCAAAATGACCTACGACCTCCAAATCCACATCCGGACGCGCTCCTAAGACCAGAATCACCATACAGAGCTATTTATATGCACGGAATTCCAAAATGGACATTGATAACATTAAAATATACTTCAACACAAATTACAATAGGCGCCGAAATGCTCCCCGGTCATCCAAAACCCTATGCGGACAACTGCCCAAGTCCAAAATTATCATACGAACCTGTTGGAACCTTCAAATCCGAATTCCAAGGTTGTTTACTAAAAAGTCAAACCTTAGTTAATTCCTCCAACTTAAAGCTTCTGAAATTAGACATTTATTTGCAAATCAACTCCATACTTCCAAAAATTCAATTTCGATCACATGTATAGGTCATAATACCTAAAGTGAAGTTACTCAAGGCCTCAAACCACCGAACGACGTGCTAGAGCTCAAAACGACCAGTCAGGTCATTATAGCATCCTTTTTTTGGCAAAATTTGTATCCTACTTCTTTTAATATATCAACGGTAGATCTAATAAATTCATAAATGAGATTTACACATTATAAACGATATTTTTTACATGAAATAATTTTTCTTTCAGAGGATAATTATGGAAAAGATCAAAAAGGTAATATACAATAAATAATAAAATTAAGAAAAATATTTAAAAGCTAGATGTTGTAAATCACGATTACCAATACAGACCTTACGGGCTTAACACCAGTTCACTTGAAATGTTACTATGCCTTACGTCAAGTTGTGATATTGTTGTTCCATGCGGCCCAATGTTATACACATGTCGTGCCCTCTGATTGTGATATTATCATCGAGCGTGGCTTGTTGTTACTGCTCAACGCTTTTACCCGCAAAAAAAGCATAAAATCAAAGGAGGAATTGGATAAAATAGATAAATGAGCGTAAAGTTATGTCATTTTAAGACATTACACTTTTGCAGGTATTAGGAGAATCTAGAGTGCAAGCAATGTCGGATGCGATCATACCAACACTAACGCATCGGATACCATCAAAACTCCAAAGTTAAGTGTGCCTGGGCGAGAGTAGTACTAGGATGGGTGACCCTCTGGGAAGTCCTCGTGTTGCATCCCTCTTTTTTGGCAAAATTTGTATCCTACTTCTTTTAATATATCGGCGGTAGATCTAATAAATTCACAAATGAGTTTTACGCATTGTAAACAATATTTGTTTACATGAAATAAGAATTTTTTTAAAGAGGATAATTATGGAAAAGATCAAAAAGTCAATATACAATAAATAATAAAAACATGAAAAATATTTAAAAGTCAGATATTGTAAATCACGAATGCCAACCAAGACCTTACAGGCTTAACACCATTGCACTTGACATGTCACTACGCCTTGGCCTCGAAGGAGGCATACGTAAAACGTAGAGTTGCGATATCATCGTTCGATGCAGCCTAGTGTAATAGGCATGTCGGGCCCTCTAATTGTGATATTATCATTGAGCGCGGCTTGTTCTTTTTGGTCAATGCTCTTTCCCGTGGAAAATATGCAAACTCAAAAGAGGAATCGCGTAAAAGGGATAAATAAGCATAAAGTTATGTCGTTTCAAGGCTTTACACTGTCATACCAAAAGCGAAAGGAGGGAAGGTATTATTAGAGTGCAAGGAATGTCGGATGCGATCATACCAGTACTAACGCACTGGATCCCATCAGAACTCCATAGTTAAGCGTGCCTGGGAGAGAGTAGTACTAGGATGGGTGACCCCCTAGTAAGTCCTCGTGTTGCATCCCTCTACTTTGCAAAATTTGTATCCTACTTCTTTTAATATATCGACAGTAGATCTAATAAATTCACAAATGAGTTTATTTGACAGTAAACAATATTTTTTTTATATAAAATAATAATTATTTTAAAGAAGATAATTATGAAAAAGATAAAAAAGGCAATATAAAATAAATAATGAAAATAAGAAAAATATTTAAAAGGTAGATATTGTAGATTAAGAAACCAACCACGACCTTACGAGCTTAACACCATTGCACTTGACATGTCACTATGACATGGCCTCGAAAGCAGTATCAGGATATAATGACCCGACCGGTCGTTTTGAGAATTAATGGCTTGATCCCCGATTAACTGCTTTCCCCATGATTATTTCTACTATTGTGATTTGCCGGTAATATTCGTTTTGAGTTTCGGAGTGTTTTGGGACCATTAGTCCCTAAATGAGAGCTTATGATTTAGAATTTGGACCATAGTCGAAGCAGTGAAGACGACTTTGGAATGGAATTCCGTCGATTCCGTTAGCTCTGTTGGGTGATTTTGGGCTTAGGGGAATATTCGGATTGTGTTTTGGAGGTCCGAATCTTATTTAGGCTTGAAATGCCGAAAGCTGAATTTTTTAAGTTTCTGGATCGATAGTGAGATTTTGATATCGGGGTCGGAATCTGATTTCGAAAGTTGGAATAGTTTCGTAATACCGAATGTGACTTGTGTGCTAAATTTAGGGTCAATCGGACATGGTTTGGTTGGTTTCTGCATCGTTGTAGAATTTTGAAATCTTAAGTTCATCACGTCTAGATTGGAGGGTGATTCGTGATTTTAGCATTGTTTGAGGTGATTTGAGGGCTCGACTAAGTTTGTATGGTGTTTTAGGATTGGTTGGTAAGTTTGGTTGAGGTCCCAAGGGCCTCGGGTGTGTTTCGGATGCTCAACGAGTCATTTTTGGACTTAGAGAAGTAGCAGATTTTTCTAGTGTTTGTTGCATAGAAATCCTTCTTCGCGTTCACGAGAGGGGTCTCGCGTTAGCAAAGAGCATCTCGGAGAGGTAGCTGAGTTGTGCTTCGCATTCGAGATGATGCTCTAGCGTTCGTGAAGGTGTGGACCCTTTGGCCTATGCATTCACCGACAAGGTCCTCACGTTCGCGAAGGGTTTGCCAATGCAAGCTACATGTTCGTGAGTGGACCCTCGCGTTCGCGAAAGAGGAAATTTGGCCAGTAGAATTTTGTGCATCGCGTTCATGATGGTGGTCTCGCGTTCGCGAAGAAGAACGCACCTGGGCAGAATTTCAATTCCAAAATCCAGTGTTTGAGTTTATAACTCAAAAATTAGATTGAGAGCTCGGTAAGAGGCGAAATTTGGAGAGATTTTCGGAGGAAGTTTGTGGGTAATGATTCGTAACTCCTTTTTTGATTATAACCTATTAATCTAAACATGATCATCTAATTTCGGATTTGGGGTGAAAAATTGGGGAAAAGTTGAGAAAAGTTCTTAGGTCTAATTTTGTGATTTAGATCAAGATTTTGGTATCAAATTTGATTTAAATTAGTATGGTTAGACTCGTGAGTGAATGGGAGTTCATAATTTGTGACTTTTACCCAATTCCGAGACGTGGACCCGAGGAGGATTTTTGGGCGTTGTTGTATTTTCTTGCGTTAGCTTCGATTTCTTTAGATAAATTAGTTGTTTGTAATTTGTATTTATGTTATGATATTGATTTGATTAGATTTGGGTGACTTAGAGTTTGATACTCGTGGCAAGAGCATGAATTCAGATTGATTTTGAGCTAGTTCGAAGTAAGTGGCTTGCCTAACCTTGTGTATGGGAAACTCCCCTTAGGATTTTGGTACTATTGTTATGAGTGTCGTGTACATGAGGTGACGAGTGCATACACATGCTAATTGTTGAAAAATCTCGTTTTCATTAAGTAAATATCTGTGTTTTCTTTTAATTGAGCAATACTTGTACTTAAAGTTTCCTATTTAGCTTAGGAAAGCATGATTATATGACTTAACTGTCGTATCTGATTTAACTGCTTACTTGGATTCTATGTGTGAGCACGTAATTGTTGTCCTATAGGAATTACTCCCATAAAATACAAGAAAAACATTTTTTTCCATTTTTACAATATTTATAGGATTCTGTGGGAATTTGTGCTAATTATTTGCATTTTTGTGCATGTTTATTTTTGTTAAAATCATAAAAATGTCAAAAATATCATGCATTGCATTTAGGTTTCATTTTCATATTTTTAGGATTAATTAGTAAATTATTTGTTTTATTAAAAATAAAAATTATAAAATGGCTCATTTTACATTTTTACCCTTTAATTTTTAGATTATTAAGTTTTCTCTTTTAATTTAGTATCAAGTAATTTTCATAAATTTTGCAATAAATAATTAGTTTAATTTTACAAATTAGATCAATGTAGGATTTAATTTAGGATTTTAATTATTTGTAGAAAAAGAAAAATATACAAAAGAAAAAAGGAATTGTGAAAAAGGGTTTAATTTATCTTTGAATTTGGGCCAAATCTCTGCCCCAACCCGTCCAAACCAGGCCCAAACCCAATCCCTACCCGGTCCAGTCCCGTATTTACCAAAACGACCACGTTTTTGTGGTCTTGCATCTCAACCGTTGGATTCCCACAATCCAACGGACCGGAACTAAGGCTTCATTAATATTTAACTGTCTTAAATCAGTCCCCCCCCCCAACTCGAAGCCCTCTCCATCCCTATCTTCATCTCTAACCTCAAGAACCCTAGAGACCAGTGCCCTAAAACCCTCCGCCGACGCCGATGCCATAATCAACTCTGATTCCCCCCAAAATAACACCACACGATCTCCTCACCCTCCTCTTGCTAAATCCCAAAATAGTTCCCCTCGAATCCCTCTCAATCTTCTCAAATCTTAGATCTAAAGTCGGACTTCAAACCCTAATTCACCTAAATTACACCAAATACTCACTGTTTATTTTTCTTCCCAAATCCCGAAATCAGTCCCCTCAAATCCCTCTCAAACTTCACAAATGTCAAATCTGGGTAGACATGCATGGGCTTCCTAGGCAATTTGAGCCGAAAATGGGCGTCACTTGTCTGTTGTCAAGGGGAACAGTTATTTGACACCTCTTTTTGGATTTAAATCGAAAAAACGGGTCTAGCCGGAACAAATGCACAATCATTGCAGTAGATACTCGTTCCTCTTCCCTTCTTCTATCTTCTCATCATCCTGCCCTTCTTTAGCTTCTTTTCATCTTTGATTTCTTCTACTTTTTCTATTTCTTTTGACCGAAAAATGAAAAGGGTTAGTTAGTTTTAGTTATAGGTTGTTAGATTTGGTTGTCCTTCCCCTGTGTTTAATCATCGTTGTTAGTCAGTTATTTTAGGTTTAAAGTCATGAGTTTGTCATTAGGTCATTAGGTTTCCATTTTTTCAATTAAGGTTTATTTTATTTTGATTCCCTGTTTAAATGGTTAATTTAATTGCTTAAAAGGTTGAAATAGGTTCATTCATCAACTGTTTTTTGCTAATGACATTCTCAATTAGTTTAAGTGCATTTGTCAATGAATTATTATTTTCCGACTGTTTCTTTTAAAGTCCATTTTTTTTAAATTTAGGGGTTGTTTGCTTAAGTTTTCGATTGAATTCATTCCTTTATGGTTTGAGATTTAGATTAGGCTGTTAGTACACAAGCCCATGGGTTGGGTTTGGGTCTTGGGTTAATTTTATCCAGTAGTGATTTTCTGAATGTAAAAACGGGGGTGTAAAGGGATATTTTGGGTATTTAAAGCTGAGGGAATATTTTCTGTTAGTATAGAAGCTTCTAGAGGATAAGGTTGGGCTGGTTTGTTAAGACAAGGAAGGTTTTAGATGTTTTAAAAGGGTAAAAAGGGTAAAATGACTAAGAAATGAAGGGGTAAAAGGGGAATTAGTTAACTAAGTTAGGGCTGCTTTGTAGGGCCTATATAAGAGCCCTCTTCTTTCATTCTTGGGCAGCCATTCATAACTTAAAAAACGAAATTTTTTCTGCATCCTTTTGGTCGAAAATTGCTAGGAATTGGCCTTTGGGTATTATTGTTAGCAATAGTTTAAGAGTTTCAAAAGATTTCTTAGTGTTCTGGGTTTAAAAAATGGTTTAAGGAGGCTAAACATGGCTGTGTTGATTTGTTGAACTACTGTTGTTGATTTGGACCTTATTGATATGTGAAACTCAAATCTGAAGCATGTTGGAGATGTAAACCTTAGTTCAGCTGAGTATCAGCTTATGTTATTTAGAACGTATCCTCGTTTTGCCTTAAATTATGTTTTGCTGCATGATTCACTGTATTTATTCATGACATTGACAATATAATTCATCTTGGGGTTGTATTTGGACTTTCGTTTGTCATTTTGGTTTTAGCTTGGTTAAACTCTTTCTGTTGAGTATTTAGGGTTTGAACTGTTATAATATGGATTTAATTTAGATGAAGAACCTTCCCTGTTGGGTTTTGTTTAAATTTGTTCATGTTATTAGTGATGCTTAGTCTAAGATTAACTCTTATCATGACTTTGCTGTTTTTGGATTTTGGTTTTAGTATCTAAATGTATTTAGAAATTATTGTTGCATTGTAATACTTAGTTTAAATGTCTGAAGTATTCCATTGTTAGAATCACTATATGTATGAGTTCAACATCAGTCAATAGTAGTTTCGACATTTAAATGCACGTGGCCTGAGGATTCGTAGAGCATATAGTGTTCTAATGCTCTGTAGTTTGGATTTAAATTAGATGGTGAATATCTCTTATTTGATTTAATGAAATTGGTTTAGTTTAGTGTAGATTAGTGTGTGGGTTACTCAAAGTGTAACAGATGCTTGAAGGGTTGCAGAACAAAAATGTTGAACCACATCCCTTAAACGGCCAGGCCTACTAAATGGCCCAAGTGAGACTGCCAGGCCCAAATCAGGCTCGTGTATCTCAGGCCCCTTCTTTTCCATTCTGGATTCGCCTCCAAGGCCCAATTCTCTTGTCATTTTTCAGTAAATTTGGTCGCGTGACTTTAATAGCTCATGGAACTTGTACGCCGGTCCATTTCTCCGAAGCAACCCTTGGCCCAATTGTGCTCACAACAAATGACCCTATTGAAAGTGAATTGTTCCAATGCAGCATCCTTAGGCCTAGTTTAAATATGACTCTCAGATAGATTGAGGTATGCCATTTAACTAAATCACCTATGGCCCTCACAAATACTTTAATTAGATAATAGAACGAGCATTCGTAGAGAAGCCTTTAGGCACGTTTAAAATACAATTGTGATTGTGTACACGTTCGCGTGACATAATCATGATTCTAAGAACCAATTTGGAGTATGCGTTCCTGCAACTTCGGTCAAACTTTCTTAATAATAAAATATGTTTAAATAGGATGCTAAATTATATTTAATCTGAGGCGTGCCATCCACATTTAATCATATATGTCCCTCGTATTAATTTAGATATAAAAATGACAAATGTTTGTAGTTTGCTTTAGGCACGTTTCATATACTATCGTGGTTGTGGACACATTCGCGTGACATGATTACGATTTCTAAAAACAAAACCGGAGTATGCATTCGTGCAACTTCGGCAAAATTTTCTTAATAATAATAAAGCGTTATTAATTGTGGACACGTTCTCGTGATATAATTTGACGCGCCAAACAAACGGGTACATGTCACGACCCCGATTCGCCCTCCGTGAACCACCGTGACGGAACCTAGTCTCTACGACTAGGTAAGCCTAATTTGTAGAAGAAAAACCAAAATTTTGTGGAAGTAAACAATTTAAAACAGAAATAAAGCAGTAACAGTGTTTAAATGTGCCGCTCGGCATACACCCTGTTTAACTCTCAATACCAAAACATAAATCCAAGACCCGAAAACCCACAAATCACAAGCTAAGATCAATACTACATAGCTCTAACCCCGGAATGTCTAATAAGAACAAAAAAATACAGAAGGGATAAATACTAAAAGCAGGAATAGAAAGGGACTTTTCGGTCTGCGGACGCGGCAGATGTACCTCGAAGTCTCTAGAGCAGTCGCCTCCTCAAGGATGATAGGCCTAAGTAGTGGTACCTGGATCTGCACATGAAAAACATGCAAAAGGGGCATGAGTACACCACACCGGTACTCAATAAGTGCCAAGCCTAACCTCGGTTAGGTAATGACGAGGAAGTTCAGGGCCCTACTGAGGTTAAATAAAATATAAAGATGATAGTATAAAATAAGCAGTGCAATTGAGAATATACAGTAAGAATCTATACAGGATAATAAGAGTACAATAACGAAAACAAAGATGAAGGCAAACCACAAGGAAGTACCACTCATAACAAGGATGATAACCGGGGATCTCCTGGTATCCCGAGGATCTCTTAGTATCCTCAATATATGTTGGGGATCTCTTGGTATCCCGAGGATCTCTTGGTATCCTTAATATCTGCTAGGGATCTGTTTGTATCCCGGGGATCTCTTGGTATCCTCAATATATGGTAGGGATCTCTCGGTATCTCGAGGATCTCTTGGTCAATATACGTGCAAGAATCTCTTGATATCCCGCACCTCAGTTCAGATCATAAATACGTATAGGGAATCTCCCGGGATGTCGTCCCGTAGTACCAAAGTAAAAACACATAATAACAACACAAGAATACCCAATTAAGCTAAAATTCCGTACCAAGCAAAGAGTTAATTCTAGCCTAACATGCTTCACGTAATGTAATTAAAGCAGTTTAGGTAAATAGGCAATTAAATAAACTAAACATGCTTTCCTAAACTAGCAACAGGCTAATAACGCAAGTAGGATAAAACAGGAAAAAGAACTCAATTGAAATACTTAATGAAAAACAGGATTTTCAACCATTAGCTCAAGTACGCGCTTGTCACCTCACGTACAAGGCGTTTCAATTTTCAGATATATCATATCCTAAGGGGGAGGTCCCCCACACAAGGTTAGACAAGCCACTTACCTCGAACCAGCTCAAAATCAACCCGACACCACGTCTTTGCCATGAGTACTCGACTCCGAATGACCCAAATCTATTCAATTCAATTGCATAATACAAATAACACTTCAAGGAACTGATTCTACAGTTAAAATCTAAGCTAATACGCGAAATTATGTAAAATGACCAAAATGCCCCTACTGGCCCACGTCTTGGAATCGGGTGAAATTTATAGTTTCAAAATCCTCACACTCTCATGAGTCTAACCATACAAAAATTATCCAAATCCGATGTCAAATCCCCAATCAAAATTCAATTTCTTGGTCTAAGAACTTTTCCCCAATTTTTAAACAAATTCCAAAATTAAAGGATGAATTCATGTTTAGATTAATGGGTTACAGGCAAAAATGAGTTAAGAATCATTACCCAATATATATCTATGAAAATCCCTCAAAATTTCGCTCAAATCCGAGCTCCCAAGCTTAAGTTTTGATAAAAATGGCTAAAACCCTTGATTTGAAATCTTATATCTGCCCAGGCGCGTTCTTCTTTGCGAATGCGAGGATACTATCGCGAATGCGATGCACCAAAGTCCTGATGGCCAAATTCCACTTTTGCGAATGCGAGGTCCTCTCGCGAACATGTAGCTCACATGGGTAGACCCTATGCGAACGCGAGGACCATATCGCAAACGCGAAGACCAATGTGTCCTTACCTACTCGAACGCGGGACAGCATCGCGAACGCGAAGCACATTTCAGCTGCTTCACCCAGGTGCTCTACGCGAACGTGAGACCCTCTCGTGAACGCGATTAATGTTTTCTCTACAGCACAATAGAAGAAAATCTGTTGTCTTTCCAAGTCCAAAAGTGGTCCGTTGAGCATCCAAAACACCCCCGAGGCCCCCATTCCCTCAACCAAACCAACCAGCCAATCCTAAAACATCCTTCAAACTTGTTCCAACCTTCAGAACACTCAAAATGACACCAAAACACCTATTTTTCATCGGATTCAAGCCTAAAAATTCCAAAAACTCTATAAATACGCTTTCGATCAAAAAGTCTATCAAGCCTCGACTGAGTGACCTGAAATTTTGCATGCATGTCACATTAAACACTATGGAGATACTCCAACTTCTGAAATTCCATTCTGACCCTCTGATCAAAATCTCACTATCGAACCGGAAACTTAAAAAATTCAACTTTCGGCATTTCAAGCCTAAATTAGCTACGGACCTCCAAAACACAATCTGAACACACTCCTAACCCCGAAATCACCCAATGGAGCTAACGGAACCATCGGATTTCCAATCCGAGGCCGTCTTCACACTTTTCTGACTACGGCCAACTTTCCAACACTTAAGCTCTCATTTAGGGACTAAGTGACCCAAAACTCTCCGAAACTCAAAACCGAACATCCTGGAAAATCAAAATAGCAGAAATAAACTCGGGTAAAGCAGTTAATTGGGATCAGGGCATTAATTCTTAAGACGACCGGCCGGGTCGTCACAGTACACGTATGCGTGACCCGTTTCACGATAATTTCCTAATTAAAAGCGACAAATACACATAGGTTCTAAAATCAGTAATTACATAATTTGATTAAGTCAAGTATGATCAAAGAGGCCGTGCTTAAACCACAAAACCCAGGAATTCCTAATACCTTCTCCTGGGTTAATAGAATTCCTTACCGAGATTTTTGTGTTCGCAGACCGTAATTAGAGTTAACTTTCCTCGATTTGGGATTTTAAACCGGTGACTTGGGATACCATAAATTATCCCAAGTGGAGACTCTGATTTTAAATAAATAATCCCATTTCGATTGTCACTTAAATTGGGAAAAAAACTCCCTTATGCTCCCTATTGCGGGGTAGTAAAAAGGAGGTGTGACAACTCTGGCGTCTCTGTTGGGGATCAAACCCAGAATCTCTGGTTCAAGGTTCAAAAATTCGAGCTTATTAATATGATTTTTACTTGGATTTATTTATTGTTCATATTAATGTATTTTTTGAACCTCTGTTCTAATTGCTATCTGTTTACCTCTTTAATATTGTTTGAATTTTATATAACTGTCTTCTTACGACACCTCTATGAGTCTTCTGAAAATTGGTGCACACGTTCGCGTGACCCCCTTTTTCTGTAGAAGTTATACCAAAAAGAACGAGGTTGGGGCAGCAACAAGGCTGGGTAGACTTTAGTGCTCCCGGTACGTTGCCCCTTCCTCGGCCCTAGTTGTCCGCTCGGGTAACCCAGGTCTAGAACACAACCCCAGGATTTAAACCTAGAAAAACACAGTCTCATGCTGGATCCCTAGTAGGAACGTTTGTTTGCATCATGTGCATTTGAATTAGGGGACTCAACACAGGGGTTGGGTTCATCTAGGGCAGGTGTACCCAAAATAACAAACCAACCTGATGCATCCTATGTGCTATGTGAATATTTATTTGTTTCTGCATGCTGACGGCTAAGGAAAATAAAGCAAAAGAAAAACCAGGAGTGATGTAGGGAGGGAAATAAAACCTGGTTCTGAAAAATCCCTGATATTTGGAAATGTCCCGAAACTCTGCCAAAAATTTTTCAAAAGAGGAAAAGAAAGAGAGTCATTTCAAAAGAGTCAATACTGTGTCCTTTTCAAATATGTCAAAATTGACCGAACTATGTAGGTCTGATGCTCACTGAATGTGGAATACCTATGCAACCTACATAAGGTTCGGCCTTATTTTTTTTTTTTAAAAAAAAAGAGAGAGTAGTTGGTCAAATAAATGTAGTTTGGAGTTTTGGGTCAAAAAATAAGCCGATCTAGTTTCGGTAATGTCTTAACTCATTCTTGCCGAGATAGCCTTAGAGTATCTTCAGTTGTCGAAGGGCTATTTTTGTAAAAGAACGGACAAGTCTGTCAATGAAGTGTCATTTTTCTTAAAGTAGTCCTCCCCGGTCTCAAAATTTATTTGGAATTGGGAAGGGGCCACGTTTGCAAAACGATCATTTTTGCTAAAAATTAGCATATAGGGGAAGGAATAAAGGTCCGTTGATTTTTCTTGTAGAAATTGGAAAAAAACTTGTTTTTACAAAAAGGGTCCACCGGAGTCAAACCTAACCTTAACCCTCCGCGGGTACAAATGAATACTATCCAGGACCCATCACAAATGAACACCGCCCCGAACCCGTCAGAGGTGGTCATAAAATAAGCTCAGTTGTAGTTGTGTATGTGGTGGAATGATCTAGATGAAGATGGTCAGAAGTGGGTGAAACAATAGTTGGGTGCCCTTATAAACATTTTGGAAATCAAACCACGGGAAGATCTAATCAAGGCTTTGGTAACTTTTTGGGACCCTCCAACAATGTGTTTCATTTCTTGAACTTCGAGATAACCCTTACATTGGAGGAAGTGGCCGGGTATATTGAGTTTGGCCAGGATTTACGGAAACAACAACTTATATTTCCAAGGACACCTTCGGTGCACAAGTTCTTTGACCTCCTGAATATCAATAAACAGATGAAGAAGGCCCATGTAAGCAAAGGGTGTTGTTCTTTCCACTTCTTGTACATCAGGTTTGGGCACTCAGCTGGGTTCGAAATGCATGAAAAGAGCTTAAGCAACAAACAATATAAGGGCATTTGGCAAATCAATCATCGGTTCGCTTTTATTGTGGCGTGTTTGGGGATCATAGTCTTTCCAAATGCGGAAGGGACAGTGGATACTCGTATGGTCAGAATTGCATAAATCCTCACAACCAAGGAAGATCATACACTTGTCCCGTAAGTGCTAACAGATATTTATCGAGCATTGACATTATGCAAAGCGGGGGCTCAGTTCATTGAAGGTTGCAGTATTCTTCTACAAATGTGGTTGATAGAGCATCTCCGCCATCATCCCAAATTCACGAGTTATGGTTCGAGCCTAATTAACTTAATTGAGAGTTATGAGGAAAGGGTGAAAGACTACAACGTGCCAGAAGGGTTTGAAGCCTGAGTCTCCCACTGGAAAGCTCTCAAAGCAAGTCAGGTCAAGTGGACTAAAGGATGGCTCCCGATGACAGAAGCCATATATATGATGGCTACCAAGGGTTACCTTAGGTTTATGGGTGTGAGGAGTGTCCAGCCATATGCACCGCAGAGGGTCTTAAGGCAATTGGGAAGACATTAGGTGGTGCCCGAAGATGAAGATCTAACCACACAGGTCATTGAGCTACATCCAGAAGCTGCATTGCCCGAGACTTTAGTCCAGCAGGATTAAAATGGTTGCCAGTATCTGAAAAATGGCACCTAGGTACCAGATGTTGCAAAGGGGGAAGTAGATCCAAATTATACTGCATGGTTCGAGAAAAGGTCTTGTGTAAATAGTGAGCCAGAGCCTAAGCCCGGGCCCGAGCCCGAGAGGCCTGCCAAGAGACCTCATGTTCAAGCTTTTGATGATAAAATCCAAGAAAGATTGGCTTGGGGAGAAAAGGAGAAAAAAATATCAAGCCGCAATTCACACTTTGGAAGAGAAGATGAGAAACATGGAGTTCAATAATGATCTTCAAGCACAAGAACTTGAAGCTGATAGAAGAAGGTTGGCCCAAGAGAATGAAGCTCTCGGAGCCCAAGTTCGAAAAATGAGAATAGCAGCTGAGAACTCGGGCAGGAGCAGAAAAGACGAAAAGCTCATCTACATCCTTACGCAAAACGTACGTGATTTTGAGGATGATTTTCAAAAGACTGAAACAGAGCTAGCAAATGCCCGAGCTAAATTAGCTAAGAATGTAGAGGTACGGGTCAGCTTCATTTGGAAACTAAAGGAGAAGTATGACAAAGGAATGTTGAATATAAACAAAAAGGTCAATATCCTTGAGAATGAAATGGCCAAGCAGGCGAGAGACTTCAAAGAAGAAAGGGAGCACTGTTATGTTCTGATGGCACAACTAGAGAAAGACCTGCAACAACTTCTAGAGCAAAATCACACAGCCGAACAAGTTTTGGATGTCAGATCTCAACAAATCGGATGGCTGCTACATGAGAAGGGTATTATCAGGGAAAGGGTTAGGAGAATTGAAGACTACATTGTGATGAGGCGCAACGAGTGTGAAGACATGACCAGATCCATGTTCTACGCTTCAATTGTGATTTTTTTCCAACAGGTCATGGATGACTTATTTCGCCTCCAAGAAGACATGGCGCAAAGGCCCGTAGCAATGCCAACTGGAGCAGCAATTGAAGCACTTATGTATTCTTGACTTTGTTGTTCAAGTCTATTTTTTTTATTATTTTTGAGTCTGTATTGTCAGTTTGTTAGTTCATTTTGAGTCCCTATTTTCAGTTTTCTTTTTAAATTGTCGGTCCACTCATCGAGTCTATTAGTCTTTACGTTTAAATCTATCGGGAAAGTTGTTGTAATCAAGATGTTTATTTTATGAAATTTGAAAACCACAAAAAAATGTTTATTATTATTATTATTATTATTTATTTTGCACATGTTCCTAGAACTACGCTTGGTCTGATTCATGCGGCGTCATGATACGTAAGCAATCCCCATAGAATTCGATCATAACCATGAAATGAAAAGAATAAAAAAAGAGGAAAACAAGAAAAATTGTGAAAAAACAAGAGAGTAAAAATGAGAGAATAAGAGAATAAAAATGAGAATCAAGCAAAGAAAAGAAGGAATGAAAAAGAGAGAGAAAGAAATTGCAAAATGGAATTTAGTGAAAGACGGGATGACACAAGCAGCCGTTCAAATGCATAATAGAAACGGTTAACTAGTTAGGTGCATTGCATCCCCAACGTGCGGTTGCCTATCTATTAAGCTCTAATCACTAACAAGTTTGTTTGTTGTCATCAAGTCTAAACAGGTAGTTAGTTTGTTTGGCATTCTAGCAACTCACCCGTACTATACCAGGTCCAAACACAACATGATCATGGCTGGCCAAGAACTGGATGCAAGTGTTATTAATCCGTCAAGGGAGGGGGAGAGTCTGATATTAATCTGAAAGAGGAGTTACATAAGTTGAAACACCAGATGCCAGAGATGTACAAGGCATGGGTGGCGGGGCATCCACCACCATCATACCCTGCTAACCCTGCTTTCGTCTCGCCGTTGGCTCAATCCCAAGAACCTCCAACTTTTGATTCATCTCCAGGATTCCCCATTTACCACCACTACCAAGGCACCACTTCCCAAACCCTACAAGCACCACTACCCAAACCAATCCCATACCCCCTCCACCAGCCACCCCTATTTTCGTGGCACCACCACCCACTACACTCCATCGATCCTCCAGTGAGCCCTTATTCCAGACACAAGATAACCAATACTATCCCCCGAAGCCTACTTTCAAGGCCCCAGAACATTACTCCTACACTTCTCATTTCGACCTCCCAGTTACGACTGAGAAACCACCTAAAAGCAAAACAGGAGGAGATGTCCAAGAAGGTTAGAAGCCTGGAACAGTCATTCAAAAACATGCAGGGATTGGGAGGCCAGGTGAGCGTATCCTACAAGGATTTGTGTCTATTTCCCGATATTCAGTTGTCGGTAGGATTCAAGATGCCTAAATTTGATCTATATGACGGGCACGGAGACCCGGTGGCCTATTTGAGGGGATTCTGCAGTAAAATGAGAGGATCTAGTGGGAAAGATGATCTGTTGAAGGCATACTTTATCCAGATTCTGAGTAGCGTGGCATTGGAGTGGTACACTCGTCAGGATCACAGCAGATGGTATACCTGTTATGATTTGGCCCAAGCATTTGTTCATCATTTTTAATACAACATCGAGATTGTTCCAGATCATTTGTGTTTGACTAAAATAGAGAAGAAGCCTAGTGAAAGTTTCAGGGAATACAGTTTTCGCTGGGAGAGAACAAGCAGCAAGAGTTAACCCCCCCTATGGAGGAGAGCGAAATGGTGGAGTACTTTCTGCAGGCTCTAGAGCCTACTTACTTTGGCCATCTGATATTGGCTATAGGTAAGTCTTTCAACAAGCCAGTGAAGATGGGTGGCATGGTGGAAGAAGGGCTTAAATCAAGCAAAATTATGAGCTACTCAGCCATCAAAGCAACTACCCAAGCCATTCAGAATGGTGCTACAAGAGTGATCAGAAAGAAAAAGAAAGAAGATGTGGCAACAGTTGAGTCAGGATCATGGTTTGGACCTAGGGGCCTGTCACACCATTATACCCAGCCTCGACCCCATCACCAAAACCTACACCCAAACCCCATATAATCCACCTAGCACTACTTCCCATCACCAGACCCTCATATTTCTATCCACCATGCCCATACATATACTTAACCTTCTACCTACTCACAATAGCGTGCCTCATCCCCACAAAGCACCTACCTAGCTCCACAAAATGCTTACCCACCCCCACGAGCCTACCGAAACCCTGTCGGACTAGGTTTCTGACCCAATCCAGTGTTCAAAAATGAGAGGTTGTAGCAAAAAAAAACTTTCACTCCGTTGGGGGAGTCTTATACCAGTTTATTCCATAGAGTGAGGTAGTTAGGTATACTGAGGCCAATTGAGTCAAAATTGCCAAACCCTCCTCCAAAGAATCTTTATTACTCCGTAAGTTATGAATATTGTTCTAGTACCCCGGGGCATGATACTGAGAAGTGCTGGCATTTGAAAAATACCATCTAGGAGCTTATCGACACAAACCGGATTGAAGTCCAAAACCTAGAGGCACCCAACATTAACCAGAACACATTGCCAACCCATGAGAAAACGAACATGGTCGAGATAGTACACAAAGGGGAGAGACCAAGAAGCCTTCACAGACTGTCATGATTATTCGGTCCAGTGAGGTCAAGCCAGTTATAAAACCAATGGTTGAAGGATCAGTGAATAATTTGAGCAGGACAAACGGTGAACCATCTTTGGTAGTTAAGAAAAGATCCCCAAGTGATGTTGCAATAAATCAAGAAAAGTCAAAAGTAGTCGTGCCAGGATTGGCAAATAAGCCAATCAAAATTGTAGAGGGTGCCCATACAGATCTTGTCATCATCAAGTCTGTAACCCCATTGCCGGTACTCATCACCAAGGCTATCCCATGGAACTATGAATGGGTGATAGTGACCTACAAAGGAAAGTAAGTGAATGAAAAAGTCAATGAGGCCCAGGGATTAACTCATTCGGGGAGATGCTTTACCCCGGAAGAGTTAAGGAAAGCTAAAACATCCAGAGGTAATCCAGTTCTAGTAAAGAAAGCAGTCACTAAAGAAGAGGCGGAGGAGTTTCTGAGAAAAATGAAGGTACAAGATTATTCCATCGTGGAGCAGTTGAGAAAGATGCCCGCTCAGATTTCCTTGCGATCATTGTTGATCCACTCAGATGAGCATCGTCGGGCCTTGATGAAAATTCTGAACGAAGCTCATGTCCCCAACAAAATTTCAGTTAACCATCTGGAGAAGATCGCCAACAAAATATTTGAGTTGAACAGGGTCACCTTCTCTAATGATGAGTTGCCTATAGAAGGTACTGAACACAACAAAGCTCTCTATCTTACAGTAAAATGTGAAGATTCTGTGGTCACAGGGTGTTAGTTGACAATGGTTCCAGTGCAAACATCCGCCCTCTCTCTACTCCGAACAAGTTGAATGTTGATGGTGAAAGGATTCATAAAAATAGCATATGTGTCCAAGGATTTGACGGTGGAGGAAAAGACTCAGTTGGTGATATAATGCTCGAATTGACAATAGGACCGGTAGAATTCACCATGCAGTTCCAGGTGCTGGACATAGCTATCTCTTATAATTTACTGTTAGGTCGACCTTGGATACATGCCGCCAGAGAAGTCCCGTCCACTCTGCACCAGATTGTCAAGTTAGAGTGGGATAGACAAGAGATCGTCGTGCATGGTGAAGAGAATTTGTATGCTCACATTGATGCCTCCATCCCATTTATTGAGGCTGCAGATGACAAAGGGCCCTGGGTCTCTCAAGTTTTTGAAACAGTTCCTGTCGAGAAGGTTCCAGAAGGGAAAGGGGTTCCAACTCCAAAGATAGCCTCTGCATCCGTCATGGTGGACTCTAAAATGCTAAAAAATGGCTTTGTACCAGGTAAAGGTCTAGGTGCATCCTTGTAGGGTATCATACAGCCAGTGTCCCTCCCTGAAAACTTGGGTACATTCGGTCTTGGATTCAAACCCATAGCGGCAGATGTGGAAAGGGCTAGAAAGTTGAAACAGAAGGTGTGGGCACTTCTAAGACTATCTCGCGTCTCTACAGGTCTTCTATCAAGCCTGGTGCCCGAAAACGCCAAGTGACGACAGTTCCAAGTTCTATGGTGGACATTGATGAAGAGTTAATTGAAAGGTTCCAGAGGTTGTTTGATAATGTGAACATGGTAGAAGTTGGAGAATGTTCTAGCTAAGCGAACATGCAGTTCGTCGGGCTGAATGTAAAGCTTAACAATTGGAAGGCTACTCCTCTCCTAGTCAGAAGGAGTCTTGGTAGATTGTTTTGTTCTCCCTTCTTTTTGGGTCATTCCAGGGTTGTGACCCAGATTTTTTATTTTTCGCTTGTTGTTGTGCAAACCCTGTTATCCTTTATTTTTCAATGAAATGCAATTTCCCTTTTACATCATTCCTGATAGTTCTTATTTTGTTTTTCTTTTCTTCTTTGTACAGTTCTTTTTATGCTGGTTTCAATGACATGACATGCATGAGGAATCTTTGGCCAAGTCTTAAAAGTCAATCTAATTCTGAAATAATAATCCAGGAAATAGAATGTGATGATGAATTAGAATATCATAAGGATGAGGCCTTTGAAGAGATTAGTAAGGAACTGAATCATTTTGAAGAAAAACCCAAGCCTAATCTGAATAAAACAGAAGCAATCAATCTAGGGGATCTAGATAATTTCAAAGAAACTAAGATAAGTGTCTATTTTGAACTGCAAATCAGGGAAGAAATAATTAAAGCATTGTTTGAGTATAAGGATATTTTTGCATGGTCGTATGATGACATGCCAGGCTTGAGTACCGATCTGGTGGTCCACAAATTGCCAATTGATCTAGCATTCCCTCCCATCAAGCAGAAGTTGAGAAAGTTCAAAACTGACATGAGTGTGATGATTAAAGAAGAAGTCATAAAGCAACTTGATCCAAAATTCATTCGAGTCACGCAGTATCCCACGTGGTTAGCCAATGTTGTGCATGTGCCAAAGAATGATGCTAAGACCAGAGTGTGTGTTGATTACTGTGACCTCAAAAATCAAGTCCAAAGGACAATTTCCCACTGCCAAATATCCACATTTTGATTGACAACTTACCAAGCACGAGATTGGTCTTTTGTGGATTGTTATGCGGGGTATCATCAGATTTTAATGGATGAGGAAGATGCGGAAAAGACGGCATTCATCATGTCATGGGGAACATATTGCTACCGGGTCATGCCATTAAGTTTGAAACATGCTGGGGCAACTTACATGAGGGAAATGAATACCATATTCCATGACATGATACACAAGGAGATTGAGGTTTACGTGGATGATGTGATCATAAAATACAGGAAGCAGTCTGACCACGTCAGAGATTTGAGGAAGTTTTTTCAGAGGCTCCGCAGGTACAATCTCAAGCTCAACCCTACAAAGTGTGCATTTGGTATTCTGTCTGGGAAACTTTTGTGATTCATAGTCAGTCAGTGAGGCATTGAGTTGGATCCATCAAATATCAAGGCTATCCAGGAATTACCACCACCAAAGAACAAGACCGAGGTGATGAGTCTGCTAGGGAGGTTGAACTACATCAGTAGGTTTATTGCTCAGCTCACAACAACCTGTGAGCCCATCTTTAAGTTGCTAAAGAAAGATGTTGAGTTCAAATGGACTGATGATTGTAGGGAAGCATTCAATAAGATCAAGGAGTATTTGTCGACCCCCCTGTGCTGGTCCCGCCGGAACTAGGGAGACCTTTGATTCTTTATTGGACAGTCCTGGATAACTCATTTGGTTGTGTGTTGGGTCAGCATGACATCACTGGTAGGAAAGAGTAATCCATCTATTATCTCAGCAGCAAGTTCACTTCTTGCGAGGTTAAGTATACTCCCCCCTGGCACACGTTATGCTAATGTACGCCGACTGAGAAGCAGCCATGGTGAGAAAGCGAGGTCGACCTAAGCGAGTACCACTAGTGACGGTCGGCGAAGCCATAAGTGCAACAGTAATTGTAGATACTTTAGTTAAAGGTTCTACCCAGCAGATAACAACACCAATTGGGCACCAATTTCAACCTAATCCACAGCAATTAGGTTCATCTATCAATAATAAGGGACCGGTGAAGAGGATAGATCTCAGCGCAGTTCAGATGAATGTAGCTACATCTTCATGTGAAGGCACACCAACAAGCTCAAGCATGGAGATTAAGAAGAACAAAGTGGATGCAGCGCCAAGTGAGCTGAAGGTCCATGGAATAGTAACAGCTGAGCAAAATGAGGAGCTAAAATCACATGCAGTAGTACCAAAGAAGGGGAAAACATGGG
This sequence comes from Nicotiana sylvestris, assembly GCF_000393655.2. Lineage (NCBI taxonomy): Eukaryota > Viridiplantae > Streptophyta > Magnoliopsida > Solanales > Solanaceae > Nicotiana > Nicotiana sylvestris. The sequence continues at coordinate 112,973,934 of NC_091060.1, read as the reverse complement.
CAAATTTGTTTGCGGGGAACAGATCTTCAGAAAATGGTATGATATTATCATATATTCCTTCGGAAATTGTTGATGGTAACATTGTGGTTAAAGTAGATAAAGAAGAAATTGAAGAACAGAACAAAAAATGGGAATGTGCCTTAATTATCTATGTGATTGGGGATATGCCTAGATATAAATTCATGGAGAAATATATAGCTCAAGCTTGGAGTAAAGTTAGTATACCAGATTTGTTTCTTCATGATGAAGGTTATTACATAGCAAAATTTGATACCATAGGAGACTTGAAAGATATTCTATATAGTGGACCTTATACCATTAATGGTAGACCTATGGTCCTGAAGCAATGGACACCTGAATTTGACATTAAGGCTGAATTTTTGATGGAGATCCCTTTGTGGGTCACTATCCCTAATCTGCCTATGAGCTATTGGGGAAACAAGACTTTAAGTAAGCTGGAAAGTGCTATTGGGAAGCCTCTCTTTGCAGATGAATGCACAGCAAAACAGATTGGAATTTCCTATGCCAGGATTCTAGTGGAAGCCAATGTGACAAAAAAGCTTCCAATAGAGGTGACTTTACAAGAAACATCAGGGAAACAGATCCAGTTGCAGGTGGAGTATGGATGGAAACCAAAGTATTGTATAAATTGCATGAAGATAGGGAATGACTGTACTGTGGAGAAGAAAGTCAGAAAAGAAGAACAATACAGAGGAAATCAGAAACAGGGGAAAGTTATCACAAAATGGCAAGTCAAATGCCAAGGACAACAACAACAAACTGATCTAAAGGGAGAACCAAGTAAGGCAATAAGGCAGGAAAATGACAATGAAGATGTTGGGAATAATGGCAAGCTTCAGATAGTAAAGGATAAAGGGAAAGCCAAAGAGTTGCAAGATGTAGACCAAAGAGAGGAGTGGCCAACTTTGCCTAGTAACAATAGAATGACATTGGGAAGGACAACAATAACTACAACAAATGCATTTCAAAATCTGCAGCAGGAAGAGGAAATGGAGGACATTAGGCCACCTAATCTGGGAGGTGGAATCATTATTCATCAATGACTTGGTTAATCTGGAATATTATCGGATTGAATAAGAGATACAAACAAAAAGAAATAAAGCAGTACATTAAAGACAAACATATCAAGCTGGCTGGGATAGTAGAAACAAAGGTGAAAGAAGACAAAGCAGGAAAGGTGATTAATAGAATAGTTCCAGGATGGCAGAAACTAACAAATTATTAGTATGCTGGGAATGGAAGGGTATGGATCCTATGGGATGAACAAGCTTACACAGTTCAACCAGTAGATAAACAAGACCAATTTATTCATTTCTTAGTATCTGGGAATCAGAATGGGATGCAGTGTTGCCTCATAGTGGTGTATGGCAACAATGATACAGATCATAGAAGGCAGCTATGGGGTTATTTGAAAAGATTAGAACAGAACATAACAGGACTTTGGATAATAGGGGGAGATTTCAATACAATCCTTAATATTCAAGATAGAATTTCTAAAGTGCCTGTGAAAAGTGCTGATGTAAAGGAATTTGCTGAGCTGTGTAATGACATTGGTATTACTGAATTACCATGGAGAGGAGATTATTATACATGGACCAACAAACAACAAGGTGATGATAGGGTGTGGAGTCGTATAGATAGGGTGTTTGGGAATGATATGTGGATGATGAACTTTAGCCACCTAAGCACTGAGTATGGGGAGCCTCATATTTCAGATCATAGTACCATGGTTATCAACATAAAGCAGCCTAGGAAAACAACCAAATTCCCTTTCAGGTTCTTTAATGTATGGGCAAGCAATCCTGATTTTGAAAGGATAGTAAAGGAAGAGTGGAATAGTAGCAATGCATCAGGGAAAATAGGAAGCATTTGGACAAAGCTCAAAAAGATGAAAAGGCAGTTTAGAAAGCTTAATGAGGCAGAATTTAAAGGAGTAGCAGAGAAGATAGATCAAGCAAGCAGACCATTCAACACATACAGAGCCAGTTACAAAGCAACTACAATGACCTGCTGCAAGAACAAGAAAAAGAATGGTTGCACAAGCTGGAAACTTGGTCAATGATGGAAGAAAGGATACTGCAGCAAAAGGCAAGGGCAAACTTGATCAAAGTGGGTTATTCTAAAAATAAATTCTTTTTTGCAGTGATAAAGGAGAGGCAACAAAGGAAACTAATAGTGGAACTACATACACTATCAGGAAGTATCATAACAGATTATGCAGCTATAAAAGAGGAGATAGTGTCATTCTATAAAAGCTTAATAGGATCAAGTGCTCATGTACTTCCAGCTGTGGACAAGAGGGTAATGAAGGGAGGGCCAACATTAACAAAGCAACAACAGCAAGATCTGATTGCTGAAGTTACTAGCCAAGACATTGATGAAGCTTTAAAGGGGATAGGAAGTGACAAAGCACCAGGCATAGATGGATATAATGCAAAAAATTTTAAAAAATCATGGCCAGTGATCAAAGAAGAAGTGTATGCTGCAGTGAAAGATTTTTTCAATACAGGGGTGATGTTTCCAGCAATCAATTGTACAACAATCACATTATTGCCAAAAGTGTCCAATCTAGTGACAATCAAGGATTTCAGACCTATTGCTTGTTGCACTATGTTGTACAAGATTATCTCTAAAGTGCTAGCTGGAAGAATGTAGAAAATCATGCCACACATCATATCTGAAGCCCAAGTAGGATTTATCCCAGGGAGAAAAATAGCAGACAATATCATCCTTGCTCATGAGCTAGTCAAGGCTTATAGCAGGAAACATATATCCCCTAGATATATGATGAAAGTTGACATGATGAAAGCATATGATTCAGTGGAATGGGTATATCTGGAACAAGTGCTCGAGTATTTGTGTTTTCCCACAAAGTTCTGTAACTGGGTGAAAGCTTGTATATCAACAATCAGTTACTCAATTATGATAAATGGGGAGCTGACAAAACCTTTTGATGCTGCTAAGGGACTCAGACAAGGTGACCCTATATCACCATTTCTGTTTGCTATAGTGATGGAATATCTAAGCAGGCTGCTCAAAGGACTGAAAAATGCTCAGGAGTTCATATTTCATCCAAGATGTGGGAAATTAGACATAACTCATCTCAGCTTTGCAGATGACTTGCTGCTATTTGCCAGGGGAAATAGCAAGTCTGTCTCCACAATGCATGATTGTTTCATGAAATTTTCTGCTACATCTGGACTGATAGCTAATCGCAACAAGAGTGCAATCTACTTTGGAGGAGTTGATCAAGCAACAAGGCAGGAAATACTACAGAACACTGGATATACTCTTGGAGAATTGCCTTTCAAATACTTGGGCATACCATTGGACACAAAGAAGCTGTCAGCTATGCAATGGCAACCATTTATTGATAGAATAGTAGCAAGGATTTCTTCATGGACAGCCAGGAAACTATCTTATGCCGGAAGGGTTCAGTTAGTCCAAACAGTGATATTTGATATCCAATCCTATTGGGCCCAAATTTTCATACTACCAGCTAAAGTGATAAAATTGATAGAGGCTTATTGCAGAAGCTATATAAGGTCAGGATCCAATACAATCACAAAGAGAGCATTGATAGCCTGGGACAGAATGTGCTTGCCTAAATCTGTTGGAGGGTACAATCTATTGAATATCAGAATTTGGAATAAAGCAGCTATAACAAGTGTATACTGGGACTTAGCACAGAAGAAAGACAAGATGTGGATAAAGTGGATTCATACTTATTACATAAAGGGGCAAAGTATAGTGGAGATGAATATACCCCAACAAGCAAGTTGGATGGTGAAAAAGATTATGGAAGCAAGAGGAGTAATCCAGCAACTGCCCACAGCGCAATACAGAAGGACCACAACCAAGCAAATTTATTTGGGCATTTTGGGAAGCTACAACAAGGTGGCATTGAGAACCTTGATGTTTCACAATGAAGCTAGGCCCAAGGCAATATTCACTATGTGGATGCAATGCTATGGGAGGCTAATGACAACAGATAGGCTTGCTAACTGGGGAGTCCAAGCAAACACAAGTTGTTGCTTGTGTAATGAAATAGTTGAATCACATGCACATTTGTTTGGTGAATGCAAATTCACTAACATAGTATAGGGAAGGCTTATGCAATGGATTCAAATCAATGTGAGTCCATCACTGTCATACACACAGAAGATGGCATGGATAATAAAGCAAGCCAAAGGGAGATCATGCAAAGCAAAAGTTGTGAAAATGGTATACTCCGAGCATATACATGGGATATGGATGGAGAGAAACAACAGAATTTTTGGAGAGACAATGAAGACTGCAGAACAAGTGGCAAGGGAAATAGCATGTGTTTGCAACATAAGAGCTAAAGGAGGAATGAGGGAGAAGATGCAGATGTTTATGTATTGAAAACAATGTACTAACTAGCCAGACATTTGATTAATGTCTTATGTACTGCTTATAAGGTAGGATAGAATAGAAACTTGTATAGACTAAGTCAGCCGAGAATGGTTCTACTACTTTGTAATGTTCTCTTTGGTGATTAATGGAAAACGTAATTACCAAAAAAAAAGTATACTCTCCTTGAAAGGACATGTTGCGCCCTGACTTGGGTAGCACAGAAGCTGAAGCATTATTTGTCATCCTACACTACTTACCTTATTTCTCACCTGGATCCTCTAAAGTATATTTTTCAGAAGCCCATGCCCACAAGAAGGCTCGCAAAATGGCAGATCTTGCCCACAAAGTTTGATATCGTATATGTGACTCGGACGACTATGAAAGCCCAAGCTTTGGCCGATAACTTGGCCGAGAACCTAGTAGATGAGGAATATGAACCTTTGAAGACTTCTTTCCTGATGAAAAGGTAATGCATATTGATGAGGTCGAGAAGGATGAAATGCCCGATTGGAAACTTTTCTTTGATGGGGTCGCTAACATGAAAGGCATTGGAATAGGAGTTGTACTTATTTCTAAAACAGGGCACCACTACCTTGTCACAACTCAGCTTCATTTCTATTGCCCCAACAACATGGCTGAGTATGAAGCGTGTATTTTGGGTTTAAGGTTAGTCGTGGACATAGGAGTCCATGAAGTGTTGGTTTTGGGGGATTCAGATTTGTTGGTGCACCATATCCAGGGAGAACGGGAGATCCGAGATTTGAAACTCATACCATATCGACAATGTCCGCAAGATCTTTGTCAGCGGTTTAATCAGTGAAGTTTAGTCATATCCCTAGGATCCACAATGAGGTTGCTGACGCTTTGGCTACTCTGGCGTGGATGTTACATCATCCAGATAAGGCTTATGTTGACCCTTTGCATATTCAGGTCCGTGATCAGCATGCTTATTGAAACATGGTGGAAGAAGAACTTGACGGTGAACCTTGTTCCATGATATCAGGGAGTACATCAGGTCGGGGGTATATCCGGTACAAGCCACAGGGAATCAAAAGAGAACAATCCTACGTTTGGCAAGCGGATTTTTCTTCAGTGGAGGAGTTTTGTACGAAAGAACTCCAGATCTCGGATTGTTGAGGTGCATCGATGCTAGACAAGCCATGACTATCACGACCGAAGTGCATTTTGGAGTATGCGGACCGCATATGAGTGGGTATGTTCTGGCAAAGAAAATTCTCCGAGAAGGTTATTATTGGCTCACCATGGAGTGAGATTGCATCAATTTTGTGTGCAAGTGTCATCAATGCCAAGTGCATGGAGATTTGATTCATTCTCTGCCATCTGAATTGCACACAATGTCCGCACCATGGCCCTTTGTTGCTTGGGGTATGGATGTCATTGGACCAATTGAGCCAGCAACATCCAATGGGCACATGTTCATTCTGGTGGCCATTGACTATTTCACTAAGTGGGTTGAAGCTAATACTTTCAAGTCTGTGACCAAGAAAGTAGTGGCCGATTTTGTTCATTCAAATATCATTTGTTGGTTCGGGATCCCAAAGGTGATCATCCCAGATAATGGTGCTAATCTTAACAGTAATCTAACAAAAGAGGTATGTCAACAGTTTAAGATTACGCATCGCAATTCCACCCCATACCGCCCCAAGGCGAATGGAGCAGTCGAGGCAACCAACAAGAACATAAAGAAGATACTTTAGAAAATGGTGCAAGGTTCCAGGCAATGGCATGAGAAGTTGCCCTTTGCTCTGTTGGGTTATCGCACTACTGTTCGCACTTCAGTAGGTGTAACTCCTTATTTGTTGGTATATGGCACGGAAGCAATGATACCTGCAAAAGTTGAAATCTCATCCCTTCAGATTGTTGTTGAGGCCGAAATTGATGATGATGAGTGGGTCAAAACTCGTCTGGAGCAATTGAGTTTGATTAATGAGAAACGATTGGCAGCAGTGTGTCATTCCCAGTTGTATCAAAAGAGAATGGCAAGAGCATACAACCAGAAGGTGCGTCCCCGGAAATTTGAAGTGGGTCAGCAAGTATTGAAACACATCCTTCCACATCAGGCTGAAGCAAAAGGCAAGTTCGACCCAAATTGGTAAGGGTCGTTCATCGTAACTAGAGTGTTGTCCTATGGTGCTTTGTATTTAACATATATATAAGGCAAATGTGTAGATATGGCTATCAATTCTGGTACAGTCAAAAGATATTATGTATGATTTCTTTGGTTTGTCTAAATTGTTGTTTCTACTTGGCATATTTTGAAGATTGGAATGACGAAGGCATTTTATTCTGCTATCTAGACACTTTATCCTTTTATACCCATTTGAGCTTTCTTTATTTCCTTTCATACCCCTATTTTGGAATCAGTAACAAAATTTAGAAACAAGAATGCAAAAATTAAGTAAAGAAAAAAAGGAGAAAAAGAGAAGAGAAAAGAGAAAGAAAGAATGAAAAAAAAAGTAAAAAAAGAAGAAAGAAAGGAGAAGAGAAGAAAGAGAAGAAAAAGTGAAAAAAAAGGAGAGAAAAGAAAGAAAAAAGGAAAAGAAAGGGAAACGAGAGAAAGACCTTCCGATCAGTCTTCGAGAGATGCCAAGTCAAGCAAGTAGAGGTGTGATACATACTAGGGGCAACACTCCGTTCTGAGCAAGAAAAATGAAAAATGAAAGAGTCTTACTGGTGAAAACCTTCACGGGCACCATAAGGCGATGGAAAGCTGAGAGAAATTAAAAATGAGAGAGTTTTATTGGTAAAACACTCATGGGCACCGTAAGGCGACGGTGAGTTGAGAGATGAATAAATGAGAGAGGTTTGCTGGTGAAATCCCTTTAGGGCACCGCAATCTGAATAAGGTTGTTAAATTTACAAAGGAATCGGATTATGGGAACCCCAGGCATAAAGTGTGAAGACTAAAAGAGGATTGACTGAATGGACTAAGCTAATTAATCCAAAATGTATGTCATGATCATTGATGCCGGCAACCTCACTCAGATAAGTCCTTTTTCCTTTTGTTCTTCAAATAGTCCTTCTATTTTGATTTTTCTTCTCTATTCATAACTCTCGGGGTCATTGCATTTCATTTCTTTTTGGGTCTACTCCTCCAAGGCTTTTCCAATATTGGCTTTGCTAAGCAAAAGAAAGGATTGCAAAGCTTATACTAACTTCCAAATTGCACAAAGCAAAGTGCGGCCACAACATACCAGAAATAACATGATGCAAAATGAAAAGTATGGTGTTAATGAAAGTTCAAGCGGTCGAGTGGTTTGTTAATTTTGGGGAAGATACAGAGGTTCAAATTGGAAGGACAAAAATATTGAACGGTAGGTTGAGTGTAGAGCATTCAGGTCATTCAGGGTCCTGTAATTGAAATTCAGACATAAAGGTAAACAATTCTTGGCCAGTTCAAGGCAGCCAGTCAAAGCAAAGCACGACAATGAAAGGGTCATCCTCAGCAACAATGCCGCAAACTAACCACCACATTTTCAAACTGACAATATTTTTCTTTGATTGAAAGAGGGGCGGAAAATTTCATTTGTTTTAGAGAAACCCTCCGTAAGGAAAGAACGTGCCAGATAGGCTCAACAATAAGTTCCAGTACCCTCTTGGATAACAGGATTTAGTAAGCCTTGAGGCCCTTGCAAATGACAAGGTCTGATGAGAGGTCTACTTTTGGGAAGTGTAGTTTGGCATTTAAGTTTTTACTGTTGAAATGAGGCTTGGTTTGAAATTTTCAGGATAAAGGAATTTAATTTAAAATTTATTTTGATAACAAGAATTGGTTAACAATCACAGATATTCCCAATATCAAACTGGGGCAGAAAAATTTCTTTTGTTTTGTCTGTTTTTATTGAAATCAGGTGCAAACCTAAAGAACTAGGAAAGACAACACGAGTTTCAAGAATAGAAGACAGTTAAAGCTCAAACAATTAGGCACCCGCCTAGAGAAACAAGGGTAGACAGATCAAAAAGATAACAATTTCAATAATAGGACAATTCAGGTTCAGCAATCAGGCACCTACCTGGAGAAACAAGGGAAGACAGTTCAAAGAAAGGTAGTTTCAAGAAAAGGACAATTCAGGTTCGGTAATTAGGCACCCACCTGGAGAACAAGGGAAGATAGTCCAAGGAAAAGCAGTTCAAGTTCAGCAATCAGGCGCCCACCTGGAGAACAAAGGGAAAGCAGCAACATTCAAAGGAAGATGGTTCAAGTTCAGCAATCAGGAACCCGCCTAGAGAACAAAGGAAACGAGTCAAGTTTTGAAGAAAAGCAGCTCAAGCTTCAAGGAAAAGCAGTTCAAGTCTCAACAGTCAGGCGTCCACCTGAAGAACAAGGGGAAGCAGCTCAGGTTTCAAGGAAAAGCGGTTCAAGTTTAGCAATTAGGAGCCCGCTTGGAGAACAAGGGAGACAAAGTCAAGTTTTAAAGAAAAGCAGTGTAGGTGTTGGAATCAGGAGCCCGCCTGTAGAACAAGGGAAACAAGTCAAGTTTCATGGGAAAAGCAGTGCAAGTTTCGAGGAATACAGTTGAAGTTTTGATAGTCAGGCGCCCACCTGGAGAGCAAGGGAATACAATTCAAGTTTTGGCAATCAAGCGCCTACCTGGAGAGCAAAGGAATACAGTTGAAGTTTTGATAATTAGGCGCCAACCTGGAGAGCAAGGGAATACAACTGAAGTTTTGGTAATCGGGCGCCCACCTGGAGAGCAAGGGAATACATTTGAAGTTTTGGTAATCAGGCACCCACCTGGAAAACAAGGGAATACAGTTGAAGTTTTTGCAATCAGGTGCCCACCTAGAGATCAAGGGAATATAGTTGAGGTTTTGGTAATCAGGCACCCACCTGGAAAGCAAGGGAATACAGTTGAAGTTTTGGCAATCAGGTACCCCGACTGGAGAACAAGGGGATGCAGTTCAAATATGGGCAATCAGGTGCCCACCTAGAGAACAAGGGAAAAGAAATTCAAGTTTCAAAGGAAAACAGTTCAAGTTATGGCAACAAGGGAATTCACATCATAATGCAATCCGAGTCAGCAACAAAGGAAGCTCGCCTGGAGAGCACAAGTCAACAGAGCAACAGAACCTGCAAGATAAAGTTTGAAGATACGTAGATAGGATTCTTGTAATTCACAGATCGTAGTTTAGTCTAGCTCCTTTTATTTTATCTCGGTGTAATAAGGAGTTCAGCAAGCAGTAGTAGCGGAAGCAACAGTGACATCACAGCTTCCTGGTAGTCCCCAGCTATCGAAACTTCCCGAACTACAGTGACATGATTCCTTTATATCCAAGGATATGTAGGCAACCTCAGAGGCAGGGTGTGGTCAAATCTTTCAAAAATGCTTCCCACGGAGTATTCATACGGGCAAAAATCGCTAGTATCCGCTCACTTTATCTTTGCACGAAAACTCTTCATGTTTCCGACCAAAGAGGGTCAGCTGTGAGCACGTCATTTTTGCCCTATAGGAATTACTCCCATAAAATACAAGAAAAACAATTTTTTCCATTTTTACAATATTTATAGGATTCTGTGGGAATTTGTCCTCATTGTTTGCATTTATGTGCATGTTTATTTTTGTTAAAATCATAAGAATGCCAAAAATATCATGCATTGTATTTAGGTTTTATTTTAATATTTTAAGGATTAATTAGTAAATTATTTGTTTTATTAAAAATAAAAATTACAAAAATAGCTCATTTTACATTTTTTACTCTTTAATTTTTAGATTATTGAGTTTTCTCTTTTAATTTAGGATGAAGTAATTTTAATAAATTTTGCAATAAATAATTAGTTTAATTTTATAAATTAGATCAATGTAGGATTTAATTTAGAATTTTAATTAATTATCAAAAAAGAAAAACATACAAAAGAAAACAAAAGAAAAAGGAATTGTGAAAAAGGGTTAAATTTAAGCTTTGAATTTGGGCCAAATCTCTGCTCCAACCCATCCAAACCAGGCTCAAACCCAATCCCCACCCGGTCCAGTCCCGTATTGACCAAAATGATCCTATGTTTTGTGGCCTTGCATCTCAAACCATTGGATTCCCACAATCTAACGGTCCGGAACTATGGCTTCATTAATATTTAACTGTCCTAAATCAGTTCCCCCCCCCCCAAGTCCAAACTCCCTTCATCCCTATCTTCGTCTCTAACCTCAAGAACCCTAGAGACCGCCGCCCTGAAACCCTCTGTAAGCACGTGATTTTTGCCCTATGAAGGAATTACTCCCAAAAAATTCAAAATAAAACAATTTTCCTTGGTGTGCAATTTTTTGAATTTTGTGGTATTTTTTTGGATAATTATTCGCATTTGTCTGCGCATGTTTATTTGTTAAATTAATAAAAAATACAAAAATATGTCGCATTTGCATTTAGGATTTAATCCTACAATTGTTATTAATTAAGTTTGTTTTACAAAAAATGAAAATCACAAAAATAGACATCTTTTGCATTTTTAGCATTTAATGTCCAATTGTACAATTTCATGCTTAATTATTACTTAATTGTGTGTTAATTGTTATTGGGAGTTAATTTGCGCTTTCATAATTTAATTTAGTTCTATATGATAATTTAAGGATTTTTAGAATTTAGTTTTAGGAAAATAAAAGAAGAAAAGAGAACAAAAATACAAAGAAAATCGGAATGGGGCTCTTCTTCAAATTCAAGCCATAAGCCCAAAAAATACCTAATCTTCCCAAACGACCCAGTCCATAACCCAAAAGACCCAAACCCCATTTTTCTTTTATTTTTTCATAAAACAAAACAAAACAAAAAAATACCATGAAAACCCTAAAAATGCTAAAGCTACCCGCCCCCCCCCCCCCTTTTTCTTCTTCTCCTCTTTCTCTCAAAACCATCCACCTCCCATGGCTGCCCCTTGCAGCTTCATCCAAACGACCATGGCTTCCCCCTCTATCATCTTCAACCACACACAGTCTCCAAGCTCATCCATGGCAGCCCTCCGCGTCTTCTTCGTCGACACACACACAAGCTCCACCGTCCAAACGACCACCCCCTTTGCTGCATTTTCTTCTTCTTCTACTCCTCCAAACCTTGGCTTCAAATGAAACCTCCATGACTGCCCTCCTTCCAACTTCGCCATCGCGGCTGCTTCACCTTCTCAAACGACCCCTCCACCGTCCGCCATTGACGAGAAACAGTGTTGTTGCATTTCTGCTCGTCGAGCATCTGCTTCATGTCGTTCACTCCACCATCGTCTTCTTCGTTGCACCATGAACCCCCAACTCCAAACGACCATCGTCGCCTTGTTCCAAACGATCAGTTGCGCCATGGACGACCACTTCGCCATGGCTGCTACGTCCAGGGCGTCTGATTCTTCTTCCTCGATGTTCCTTCTTCTTCCAGCTTCGTCAGCATTCGAGGGAAGCTCGTTGCTGTTGCTGCTCCTGTAACTGCAGCGTTGATGATGAGCTGCTACTGTAACTGTTGCGTCGTCTTCAAACGACGCCAAACAACCATCTTCTTCGATCGTCGTTTCGATCCGGTTAGTGGGTTCGAGTTTCACTTTTGTCCGTATTTTGTTTTGATATACTCAAATCTAAAATCCGTAAATGTTTGTTTTGTTCGTGTTCATTGTTTTGTTAATTTTTCGGTTTGTTCATGTAAAATTGGTAGTTTAATGTTTGTTAGATTCAAATAGAAGTTAATTAATTATTTCTTCAGTTTGCTTCATGTGTTATGTATTTTTTCAGAAATTGTTAATGTTGGTTAAATCGTTTGAATCCGTCATGTTTTGTTGTTTAAAATAGATTTAATTCATGTTCATCTTTGTTTGAAGTTCGTTTTTAATCTAGTGATTTAATTTGAGTTTATGTTTTGGTTTTTGATTTGTTGATTTAGTTTGAATCATGTATTGTATTGTTAATATTGTTGTTTCCTTGCTCATCCATTTTTTGTCCAAGTTAACCAGGATTGGTTCCCAATATGGTTAATTTATTTCCATTAATTTGAAGTTGTGTGATTCATCTGTGTTCATATGATTTGTTGTTGAATTTGTTTAGAAATTGGTCATATTTGCTATATTTTGGTTGAGATTGATTAGGTGAATTGGTTATAGCTGATGGGGTAGTTTGGTAAATTGCATTACGTTCAGGGGTAAAATGGTAATTGCAATAAGGTCGGAGGGGTAGTTTGGTAATTGAACATTTTAAATAATTCTTTATGTTAAGCATGGGGGACAAGATGTAATGGGGTGGGATTAGTAATAATTGTTTAATATAATGAAGGACAAGACATAATGTAGTGGGGGAGAATATTGTAATTGTTTATGTTAGGCATGGGGGACAAGATGTAATGGGTTGGGTTGATATATTTATTTAATGTAGTGGGGGACAAAAGCATGTAGGCATGGGGGACAAGGTTTAAAATAAAGAAAACATTAATTAGTGGGGACAAAGCATGCCATTGGGAAATATTTCGGGTTGGGGATTCAAGACAAGAGTATTGTTATAAATAGAGTCATTTGACACATTCTTAGGGAGAGTTTTTTTAGGGACTGGAACGAAAAAAAGGGGACTTTTACAAAACAGAACTTTTACACTTGAGGGCTTTAAGACTTGAGAGGGGAGGACTTAAACTTGAAAGATTTTTGAGGATTATTTTGAGAGAGGAACACATTCTGAAAATCTGAAGAGAATGTGATAGAGTTTAAAAAGAGAAAACAAAAACAAAGTGAGAAACGAGTTTAGTTTCGGGTTTTAATAAACGCGTGGATTGTTGCTGTTTAGTTTGTTTACAAACTTTGGGTTTGTTCTATTGAGTTGTTCGGTTTTTCTTCAAAGTTTTCTAGGCCTTGAATCTGGTTCGAATTTGTTGCTGTTGGGTTGCTGTTGTTGCTGTGTATTTACACTACTGCTGCTTCTACTGATCTTCATCTTCTTTCCTTGCTTTCCAAATACCAGGTACACAAACTGATACACTGGTTCAATCTTGTAAGCCACTCGAAGCATGAATGCAAAAAATGAGAAAGATTTGAAGTTATAATTTAATGTAGTCTTTTCTTTCTTTTACTGTCTGTATGTATAATGTTCCTTGCGTTACCATGTAAACTATTTAAACAACTCACTTTTGAAACTTAACTATAATAACTTGAAAGTATGTAAATAAAGTAGGACTTTATCTTCATTTATTTTAGAAAACGAAAAATAGAAAATGTAGTCATTCTAAGATTATCCTTTTAAAAAATAATGAGACGAGCCTCGCCCAATAAAAAAATGCAAATTGCGGGGCCCTCAATAGTTGGTCATAATAAATAGTTAGAATTTCGGATGGACTGTTTAGTGAATTTCACTGCCTTCCCCAAAGCCAATAACGCGTTAGACTCTTTAGGCGCGATTTAATTAATCTTACCTTCTTAAACTCGGGTGCGCATTTCATGCGACCCAAATCCAAATCCCAAAATATTGAATGAAAATGTGTTCCGGATTGCGGATACATTTCATGTGATGCAATCCAAAGACATGTTTTAAATGATGTTCACACTCCTTTAAAAATATAATAAAAGTGGTAAAGAGTTAAAACTTGCACATGAGCGCATAATTGTATAAAATCAGATAAACAAGCCGAATATGACAGTTGAGCGACCGTGCTAGAACCACGGAACTCGGGAATGCCTAACACCTTCTCCCGGGTTAACAGAATTCCTTATCCGGATTTCTGGTTCGCGGACTGTAATACAGAGTCATTCTTTTCCTCGATTCGGGATTAAATTGGTGACTTGGGACACCCTAAATCTCCCAAGTGGCGACTCTGAAATAAATAAACAAATTCCGTTTCGATTGTCCTTTAATTGGAAAAACTCCTTCGCCCCTCGCGGGGGCGGAAAAAGGAGGTGTGACACCCTCTGCCGGCGACGATGCCATAACCAACTCTGATTCCCCACAAAATAACACCACACGATCTCCTCACCCTCCTCTTGCTAAATCCCAAAATAGTTCCCCTCGAATCCCTCTCACTCTTGTCAAATCTTAGATATAAAGTCGGACCTCAAACCCTAATTCACTTAAATTACACCAAATACTCACCGCTTATTTTTCTTCCCAAATCCCGAAATTAGTCCCCTCAAATCCCTCTCAAACTTCACAAATGTCAAATCTGGGTGGACATGCATGGGCTTCCAAGGCAATTTGAGCCGAAAATGGGTGTCACTTGTCTGTTCTCAAGGAGAACAGTCATTTTACACCTCTTTTTGGATTTAAATCGGAAAAATGGGTCTAGCCGGAACAACTGGACAGTCATTGCAGTATGTACTCATTCCTCTTCCCTTCTTCTATCTTCTCATCATCCTGCCCTTCTTTAGCTTCTTTTTATCTTCGATTTCTTCTACTTTTTCTATTTCTTTTGACCGAAAAATGAAAAGGGTTAGTTAGTTTTAGTTTTAGGTTGTTAGATTTTGTTGTCCTTCCCTGGTGTTTAATCGTCGTTGTTAGTTAGTTATTTTAGGTTTAAAATCATGAGCTTTCCATTAGGTCATTAGGTTTTCAGTTTTTCAATTAAGGTTTATTTTATTTTGATTCCCTGTTTAAATGGTTAATTTAATTGCTTCAAAGGTTGAAATAAGTTCATTCATTGACTGTTTTTTGCTAATGACAGTCTCAATTAGTTTAAGTGCATTTGTTAATGAACTATTGTTTTCCGAGTTTCTTTTAAATTCCATTTTTTTAAAAATTCAGGGGTTATTTGCTTAAATTTTCGATTGAATTCATTCCTTTAAGGTTTGAGATTCAGTTTGGGCTGTTAGTACACAACCCTATGGGTTGGGTTTGGGTCTTGGGTTAATTTGACCCAGGAGTGATTTTTTGAATGTAAAAATAGGGGTGTAAAGGGCTATTTTGGGTATTTAAAGCTGAGGGAATATTTTCTGTTAGTATAGAAGCTTCTAGAGGATAAGGTTGGGCTGGTTTGTTAAGAGAAGGGAGGTTTCAGATGTTTTGAAATGGTAAAAAGGGTAAAATGACAAAGAAATGAAGGGGTAAAAGGGGAATTAGCTAACTAAGCTAGGGCTGCCTTAGGAGGTCCTATATAAGAGCACTCTTCTTTCATTCTTGGGCAACCATTCATAACTTGAAAAACAAAATTTTTTCTGCATCCTTTTGGTCGAAAATTGCCAGTAATTGGCCTTTGGGTTTTTTTTGTTAGCAATAGTTTAAGAGTTTCAAAATATTTCTGAGTGTTCTGGGTTTAAAAATGGTTTAAGGAGGCTAAACATGGCTATGTTGATTTACTGAACTACTGATGTTGCTGAAATCCTCATCCTTTTGCTTTATCTTTATTTCCAGGTACCTCTTTGGATCTTATTGATATGTGAAGCTCAAATTTGAAATATGTTGGAGATGTAAACCTTAGTTTGGCTGAGTATCAACTTATGTTATTTAGAACCTATCCTTGTTTTGCCTTAAATTATGTTTTACTGCATGATTCACTGTATTTATTCATGCCATTGACAGTATAATTCATCTTAGTGTTGTATTTGGACTTTCGTTTGTCATTTTGGTTTTATCTTGGTTAAACTCTTTCTGTTGAGTGTTTGGGGTTTGGACTGTTATAATATGGGTTTAATTTAGATGAATAACCTTCCCTGTTGGGTTTTGTTTGAATTTGTTCAAGTTAGTAGTGATGTTCACTCTGAAATTAACTCTTATCATGACTTTGCTGTTTTGAATTTTTGTTTTAGTATCTGAATGAATTTAGAAATTACTGTTGCATTGTAATAATTAGTTTAAATGTCTGAAGTACTCCATTGTTAGAATCGCTATATGTATGAGTTCAACATCAGCCATTAGCAATTTCGACTTTTAAATGCATGTGGCTTGAGGATTCGTTGACCGTATAGTGTTCTAATGTTCTGCAGTTTGGATTTAAATTAAATGGTGAATATATCTTATTTGATTTAATGAGATTGTTTTAGTTTAGTGTAGATTAGTGTTTGGGTTACTCAAAGTGTAACAGATGCTTGAAGGGTTACAGAACAAAAATGCTGAACCATATCCCTTAAACGGCCAGGCCTACTAAATGGCTCAAGTGAGACTGCCTGGCACAAATCAGGCCCGTGTGTCTCAGGCCCCTTCTTTTCCATTTTGGGTTTGCCTCCAAGGCCCAATGCTCTTGTCATTTTTCAGTAAATTTGGTTGCCTGACTTTAATAGCTCAAGGAACTTGTACGCCGGTCCATTTCTCTGAAGCAACCCTTGGCCCAATTGTGCTCACAACAAATGACCCTATTGAATTCAAATTGTGCAAATGCAACATCCTTAGGCCTAGTTTAAATATGACTCTCAGATAGATTGAGGTGTGCCATTTAACCAAATCACCTATGGCCCTCACAAATACTTTAATTAGATATTAGAATGAACATTCGTAGAGAAGCTTTTAGGCGCGTTTAAAATACTATTGTGATTGTGTACACGTTCGTGTGACATAATCATAATTCTAAGAACCAATTCGGAGTATGCGTTCACGCAACTTCGGTCAAACTTTCTTAATAATAAAATTTGTTTAAATAGGCCTCTGAATTAAATTTAGTCCGAGGCGTGCTATCCACATTTAATCATATATGGCCCTCGTATTAATTTAGATATAAAAATGACAAATGTTCATAGTTTTCTTTAGGCACGTTTAATATACTATCGTGGTTGTGGACATGTTCGCATGACATGATTACGATTTTTAAAAATAAAACTGGAGTATGCGTTCGCGCAACTTCGACCAAAGTTTCTTAATAATAATAAAGCGTTATTAATTGTGGACACGTTTGCGTGACATGATTTTGACGCACCAAACAAACGGGTACACGTACGCGTGATGCGTTTCAAGATAATTTCCTAATTAAAAGCGGCAAATGCATATAGGTTCTAAAATTAGTAATTACACAATTTGATTTAGCCAAGTATGATCAAAGCGACCGTACTAAAACCACGGAACCCGGGAATGCCTAACACCTTCTACCGGGTTAATAGAATTTCTTACCCAGATTTCTGTGTTCGCAGACCGTAATTAGAGTCAACTTTCCTCGATTAGAGATTTTAAACCGGTGACTTGGGACACCATAAATATCCCAAGTGGAGACTTTGATTTTAAATAAATAATCTCGTTTCGATTGTCACTTAAATTGGAAAACTCTCTTATTTTCCCTATTGCAGGGCAGTAAAAAGGAGGTGTGACACTATGCAACATGTTTAGAGTAGAAATTCCTATTTATTCATGAATAGAACTGTAGATTTCTTTCTTAAGACTGTTGTGTGTTTACTTTGGGACTAGGCATCGATATTCCGGGAGATTTCCCTACATATTTATGATTCGGACTACGGGACGATATCCCGGGAGATCCTCTGCACATTTACGTTTGGGACTACGGGATGATATCCTGGGCGATCCCCTATTTCTATCTCTATGTTTTGAGTTGTTTCTTTCTATGACTTCCTTCTTTATCGACTGTTAGTATTTTAATTGTACTGTCACATTTTTTATTGTTTTATCTTGTTATATATATACATACCCTGACATTCCTCGTCACTACCGACCGAGTTTAGACTTGGCACTTACTGGGTACTGCTATGGTGTACTCATGTACTCGTGCCCTTTCTTGCATATGTTTTTCGTCTGCAGATCCAGGTTCTTCTGCTCAGCCATTCCACCAGTGAGGCGAGGCAATTTTCAGAGACTTCAAGGTATATCAGCCGCGTTCGTAGACTGAGAAGTCTCTCTCTATTCTCCCTTTTAGATATAGACCTTCTGTTATTACTTTTGTTTATACTTCTGGAGTTACAAAACTATGTATTTCCTCTTGTTTGTGATTCATGAGACTCCGGGTTTTGGTAGTGTTGTTATTGGTCGAGAGTGTTATTAATGTATATGTCGAGCGGCATTTTAAACACTTTATCTATATTTACCTGTTGGATGGCTAGTTGTACTTTTAAATTCCTTTTTCTGCAAATTGTTAGGCTTACCTAGTCGTATAGATTAGGTGTCGTCACGATAGTTCACGGAGGGAGAGCTTGGGTCATGACATAGTAGAACGCCGAGTTGTGATATTGTTGTTCCATGCAGCCTAGTGTAATAAGCATGTCGGACCCTTTAATTGTGATATTATCATCGAGCGCGACTTGTTATTTTTTGTCAACGCTCTTGCCCACGGAAAATACATAAAATCAAAAGAGGAATCACGTAAAAGGGAAAAATGAGCATAAAGTTATGTCGTTTAAAGTATTTACACTTTCACACCAAAAGCGTAACGAGGAAAGGTATTATTATAGTGTATGGAATGTCGGATGCGATCATACCAGCACTAACGCACTGAATCCCATCAGAACTCTGTAGTTAAGCGTGCCTGGGCGAGAGTAGTACTACAATGGATGACCCCCTAGGAAGTCCTCGTGTTGCATCCCTCTATTTTGCAAAATTTGTATCCTACTTCTTTTAATATATCAACGGTAGATCTAATAAATTCACAAATGAGTTTTACGCATTATAAATGATATTGTTTTACATGAAATAATAATTTTTTTTTAAATAAGATAATTATGAAAAATATCAAAAACGCAATATAAAATAAATTATGAAAATAAGAATAATATTTAAAAGGTAAATATTGTAGATTACGATTACCAACCATGACCTTACAGGCTTAACACTGTTACACTTGACATGCCACTATGTCTTGGCCTCGAAAGTAACATCAGGAAAATGTCGAGTTGCGATTTCGTCGTTCAATGCAGCCTAGTGTAATAGGCATATCGGGCCCTCTAATTGTGATATTATCGTTGAGCACGGCTTGTTGTTTTTGGTCAACGCTCTTTCCCGCGGAAAATACATAAAATCAAAAAAAGAATCGCGTAAAAGGGATAAATGAGCATAAAGTTATGCCGTTTCAAGGCTTTACACTTTCGCACCAAAAGCAGAAGGAGGAAAGGTAATATTAGCGTGCAAGGAATGTCGGATGTGATCATACCAGCAATAACGCACTGGATCCCATCAGAACTCCGAAGTCAAGCACGCTTGGGCGAGAGTAGTACTCGGTTGGGTGACCCCCTAAGAAGTCCTCGTATTGCATCCCTCTATTTTGCAAAATTTGTATGCTACTTATTTTAATATATCGATGGTAGATCTAATAAATTCTTAAATGAGTTTTACGCATTGTAAACGATAGTTTTTTATATGAAATAATAATTTTTTTTAAAGAGGATAATTATGGAAAAGATCAAAAAGGTATTACACAATAAATAATAAAAATATGAAAAATATTTAAAGGGTAAATATTGTAAATCACGATTGCCAACCACGACTTTACGGGCTTAACACCATTGCCCTTGACATGTCACTACGCCTTGGCCTCGAAAGAGGCATCCGTAAAACGTCGAGTTGTGATGTCGTTGTTCCATGCAACCTAGTGCAATAGGCATGTCAGGCCCTCTAATTGTGATATTATCGTCGAGCGCAGCTTGTTGTTTTTGGTCAATGCTTTTCCCCGTGGAAAATACATAAAATTAAAACAAGAATCGCGTAAAAGGGATAAATGAGCATAAAGTTATGCCGTTTCAAGGCTTTACACTATCGCACCAAAATCGGAAGGAGGAATGGTATTATTAGAGTGTAAGGAATGTCGGATGCGATCATACCAGCACTAACGCATCGGATCCCATCAGAACTCTGTAGTTAAGCGTGCTTGGCCGAGAGTAGTACTAGGATAGGTCACCCCCAGGGAAGTCCTCGTGTTACATCCCTCTATTTTGAAAATTTTGTATCCTAATTCTTTTAATATATCCATGGTAGATCTAATAAAATCACAACTGAGTTTTACGCATTGTGAACAATATATTTTACATGAAATAATAGATTTTTTTAAAGAAGAAAATTATTAAAAAGTTAAAAAAGGCAATATAAGAAGTTTAATTGTCTCGTCTTGGGTTTTTTTGAAATATTACTTTTTCCGGTTCTGCCTCGTCTTGGGTTTTTTGATAACCAGGAAGGAGGAAGAAGAGGATTGAAGCAGTAGTAAAGTGGATTAACAAAGTGTTTTACTCTTTAATTTCTTACCGTTTACTTTCTACTACTTCCTCCGTTTTCTTTTCTAATGCTCTATTGACTAGGGTTTGTTGTTTTCGTGAGTGTCTGAACAAATTGGTTTTGGGGTTTTATTCTAATTGGTGTCGAGAAGTTGTGGCTGAAGCTTGGGTTCATTTATTTGAGGATTTCTCGACAATCGAATTACTGGTGCTGAAGCTCGAAGAACAGCTTCAATTTTCTGGAGTTGAGTGCCTGAAGCTGTTGCGTAGCCTATGCACTCCTCGACGCATCAGATCTCTCCTCAGATTGGCTGCTGCAGCTAGCAAGAAAACTCTCTCACAAACTCCCTGTAAATCTCTCCTCAGATTTACATCAGTTAAGCTTTCATATCTTTCCAATCGAGTTGGGTTCCAATTCGAATTTGCCAGAATCATTCGCATTCCACGAATTCAGTGGTAGCGGTGATAGCTCCTTCTGGTTTTTGGGTCGTGGTATTTTCTGTGTTTTCAGGAATTCTCGGAGTATTTGGAGACAAGTTGGGCGCACGAACACTGGCAAAGGAGAGCAAATCAGCCACAGGTTTTGTTATCGGGAGTTGGTACCTCCTGTTTTACTGTTTCCCTTTTGGTGTTAGCGAAATTACTGTTACTTTACTTCGCAATAGTTAAACCTTTCAACTAGGATACTAGTTACCACTTGTTTCCTTCTTGTTTTATTTGCGTACGTTGTGCACTAGCGAGTCTTCTCTAGATTGTTGTAGGTGTAGTGGCTGCAGTCTGGGATGATAGAATAAGGGCATGTCCTCGGGTGGGGCAGAGTGGGGTGCTGGGGTTAGGGGGTGGGTCGGGTAGCAGGGGAGGTAGAGGGGGCAAGGGAGCCTATAGGTTGAGAATCGGGTCATGGAACATAGGTTCACTGACGAGTAAATCCATAGAGTTGGCGAAAATCCTGCAGAAGAGGAAGATTAATATAGCGTGTGTCCAGGAGACTAGGTGGGTCGGATCGAGGGCGAAAAACGTGGATGGGTATAAGTTGTGGTACTCTGGTATCCTGAGGGGTAAGAATGGAGTGGGTATCCTGGTAGATAGCCATCTTAGAGAGTCCGTGGTAGAGGTCAGGCGGGTGAATGATAGACTAATGACTATTAAGTTGGTGGTAGGTGAGGGTACTTTAAATGTCGTTAGCGCGTACGCACCGCAAGCAGGCTTGGATGAGGATATTAAGAGGCGCTTTTGGGAGGGGTTGGATGAGATTGTTCGTAGTATACCGCCTTCTGAGAGGTTATTCATAGGAGGAGATTTCAATGGTCATATTGGGTCATCTGCAGGTGGGTACACTGAGGTGCATGGCGGCTTTGGTTTTGGAGAGCGGAACGGAGGGGGCATTGCGCTGTTGGACTTTGCCAAGGCTTTCGATCTAGTCATTGGGAACTCGAGTTTTACAAAGCGGGATGAACATTTGGTTACTTACCAAAGTTCGGTGGCGAAGACTCAGATTGACTATCTCCTCCTCAGGAGATGCGACAGAAGGTTGTGCGAGGACTGCAAGGTTATCCCAGGTGAGACCCTCTCAACGCAGCATAGGCTTTTGGTGATGGACATTTGTATTAGAATAAGGAGGAAGAAGAGGTCCGTACAAGGACGCCCCAGGATTAGGTGAGGCGCCTTAACTGAGGATAAAGCTAAGGAGTTGGAATGAAGGTTATCGGCAATGGGAGCTTGGAGGAGTGGTGGGGACGCGAACACAATGTGGTCGACGACGACGGACTGTATAAGAAAGGCGGCGAGAGAGGTATTAGGGATATCTACGGGCCGCAATGGTGGTCACAAAGGAGATTGGTGGTGGAATGCAGTTGTCCAAGGTAAAGTGGATGCGAAGAAGGTGGCTTACCTGCGGTTAGTAGGGAGCACTAACGAGGAGGAGAAGAGAGAGAACAGTCAAAGGTATAAGGTAGCTAGGAAGGAGGCAAAGATGGCAGTGACGGAGGCTAAGACAACAGCTTTTGCTCGTCTGTATGAGGAACTAAGGAACAAAGGTGGGGAGAAGAAGTTATTCCGACTCGCTAAGGCGAGAGAGAGGACAACTCTAGAACTAGACCAGGTGAGGTGCATAAAAGATGACGACGGCAAAGTTTTGATGGGAGATGACCAGATTAAGAGGAGGTGACAGACCTACTTTCATAAACTTCTAAGTGAAGAAGGAGATCAAGATATTAGACCTGGGGAATCGAGGAATGCCGACAGTCACCATGAATTAAGTAATTGTAGGGACATTGAGATCGATGAAGTCATGGAGGCAATGCGTAAGATGAGAAGGGGCAGAGCTACCGGGCCAGACGAAATTCCGGTGGAACTGTGGAGGTGTGTGGGTAGAGCAGGCTTGGAATGGCTTGCTGCATTGTTTAGTGTTATATTAAAGACTAATAGGATGCCTGAAGAGTGGAGGTGGAGTACAATGGTCCCGTTGTATAAGAACAAAGGTGATGTCCAGAGCTGTAACAACTATAGGGGCATCAAATTACTAAGTCATACCATGAAAGTTTGGGAGAGAGTGGTAGAAATGAGAGTGCGAAGGACGGTGTCTATTTCAGACAACCAGTTCGGGTTCATGCCGGGACGATCTACCACAGAAGCTATCCACCTTATTAGGAGGATTGGTGGAACAGTACAGAGATAAGAAGAAGGATCTCCACATGGTGTTTATTGATCTGGAGAAAGCGTACGATAAGGTTCCTAGGAAGGTCTTATGGAGCTGCTTAGAGGATAAAGGGGTCCCGAGTAACTATATTAGGGTGATTAAAGACATGTATGATGGAGCTAAGACTCGGGTTAGGACAGTAGGAGGCGACTCTGAACACTTTCCAGTTATTACGGGGTTGCACCAAGGGTCTGCGCTCAGCCCATTCCTATTTGCCCTGGTGATGGATGCACTGACTCATCATATTCAAGGGGAGGTGCCATGGTGCATGCTATTTGCTGATGACATTATTCTAATTGACGAGACACGAGGCGGCGTCAACGAGAGGCTAGAGATTTGGAGACATGCTCTTGAGTCTAAAGGTTTCAAGTTGAGCAGGACGAAGACGGAATACCTCGAGTGCAAATTTGGAGTTGAGCCGACGGAAGCGGGAGTTGAAGTGAGGCTTGACTCTCAAGTCATTCCCAAGAGGGGTAGTTTCAAGTACCTTGGATCGGTTATCCAGGGGATCGGGGAGATTGACGAGGATGTCACACATCGTATAGGGGTGGGGTGGATGAAGTGGAGGTTAGAGTAGGGAGTCTTGTGTGACAAGAAAGTGCCACTGTTACTAAAAGGTAAGTTTTATAGAGCAGTGGTTAGGCCTTCCATGTTATATGGAACTGAATGTTGGCCGACAAAGAACTCATACATCCAGAAGATAAAAGTAGCAGAGATGAGGATGTTGAGGTGGATGTGCGGGCATACAAGAATGGATAAGATTAGGAATGCAGATATTCGAGAGAA
The DNA here is from genome assembly GCF_000393655.2 of Nicotiana sylvestris. Classification (NCBI taxonomy): domain Eukaryota; kingdom Viridiplantae; phylum Streptophyta; class Magnoliopsida; order Solanales; family Solanaceae; genus Nicotiana; species Nicotiana sylvestris. The sequence continues at coordinate 112,950,028 of NC_091060.1, read as the reverse complement.
GGTGGGCGTGGCCCCCATGGAGGACAAGATGCGGGAAGCAAGACTCAGATGGTTCGGGCACATTCAGAGGAGGAGCACTGATGCACCGGTGAGGAGGTGTGAGCGACTGGCTGTAGTGGGCACGCGGAGAGGTAGAGAACGACCTAAGAAGTATTGGGGAGAGGTGATCAGACAGGACATGGCACGACTTAGGATTACTGAGGACATGGCCCTTGACAGGGAATTGTGGAGGCCGAGTATTAAGGTTGTAGGTTAGGGAGAGTTGTGAATATTTCTACAGCACAATAGAGTGAGACTAGCCAGTTAGGAGTTGGACTAAGAATGTCATTGGTCGTCTATTGATGCAGGGCTTTACCTGCTAGTTTTACTATACCAGCCATTTTTTTCGTATTTCGTATTCTGTATTTCATATCTATTGTATTGCTATTATTTTATTATGCATTTTTATTATGCATTTTTATGGTACTAATATATTGGCTTCTGTTGCTTTTGAGCCGAGGGTCTCCTGGAAACAGCCTCTCTACCCTTCGGGATAGGGGTAAGGTCTGCGTACATATTACCCTCCCCAGACCCCACTTGTGGGATTATACTGGGTTGTTGTTGTTGTTGTTGTTGTTGTTGTAAAAAAAGCAATATAAAATAAATAATGAAAATAAGAAAAATATTTAAAAGGTAGATATTGTAGATTACGATTACCAACCACGACCTTACGAGCTTAACACCGTTGCACTTGACATGTCACTATGCCTTGTCCTCGAAGGCGGCATCCGTAAAACGTCGAGGTGCGATGTCGTTGTTCCATGCAACCTAGTGTAATAGGGATGTCAGGCCCTCTAATTGTGATATTATCATCGAGCGCGGCTTGTTGTTTTTCGTCAACACTTTTTCTCGCGAAAAATACATAAAATCAAAAGAGGAATCGCGTAAAACGGATAAATGAGCATAAAGTTGTGCCGTTTCAAGGCTTTACACTTTCGCACCAAAATCGGAAGTAGGAAAGGTATTATTAGAGTGCAAGGAATGTTGGATGCGATCATCCCATCAGAACTCTGAAGTCAAGCGTGCTTGGGCGAGAGTAGTACTAGGATGGGTGACACCCCAGGAAGTCCTCGTGTTGCATCCCTCTATTTTGCAAAATTTGCATGCTACTTCTTTTAACATATCGACGGTAGATCTAATAAATTCACAAATAAGTTTTACGCATTGTAAACTATATTTTTTTACATGAAATGATAAAAAAAATTAAAGAGGATAATTATAGAAAAGATCAAAAAGGCAATATAAAATAAACAATAAAAATAAGAAAAATATTTAAAAGGTAGATATTGTAAATCACGATTACCAACCACGCTATTATGGGCTTAGCACCATTGCATTTGACATGTCACTACGCCTTGGCCTCGAAGGCGGCATCTGTAAAACGTTGAGTTGCAATGTCGTTGTTCCATGCGGCCTAGTGTAATAGGCATGTCACGTCCTCTAATTGTGATATTATCAACGAGCACGGTTTGTCGTTATTGGTCAATTCTTTTGCCCGCGACAAATACATAAAATCAAAAGAGGAATCGCGTAAAACAGATAAATGAGCATAAAGTTATGACGTTTCAAGGCTTTACCCTTTCACACCAAAAGCGGAAGGAGTAAAGGTATTATTAGAGTGCAAGGAATGTCGGATGCGATCATACCATCACTAACGCACTGGATCTCATTAGAATTCCGAAGTCAAGCGTGCTTGGGCGAGAGTAATACTAGGATGGGTGACCCCCTGGGAAATGCTCGTGTTGCATCCCTCTATTTTGCAAAATTTGGATGCTACTTCTTTTAACATATCGACAGTAGATATAATAAATTCACAAATGAGTTTTACGCATTGTAAACAATATTTTTTTTACATGAAATGATAAATTTTTTTAAAGAGGATAATTATATAAAAGATCAAAAAGGCAATATAAAATAAACAGTCAAAAGAAGAAAAATATTTAAAAGGTAGATATTTTAAATCACAATTACCAACCACGACATTAGGGGCTTAGCACCATTGCATTTGACATGTCACTACGCCTTGGCCTCGAAGGCGGCATCTGTAAAACATCGAGTTGCAATGCCGTCGTTCCATGCAACCTAGTGTAATAGGCATGTCGAGTCCTCTAATTGTGATATTATCGTCGAGAGAGGTTTGTCGTTATTGGTCAATGTTTTTGCCCGTGACAAATACATAAAATTAAAAGAGGAATCGTATAAAATGGATAAATGGGCATAAAGTTATGCCGTTTCAAGGCTTTACACTTTCGCACCAAAAGCGGAATGAGTAAAGGTAATATTAGAGTGCAAGGAATGTCTGATGCGATCATACCAGCACTAACGTAATGGATCCTATCAGAACTCCAAAGTCAAGCATGTTTGGGCGAGAGTAGTACTAAGATGGGTGACCCCCTGGGAAGTCCTCGTGTTGCATCCCTCTATTTTGCAAAATTTGTATGTTACTTCTTTTAATATATCGACAGTAGATCTAATAAATTCACAAATGAGTTTTACGCATTGTAAACGATAGTTTTTTACATGAAATAATAATTTCTTTAAAGAGTATAATTATGGAAAAGATAAAAAAGGCACTATACAATAAATCATAAAAATATGGAAGACTACACAAGCCAAAACTCAACTCGGCTCAGAAATATCCAATCTACCAAACTGGTTGGCCAAGGCCTGAACATCCAATGACATCGTCCTCTTTGCTGCTGGTAAATATGCTAAGCTCCCCAAACTTTCTGCCCAACGACTCAAGGCATCAGCCACCACATTGGCATTCTCGAGATGGCAGCTCTAGCCACCTCCGCTGATGCAAGTTAAGATCCTTCTACTTGAACAGATGCTATAAACTCCATTGATCAGCGTAGATCTCACAAGGGACACCGTACAAATAGTGCCGCCAAATTATCAAGGCATGAATGATAGCTGCTAACTCAAGGTCGTGGACAGGATAGTTGTTTTCATGCACCTTCAACTTGCTAAGGAGGTCACTATTGGTGATGATGGTGCATTAAGGATGCAGGGCAGGTTAGGTGTACCCAATACAGATTGCGTGAGTTGATTCTCCAAAAGGCTCACAGTTTTCATACTCCATTCATCCGGGTGCCATGAAGATGTATCAGGACATGAGGCATCATTATTGGTGGAGGATACTGAAGAAGGACATAGTGGATTATGTATCTCGGTGTCTAAATTTCCAACATGTGAAGTATGAGTATCAGTGGCCAGGTGGGTTAATTCAGATGTTAGAGATTCCCGAGTGGAAATGGGAGAGGATCACTATGGATTTCATTGTTGGACTCCCACAGAATCAGCAGAAGTATGATGCAGTTTGGGTGATTGTGGATAGGCTGACTAAGTCAGCTCATTTCATTCCTTGATGACTACTTATTCTTCCGAGCAGCTGGCATAAGTTTATATACGCGATATTGTCAAGCTTTATGGCATGTCGTATCTGTCATCTCTGACTGGGGTACACAATTTACAACGTTGTTTTGGAGGGCCGTACATCATAAGTTAGGTACTCGAGTTGCATTGAGCACAACATTTCACCCTCAGACGGACGGACACAGTCTGAATGCACTATTTAGATACTGGAGGATATGCTCAGTGTGTGTGTGATGGAGTTTGGAGGTTATTGGGATCAGTTCTTGCCACTTGCGGAGTTTGATTACAACAACAGTCATTAGTAGAGCATTCAAATGGCACGGTGTGAGGCTTTGTATGGTAGGCAGTGTCGGTCTCCAGTGGGTTAGTTCGAGTTGGGTTAGGCTAGTCTTTTGGATACAGACTTGGTGCAGGATGCTTTGGAGAAGGTTAAGGCGATTCAGAATCGATTTCACACAGCCCAATCCAGACAGAAGAGTTATGTGGATTGGAAGGTTCGCGATGTTGCATTCATGGGTGGAGAGTGAGTCTTTCTCTAGTTTTGCCCATGAAGGTTGTTATGAGGTTCAGAAAGAAGGTAAAGCTGAGCCCAAGGTTTATTGGCACATTCGAGGTGTTGCGGAGAGCTGGGGAGGTTGCTTATGAGCTTGCCTTGCCTCCCCGTCTAGTAGGAGTTCATCCGGTATTACATGTTTCTATTCTTCGGAAGTATCACGGTGATCCGTCTCATGTGTTGGATTTCAGCTTAGTCTAGTTGGACAAGGATCTACCTTATGTTGAGGAGGCAGTAGCTATTTTGGATGCGAAGGTTCGAAAACTGAGGTCAAAGAACATTACTTTAGTGAAGGTTTAGTTGAGGGGTCGGCTAGTCGAGGAGGCGACTTGGAAGGCCAAACATGATATGCACAGCTGTTATCCTCATCTTTTCACCACTTCAAGTATGTCTCTATGCTCGTTCAAGAACAAACGATTATTTTAAGAAATGGAGGATGTAACGACCTGGCTGGTCATTTTGAGAGCATTAACCTTGATCAACTAATTACTGCTTATGTAACTTGCTGGGAGGTTCTGGTTTTTGGTTTTGGAATGATTTGGGACACTTAGTCCCTAAAACAAAAGCTTGAGTTCTAGGATATTTCACCGTTGTTGGAGCTGTGTGAAGACGACTCCAGATCGGAGTTTCATTTGTTCAATCAGACGTGATTTGATAGGTTTTGTCATCAGTTGTAGAAGTCTGAAGTTTCAAAGTTCATTATGTTTGAATTTGAGGGTGATTCGTGATTTTAACTTTATTTGATGTGATTTGAGGGCTCGACTAAGTTTGTATGGTGTTATAGGACTTGTTGGTATGTTTGATTGAGGTCCCAGGAGCCTCGGGTGGATTCCGGGTGGTTAACGGGAAAAAATTGGACTTGTGGAAGTTGCAGAATTTCTAGTGTTTCCAGTTAGTGGTTTCCTTTTTCGCATTCACGAGGGGAGTTCGGCGTTCATGAAGAGGAGCTGGAGGCAGGTGAGGATTTGTGCTTCGTGTTCGCAATGAAGTCCCAGCGTTCGTGAAGCTCTTAGGTTATAAGACTATGCATTCGTGATGAGGGTCCCGCGCTCATGTAGAGGAAGCTGGTCAAATGAGACTCTAGGGAATTTGCCTACGTGTTCTCGATGATAGTCCTGTGTTCGCATAGGTTTGGGTAAGCTTCACGTTCGCTATTAGGACATCGTGCCTTTACGCTCATTTATCAATTTTACGCAATTCCTCTTTTGATTTTATGCATTTTTTCGGGCAAAGGTATTGACCAATAACAACAAACCGCGCTCAACGATAATATCACAATTAAAGGGCCCAACATGCCTATTACACTAGGCCACATGGAATGACAACATCACACCTCGACATTTTACAGATGCCGCCATCGAGGCCAAGGCGTAGTGACATGTCAAGTGCAACATTGTTAAGCCCGTAATGTCGAGGTTGGTAATCGTTATTTACTATATCTACCTTTTAAATATATTTCTTATTTTTATTATTTATTTTATATTGCCTTTTTGATCGTTTCCATAATCATCCTCTTTAAAGAAATTATTATTTCAATTAAAAAAATATAGTTTACAATGCGTAAAACTCATTTGTGAATTTATTAGATCTACCGTCGATATATTATAATAAGTAACTACGATAGGCCTAATATATCGATGATAGATCTAATAAATTCACTAATGAGTTTTAAGCATTGTAAATGATATTTTTACATGTAATAATATTTTTTAAAGAATAAATATAGAAAAAAATAAAAAAGGTAATATACAATAAATAAAAAATATGAAAGATATTTAAAAGGTAGATATTGTAAATCACGATTACCAACCATGACCTTACGAGCTTAACACTGTTGCACTTGACATGTCACTACGCCTTGGCGTCGAAGGAGGCATTTGTGAAATGTCAGTTGTGATGTCTTAATTCCATGCGGCCTAATGTGATAGGCATTTCGGGCCCACTAATTGTGAAATTATCATCGAGCGCAACTTGTTGTTATTGGTCAACGTGTTTGCCCATTAAATATACATAAAATCAAAAAATGAATTGCATAAAACGGATAAATGACCGTAAACTTATATCGTTTTAAGGTTTTACACATTCGCACCTAAAGCGGAAGGAAGAAAGGTATTAAACGAATTTAGAGTGCAAGCAATGTCGAATACGATCATACCAGCACTAACGCATCGGAGCCCATTAGAACTTCGAAGTTAAGTGTACTTGGGCCAGAGTAATACTAGGATAGGTGACCCCCTCGGAAGTCCTCGTGTTGTATCCCTATTTTTGGCAAAATTTGTGTCTTACTTCTTTTAATATATCCATGGTAGATCTAGTAAATTCACAAATGAGTTTTAAGCATTGCAAACAATGTTTTTTACATGAAACAATAATTTTTTAAAAGAAAATAATTATGGAAAAAATGAAAAAGACAATATACAATAAATAAGGAAAATAAGGAAAATATTTAAAAGGTAGATATTGTAAATCACGATTGCCAACCACGACCTTACGGGCTTAACATTGTTGCATTTGACATGTCACTACTCCTTGGCCTTGAAGGCGGAATTCGTAAAACGTCTAGTAGCGATGTGGCCGTTCCATGCGGCCAAGTGTGATAGGCATGTTGGGCCCTATAAATGTGATATTATCGTCGAGTGAAGCTTGTTGTTATTGGTCAATCCTTTTGCCCGCAAAAAATACATAAAAGAAAAGGAGAAATCGCTAAAACGGATAAATGAGCATAAAGTTATGTCGTTTTAAGTCTTTACACTTTCGCACGTAAAGCGGAAGGAGGAAAGGTATTAAGAGAATTTAGAGTGCAAGGAATGTTGGATGCGATCATACTATCACTAATGCACCGAAACCCATCAGAACTACGAAGTTAAGCGTGTTTGGGCGAGCGTAGTACTTGATTGGTGACCCCCTCAGAAGTATTTAAAAGGTAGCTATTGAAAACCATGATTACCAACCACGACCGGCGATTTTAGGCCTTTAATAGCTTCACTTCATGTTTTATGACTTGTACACAAAGTCAGAATCGGATTTCGGGCGGTACGAAGTTGATTCAGATAAAAAATTCTCAATTCGGAAGCATTAAGTTGGAAGAGTTGATCAAGGTTTGACTTTTGAGTAAAAGACCCCGGAATAGGTATTTGAATATTCCAATAGGTTTGTATGATGATTTCAGACTTGGGCGTATGTTCGGGTTGAGTATCAGATGGTTCGAAGTCATTTTGGCGCTTATTGTGGAAAGTTGGCATTTTAAAGGTTTTAGAATTTCCTAAGATTGGTTTAAAGTGAAATTTGATTTTATTGATGTCTGTTTGGGATTCCAAACCTTGGAATAGGTTCGTATCATGATTTATGACTTGCACGTAAAGTTTGGCGTCATTCTGAAATGTTTAAGTGTAATTCGACCCTCTTCGGCCAAGTTTAAAAGTTGAAAGAAAGGTTTTAATTGTTAATTCATTGTTTGAATGTTTTATAGTGTGATTTGAGGCCTCGAGCAAGTTTGCATCATGTTTTGGGAATGGTTGGTATGATTGGACGGGGTAACGGGGGCCTCGGTTGTATTTCGGATGGGCTACGAGTCATTTTGCTATGTTTGAGCTATTGTTTCTGAGATTTGGTGCATCCTTCTTCGCGATCGCGAAGAAAGGGTTGCAATCGTGAAGAGAAAAGTGTTGTTCCAGGCCTTGTGAATCGCGATCACGGAAGGAAATTCGCGATCCCGTAGAAGGAAATTTTGCTTTCAGTGGTCTAACTTCAAAAGCTTCTATTTTACAATCTATAAGGAACTTGGTGATACTCCGAAAATGAAAGTTGTATCCCTTTGAATCCAAATTTCATAAAATCAAACTATTTATCATTTAGAATTCTATTCAAAAAGTTATGGCCATTATACTGAAGGGTATCTGTAAAAAGAAAACATTTGTACATCGCGATCGCAAAAATTTGGCCACTATTGTGATGAAGGAAATGATGCTAAACTTTTGTTAACCATGATCACATGGATAATGACAGGTGTATTAAACATCTAATTTCGGAATTTTGAGCTTATTTCATCACTTTTAAGTTCTTAGAGCTCATGTGATTTGGGGTGATTCTTGAAGATCGTCTTTTCCAAATATCGTAAGGTAATTATTCCTACTTGTTTTGAGTTAAATACATGGGTTATATATGGATTTTATGATGGATATTTGATAGGAATTTTGAAAGTTTAGGAAGAAAACCTGGAAATAGTATTTTTTTGACCATGAAATTGGACAAGGAATTAGGAATAAATTATATATTTGAGTTCGTGGTATTATGGGTAATGTTTGTCTTCGAAACTTTTTGAAATCTGGGCACGTGGGTCTGAGGGTTGACTTGGTTGAATTTTCATCAGAGTTGAAAATTATTATAAATTGACTAATTATGAGTATGGGAGTATATTTTTATTAATTTGCACGTTGTATGACTAGTTTAAGACCGATAGACATTGGTTTGATATGTTAGAGAGGCGTTGGAGCCGGTTATGGAACTTCGTTGCGAGGTAAGTCTCCTGTCTAACTTTGTGAGAGAGAATCTGCCCCGTAGGTATTAAATTGTTATATGTTACTAGTTATGGGTGCTACGTACGTACGAGGTGACGAGACTCCGTATGTAGCTAAAAGCATGTTTATGTTCAGGTAGACTTAGGAATTTATCATGTAATATTTGAACTCATTTTGCTAGATTAATTAAGTGAATTTATAATTGAAATTTATTTGGAAATGTATTAGGCCAAGCTTTATCACCTTGAGTTGTTTGGCGAGATATTTGATAAATGGTAAAAGTCTTGTTTACTTTATTCTTCTACACTTGTATTGTAAGCACGTGACTCGTAATTCGATAAGTTTCTCCCTTTCTTGTGGATCGGGCCGAACGCCTCGATAGTATGTTAAGATGCATCTCTGGTTTGCACTGGTTAACCCTCAGCAGTGTATACACCACTTTGGATTGGGTCGTACGACCTAGGCATAATCGTGCGTTATACCGCTAGCAGTCCGGATATTCACGAGATCCCCCTTCTATTGAGACCTAGAATTTTATATAGTATTCCTTATCCGTTTGAGATTGCATTTGATATTTTAGATCTGTTGAGATGGCACATGAGATTTGAGAGGTTTATATCGTTAAAAGAATTTTTTGGAAGATTATGTTAGTTACAATTTTTATCTCACTACTACTGTTGTGCTTCATATCTGTTATGAGTTATCATATTGATTTATTGGACCACTAGTAAGTGTCGATGTCAACCCCTTGTCACTACTTCTCTAGATGTTAGGCTAGATACTTACTGCGTACGCGTTGGTTTAAATACTCCCATCTTACACTTCTGCACTAAATGTGTAGGATCTGACAGGTTCATTTAATGGCCATCTTGGTGTGTAAGGGCAACTGCTGAGGAGCCTTTATGGTGACCTAATTTCTATGCTACGCATTGCAACCTACAGAGTGTTCATCTTATTTATTTACTTTATCCTTTCTATTTTATATTCCAGAAAGATGTTGTATTATTATTGCACTCTTTAATAGACGCTCACGCACTTGTGACACCGGATTTTGGGATGTTCTAGAAGTTGAGTGTGATTTTGTTTAGCATTTACACACTTTTATTATCTATTCTATTTCAATTGTAAGTTTTCATGATTTTAATGCGTTGATTTCTTTATCTAATATTCACAATTTTGAAAATAATAAAATGCATAATTAAGTTGGTAGTGCACCGTTGGCTTGCCTAACAGTAATGTTGGGCGCCATCATGACCTATAGTGGGTTTTGGGTCATGACAGCTTGGTATCAGCGCACTAGGTTCACTTAGGTCTCATGAATCATGAGTTAGTCTAGTAGAGTCTTGTGGATCAGTACGGAGACGTCTGTACTTATCTTCAAGAGGCTACATGGTTGTTAGGAGAACTTCCCTTCCTTGATTCCGCGTCGTGCGATATGGTTTCGTTGAAGCTTATGCCTTCGGTGACTTCCTACTCATTCATACGCGACGTCAGGCACTTTTAATCAGTTGGGCACTAACGAATTGTGAAAATGTTACAGATGCGGTGCAGGATCTTTTTACCTGAGTATGCAGGCAGACTAATATTGTCGTCTTGTAGAGGAGTGTTCTGTCATTTCAGCCCAATATTGATGTTTCCTATGGTTTCGAGGCTATGCACAGTGTATTGTGATGTTCATGAATTGTTATCGCGTAGTGCCGATGTGAATTGTAGGATGCTTACTTATGTGACACGGAAATGAATAGTTCGGGAGGAGGATTAATCAATTCAAGATCCATAGATTCAACATTTGATTCCAGCGAAGGAGACGCAATTAGACTATAGATGTTCAAGTGTTGGTTGATGGAGTCGCGAGATTGGATATGTCCTAATCTAGTGGAACTCTTGTTAATATTGTGGTGTCGTCATCCTTGTTTGAATGTATTGAGGCTCATCGGTGTGATGGTCTTCTTTGGTTTGCTTTCGGGGCAGGGTGTTGTGGAATGGTACCAAAGAGGCGGTTATCAGAGATGGTGATGTGTGGCGGCTTCGAGGTTGGATCCGTGCTTTTGGTGTTGAATGGTTCGAGAGGGATGATCTTTATGGTGGCTCAGAGTTGGTGGCATTTATCAGTTTGGATGCTACAAAGATGGATTATGATTTGAGGCAGTATTTGGGTAACAAAAGATGAGGAAGGACATAGTGGGAGGTGTCTCGCGAAGGTTGAATTTTTAGAGGTCGAGTAGTTCGCTACGGAAGATGGTAAACTCAGAGTGAGAATGTTAGCATATCGTATGGATTTCATGATAGGATGGTCACATGCTTCCAGAAAGCTTGGAACGATTATGGCCATGTTAAACAAGGGACTAAATTTGTATATTTCGTTCGAGATGACGGCTTTTTGCTTCAGAAGTTTGAATATCCAATTGGCATGACTTAATGCTTATTCAATTTTACACCAAACTCTACCATGTTGACATGATTTCATGTATATGTGTTCAGTCTCTCTATTAAATTGTTCATAAAATCTTGTCTGATTGGCATAAGGTTTTTGCGTTGTTCAACAAAGTATTCTTTCAAATTTCAATTTCGATCAAACCACCTCAAATCTACTCTAAATGATCTCAAATTAGAAACGAAGCCTCCAACCACTAACATAAATGACACTCAGTCACCAATTTAGTTAAATAACACCAAATCACAAAACCCACTTTATTGTCTTCAACACTTTCTAAGGACCAACAATGGAGTTTTGAGAATTTAAAGTAAATCATTATATCAGTATTTGAACTAAAAAGATTAATCACAAATTAACACTTAAACAATTTTAATAATAATCAAGCATTAATTTCAAGTTCACTAAACAATAATTTCAAGTTCCCAAAGTTGAAGAACTATGGAGATCTTAGTGTTTACCCTAAAATAGGATAACAATTGAATTTATACGCGTTTTTAAGGATACATGATATAACTTGGTACAGATTAAGAAGAATAAATTAATATTGAAATTGATGATAAAAGAATAAATGCAAACCACACGAATTGAATAGCATTGGCCCTCGAGTTCAGTCATCCTTAAACCAAAAGATGTTTCAACTAACTTATATACGGGGCAACAAGATAATGAAAGCTAGAAAATGACAGTATATTGCTTTGTATTGTGTAAGTATGATCCGTTTTACAAATGATCAGACCCCCTTTATATAGTAGGGGAGTCCTACTCTTGATACAATTCTATATGAGGTAAGAAATCTCATGATTAGCTAATTGATCAGCCTCTTCTTGATACATGTTGGGATTTCTGTCGTGATCCTCGCCCGATTGCGGATATTTTGGTTTTCTGATATTTGGCTCGATAGGCTTCCCTCGATCTTGATCGATCTCTATCTTGCTCGGTCTCGATCTTGATCGGTCTCTGGGTCACGAGATCGACGATCTAACTTTGCACCATGGTTCGATATAACACAAGGTTGAATCTTGACCTATCATATTCTAGTCTCCATTAGTCACACAAATGGAAAGCCCATCTTTGACCATATACAGATAGTCCCCTCATTTCATAGAGAGAAGATGATGAGAAACAATATAAACTTCCAAGCTCCATCTCAATAGGCCATGACGTAAGCAACGAACGTCACTGATAAACCCGATCATGACATAAGCAACAAATGGATATAGAAACGTCCCTCGATCCAGTTACCAAGGTATTAAATGCTTGTCAGTTGTTGGTCGGCCACCATGGGTTCTGAACCGCCATCTGCAAGCTATAAGTACTGTAACCTTCCTCTATTCAAACTTTATGTTCAAATCTCCTCCTTTTTTTGTTTCTTTTCAAAATCCCTCTGCTTTGCAATTCTTGCACCCAAATTTCTTGAACTTTTAGCAAGCCACATACCATTCTAACTCCATTTTCTTTTTCTCTACAATGGCAAAAACTTATAAGACTGTGCCACAAAAGGATTCCACCTCTTCATCACGGCCCGTCGGCAAAGGAGCTAAGGTAGAATATCCCCTTGAGGATTTCATTGCGGTACGGTGCCCTACTATTGTCAATTTTATGATTGAAAAGACCTCCTCGGTACCGAGTTGATGTGAACCGGTATCAAGGTACATATACATAATAACCAATGATCTCCTTACCAAAGTTAAAGAGGATTGCTACTAGGTTGATAAGCATGTGGTGGTACCTTCGCCCAAGGAATAGATCACTACCCATGTGGAGGGTTTTCTTAGTGTTTACGCTTACCCCTTCACGTTGGGTCCCTAAGACCCTGTAATTGTCGCCTTCTGCATAAGGGTACGACATGACCCTTGGCCAGATCCATCCTTCCTTCTGGAGAATAGAGATTCTCATCCGATTCTTCATAAGGAAAATCGAGGGATGTCCCTTCACCCTCGATCAACATATGCGCCTTCACAGTCCCCGACTCTATCAAGTAGGGTTGATCAAGATTGCTCGTCGGGCAATCAAGGCCCCGTTCTTGAGTATAGACGAGGCTGGAGGCCGAAGTTGGATGGGCCGATTTGTTCAAATAAAGACTCCATACTTGATCCCTATCGAAGACATGCAATTTACTAAGAAATAGAGCATAAATCATAAGTTGTACTTTTCCTTGAATGTTTAATCTTGTTGCTCTTCCTCTTATCTTCTTTATCGATGTTCTTGGTGTTGTAGCTGTGGCCTAGGTGCTGGACGTAGTTCCTGAACTCAAGGAATGGTTTGAGGGCCTGGTATCACAAAGACCATATTCCAAGCGTGCTTGGATGGAATTATCGAAAGGTCGATGGTAGGCCCGCAACCATGGGAAGTTTTCTCCTCCGATTCAAAACTGTTTGATTTTCCCCTTGTACTTTTGCATTCTTATCGCTCGGTTTCTTTCGTAGGTCACCCCACAGACGTTTCCATGAGGCCTCCATCTGATGATGAGGATGTGCTTATCAAGTCCTTACTCCAAAGTAGGGTGATGAAAAAAAGAGGAAAAGGTCTCCGAGTTCCCCGAACACGGAAAAGATGAAACCGAAGAAGAAGAAGAAAAGATCACGCAAGCCCACGAGAAGCATCGGCATTCTATCCTTGGACTCAGTCCATCGATTAAGGGATGAGTTCAATGAAGAAGAAGAGGAAGATAAATCCAAGTTAGTGGCCCGTTTACGGGCTGGTGTCACGGTACAAGAAGTTCTCGAACCGGCGGGTACTGAAGTTGAACTATCCCGATGTGAGGAGGTCGGTTCCAAGCTAAAAAGAGTTGAGGCCATTCTTCCCTAAGCTAGGGGTCAAGATAGAAACCGGTGGTAATGCGTTTCAAGCGCCAGAAAGTTCCTCGAGAGACGAGCTTGGAATGATCGACATCAGTGGGTCCCCTCAAATTTCAGATGCCATGATTTATGAGACCGGTATATTAGATAGCCATTCTTTAAGGGGCCTCATGGGCAACTAATATCCACGGGTTCTTGGATGGTTCGAGTCCACAGCTTCGAATGACGTCATCGGGCTTGGTGACCTGCCAGTTCCAAGGAAAGTACCGTCATTGGGTGCCGCTGGGTCTTCATCGAGCCCAAAACTGGTGGATCGATTCCGGCCCCAAGTATTAACCCTGACCATAGGCAATCAATAACTTTTTCTGTCCCGGAGGATGCCTAGGTTTTTTCTGCCCTCATGGGGGTTGCTAGTTAACTTTGGTGCTTGGTGACCGAAAAAGATCAGGCAGTGATGGACAAGGTGGAAACCCCTTGCCTATTCAATGAATCCCAACAAGCATTAAATCAGGTATCTTTTTGTGTGTTTCTTCTCATATATACTAAATTTTAAAGTTGTAAATAACCATAAATTCGGTGTTGCATCATTAGGCTTTCCTTCGATACCGGAAGGAATTAACTCACCACGAGGCCGAGGTTCGGGACCTCATTAAGAAGAGTGACACCTACAAGATTCTCAGTGAAAAGCTTCAGGCCGATTTGGTAACCGCTCAGGATGAGCATGTCGAGATGGCCGAGCAGGTATTTTTAGTGCTTTACGATAGTGAAAATGAATTGAAGATAGTAATAACGATCCGATCTTGCACGTCAGGCAAAGGCCTGAACAGATCTGGGAGCTTCAGGCACAGGTAGATACAATTCAAGATGAGGTTGAGAAGTTCAAGAAAAATATGGACATATTAGCCTCAAAAAGGGAAGCCACCCAAGCACAACTGTAGTCGGCCTAGACCCAGCTCCGAGCTACAAAAGAGAAGGCCTTGGTGTAGGTCAAGAAAATCGAGGAGCTTCAATACCAATTGGACTTATCTATTTCTGATAGGGAAAACTTTGCCAATGAACTCGAGGTGGCCAAATCCGAGGCGGCCGTGGACAATACCAAAGGCAATGCTAAAGTGGCACAATACAAGGTTGACGTCGAGGTCATCCAGGCACAGGCCAAAATCATGGTGGATCATGCAAGGTGGAAAGCTTTAAGGGAAGCCCTCGAGGGAGTCCATGCTTAGGGCTTCAATATACTGGCTGAACTTGAGATTGCCAAAGCAGAAGAAGCCAGGGCTTGGAAATTGGCCTTTCCCGAGGAAGATTCAGAGAGTTTAAGCAAGTCTAAAGGCAGGGAAGATCCCGAGGGTGAAGATGCTGCCTCCGATGAAGACCAGGCCACTTAGGCCTTTATATTTTTTGCTTTCTTTTGCATCTTTTTGAGGCCATTTAGGCCATTGCAAAATTTTTGAATTAAGCCATTTTGGCCTCTGTAATAGACTATTGGGTAAATATATACAAGGCTTTCTTTTCCCTTTTGGTTTTTGAACTTTTCCTTTTCTTTATTACTTGTATTCACAAAGGCCGGAGTGCCTTAGTATAAAATAGCTTAGGTTGTACAAGTTCGAACAACCCTTCCTTTACATTATTTTTATTTTGAGTCATCTTGAAGGTTTGATGTTACTGGGAACCTTCTCCCAAAGTAAGTATCTCAGACTATAGTTTGTCGAGGGTAGCCTTTAAAACCGGTTATAAAAATTTCGAAGGTCTATTTTTTGTTACGGTTCTCGGACGTCTTCGCTCCATGTTAATGCGGCCGTAGCCTTTTAATTTGGGCACAACACAGTGAGCTTACTCTCCCGAGTTATCCAAGCTTTCCTAAGATAAAAGTCCCCAAGTGGGTATGGCCGTGGCCTTTAAATTTTGGGGGTTGCCTAAGAGGTTTAATTACACCAATAATTAATAGTTCGATCTGTTCGAGTTTGTTTTTCGGACGGCAGTCCCTGAGTGTAGACGTGATCATTTGAACTCTGATTATAATCGGCCCTTGAGCTCGTTTCTTTAAGAGATTGAAAGTACCAAATTGTAAAGTAGAAAATTTTCTAAGACATAAGGTAATTGAAAGGGAAGTACTTCTCTTTATTCTTGTGAAAAATAGTCATACATGCGTACATATTTTATACAAGAGCTCGAGCAAACTATGTGGGCAAGGTTCGTTTGACTGTTAGGCTCTTACAGCAAATCTTACCTATCGAGACCCTTCTATTACGAAGTAATTTCCTAACAAATAATCGATATCCAAGGGTAATGCCCCAGTATTCGAGGATGATTGTAGAGGAACCTCGGATACTGTTAGTGTTGTCTTCGACACCGATTCATGATCAGCCTTTGATTCTAAGTTAGCAAGATCTACTTTTACCTCGTTAAAAACCTACCGAAAACCCCAATTGGGACAAAAATGGTTCAAGGGAAAAAAAGTGCAACACGTGCTTTCAGACCTAAAGACTTCGTGCCACTCCTTGTCGACCACCTGAAAGTGTTAGTCCGAAAATAAGAAAAAATGAAATGGGGTCGTACCTTAGCAGTAATATCATTTATGGTGAGTTACGTTCCATTTGTTCTCCGTTTGTCATTTCGAGATTATAGGATCCCTTCCATGTGACCTCAAGAATCTGGTATGGTCCTTCCCAACTCAGACCTAATTTTCCTTCGTTCAGATTCTGGGTGCATAGTGTGACCTTACTTTGTACTAAGTCCCCGACATTGAAGTATTGAAGGTTGGCCCTTCAATTGTAATACCTCTCGATCTGTTGCTTTTGGGTGGCCAATCGAACAAGGGCAGCTTCACGCCTTTCATCTAATAGCTCTAGGCTCGTATTCATGGCATCGTCATTAGATTCCTTTGTTGCATATTAAAATCTGATACTCGGCTCAACGACTTCTACCGTATTAGAGCTTCGGTGCCATAAACCAATGAGAATAGGGTAGCCTCGGTACTGGACTTCGAAGTTGTGCGATATGCCCAAAGAACTTCGGGCAGAACCTCTTTCCATTTTCCCTTGGCGTCAGTCAACATTATCTTGAGGATTTGGATTATGGTTTCATTGGTCGATTCAGTTTGTCTGTTCCCACTAGGGTGATAAGGTGTCGATAAGATCCTTTTGATCTCATAGTCTTCGAGAAATTTGGTCATTTTACTGCTGATTAACTATTTTTTGCTGTCACATACAATTTTGGATGGTATCCCGAACCGACATATGATGTGGTCCCAAATGAAGTCAATGACTTCCTACTCCTTGACCTTCTCATGTGCATGTGCTTCAATCCACTTAGAAAAATAGTCACTCATAAATAAGACAAATTGAGCCTTATGAAAGAGGGTCGACGATGTTCATCCACCATTTCATGAATGGCTATGGAGATAAGACCCAATGCAACAGATCCCCGGCTTGGTGAATCATCAGAGCATACCTTTAGCACTTGTCACATTTTCCTACGAACTCTTTTGCATCCTTTTCCATGTCGATCCAGTAATAACCGGCTCTGATCACCTTTTGAACAAATGATTCGACACCTGAATTATTACCACAAGTGCCCCTTGTGAACTTTACGTATTCGATATCTCCTAGTCCCATACATATTGCTAGTGGGCCATCGAACATTCTCCTGAATAAGGTTCCATATTCGGACAAGCTGAATCGGGCTACCTTTGTGCGCAGGGCCCTCGATTCCTTAGGATTTGAAGAAAGTTTCCTGGTCTTCAAAAACTCCATGTATTTATTTCTCCAATCCTAGGTTAAACTTGTGGAGTTTATTTCGGCGTGACCTTCCTCTACTATCGACCTTATGAATTGTAAGACTGCCCCCGAGTTGATCTCGTCGTCCTTGACCGACGACCCTAAGTTTGCAAGGGCATCAGCTTCACTATTTTGATCTCGCGGCACGTGCTGCAAGGTCCACTCTTTGAAACGATGTAACGTTACCTATAACTTGTCTAGATACCTTTGCATTCATTCTTCTGTGATTTCGAACGTTCCGTTTACTTGGTTTACTACAAGGAGGGAGTCACATTTAGCATCGATCACCTCTACCCCCAAGCCTTTGGCTAGTTCGAGACCTGCAAGCGTGGCCTCATATTCGGCCTCATTGTTAGTCCATTTTACAATTCTAATAGATTGTCTAACTATATTTCCTATGGGTGGCTTCAGTACGATGCTAAGTCGGGACCCTTTTACATTCAAGGCACCGTCAATAAAGAGGGTCCAGATTCCCGAAGAAGTTCCCGAGTTTACAAACAACTCTCTTTCGACTTCGGGTATTAGGGCAGGCATAAAGTCGGCCACAAAATCTTCCCAAATTTGAGATTTAATGGTTGTTCAGGGTTGATATTCGATATCGTACCCGCCGATTTCTATGACCCATTTGGCCAATCGTCCCGAGAGTTCTGGTTTATGCATTACATTTCGTAAAGGGTAGGTTGTCACAACACAAATAGGATGGCACTAAAAATATGGTTTCAGTTTTTCAAGAGGCACTTGGAAAGGTGAGTGCCAATTTTTCTAAGTGAGGAAATCTAGTTTTGGCCATACTTAAGGTCCTGCTAACATAATAAATTGGAAATTGTGTACCTTGTTCTTTCCGGACTATGATTCCACTTACCGCTATTTCCGATACTGCTAGATACAAGTATAGTCGTTCATCTGCCCTTGGTGTGTGAAGAAATGGAGGGCTCGATAAATAGCGCTTAAGTTGTTCTAAAACCTATTGGTATTCCGGGGTCTATGTGAAGTTGCTTTTCTTCTTCAGCAACGAGAAAAATCGATGACTTTTATCGGAAGACCTCGAGATGAATCGCCCTAGTGCTACAATGCACCCAGTTAGCCTTTGTATGGCCTTGACATTATCCACTACTGTGATATCCTTGATAGTTTTGATCTTGTTGGGGTTGATCTCGATTCCCCGATTGGAAAACATGAACTTGAGGAATTTACCCGATCCGACTCGACTCCGAACGCACATTTTCTGGGTTTAACTTCATGTTTTACTTCATCAATATACTTATGGTTTCCTACAAATGATTTTAATGGTCCTCTACTCGCAAGGGACTTAACTAACATAACAACAATGTAAACTTCCATGGATTTCCCTATTTGTCCTTTGAATATTCAGTTTACTTATCGTTGCTAAGTGGCACCGACATTTTTTAATCCAAATGGAATTACATTATAGCAGTATGTGCCATACTTAGTGATGAAAGATGTCTTTTCTTGATCATCCGGGTCCATCCGTATTTGGTTGTACCCGGAGTAGGCATCGAGAAAATTGAGGATCTTGTGGCCGGCCATGGCATCGATCATTCCCAAAACTATGTTTTGGGAATTATATGAAGGATTGAATGAATTGCATATTTGATTTACTCATGTGATTTACTTGTACTTGCTTGATAGTTCTTTCTAGTAAAATGGTGTTTAGTTATACATACTAGTGCTATTCGATGGCACTAATGTTCCTTTTGCCGGGGGCGCTACATTTTTTTTATAAAAGTAGGTGGCTCCATTGCAGAGAGTGCCGATTGCGCATAGCGGAGTACCTTCTTCTCAAAGTCTTGGTGAGCCCCTTTCTCCTTCAAGGGGTTATATTGTACATCTTCTTATTTTGAACTTTCAGTTTTGAGGTATAGCCGGGGCCTTGTTGCCGGCATTGTTATCACGTCCTTTGTATCCTCAGGGGCTCCGTAGACGTTTGTGTGGGTTATGTATAGGTATTGGATAGGTCAATGGACCATGTTGTAACCTTGTACTCTTGCTTTCTTATACAGTATAACTTGTATGGAACCTTGGAAGTTTAACCACGTTTTAAATGTTGTGATATAAAATGAACTTAGATGTTAAATGTACTATCTTTTCTAGTTTAAATAAAGGTAAGCATGGCTTCCTTATTCCTATCGAGTTGGGTAGATAGCGGTTGTTAAGGCTTGCTCAGTTTGGTTCACTCGATTGAGCGCCGGTCGCGCCTCCCGAAGTTGGGGCGTGACAAAGATCGGACCAAGCAACAATCCATATTAGCTGTAAGAAATTTAATGAGTTTTTTTCAGAGCTCAGGCGTTAACCCCCTGCCCAGGTATACCTTTCAATCGGGCAGATAATCAATCGGCACGACCTGCTCCAGCTCTTTGACCGTTAATTTGGTGGCATCGAAATCATCGGCTATAAAGGATTGAGGAACCCCGTAATCATCATCTTCGTCAATCCCTTGTTTGTCCGATTGGGTCGAGGCTAGCATCGATGATTGCTATTTGTCTTCCTGTTTTGCTTTTGAACCTGAGCCCTTTGTCGATAAGAGTGTTGATATTGGAATTACTTCATTGAAGGCAAACATCTCCCTTGCGGCGGGTTATTCTCCATAAACCGTCTTTATCCCTTCTGGTGTTGGAATTTTTAATACTTGGTGAAGGGCCGAGGGCACGACCCTTATATTGTGGATCTACGGTCTCCCGAACCGGTGTTATATCTCATGTCCCCCTTGATTACATAAAATTTGGTTTCCTAGGTGGTATCGGCTATGTTTACCAGCAACTTTATTTCTCCCTTAGTAATTCGTTTAGCACTCGGGCCGCAGGTACGATCTAGTACTGTAGGCCAAGTTGTTCTATGACCCTCGACGAATGATGTTGGCCGAGCTACCTGGATCAATTAGTACACATTTAACTCGATTCTATTCATGAGTACAGAAACTACCAGTCCATTATTATGGAGTTGAATGATCCCTACCGCATCCTCGTCGTTGAAAGATAGAGTCCCTTATGGTATGTAATCTTGAGTCTGTTTTTCCCTTGTGATTGATACTTTGGTGTATTTTTCGATGATCATATGGATTAGGGCTGTTCATTTGGATTGGATATCTGAAATCTGAATCGATCCATTCAATTTCAGATTTCGGATTGTGTTTATTAAAATTTCGGATTTTGGATCAGATTCGGATTGGTATAATTTTAATAGATCTGATCCGAAGTCCGAAATTATTAGGGCATGTATAATTACTAAAATTTAATTTCGGATAGTTAGTACTTGTTTTACATTTTCCTTCAAGTTATTACTTTTACAATTGATGGATTTAGCTATATTGGCACCATAGTACTCTTATAATTCCAGAAACATGAATTTTTCTTATTGTATTGCCTCTTTTACAAAGAAAATATACATATGAATTTGCAACATTAAGGCATAATAATTCGATTCGAAATCCGAAAATCCGATCTAATCCAATATGATATGATATTAATTCGGATCAGATTCAAATTGTATTTTTAGAATCGGAAATCCGAAATCCGATCCGAATGTGCTAAATTTGATCTAATCCGATCCACGCATAGCCCTAATATGGATGACGTGTTGGGGCTTGTCTTGTTTATTTTGTTTATTGAAATCTCTGTTTCTGAAATGATTCTTAGCTCGGTCGTTCAGAAATTCTTGAAGGTGCCCATTCTTGAATAACCAGGCTATTTCTTCTCTCAATTGTCGACAATTCTCCTTTCTCTGGCCATGTGTTCCATGATATTTGCATATTTGATTGGGATCCCTATGCATTGGATCAGTTTGTAAAGGTCGAGGCCACTTGGTATCTTTGATGCGTCCAATGCCCAATATGATGGCAGTTGTGTCTACATTAAAGTTGTACTCCGATAATTGTGGTGCCTCTTTGGGACCGATAGATATATCGAAGTCGTTCTTGCTCATGAGTCCTTGTGAGCTTTGACCTCGATCATTTCTTCTTTCATTTCGTGCAAAGTTTTGCTCAGGTCGCTGCTCCTATGGTCTCCATTATACAGCTAATATCGATCTTTGTTCGACGGGTCTAATAGGATAAATAGACCCAGAAGAGCCCCAAGTTGATCATCCTCGACCATGATCTTTGATTGATACCGATTATGCACATCGGCCCAAGTAACAGTCGGGTATTCTATCAAATTCTTCTTCAATTGCTATGAAGCCACTGAACTTCGAATAGTAAGTCCTTGAGTGAAGGCTTGAACAGCCCAATCATCAGCGACCGGTGTCAAGTCCATTCGTTTCATTTGAAATCGAGACACGAATTCTCTAAGTATCTCGTTGTCCTTCTACCTTATCTTGAAATGGTCCAACTTTGTGCTTTCGACCTTGATGGCCCTGGCATGTGCCTTAACAAAAGAACCTACAAGCATAGAAAATGATTCAATAGAATTAGGCGGTAAATTATGGTATCATATCATAGATCCCTTTGACAGGGTCTCCCCGAATTTTTTTAGCAAGACAGATTCGATCTCGTCATCCTCTAGATCATTCCCTTTGATTGCACACGTATAAGAGGTGACATGCTCCTTCGGATCAGTCGTTCCATTATAATTACTAATCTCGGGCATGCGGAACTTCTTGGGGATTGGCTTCGGAGCCGCACTCGGGGGAAATGTTTTTGTATGAAATTTTTGGAATCTAACCCCTTCAATATTGGTGGTGCCCCCGGGATTTGATCGATTCTGGAGTTATAAGTTTTCACCTTCTTATCATTTGCCTCGATCGTTTTTCCCCCGACACGATCTGCTTTGTCAGTTATTCAAGCATCTTCATGATAGTAGGATTGTTCTCTGATTCTTTCTCACTCGATTTCCTTGAAATTGATTCGACCCTGTATACAACTTCCTGGGATGGCTGAAGCTCGACCCTGCTCGGTGTGTGATTCTGGTTTTGAAGTTGGGTTATTACTGCCTGTTGAGCCTGTAACATTTCGATGATCACCCGCAGGCCGATCCCGCCATCTTCACCACCATGTGCGCTTTGGGCGACTGATCGAGCATCCCCACGGACGCTGCCTTCGGTATCGACGGCCAAATTTCTGTTGATGGCTATATGTGAACTGACGTCGATTGGATCTACAGCCGGAACTCCATCGAGGCGAGCCGCGGGTACATCGTTCCCTGGTGCAATATTATCATTTTTGTCGTGGTGGCCAAAATCATTGTCGACGTGTAGAGATGTTGACTGAGAGTTTGACATTTTTTTAGTGTTGTAATCAAAGATACTTTGAAGAACAAGTATAAAATTGTGCGTGTCACAAAAGTTTGTACCAGTTAACCACTAGTATCTTTAGCCCCACGATGGGCGCCAAACTATTTACCCTAAAATCGGATAATAATTAAATTTATACGCAATTTTAAGGATACGTCATATAATTTGGTACAGATTAAGAAGAATAAATTAATATTGAAATTGACAATAAAAGAATAAATCCAAACCACACGAATTGAATTGCCTTGGCCCAATCACCCTTGAACCAAATGATGTTTCAACTGTCTTGTGGACAGAGTAACAAGATAACGAAAGTTAGAAAATGATAGTCTATTGCTTTGTATTCTGTGTGTATGATCTGTTTTACAAATGAGAAGACCCTCATTATACAGTAGGGGAGTCCTACTCTTGATACAATTATATATGAGGTAAGAAATGTCATGTTTAGCTAATTGATCGGCCTCTTTTTGATACGTGTTGGTATTTGCATCGTGATCCTCACTCGATTGTGGATATTTTGGCTTTCCGTTATTTGGCTCGGTAGGCTTCCCTCGATCTTTCTCGATCTCTATCTTGCTCGGTCTTGATCTTGGCCGATCTCGATCTTGATCGGTCACTGGGTCATGAGCTCGACGATCTAATTTTGCACCATGGTTCGATATAACACGAGGTCGAACCTTGACCTATCATATTCCAATCGCGATTAGTCACACAAAGGGCAAACTCGATTTTAACCGTATACAGTTAGTAAAAAAAAGAGACGGGGAATTAGTTGAATGGTATATTAGTCCAAAAATTCTTCGTTAAACATAAAAGGGCAAGTTTTTCACATTTTATCAAAAAAAGGGGGAAAGAAAAATAAATACAATTCCATAGAGGGACAACCAGAATCAAAAAGTGGATTGATTCAAGCCAAGACTACAAATTGACCTTTAACCAAATAAAATTGCTGGACCATTATTTCTCTGGGTCCAAATCAGAGATAGGGCTCGAAAGTCCAAAGTAGTAGGAACATGTTATAAAATAAAGATGGTGAAGTAAAGATAGGTATAGACAGAAACTGATATATTATTCGACTTCAAACTCATGTACATAATGAACTGAAATCTCCTCTATTTATAGAAGAAATGAAGTTGTTGTGTAAGCCGCTACTGTACCAGATATAGATAATCTTCTACCGAGGGTAATATTTATCCATAACGGAGTACCGAAAGGATAAGCTCATTGTACGAGATATGGATAATCTTCTGCCGGTAGTAATGTTTATCTACAACAGAGTACCAAATAAACATCCATAATATAATATATTTATAACACTCCCCCTTGGATGTTTAAAAGATAATGTGCCTCATTAAAACCTTACTAGGAAAACCTCCATGGAAAAAAATCCTAGTGAAGGAAAAAGTGTACACATTTTTAGTAATACGCATTGCTAGGTGCCTCATTAAAAACCTTATAAGGAAAACCCCGTGGGAAAAACATTAGTAAGAAAAAAAGAGTGCATCACGTATTTTTCTCCCCCTTATGAAACCTTGTTTCAAATATTTGAGTCTCTGCATTCCAATCTTGTATACCATCTTCTCAAAAGTTGAAATTGGCAAAGATTTAGTGAATAAATCTATTGGATCATCACTTGAACAGATTTGTTGCACATCAATGTCACCATTTTTCTGAAGATCATGTGTGTAGAATAGTTTTGGTGAAATGTTCTTCGTTCTATCTCCTTTTATAAATCCTCCTTTCAATTGGGATATGCATGCAGCATTGTCTTCGTATAAAATTGTGGGTCTTTTCTCACACTCTAAATCACATTTTTCTTGAATAAAATGAATTATTGATCTCAACTATACACATTTCCTACTTGTTTCATGAATAGCCATTATCTCGGCATAATTTGAAGAAGTAGCAATAATAGATTACATTGTGGAGTGTCATGATATGACAGTACCTCCATATGTAAACACGTACCAGGTTTGAGATCGAGCTTTATGGGGATCAGATAAATAACTTGCATCTGCATAACCAACAATATTTGCACTATCTTTGTTAGTATAAAATAAACCCATATCAAGAGTTCCCTTTAAATATTGCAATATATGCTTAATGACATTCCAATGTCTCCGTGTAGGAGAAGAACTATATCTTGCTAGTAAATTAACAGAAAATGCTATGTCATGCCTTGTAGCATTAGCAAGATACATTAGTGCACCAATTGCACTGAGATAGGGTACTTCGGGACCAAGGAGTTCCTCATCCTCTTCTGGAGGTCGGAAAAAATCCTTATTCACTTCAAGTGATCGAACAACCATTGGTGTACTCAATGGGTGTGCTTTGTCCATGTAAAAGCATTTTAAGACTCTTTCTTTATAGGCAGATTGATGGATAAAGATCTCGTTTGCTAAATTTTCAATTTGTAGACCAAGACAAAGTTTTGTCTTTCCTAGATCTTTCATCTCAAATTCTTTCTTAAGATATTCAATTGCCTTTTGGAGCTCTTCTGGAGTTCCAAAAAGATTTATGTAATCAACATAAACTGAAATTATAACAAATTCTAATGTCATTTTCTTTATAAAAATACATGGACAAATAACATCATTTATGTAACCTCCTTTCAGCAAATATTCACTAAGGCGATTATATCATATGCGCCTAGATTGCTTTAAACCGTACAAATATCTTTGTAATCTGATTGAATACATTTCCTAAGATTTTGAATTTGCTTCAGTCATTTCAAATCCTTCAGGGATTTTCATATAAATTTTATTATCAAGTGAATCGTACAGATAAACTATAACTACATCCATTAGATGTATTTCAAGCTTTTCATGTAGTGCTAAACTAATGAGATATTGAAATGTTATGGCATCCATAACAGGTGAATATGTTTCATCAAAATCGACTCTAGGTCGTTGTGAGAATCCTTGTGCAACAAGGCGGGCTTTGTATCTTTCAACTTCATTTTTATCATTCTTTTTTCGCACAAAAAACCATTTATGACCAACTAGCTTTATACCAGCAGGTGTTTGGACTATTGGTCCAAAGACCTCTTTTTTAGCAAGTGACTTCAATTCCGATTGAATTGCCTCTTGCCATTTTGGCCAATCAGATCTTTATCGATATTCTTTGACAGATCGGGATTAAAGATCCTCACTATCTTGCATAATATTAAGTGCAACATTATATGCAAAAATATTATCCACCACTATTTCGGAACGATTTAAATTAATCCCATCACCGGTAGAACTTATTAAAAGTTCCTCACTCACTTGAGCTTTCGGTTCATTGATTTCTTCAGGTCAGAACTAATCGGATCTTGGGTCTCTTTATGAGATCCCTTCATAGTATCATTTTAATCATTTATCGATTTTCTTTTTCGAGAATTTCGATCCTTATAACCCAAAGGCCTACCACGCCTCAGGTGTGCTTTAGGTTCACTAGCTCTCATGCTAGTAGATGGTCCTACTAGGACATCAATTCGGATAGGCACATTCTTTGCAGGAATATGTGACTTAGTTATCCTTTTCAAATCAGTAAATATGTCTGCCATTTGATTTGCTATATTCTATAAATGGATGATTTTCTGGACCTCCTGATTACTTATAGGGGTACGTGGATCAATGTGAGATAATGATGAAACTTTTCACACAATCTTTCTTTTGATTTCCTTTTTCTCTCCCCCTAATTGTGGGAAAATTATTTCATTAAACCGACAATCTGCAAACCGAGCAGTAAATAAATCTCTTGTCAATGGTTCAAAATAGCGAATAATAAAGGGTGATTCAAACCCAGCATATATTCATATCCTTCTCTGTGTCCCCATCTTACTGCACTATGGTGGTGCTACTGGCACATATACAGCAAATCCAAAAATTCGTAGATGGACAATATTTGGTTCATGACCAAAAACTAATTGTGACGGAGAATATTTATTATAATTTGTTGTTCTTAGACGGATAAATGATGTTGCATGCAAGATAGCATGGCCCCAAACAGTAGTGGACAATTTTGTTTGCATAAGTAGTGGTCTTGCTATCAATTGCAGGCCTTTAATAAATGACTCTGCAAGGCCATTTTGTGTATGAACATAAGCTACAGGATGTTCAACTTTAATCCCAACTGATAGACAATAATCATCAAAAGCTTGAGATGAGAATTCTCCAGCATTATCAAGGCGAATAGTCTTTATAGGATAATCTGGGAATTGTGCCCTTAATCGAATTATTTGGGCTAATAGCTTTGCAAATGCCAGGTTGCGAGATGACAGTAGGCACGCATGAGACCATCTTGAAGATGCATCTATTAGGACCCTAAAATATCTAAACTACCCATTTGGTGGTTGAATAGGTCCACATATATCCCCATGTATACGCTCTAAAAAGGCAGGGGATTCAATGTCAACCTTCATTGGTGATGGTCTAGTGATCATTTTTTCTTAATAACAAGCATCACAAGAAAATTCGTCATTTGTAAGAATCTTCAGGTTCTTTAACGGATGCCCACTCGAATATTCAGTAACTAGTCTCATCATTATTGATCCAAGATGGCCCAAATGGCCATGCCAAAGTACAAAAGTATTTGAATCTGTAAACTGCCAGTTTACGATAGAGTGTGCTTCAATTGTACTAATTTTTGAATAGTATAAGCCAGAAGATAAAATCGGTAACTTTTCTACAATGCATTTCTGGCCAGAAATGTTCTTTTTAATACAAAGATATTCCACGTTGATTTCATCTATTGTCTCAACATGATACCCATTTCAGCGGATATCTATAAAACTCAACAAGTTTTTTCGGGACTTGGAGGAGAATAATGCATTGTCTATAATAAGTTTTGTTCCCTTAGACAGAAATATATTGGCTCTTCTGGTGCCTTCAATCAAACTTATATTACCAAAAATTATTGAAACATTTACTTTTTCTTTAAGCAAATAAGAAAAGTATTTCTGATCCTTGAATATGGCATGAGTTGTTCCACTATCAATAACACAAATATCTTCATGATTTGTCTTTGATCCAAACATAATTTGAGAATTAAGCATATTCTTCAAAATGACATAAATAAAATATATTATAGTAAACATCATTATCAAAGCATAACTTTTATTTATGTACAACAATTATATAACCATACTATCTATTACAAACAACAAATAAAATATTTACATTTCTACAGATTCACCACCAATTACATGACTTGTTTCTCCTTCTTGGAGTGCAAAGTAATCAGCTACATCCAAATGCATGAAGTCTAAATTATCTTCAGAAATAAAATTTACTTCAGCATTTTTCTCTGTCTTTTTCAGGGAGGCTTGATAAAGCTCAACCAAGGGCTTTGGCATACGGCAGGTACGTGACCAGTGCCCTTTTCCTCCACATCTATAGCACGCATTTTTTGCATTTGGTGCTTGCACCGCTTCATGCTTTTGTTCCTTCTTTTTCCACTGTTGGTGGCAAGGTGGATTCTTTGGTGCATTATTATTACCATGATTAGAGTTTCTTCCCCAACCATGGCCATGACCATGACTGGAGCCACGACCTCTTCCACGTCTAGCTTGGTGGAAGTTTGTCTCGTTCACTTCAGGGAATGGACAAGAACCAGTAGGTCAACTTTCATGGTTTTTTATTAATAACCCATTATGTTGCTCGGCTATTGGAAGATGTGAGATAAGTTCAGAATACTTTTTAAATCCCATCTCTCGATATTGCTGCTGCGAGAGTATATTCGAGGCGTGAAAAGTGGGGAAAGTTTTCTCCAACATATCATGATTAATAATATTATCACCACATAATTTCAATTGGGAAATAATTCTGAACATAGCATAATTATACTCACTTATAGATTTAAAATTGTGTAGCCTTAGATGAGTCTAATCATAACGTGCCTGTGGAAGAACGACCATCTTCAGGTGGTCATATCTATCTTTTAAATTATTTCACAGTATGACTAGATCTTTAATAGTGAGATATTCCATTTGCAGGCCCTCATCAAGGTGATGGAATAGGAATATCATTGCTTTGGCACAGTCTTCGTTTGATGCCTAATTTTTATCCATGATACTGTCTGCCAGACCCTATCACGACTCTAAATCCGGACCCGGTCGTGATGACGCCTATCATGAAATAAGTCCAGTCGACACAAACTACCAATCCATTTGAATAGTTATAATAATTCAATTTAAGTCATTAATAAGTGATAAACCCCAAAATATAGTGAAATAGATCAAATGCAGAAATAAACATAGCCCGACATTGGGGTGTCACTAGTCATGAGCATCTAAACATCTGTCTAAGAGTATGAAAGAGACTATGCAGTCTATTACAGAACTAATACAAAGGAAAGTAAGATAAGAGGGAGAAGCACTAGGTTGCGAACGCCGAGCAGCTACCTAGTGAACTCCTAACAACTTGCTGGAAGCAATCAGCCCTCGCTAGCAGGACCCGAGGCTCCTAAATCAACACACAGGGTGTAGGGAGTAATGTGAGTATGCCAACTCAGTGAGTAATAAAAGTAAAGGTAGCTGAGCGATAAGAAAATACGTAAAACACAGCAAAATACTACAAAGAGGCAGTGTAAAACCAGAATAAGGTAATAATCAGTAAAAACTCGTACAAACACCTTAGTTCAATAAAAACCTCTTTAAAACAACTTTTAGCAGTTAAACGAGTGAATGAAAAATAGTGAGAAAAGATAGACACATAGAATCAGCCTCTCGGGCAAAATACCAACATAATCAGCCCCTCGGGCTATCTCACAATCACTCGTATCAGCCCCTCGGGCAATAACATAAAACAACATCATCCCCTCGGACTATATCATATCTCACACTGGGTACCCGCGCTCACTGGGGGTGTACAGACTCCGACAAGGGTCCTTTACGACCCAAGCGCAATATCAAGCCATCTTATGGCATAATCTAACCGGCTCTCGACCTCATATCAAGTCACTTTGTGGCGTAACAACTCAGGCCCTCGACCTCATAATCATGAATCAGTATAATACTACTGCGCGTAGCCCGATCCCACAGTATCCTCACAATACTGACTCTCGGCCTTACTCAGTCAGAATCTCACAAGCCACTCGGGTAATAGTAAAACATGATGCTCAGCCCAAAATATCATTTAAAATATCAAAAATGAGAAAAGATGGATGAGTTGTGAAAATAGTAGAATATAGCATTACAGAGTACAAATACGAAGTCAAAACAGTGAGGAATAGTAGTAAAAATTCCCTAAGGGATCAAATAGTTGGCACGAGGCCCAAATATGGCATTCAGGCCCAAACATGATGATAGCAAACAATTTTCAATCAAACACGCAGTTAACCAGTCATACGAGACGGACTAAGTCACAATCCCCAATGGTGCATGACCCCACACTCGTCATCTAGAGTGTGCGTCACCTCAAAGTAGCACAACGATGTGAAATCCAGGGTTTCAAACCCTCAGGACAGCATTTACAATCATTACTCACCTCTATCCGGTCTAAACTCTAGCCCACGATGTCTTTCCCTCTCGAATCAACCTCCGGATGCTCCAAATCTAACCAAAATCATTACATAACCATCAAAATATGCTAAGGGCACAAAGCCCACTCGAAAGTAATCAAATTACAACACAAATCTCGAAATTAACCAAACTCGACCCCTAGGTCCACATCTCGGAAATTGATAAAATTTATATCAATAAACTCCTTATCTCTCCACAAGTTCATTCATATCAAAAGTACCAAAATCTAACTACAAATGACCCCTCAAACCCTTACTCAAAGGTCTCCAATCTCAAGCCCTAGTTTCTTCAATATTTACCCACAAATTTCCATAAATTTCAAGCCAAATCAATGAAATAACACCATAGAAACGAGTTTTATGATCAAAAATCTTACCTCAATGAAATCCCCTCTGATTCCTTCTCCAAAATCCCCCAAAAAGCTCCAAAATAGAATTAAAAATGGTGAAGAAATGCTAAAATCGCGAATGAGGGTTTAAAGCAGGTGCGCACACCCAGTCGCTTCTGTGGTTCCAGCTCCCCAGGGCCAATCCGCATCTGCGACCCTCTGGGCGCTTTTGCGAGCCCCCATCTGCGGTCCCCTACCCGTAGGTGCATTTATGACAGCAATACAAAATCTTCAACTGTCAAAACCCCAACTCAAAATCTTCTGTCAACCATCTGAAATCACCCCGAGGCACCCGGGACCTCAACCAAAAGCACAAACAAGTCATATACCACTATCAAAACTTATACCAATCTTCAAAACAATTCAAACAACATCGAATCAACCAAATCGCATTGAATTCAAGCCTAAGGTTCCAAAAACCTTTTGAACTCCGGTTTAGATCAAAAAGTCTATCAAACCACGTCTCAATGACCTGAAATTTTGCACACACATCCCAAATGACACAACGGACCTACTGCAATTCCTGGAGTTAAATTCCGACCCCTATATCAAAATCTCACCTATAAACCGGAAAACGCCAAAATTCCAATTTCGCCAATTCAAGCCTAAACCTACTACGGACCTCAAAAACACATTCCGATCACACTCCTAAATCCCAAATCATCGTTCGAAGCTATCCGAACCATCGGAATTCACATCTAAGCCCTTTTTTCACATAAGTCAATATCCGGTTGACTTTTCCAACTTAAGCTTACTCAAAAGAGACTAAGTGTCTCAAACCTTACCAAAACCTTTCCGAACCCAAGCCAACCAACCCGATAACACATAATACCGATGAACAAGACAATAAGAAGCAGAAATGGGAAAAACAGAGTGGTAACACATGAAACGACCGGTCGGATCGTTACATCCTCCCCCTCTTAAACAAACGTTTATCCTTGAACGGGTCAAGAAACATACCTGAAGCCTCAAATAGGTGAGGATATCTGCTCTGTATCTCCTGCTCGGTCTCCCAGGTAGCCTCCTCCCCGGGCTGACCTTTCCACTGCACTTTCACTGAAGCTATATCCCTTGACCTCAACTTTAATACCTGACTCTCCAAAATAGCTACTGGCTCCACATCATATGTCAAATCATCAGCTAACTGAACCATTCTAAAATCCAAAACATGAGACGGATCGCCAATTACTTCCGGAGCAAGGAAACATGAAATAACGAATGCACACTCGATAAGCTGGGTGGCAAAGCTAGCTCATAAGCCACCTCCCCAATCTTCCAAAGCACCTCAAAAGGCCCAATGAACCAATGACTCAATTTACCTTTCTTCCCAAATCTCATAACACCCTTCATGGGTGAAACCTTCAACAGAACCTTCTCACCAACCATGTAGGACACATCCCAAACCTTACTGTCAGCATAACTCATTTGTCTCGACTACGTTGTATGAAGCCTCTCCTGAATCACCTTCACCTTGTCTAAGGCATCCTACACTAAGTCTTTACCCTACAGCCTGGCCTTACCCGGCTCAAACCAACCAATTAGAGATCTACACCGCCTCCTATACAAAGCCTCATATGGAGCCATCTAGATACTCGATTGGTAGCTGTTATTATAAGCAAACTCTGCAAGCGGTAGAAACTGATCCCATGACCCTCCGAAATCAATGACACAAGCACGCAACATGTCCTCCAATATCTGAATAGTGCGCTCGGACTGTCCGTCCGTCTGAGGGTGAAAAGCTGTGCTCAACTCAACCTGAGTACCCAACTCTCTACACAGACCTCTAAAACTGCGAAGTAACCTGAGTGCCCCTATCTGAAACGATAGAATTTGGGATACCATGCAAACGAACAATCTCCCGGATATAGATCTCTGGTCTCACAAACGTGCACTTCCCTTATGCATCCAATGACTTCACTAATGTGAATAGGTTATACAGAAGGGTAGGTTGATTATATACTCTTATGCGCCTTCCTTCTTCGAACCTTTTGGTATGTATTGCCCCCTAACTATAGATCAGATCCATCTAGGTCCGATATAATCCTTTGTTCCATAGCCCTGGGGCTATTTACAACTAGCCAATTAAGAAGTCTTAGATGTACTAGCACTGCATCAAAGATGCAGTCATCGATTCTCCCGAGAGGTCACAATTGTCGCGAGCAAAGATATTAATGACGAGGAAGGATTTTTTGTTGAATGAAGTGCGCGGACTTGGTCAGTCGGTCCACAATCACCCAAATAGCATCGAACTTCTTCAAAGTCCGTGGGAGCCCAAATACAAAGTTCATGGTGATCCGCTACCACTTCCAATCTGGAATATCCATCTGTTGAAGCAAGCCACCCGGCCTCTTATGCTCATATTTCACCTGCTAACAATTGAGACACCGAGCTAGAAATCCCACAATGTCTTTCTTCATTCTCCTCCACCAATAATACTGTCTCAAATCCTGATACATCTTCGCGGCACCCGGATGAATGGAATATCGCGAGCTATGGGCCTCCTCCAGAATCAACTCCCAAAGCCCATCTACCATTGGGCACACATATCCGGCCATGCATCCTCAACACCCCATCATCACCAATAGTCATATCTCTGGCATCATCATGCTGAACCCTGTCCTTAAGGAAAAGCAAATGAGGATCATCATATTGGCGCTCTTTGAAGCGATCAAATAAGGAAGACCGAGAAATCACACAAGCCAATACCAAACTGGGCTCCGAAATATCCAATCTCATGAACCAATTGGCCAAGTCCTGAACATCGACTACAAGATGTCTCTCCCTAACTGAAATATATGCCAAACTCCCCATACTCATTGCCTTCCTACTCAAGGCATCAGCCACCACATTGGCCTTTCCTGGATGGTACAAAATAGTAATATCATAATCCTTTAGCAACTCCAACCATCTCCACTACCTCAAGTTGAGATCCTTCTGCTTGAACAAGTGTTGGAGGCTACGATGATCAGTAAACACCTTACAAGACACACCATACAAATAATGCCTCCAAATCTTCAACGCGTGAACAATGGCAGCCAACTCCAAGTCATGAACAAGGTAGTTCTTCTCATGGGGCTTCAACTGATGGGAAGTATAAGTAATAACTCTACCCTCCTGCATCAACACACACCCAATACCAACTCTCGAAGCATCACAATACACAGTATATGAACCTGAAGCTGATAACAAAACTAACACCTGAGCTGTGGTCAAGGCAGTCTTGAGCTTTTGAAAGCTCTCCTCACACTCATCCGACCACATGAATGGAGCACCCTTCTAAGTTAACTTGGTCAAGGTTGATGCGATAGATGAAAATCCCTGAATAAACCGACGGTAATAACCCGCCAAACCAAGAAAGTTGTGAATCTCTGTGGCTGAAGACGATGTGGGCAAACTCTGAACCGCCTCTTTCTTTTTCGGATCAACCTGAATACCCACACCATACACCACGTGCCCTAGGAAAGCCACTGAACTGAGCCAAAACTCATACTTGGAGAACTTTGCATAAAGATTCTCCTCCTTCACTCTCTGCAACACAACTCTCAAATGCTCCGTGTGCTCATCCTGACTACGCGATTACACTAGGATATAATCAATGAAAACTATAACAAATTAATCATGATAAGGCCGAAACACGTTGTTCATCAAATGCATGAACGCTGCTGGGGCATTGGTCAGCCCAAAAGACATTACCAAAAACTCATAATGACCATATCTGGTCCTGAAAGCTATCTTAAGAACATCTGAGTCCCTGATCTTCAACTGGTGATAACCTGAACGGAGATCAATCTTGGAGAACACTCTCGCTCCCTAAAGATGGTCAAACAAATCATCGATACGAGGAAAAGGATACTTGTTCTTGATTGTGACTTTGTTCAACTGCCTGTAATTAATGCACATCCTCATTGTGTTATCCTTCTTCTTCACAAATAGTACAGGCGCACCCCAAGGCGACACACTAGGCCGAATAAACCCCTTGTCAAGGAGTTCCTGAAGCTGCTCCTTCAACTCCGCTGGTGCCAAACGATACGGTGGAATAGAAATGAGTTGAGTGCTCGGCACCATATCAATACCAAAATCAATATCTTTGTCCGATGGCATGCCCGACAGGTCTGCAGGAAACACATCGGGAAAATCCCTCACAACAGGAACAAAATCAATACTAGGAGTCTCTGCACCGACATCCCTCACAAAGGCTAAGTAAGAAAGACAACCCTTCACAACCATACACTGGGCCTTGAAGAATGAAATTACCCTACTAGGAACATAATTAGTCGAACTTCGCCACTCGATCCATGGCACACCCGGCATAGCCAAAGTCACTATCTTAGCATGACAGTCCAAAATAGCATGACACAGAGATAGACTATCCATGCCCAATATAACATCGAAGTCTACCATACATAACAACAATAGATCCACTTGGGTCTCTAGACCCCCAATAGTCACCACACATGATCGGTACACACGGTCTATAACAATAGTATCGCCCACTGGTGTAGATACACGAACAGATGAAATAAGAGACTTACGTGGTATATCCAAATAACGACCAAAGTATGATGACACATAAGAATAAGTGGAACCAAAATCAAATAATACAGAGGCATCTCTGTGATAGACTAAGACAATACCTGTGATCACATCATTTGAAGAAATATCATCGGGTCTAGTTGGAAGTGCATAGAAACGGGCCTGACCACCACCTGATTGACCTCCCCCTCTAGGGAGGCCCCTAGCTGACTAACCTCCACCCCTAGCTGACTGGGTGGGTGGTGGTGAAGTAACTGGCGCTGAAGCTGATGGCTGACTCCTCTACTAGGATGAACCCCTAAGACAACGAGGACATTGCCTCCACATATGACCTAACTCTCCACACTCATAGCAACTCCCTAGTGCTGGAGACGGGGACTGAAGGGAACCCCTAACACTAGAATGACTAGCAGATGCACCTGTCATAGAAGAGCCCTGAAGTGACGGAGCACGGGACGAACTCTGGGCTGGAAGGGCACTGAGTGATGACTAGCCCTGATGAGAACTGTGAGAACTATGACCTAATGATGCCCACGATAACCTGGGTGAGCCTGCTGAGCATGTCTGAATGGACGGCCTCTGCCGTGCTAAAACTGACCCCTCGAAGGAGCACCACCATAACTACCAGACCCCCGAGGCCTCTTGGCCTCCCTCTTATCTTGCTCTTAGCGATGAACTGACTCAATCTCGCGAGCAATGTCAACAATCTCCTCAAAATTAGCACCAGACACCCTCTCCCTGGTCATAAGAATACAAAGCTGATATGTGAGGCCATCAACGAACCTCCTAATCCTCTCTACGTAGGAACCAACCAAACAACATGACGAGCTAACTCCGAGAACCCCATCTCATACTGTGTCACAGTCATCTCTCTTTGACGCAACCACTCGAACTGCCTACGTAGCTCCTCTCTGCGAGACTGTGGCACATACTTCTCCAAAAGGAGAACGAAGAACTGCTGCCAGGTAAGGGGTGCTGCATAAACAGGCCTACGCCTCTCATAAGCCTCCCACCAAGTGAAGGCAGCCCCAGAAAACTGAAAAGTAGTGAAAGCGACCCCGCTGGTCTCCAGAATACCTGTTGTACGAAGAATCCTCTAACACTTGTCCAAGAAACCTTGCGCATCCTCGCCCTCTACACCACTGAAAGTCGGAGGCTGAAGTCTACCAAACCTCTCCCACCTGCGCTGCTCGTCCTCTGGCATAGCAAGAGCTACATAGTCCTGAGCAGCTACAATCGGCTGCCCCCGGTGTCTGATGTCCCTACACGACCTGCTCAGGTGTGCGAGCGGCGGGGGTCTGAGTGCCTCCCCAGTCTTGAGAAGTAGTTGCGACTGTAGTAAGTGAGACCGTCTGAGCTAGGCCAGTGCATACTGATAGAATTTGAGCCAGGTCCTCCTGAAGAACCGGAATCATAATGGGCACAGCTGGTGCCTGAGCTGGTGCTGCTAGAGCATCCACAACTAGGACCTGATCCTGAACTGGGGCTGCTGGTAGATCTGCAAGTGCTGCCCTAGCTATTGTGTGGGTAACACCCTTGCCCCTACCGCGACCTCGACCACGTCCTCGGCCTTTAGTGGCCACAGCTGGTAGTACTGGTGGTCGCCCATCCTGAACGGTCGCTCGTGTCCTCACCATCTGTGAGAGAATAGAATAACAGAAGTTTAGAACTCGGATCAATAGATTCGCACGACAAGAATTTCTAGAACATGAAGTTTTTCCTAAAGGTTCTGTAGCCTCCCGAGGATAAATACTGACGTCTCTATACCGATTCGCTAGACTCTACTAAACC
Source organism: Nicotiana sylvestris (assembly GCF_000393655.2). Taxonomy (NCBI): domain Eukaryota; kingdom Viridiplantae; phylum Streptophyta; class Magnoliopsida; order Solanales; family Solanaceae; genus Nicotiana; species Nicotiana sylvestris. The sequence continues at coordinate 112,913,070 of NC_091060.1, read as the reverse complement.
TGCTCATGACTCATGAGACCTATGTAACCTAGGCTCTGATACCAACTTGTCACGACCCTAAATCTAGACCCGGTCGTGATGGCGCCTATCGTGAAACAAGGCAAGCTGACACAAATCTCCAATCCATTTAAACAGTTATAATAACTCAATTTAAGTCATTAATAAGTAATAAACCCCAAAATACAGTGAAATAGAACAAATGCAGAAATAAACACATCTTGACATTGGGGTGTCACCAGTCATGAGCATCTAAACATCTGTCTAAGAGTATGAAAGAGACTACGCAGTCTATTACATAACTAATACAAAGGAAAGTAAGATAAGAGGGAGAAGCACTAGGTTGCGAACGCCGAGCAACTACCTAGTGAACTCCGAACAGCCTACTGTAAGCAATCAGCCCTCGCTAGCGGGACCCGAGGCTCCTGAATCTGCACATAGGGTGCAGGGAGTAATGTGAGTACGTCAACTCGGTGAGTAATAAAAGTAAAGGCAGCTAAGCGATAAGAAAACATATAAAACACAACAAAATGCTACAAAGAGGCAGTGTAAAACAAGAACAAGGCAATAATCAGTAGAAACTCGTACAAACACCTTAGTTCAATAAAAACCTCTTTAAAACAACTTTTAACAGTTAAACGAGTGAATGAAAAGCAGTGAAAAAAGATAGACACATAGAATCAGCCCCTCGGGCAAAATACCAACAGAATCAGCCCCTGGGCTATCTCACAATCACTCGTATCAGCCCCTCGGGAAATAATATAAAACAACATCAGTCCCTCGGGCTATATCATATCTCACACTGGGTACCCGCACTCACTAGGGGTGTACAGACTCCGGGAGGGGACACTTACGTCCCAAGCGCAATATCAAGACATCTCATGGTATAATCTAACAGGCTCTCGGCCTCATATCAAGCCACCTTGTGGCATAACAACTCAGGCCCTCGGCCTCGTAATCATGAATCAGTAAAATATTACTGCGGCGCGCAGCCCGATCCTATAGTATCCTCACAACACCGTCCCTCAGCCTCACTCAGTCAGAATCCCACAAGCCACTCGAGCAACAGTAAAACATTATGCTCAGTCCAAAATATCGTTTAAAATATCAAAAACGAGTTAAAGATGGCTGAGTTGTGAAAATAGTAAAATATAGCATGACTGAGTACAAATACGAAGTCAAAGCAGTAAGAAATAGTAGTAAAAATCCCCTAAAGGTCTATACAGTTGGAATGAAGCCCAAATATGACATTCAGGCCCAAACATGATGATAGCAAACAGTTTTCAATCAAATACACAGTTAAATAGTCATATGGGACGTACTAAGTCACAATCCCCAACGGTGCACGACCCCACACTCATGATCTAGCATGTGCGTCACCTCAAAGTATCACAACGATGTGAAATCCGAGGTTTCAAACCCTTAGGACAACAGTTACAATCATTACTCACCTCTATCCGGTCCAAACTCTAGCCCGCGATGCCTTTCCCTCTCAAGTCAACCTCCGGATGCTCCAAATCTAACCAAAATCATTACATAACCATCAAAATATGCTAAGGGAACAAAGCCCACTCGAAAGTAATCAAATTACAACACAAATCCCGAAATTAATCAAACCCGACCCCGGGGTCCACATCTCGGAAATTGATAAAATTTATATCAATAAACTCCTTACCTTCCCACAAGTTCATCCATGTCAAAAGTACCAAAATCCGACTACAAATGACCCTTCAAACCCTTACTCAAAGGTCTCCAATCTCAAGCCCTAGTTTCTTCAATATTTACCCACAAATTTTCATAAATTTCAAGCCAAAACAATGAAATAACACCATAGAAACGAGTTTTATGATCAAAAATCTTACCTCAATGAAGTCCCCTCTGATTCCTTCTCCAAAATCCCCCAAAAAGTTCAAAATCGAATTAAAAATGGTGAAGAAATGCTAAAATAGCGAATAAGGGTTTATATACTTTCTGGCCCAGGATTTTCGCCCCTGCGGTCCTTCTTCCACTTCTGTGGTTCCGCTTCTACAGCCAAAGCACCGCATCTGCGGTTTTCACTTAAAAACCAAGTTCCGCATCTGCGATAGAACACCCGCACATGCGCTATCGCAGGTGCGCTCACCCAGTCACTTCTGCGGTTCCAGCTCCCCAGGGCCAATCCGCATCTGCGACCCTCTGGGCGCTTCTGCGAGCCCGCATCTACGGTCCCCTACCCGCAGGTGAAGTTATGACAGCAATAGAAAATCTTCAGCTGCCAAAACCCCAACCTTAAAATCTTCCGTCAACCATCCGAAATCACCCCGAGGCACCCGGCACCTCAACCAAAATCACAAACAAGTCACATACCACTATCCAAACTTATACCAATCTTCAAAACAATTCAAACAACATCGAATCAATCAAATCGCATTGAATTCAAGCCTAAGGTTCCAAAAACCTTTTGAACTCCGCTTTAAATCAAAAAGTCTATCAAACCACGTCCGCATGACCTGAAATTTTGCACACACATCCCAAATGACACAACGGACCTACTGCAACTCCCGGAATTTCATTCGGACCCTTATATCAAAATCTCACATATCAACCGGAAAACGCCAAAATTCCAATTTCGCCAATTCAAGCCCAAACCTACTACGGACCTCCAAAACATATTCCGATCACACTCCTATGTCCAAAATCAACTCCCGAAGCTACCCAAACCATCGGAATTCACATCCGAGCCCTTTTTTCGCATATGTCAATATCTGGTTGACTTTTCCAACTTAAGCTTACTCAAAAGAGATTAAGTGTCTCAAACCTTACCAAAACCTTTCCGAACCCGAGCCAACCAACCCGATAACACATAATACCGTTGGACAAGACAATAAGAAGCAGAATTGGGAAAAACATAGCAGTAACACATGAAACGACTGACCGGATAGTTACAGACCCATTGCATCAAGATGAATTTCAGCATCAAGCACCCAAGACATGTAGCTTTTGCCCGATATATCCAGGGCTACAAATTCAAGTTTAGAAAGATTTGACATAATATAGAAAAAGAAAGTTCGTACCTCAAATACTTTCAAAGTATTTGCTCGAGATGGGAGAGTCTCGTGTTAATAACGTGTTATAGAATAAAGATCGTAAAGTAAAGACAGGTATAGAGAGAAACTGATATATTATTCGACTTCAAACTCATGTACATAATGAACTGAAATTTTCTCTATTTATAGAAGAACGGAAGTTGATGTGTAAGTTGTTAATGTACCAGATATAGATAATCTTCTACCGAGGGTAATATTTATCCATAACGGAGTACCGAAAGGTTAAGCTCATTGTACCAGGTATGGATAATCTTCTACCGAGGGTAATGTTTATCGATAACGGAATACCGAAAGAATAAGCTCCTTGTACCAGGTATGGATAATCTTCTACTAGTAATATTTATCTACAAATGAGTATCAAATAAACATCTATAATATAATATATTTATAATGGAACAAAATTTATAGAATTAATGTGACTTTTGTGATCACACCTATCTATTTAAGGAAATATTTGCTATTTGAATAATCTTCTTATGAAATCCAAATGTTCTAGCACAAGCTTCATCTTCAATTTTTGCTGGTAGGATCTGTTGTCAAAAGTCGACATTTAAGAAGAAAGAGGAATGTTGGATTTTTATAGTTCCCGTGCAATGAATTAATTCGTAACAAAAGTAACTTTACAAAGAAAAGGACGAGAGATGGAAATAGAAGGGAGAAAAAATTCGGGATTTATTTTGGAAAATATATTTCAAGGAATACAAAAGATAATAAGGACTAAAAAAAATAATAAAAATCTTGGTAAAACCAAAAGTGTTTATGAAAAAGTCATATGTTAGACTTGGAATATCTAACTTATGATTTTTGATTAACATTAACAACTTAAAAGTGATTTTAGTTTTTACAAACATGGAATAAGAAAAAAGAAAAAAAAAAGTGATTATACCCAAATGCCTTCATAGTCTCAAATTGAGAAACAAATTTGATTATCTGCTAAAAGTTGGAAGACAAAAATGATTTTCATACTTTTAAATGGATAAAAATAATCTTCTTAGCCTGCTCCAAAAGAATATACGAAAAAATCCAAAACTAAACTCAAAAATAATCAATGGATGCTACTCAATAAAAAAGGAAATGTAATGTGTTTCTTTGTTGTTTTATTTCCTTTTTGTGCTTGGGTATCAAATTACCCCATAAATTAAATGAGAAAAAAAAGTAAATCATAAAACAAACAATATATTTAAAAAAATAAAAGTGCCGTGATATCACATGACATGTTGTAACAATTTCAATGATACAAGAGTGGGTCATGTGCACAAGTTCAGAAAACAAAAGACACAAAATGGATTCAAACAAAATCCTTCGAAAGCCCCTAAAATTTAATAAATATTGGTTTTTTCCAATTATTATTATTTAATCATGTTCGGACACTTAATTTGCAAAATTCCAAAAGTAGTAAAGTTGACCCCACAAATATGTTTGTCTTCCTGGAGAGGACTACATACAATGTAAAAAGAACATTTGGCAAGAGAACACTAGTACACCTAGAATAATTTCACTATAGGACAGTACCATGTGCTGATTTGGCTTGAACAATGCAATGTTTATATAGTTTTGGGGTGTGACTTGATTAATGATTTTGTTGTTATTTGAGTGCATGCAGGTCTGATCATATTACGCGAACGGACAAAAATGGAGTCTTAAGTTCTTTAGTCGAGATAGTATTCTGACAGGGACATAGGGCCATATGTCCAATGTTAACCACCAATCTCACGATTTACAGTTTGCAATTTCTTATATAAAAATCTCAAGTTAATGTATGATAATAATAATCAGATATGCAATGGATTAAATTCTAAGCTAAATAATTTTTATATATTTAATAAATTTCTTAATATAAATACAAAAAATAGGTAAATAATTATTGAATTTACACATCCTTAATTAATATTATTGATTCGCCCTTAGCTTGATGAATCCCTGTCATCTCCAAATTCGCAAACTAGTACCATAGTACTTTATTTTGATATATTTTCTTTTTACCATTTCAGAGAAAACCGTTCTCCCTCCAGAATGGGTTAAAATCTAAAACACCACCCAATGTGTATGTATTGATAGAAAATGTGCCCCCAACTCTGATTCTCAATATCTCTTGCTTTGATCTTTCATTACTTGCCACAGGTCAACTTCAAAAACGTCTTATTCTGTGGTAATTGCCTCCTTTATATTATGTTGCACCCCCACTAACATTACCTCTACATATACTAATATACACATAAAACACTCGAAAGCTGACGAGTTCTCAAGTTAGAGGTATATGATTAATGGGTATATTTTTCACTGATGATGATATTTCTCCTGATTTGGGCTGACAGGTTTTAAATTTAGCAAACTTTGTAGTTGTATACGGTCAAAATCGTATGCCTCCGATTTACAGGCTCGAGGGTCCGTCTTGAGCCCGAGTTCAGGCAAGGTCGAATTCGAGCCCGATGAACGAGACCCGAGATGCCCGAGGATCGAAGTATAATGGACACCGAAGCCGAATATGCTCGATCCCGAAATAATACCGTTATGGATTTGTAACAGAATGAGCTAGATTCCTGCCACGTCCCCAAGATCATGGCGCAAATCCCGGAATAGGATTGTGCAATTCCTTACTAGGCGGTTAGACAACTGTACCAATAATATTCCTTACCGTAAATAGAAATGTACCTTATTTAGCATATAAAGGGCACCCCCAATCATTTGTAACATCATCTAATCATTGACAAAGAATATACTATCCTACTTTTCTCTCTTACTGTTCATCAGAATTGTCCTTTACATTTGTTGTTCTTGCTTTATTGCTCTTAGTTCATCTCGAGGCCTTTAAGATCGAGGACACCACTGCTGAATAACATTGGTTTGGTTTACTTATTCCTTTCATTTTTACTTCATATTTCTTGATTATTAATTAGTATTGAACAAGATCACATATCTTTAAAATCACAAATCAAATAAATTATTACTCATATTTTTTAGGTAAACAGTAGTCAAATTTCAAGTATTAGCAACAAGTCTACCACTCGTAATTATATTAGTCAATTACTCTAATAGATTTGCAGAATGGCCAACAATTTGGACAGAGGGAGCTACTTAGCTTCCCTACTTTAATATCGATCGTGCTGGTTTCAGGGGTGACATTAAAGGTATCTAACGGTCCAGGTCAACCCGCTTTCGGACCGGCCCAGATCGGTTGAAATCGAAATCGGCTCAGACCGGTACAAAGGAGGCCGAATGGGTTGGGTTAATAGGGTTAGGGGGGTTGGTCCATTTATCTTGGTGCAACCGGTTAATCGGCCCGGTCAAACCCGGTCAACAAGATTTATTGTAGAACCGGTTAACCGGCCCGGACCGGACCGGCCCAGAACGGTATAACGGCTACTTTCAATTTTTTTTAATGGGTCTGACTTTCTGGGGATTGGCAACGGTCTGCTTGCCCTTGGGGCCGTTGCCCAACGGCAGTTTTGCATAAATAGCCCATTTTTGGGCCTTTTTTAAAAAAAATTAACACCTTTTGTAATTACCTAATTAGCCGTTTGAAAAACTATAAATATACCCCCCCTCCCCCTCTTCATTTCTTCGCTCATTTCTCATTTCTCAAACTCATATTCTCAATTATTATTCTCTCATTCTTCATCTATAGTGCAATCAAGTATTTGGCTCTTAATTTTTTTGGAATTTCATTTATCGTATTATTTATTATTTGAAGTTTGAGTTTGAACAATTGACGTTTCTTTGTGGTAACATTGGAGTTGCGAAATCATCAAGTGTTCAATCTATTGCCGAATTCGGTGCACTCCTTCCAACTCTTTCTCTTATTTACTATTTTATTTGCACAGATAATTTTTGCTGGTAGTTAAATTTTCACAATATGTTTAATGCTGTAAAAAGAGTTTGTAATAAGGTTACTAATTGGAAAAATAAGAAAAGAGGTAGTACTTCTGTTTCAGCATCTGGTAGTAATTTAAATGACTCTACACATATTCCTGAAACATTAACTGATAATAATATAGATTATGAACAATTACAGGAAGATTTCGGTATAGAAGATTATGAATTAGAAATGAAAGATGAGATACCACTTATACCTAGTAGTGTTGGAGCTGGTAGCAGGGATGGTGGTCGTGGTGCTAGTAGTAGACCACATGTGGCCCCGACTTCTAATCGGAGAAAAAGAAGTAAGGTTTGGAATTTTTTTGACGAAATAGAAGGTACTAATAGAATTAAATGCAAACTTTGTAATGATACTTTTAAACATAAGACTGGAGGACAACTAGGGGGACTGAGACACTTAGTAGACATATGAAAATTGAGCATCTTATAGAATGGGGCTCTGATGGAGATGAAAATGAAGCAACTCTAAACCCTACTATTGGAGGACTTATGAAATATAATAAAATGAAGGATCGTGAGGAGTTAGCAAAAATGATTGTTTTGGTAACGTCGAGAGATAAAGAAATGCATTGTAATTTTATTAAGATGCATGCAGCTTCTAGGAACATACCCACCCCATGTAAATATTCCAAAATTCGGTTATACACAATTTAGAATTGCTAATACTCTATTATTGAAATATGAACCACAAACTTTAATCTAAGTGTGTACGATAAATCGAAGGGTCCAATTTTCCATCGTTACGACGTCTCAAAGGCTCAAAACCACGGTCGAGTTCCATCCCTCGAGGGCCATCGACGCTCGACCTCCGAGCGGTACGGACCGACGGTTACGGGGAGAAAGTAGGGAGTTCCCAAGGCGTGAAGCTAGAGTCGACAAAGTCTGTCAGGCTAGTATGAGCCCGCATCATGGCATTAACTAGTTGTCTCATCTCCATAGCTTTGTAATAAATGTACTTATACTATGTTGAGATTTTCCTTATATATAAAGGGGATCTTTGTTACTTTGTAAACATCTATTGCTCATTACGAAATACACAAGAACATTCTCTCTGCTCTCTAACACATTCTCTTGATCTCATTACTTCATTTATTGCTCATATTTATTGTGTTCTATTTATTGTTCTTCATTTATTGCTTATTATCAGCCATAAAGAGCCGTCATTGATTTATTTATAACTGTTTGTCTCCATCGACCACCCTCGATAGTTCACAGCCGAGCTTCAGACTCAACCCCGAGGCCCTCGAATAGGCAAGCTCGAGGCCCCGATTATTGATCATTCGGTCTGGTTATCGTCTTGCTCTCATGCTCTTATCTCGTTTCTAAGTTTTTCACATAGCATCAACTGCCTAACAATTAGCATAAAAATAGATCACGTATTTTTTGAACCACAAAATTAAATTTAATTGTTATTACCATTTTCACGGTAAACACTAAGAAATCTTAATTAGCAACAAGACAAAGTATATTAGTATTTGACAAAATAGCGAATAGAAGGGAAAGAAGAAAAAAACGCAATTTATTAATTTGCATTAGTTAATTAAAAGATGGATGTGTATAACACTCACAAGATAGGAAAAAAGTGATGAAGGTAAAATTAGAACGGATAGGATAATTAAATTCTGAAGTGTCCAAGTTAATTAATACTCGATATTATGTCTCAATCAAGCACTTCAGAAAGCTAGGACCTTAGAAAAATAGAAAGAAAGAAAAAAATATGCTTTAAAAATACTGGTGAAAACGCGTTTGCAGACACATAAGTCTCTGCCAGTTTGTCTTTGACAGACAAAATAAAAGTTCAAAAGGTATTAACAAATCTTTGGAAGCCAGTAAAATAAAGCAAGTTAATATGTTAAATTCTACCTGCACTGGTTGTAAACTTACGCAATGCCCAGCTCGTATAAATAAAGCCAGTTAAAGATAACAAGTTGACCCAAAAAAAAAAAAGTTAAGCAAAACAAGTGGATATGTTAAATACTAGTATTAGAAAAATTATATTAGTCTGCTTCCTCCGTGTCAATTCAACGATATTCTTAAGTATGTGTTTTCTATATTTTGACGGCAAATATCGAAGGCATTTTCAACAATTATTGGAAGGGAAAACATTCTTGCGTGATTTCAAAAAAAAAAAGGAAGTTCATCGTACAAATGCTAAATCATTTTCTTTTGTTTTCAAATGACGAATTTATTGAACATTTTATTACGTTCTGAATAAAAGTAAAAATTGGATTTAGTAAATCAAAAGTGAACAAATATCAATTTGGGAGAAAATGGGCATGCATACTTGATCCAAGCTAAGTAATTTCAGTTTTTCAGTTTGGTGGTATGAGATATAGTGACTGAAAATTAGAGACATGAGATTAGAAATTGAAAAATTAAATGATTACGTATTATATCAAGATTTAATTTGTACAACCAAGGAATGTGATGTCATGAATGAGATCTTGTCACCGTTAACAAGGTGAATTTGTACCACCAAAATAGGCATGCCAATATGCTTTATTTGTTGAGATTCTTCAAATTTTGTGACATCAATGCTTCAGCTTGTGATGAATCTGCAACCTCAGTTTGGTTTGCAATTTGCATCTCTGTCTTGTTAGGTTGTTGAGTAGGTAATTCTGTTGGCTGCTCTCCAAATAGTTGAATTGCTAGCTGATTTTTAACTCCTGAACATAGATTAGTGGACATTCTATCTTCATTCTCTGTTGATGAACTTTGCTCAGTGTTGTGCTTGTGAACGTTACTGAGTTAAAACAAAATTCAGGAAACTGTTAGAAGAATAAAGAAATATATCAAATAGTAAAGAATCAGAAATATTCCGAGTCCACAATTTTCTTGTGCGTTCTTAAGGAATTTTAACCCCCTCACACGTTGCCAAGGTAATGGATTAAATCCTCCCAGGATAAAACGGAATAAACCTTCCTGCAACAGTGGTAATACAAACTGCAGGATACCAACGAACTCAAAGAACGGAGCAAAATCACACTTACGAATTTGAGAGAGAGAGACTGCGAATTAGGATGCAGTATATTCAGAAAGAAAGAAGTTCTATTGTTTTTTTTTTTTTGAAGATGCAGCCTTGCCTCATAATTTATAGGCAAATATCAGAAGAGGTGTCTGGAAAGGTGCCTTTTCAGAAAATACGCGGCCTGCCGCGGTTCTACCGCGATCGCGGCCGAACCGCGGCCAGAGAGCTTCTCTGAATCTGACTGCCGCGATTCTACCGCGGTCGCGGCAGAACCGCGGCCAGTGAGGCCCTCTGAACGTTCAGCAGTGATTCTACCGCGCCCAGTGAGGCCCTCTGAACGTTCAGCAGTGATTTGGCATTTAATTAATTATTAAATAATTAAATAAATTTTGTCCAAAAATAATCTTATCGATCATTTGACAAATCCAAAGCCGAAGCCGAAGCCGAAGCCGAGCCGAGCCAGCGACGACGACGGCGCGAGGGTTCATTCTCTTCAACTCCTTTTAAGAGCTTTAAGAAGTGAATCTATATATAAGCACATAAATGTGATTGTTCCTCACCAATGAGGGACAAAGTGCAAGACAAAAGTTCATTTCTTCAAATTTTCATTTTCCCTCCATTTTATTTCCCTCCATTTCCAATTCACACTTCTTCTCTTTTAAAGCCCAATGACTTAAAGTCCAACAATCCCCCACATGAATGGGAATGGCTGTATCAAGAAAGATCATAGATGAAAGCTATATGATTTTGCAAGTAAGGATTAATTGCATCTGGATAAGTAGGTTTCCTTTTGAACTTTCCGTAGTGAACATATGTCGGATATACTCGGTCAATCGGTAGATTTGATATCTTTGAACCGTCGAACTTTTAGTGTATACCTAGACAGCCATATGTCACACAACCAACCCTTAACCGTCTTTTGGTTCTCATTGTTGTGTTCGTTTTAGCCATGAACACCGCCTGGTTTCATAAGTGCGTAGAGAATTGGCCTTACAGAATTCTCATTGAAGCGACTTCTTCTTCTCACTTACATAGGTGATTCCTAAACGTGTAATCCTTTAGATAGACATTATTTGATAAATTCTTCATCAAACTTAGGTAATCATTAAAGAACGTGTAAAGTTCTATCCTTGTTACTGAACATTGTCTTCATCACGAGAATGGACCAAAGATTTTGTTTTGACAATGTTGAACCAGTCAATCACAACTTTGTTTGAGCTCCTTTAACCTAGATCTCGGAACATCCAAAATTTTAGGTAGAGTTACCGCCATGTTGACTTGTCCTCGGCCATAGTCCCATTCCCTCAGATGATTTCTCAACTCCCTCTCTAGTTAAGCCTTTTGTAAGTGGATCCGCAAAATTAACCTTTGATCTTACATAATCAATAGTGATAATTCCACTAGAAAGTAGTTGTCTAACGGTATTATGTCTTCGTCGTATATGACGAGACTTTCCGTTATACATAACGCTCCCTGCCCGTCCTATTGCAGCCTCACTATCGCAATGTATGCAAATAGGAGCCAAAGGTTTTGGCCAGAACGGAATGTCTTTTAAAAAATTCCGAAGCCATTCAGCTTCTTCACCGGCTTTATCCAATGCTATAAACTCTGATTCCATTGTAGAGCGAGCAATACATGTCTGTTTGGAAGACTTCCAAGATACTGCTCCTCCACCAATAGTAAACACGTATCCACTTGTGGACTTTGTTTCTGATGAGCCGGTTATCCAATTAGCATCACTATATCCTTCAATAACCGCAGGATAGTATTGTAGTGCAAAGCGTAGTCTTGTGTATACTCCAAATATCCCAAAACTCGTTTCATAGCCACCCAGTGATGCTTGTTGGGATTACTTGTGAATCGACTAAGTTTACTTATTGCACAAGCTATATCAGGTCGGGTACAGTTCATGATGTACATTAGACTTCCCAACACACGAGCATACTCCAATTGAGACGTACTTTCGCCTTTATTCTTCATAAGATGATGGTTTAAGTCAATTGGAGTCCTTGCACTTCTAAATTCCAAGTGTTTGAATTTTTCAAGTACCATTTTCACGTAATGTGATTGAGACAAAGCTAGACCTTGAGGAGTCCTCTGGATTTTAATTCCTAGAATTACATCGGCAACTCCTAAGTCTTTCATATCAAACTTACTAGCAAGCATACGCTTAGTAGCTTGAATGTCGGCAATGTCTTTGCTCATTATTAGCATATCATCAACATATAAGCAAACAATGACTACATGATTTTGAACGTTCTTAATGTAAACACACTTATCACATTCATTAATCTTAAAACCATTTGACAACATTGTTTGGTCAAATTTCGCATGCCATTGTTTGGGTGCTTGTTTTAATCCATAAAGAGACTTAACAAGTCTACACACCTTCTTTTCTTCTCCCGGAACCACAAACCCTTCAGGTTGGTTCATGTAAATTTCTTCCTCAAGATCACCATTTAAGAAGGCTGTTTTTACATCCATTTGATGGATTTGAAGACCATACAAGGCGGCTAACGCTATTAGCATCCGAATAGATGTAATTCTTGTTACCGGCGAGTATGTGTCAAAATAGTCAAGACCTTCTCGTTGTCTAAATCCTTTGACAACAAGTCTTGCCTTGTATTTGTCAATAGTACCATCGTCTTTCATTTTCTTCTTGAAAATCCATTTAGAACCCAACGTTTTGTTACCCGGAGGAAGATCAACCAATTCCCAGGTATGGTTGCTCAATATGGATTCTATTTCACTATTGACAGCTTCTTTCCAATATTGTGCTTCTGAGGAAGACATTGCTTCCTTGAAGGTACGAGGCTCATTTTCTAACAGAAAAGTCAGAAAATCTGGACCGAATGAAGTAGATATCCTTTGACGTTTACTTCTTCTTGGATTTTCTTCATTAGACATACCATCTGTTATTTCCTCCCGAGGTCGTTTTGACTTTTGGCAGGTCACTTCACTTTCCTTTTTATACGGATAAATAGTTTCAAAGAATTCAGCATTATCTGATTCTATTATTGTATTAATGTGAATCTCAGGATTTTCTGATTTATGAACCAGAAAACGATATGCCTTGCTATTGGTTACATATCCAATAAACACACAATCAAACGTTTTTGGACCTATCTTAACTCTTTTAGGTTTAGGAACTTGTACCTTAGCTAAACACCCCCACACTTTGAAGTATTTCAAGTTAGGCTTCCTTCCTTTCCACTTTTCATAAGGAATGGACTGTGTTTTACTATGAGGTACACGATTGATTATCCGGTTAGCTGTAAGTATAGCTTCCCCCACAAGTTCGGTGGTAACAACGTTTGCCCCCATTATTGTCGAGTTTCCACGTGACTTCTTTTCAGCATTTTTGTTGTCTTCTTCTATCCTCAGACGAACAATCAAGTCTTCTAGTGTCATCTCCTTCCGCTTGTGTTTAAGATAGTTCTTAAAATCCTTCCACAACGGAGGTAACTTTTCAATGAAAGCAGCGACTTGAAAGGCCTCATTTATGACCATACCTTCAATAACAAATTCATAATTAATAATAAGATAAATCTTATTAATAAAATTATTGATTCGGGTCATACCTTCAGCAAGGAGGTCATGCACAATGACTTGTAATTCTTGGACTTGAGTTATGACGGACCTAGTGTCAATCATCTTGAAATTCAAAAACCTTGCAGCCACGAACTTCATAATCTGGCATCCTCAGTCTTGTAAAGTTGAAAACAATACCGAACTTGTTAATCAGTGAAGTTTTTGATATCTTCAAACTGAATACCAAACCAACCATACAACACGTAACAATGGTGAAGTTTATATATACTTCAAACCCGTACGTTTATTATTCCTGCAAAGTTTTTATGTACTTTAAACCGGACAGAAAAAATTATAGGAGTAGAAAGCAACAAGGCTTTAGTCTCCAACAAAGTATAAAGAAAATAATTTCATAATCAACACAGAAACGTTAGTAAATCGTAAATTTCCTTAAGCTTGTGAACGTTACTGAGTTAAAACAAAATTCAGGAAACTGTTAGAAGAATAAAGAAATATATTAAATAGTAAAGAATCAGAAATATTCCGAGTCCACAATTTTCTTGTGCATCCTTAAGGAATTTTAACCCCCTCACACGTTGCCAACGTAATGGATTAAATCCTCCCAGGATAAAACGGAATAAACCTTCCTGCAACAGTGGCAATACAAACTACAGGATACCAACGAACTCAAAGAACGGAGCAAAATCACACTTACGAATTTGAGAGAGAGAGAGACTGCAAATTAGGATGCAGTATATTCAGAAAGAAAGAAGTTCTATTATTTTATTTTTTTTGAAGATGCAGCCTTGCCTCAAAATTTATAGGCAAATATCAGAAGAGGTGTCTCGAAAGGTGACTTTTCAGAAAATACGTGGCCTGCCGCGGTTCTACCGCGATCGCGGCCGAACCGCGGCCAGAGAGCTTCTCTGAATCTGACTGCCGCGATTCTACCGCGGTCGCGGCAGAACCGCGGCCAGTGAGGCCCTCTGAACGTTCAGCAGTGATTTGGCATTTAATTAATTATTAAATAATTAAATAAATTTTGTCCAAAAATAATCTTATCGATCGACAAATCCAAAGCCGAAGCCGAGCGAGCGACGACGACGGCGCGAGGGTTCATTCTCTTCAACTCCTTTTAAGAGCTTTAAGAAGTGAATCTATATATAAGCACATAAATGTGATTGTCCCTCACCAATGAGGGACAAAGTGCAAGACAAAAGTTCACTTCTTCAAATTTTCATTTTCCCTCCATTTTATTTCCCTCCATTTCCAATTCACACTTCTTCTCTTTTAAAGCCCAATGGCTTAAAGTCCAACAGTGCTTGCTTTCCTTTTCATTACATTTTTTACCAGTATTCTTATGGCTCATGTTCTCTGTAATCTCTTTCTTCTCAATTCCATTCTCTGACTTGCTATTGGACACATCAGCAATAATAATAATAATAATAATAATATTTTTATTTTGCTGACTTCCTTGCACATTCAAGCGTATATGATTTTGCGGTGGTATGTATTCGCTGAAGTATTTCTTTGCTCCAATAATATTCTGTGAAAGCACTGGCTTGAAGATGACTTTACTCTTCTTTTTGGGCATCCTTTTAGCTTTGCTCTTCTTCTTTTTCTTCCTGCTAAATATTGTTGTAGCTGTTTAGTGTTCCTCAGTTTGTATCTCAACTTCCTGACTCTTCTCCTCTTCCTGCATATGAACAATCACTTCCTGTTTGTTCACCTTATTCTTATTGTTGTAATTCTTTTCTATATTGACCTCTAGATTGACAATCTTCTTTCCTTTGTTTTCCTTCTCAGATTCTTCAACATTGGCTTTTTGGCACTCGATTAATAGGCCCCTCACCTTTGTTAAACTTTGTAGTATTCTTTTTTTTTTCAGGTACCTTTGGGCTCCAGTTCTTTAATTTTTTTTTATTATCATTAATATTCTTACCATTATTTCTGTCACGACCCAAAACACGTGATAGGTCGCCATTAGGCAAGCCCACAAGTGAACTTACAATTCAGTTATTCCTTTTTAACTTTTAAAACAAAAGTTTCCTTTTTTAAAAGAACGAAAAGATCTCGTGCAACCGTACATACTCTTTTCTCAACAAAAATACCAGCGTGAGAAAGGAATCAACTGTAGTGACAGTAATGATAAGTACAACAGTACATAAATGCTAAAAACCCCCAAAATCCGGTGCCACAAGTGCATGAGCAACGTAGAGAATATACAAAACTAATATGACTACTGTTGAAGGGTAATAGACAGAAATATTAAAGCAAGGTAGAGGGAGAATCTGGTGCTGCAGATCAGAGCAAGGCAAGCAGCTCACCACTAAGTCTCCGTAAAAGTGCGGCTACGCGCCCGTGTGACCATTGGTAGTACCCGTCTCAATACCTACACATTCAGTGCAGAATATAGTGTGAGTACGGAAAACAACACGTGCCAGTAAGTATCTAGTCTAACCTCTAAGTCTACCTGGACATAACATGAATATAGCTGCATACGGATACTCGTCACCTCGTGCATAGGTAGATCCCCACAACAAGTAGCACACAACAATTAATACACCTAAGAGGATAATTTCCCTCTTACAAGGTTAGGCAAGAGACTTACCTTGCTTTCAAGTCTACTAACCGGCTCTTTAACTTCAGTAGAACTCCTCAAACGAAGCCGAGCAATCCGAAGCTAATCAAAAGTCGTATAAACTAATCAATAAATACTCACAAGTTCATAATTTAATCACTAGGGTAATTACCCAACCCAATTTGGAAGGTTCCTGAAATTTACCCCTGAAACCATGCGTTCGGATTTCAAAAAAAATTGCAAATAAATAATGACCATAATCTTACGAATAAAAATATATAATTTCTACTAAATTCCATAATTATTTTCGTGGTCTAATCCCATTTTTATCAAAATCTAAGCTTTTCAACAAACTCCTAAAATTTTCATATTTTACCCGTTTAAATTTATCCATAATCAATGTATTTAACTTACATTAGGTAGAAATTACTCACCTTATAATGCTTGATGAAAAACCCTTTCCAAGAAGCTCCAAATTCGGACCACACAAGTGAGAAATGGAAAAAATAAACTAAGTCTCGTCTTTAAAATATTTTATGCCCAGTGATTCCTTCTTCCCGATCGTGATAGGTCACTCGCGATCGCGAAGGCAAAATACCAAGCCCAAGAAAAATTTCCTTTGCGAACGCAGGACCATCCTCGCGAACTCAAAGGCATAGCTGACCTGTCGATCGCGAACACAACGGCTCAACACGAGCACGACGGCCATCGACTGACCCCCTCCCTAGCTGGCCTCACACTTTGCGAATGTGAAGGCCAATGGCCCAGAGCATCACAAACATGGTCCCCTTCTCGTGAACGCGTAGGGAAAAATGCCACCCAGCACCATTCCTCCATCGGCAACACGACCCCTTCTCCGCGTTCGCGAATAAGGAAACCAGAACAACAATTTCTTGTGTTTCTGACTTAGCTCCGGGCGGTCCGAAACACACCCAAGCTGCGCGGAACCCTGTTCAATTGCACAACCAAGTCCATAAATATAATACGGACCTACTCAAAACCTCGAAACACGTAAAACAACATGGAAACCAAGAATCACATCCCAAAACCAAATTAAATCAACTTATGAACTTCAAACTTTTCTACTAGCTCAGAACGCATTGAATCATACTTAGACCACTTTGAATGACATCAAATTTTACGTACAATTTTTAAATCACAATATAAATCTATTTCCAGTCTCAAAATCCCAAAAGGACCTCGATAATACAAAATTCTACTCCAAACCAAATTTATAGAACTAGAAAACCTTCCATGAGCTAACTTTCAACATTAAGCGCCGAAATGCTCCAGGATCACCCAAAACTTGACCCGAATACATGACCAAGTCCAAAATCATCATACGAACCTATTGGAACCATAAAATTCTAGTTCTGATATCATTTACTCAAAATGTTAACTCAAGTCAAACTTGGCCATGTTAGGCCACTATTTAGGAACTAAGTGTTCTGATTTAAGCCCGAACCCTTTCAAACCTAAACCAACCATCCCCACAAGTCACGGAATAGTAAAAGCATATATGGGGAGTCTCAATTAGGGAAACAAATATCTAGAAAGTAAAACGACTGCTCGAGTCGTTACATTCTCCACATCTTAAACAAACGTTCATCTGCGAACGGGTCTACAATCATACTTGGAGTGATGAATAAGTGTGGATATCTTCTCCACATGTCCTTCTCGGTCTCCCAAGTCGCCTCCTCGAGTGGTTGATCCCTCCACTGGACCTTTACCGCAGAAATCTTCTTAGACCTCAACTGTCACACCCCTTTTTTACTCACTTAACCCTCTTAAAATTAATAAAAAAATTTGTAAATCTCAAAAAGGGTTTCAATTATGAAAAGTGACAAAAAGATTGTGTTTTGAAGGATTTTCAAAGTCGCCACATGACATTGGTTTCGGTGTGCCAGGTCACCATTTTTAAAATAATAATTTCTCTTCAAAACACATGTGACTCTTAAACCAGTTTGCACCAGATTTCTAGATAAGGGGGTTCATTTGACTCGGGGAGAAGGTATTAGGTAGTCTCCGAGTCCCTTAAAAGTCACGATTGCGTACTCAATCTAGTTGGCATTTAAAATATTCGAACTGAAGTAAAACAACACAAAAAGGAAAGCAAACACAAAAGAGGCTCGAGGTCTTCGCCACCTAATAAAAGAAAATATAAAAGAAAACTAAAGTCCTAAATACTAATATATACCATACTTCTTCCACGAGGTTCATCACGACCTCCCTTTATATTCACTTCGGGGCATACCCTGAATAATACTATATACAAACTCTACGGGGCATTTCGCTGAATATAAACTAACTAAAGAGAACAACCTCTCGCCTGGAAAACTAATAAAATATCTTAAAAGTTTGTCTACCCGAATGTGATCGGCCTAAAACATGCTACTAGCAGTCAAATATAACAAAGGTAGAAATAAAATAAAACTAAAACTAAAATAAATGAAGATTCATTTCATGCTCATTTTTGTGTTTAACTTTTCATTTCTATTTATTTATACCGAGCCCTATCCTAAAGTATGTGAGTAAATAAAATATTAACGGGCTAAATCTTTTCCCATTCCCATGACCCAAGACTTTTCAACCACCTGAGCAACCAGTCAAGCTACTTAGTTTTTGTTGACTTAATTCTTTTGCCA
Organism: Nicotiana sylvestris; assembly: GCF_000393655.2. Lineage (NCBI taxonomy): Eukaryota > Viridiplantae > Streptophyta > Magnoliopsida > Solanales > Solanaceae > Nicotiana > Nicotiana sylvestris. Next base: position 112,894,386 of record NC_091060.1, on the reverse strand, counting down.
TCAAGATATGGATTGTGATACTTTAAATATCTCTTGATGAAGACAACGAATCATGGAAACCAGAACTCAATTTAGTCATGAAAATCTATCCAAGCAGATTAAACCAAACAATACAAAACCAATAATCAACAAAACCAAACCGGGTACACCAAATACTACTAAGACACTCTAAAACAGAGGAACAAAATATTAACTCATGCGATCAAATAAAGCAGAGCAAACATTAATTAACGAGACTATCAAAAAAACAAAGGCATGACATTAAGTGAGTGAAAAAAAGTAGAAGAAAAAAAGAAATAAATCTCAAATGTGCAACAGAAAACGAACAGGACAACAACAATCGAAACCGGAACCGTGAACCTCGACTCCGAATTGCACTCGAAACCACTCCGGACAGTGGCGATTTCAATAACCTTATCTTGAATCCATAGTTTAAACTTTTCTTGTTCTCCTCACTGTTTTTCGAAGCTCATGCTCTATTTTTCGTCCCCCTTCTAGCCTCTAATCTGTTCTCACTCCCTCCTCTATGTGTGTGTGTTTGTGTGTGTGTGTATGAAGAAGAATAATAAAGGAATGGCTGGGTTGTATCTTTTTTTTTGGAATTGGGAGTCTGCCATTCTTTTGGGGTGCGAAGGAGATGAGAACCGCGGGGAGGGGTCAGCGGCTGTTGTTGTTAGAGAAGATGGAGATGGCGTAAGGGATATCAGTAACTATCTTTTTTAGGTCTGGGGTCTTAGTTCTGTCGCTGGGTGTTCAAGAGTGAAGAAGAAAAAGTTCTGCTGATGGGTGACGACTGGGCATGGGGTTCTAGGTCTAGGTTTTTTTTTTTGTGTTAGGGTGTCTTAAGGTTTTAAGAAGAAGAGAGGGTGTAAGGGTTTTAATGGGTTAGGAATTTGGGCTTGGCAATTATAGGCTAAGGTCTGAGTTGGGCCAAATTTACATTTAAAAGTGGCCCTTTGACTCTACTAGACTAAAAATATTAGTTCCTAAAATAATAATTATAAAATTGTGAAATCATTCCTAATTAATTAAAAACAAACTATATTATGACATGAAGCTATATATATTGATATTTTCAAAAATTATACTACAAATAAAAATGGGTTAAAAATAATATTTTTCTAAAAATACCTAATACCTTAATTAAATAGACAAAAATGAAACTATTTTTGTAATTTTTGTTTTTTGTGATAAAATAAAGTAAAAGAGTCAAAACTAGTTAAAATATTGATATTAGACCTAAGCTAAATATTTAAACGCTAAAATGTGTAAAATCTCGAGGAAGGTCAAAAATTACATTCCTACAGCTGCCCCTCTTTGACTGGAAACACGAAGAGTTTTTAGACAAAGAACGACGAGACAGGTTTTTTGACCCGACCCTTATTTAGAGAGACCAAAAACTAAAAGAAAGGAGAATATTACCGAGCCCTGGTATCTGAGCTGCCTACATATCCTTGGCTATAAAGGAATCAAGCCACGTGTAGTTCAGAAGTAGGAACAGTGATGGAGTATACCGAGGTGGAAAGCCGATTGAGGTGTCGTTCCGTCGAGGTTCCGGTCTGTGGTCCTGTTATTACATCAAAATCAAAAAATGAATAAGACTAACTAAGCCTGTCAGCTATGAGTTACAAGATTCCTATCTATAAATCTTCTAAAGCTTGATCTTGAGTCTTGAATGGTTCTTCATGCAGACTTTAGATTTGAACCTTGACGCTTGCTAGCTGCAGGTGCTAGTTCATTCTTCTTCAGCTTTTCGGATCACGACGGGACATGCGAAGCTCGTGACTCAGTCATGTCTTGAGCAATCCGTATCTTATCTCCGCTTCTGCATTTCGAACACTTCTTTTTTTTCCTTCTTTTATTTTGGATTGAGACTACTTCTATGGTCATCTCGGATTGTCGACTCGCATTCTTGCGGCGATCTTCTGTTACTTCTAACTTGAATTGAATTTTGGAATGATTTCCCTCGTTCTCTAGGTGGGCGCCTGCTACTTACTTGAAACTTGAAATGACTCTGAAATGTCTTCCCTCGTTCTCTAGGTGGGTGCTTTCAATCAAAACAATAGAACAAACAAAAATTTTTGCCCTAGTTTGCACTAGAAAGATTTGTGAGTTGTTAGCAAAACTGTAAATCACCTATGCTATTGATGCAACGATGAGAGTAAAACTAAAGACTCGACTAGGATGTGCGTCTCTTAAGGATGAACTCAAATGACTCACACTAGGAAGTGCGTCTCCTAGGGATAAAACCTGAATGAACCAAACTAATAAGTGCGTCTCCTAAGGATGAAACCTGAATGAACCAAACTAGGAAGTGCGTCTCCTAAGGGTAAAACTTTGAATGAGCCAAACTAGGAAGTGCGTCTCCTAAAACAAAAATATAACCTGAAAGACCCAGACTAGGAAGTGCGTCTCCTAGGGGTGAAATTTCAATAACTCAAACTAGGAAGTGCATCTCCTAGGAATGAACTTAAATGACCCTAAACTAGGAAGTGCGTCACCTAGGGGTAAAATCTCAATTTAGGAAGTGTGTCTCCTAAAACAAAAATAAAACCTGAAAGACCCAGATTAGGATGTGCGTCTTCTAGGGGTGAAACTTCAATGACTCAAACTAGGAAGTGCTCTCCTAGGAATGAACTTAAATGACCCAAAACTAGGAAGTGCGTCTCCTAGGGATAAAATCCCAATTTAGGAAGTATGTCTCTTAAAATAAAAATATAACCTAAAAAACCCAAACTAGGAAGTGCGTCTCCTTGGGGTGAAATCTCAATTGAGGAAGTGCATCTCCAAAACAAAAATATAACCTGAAAGACCCAAACTATGAAGTGCGTCTCCTAGGGGTGATGTGTGATCTTCTCAATAGCCTTTGTGTAAGCATAATTGAGGCATTACACCTGAAAAATTCAAACTTCGATATGAACATAGCCTTCATCCCTATTTCAGACAAAGAAAACTTGTGAGTTTAAAACATGGTGGTTAGTTTGTGGCCTTGATTACGAGGGCGATTTCTCTTGCACTTGTCACGATCAACTTGGACTTCAACTTGGAAGACAGTGCTTGTTATCGGCCTACCGGTTTTCTGGACAACCCTTATCATAATAAATATTCTTGCTTCGCTCAAGTCCAATACCTTCTGCCCGATGCATTGCACTCGTGTTCTAATATTCACCAAATCTTTGCATTTTACGTCAATCCCAAAGAACATCTATTATCACCAACTCAGTGCACACATTATTCTCCTGTGTCTTATGCCACTTTGATGTGCTTGCCAGACTCGGCTTTGCGTGATTAAAAAGATGGTATCATATTGTGAAGTCATTTCTCACTTGTTTCGACACAAATAGACTCAAAAAGGAATCCAACAAAACAAGAGGAACAAAGTAAGGAGAAAAACAAGAGGAGATGGTATCAAACAAGAAAAAAAATTTACCTAGGAAAAGAAAAAAGTGAAAACTAATATGATACGAAGGCCAGCTCTGCTAATCATGACATGCATTTTGGATTAAGCGGCTCAATCTGTCAAGAGAGTCTAATCTTCAACTCTTGTTATGCCTCTAAGTTGTGAAACTGGGCTTTATCGCTCCAATTGTCCTATTTGATCCATTATCCTCAGTTGACTTGTAATTCCCTGAAGGGTTTTCACCATCAAGCTTCTCTCATTTTGCTCTTTTTCTCAACTCACTATCAACTTACGGTGCCCATGAGGGTTTTAACCGATAAGATTCTCTCATCTTATCATTTTCTCTCTTTATGCTACGAACAAAGGTATTACTCATGATGAAGGAAGATCATACTTTCACCACACACTTGACTTGGCATCCTCAAAGATTGGTCGGAAGGTTTTTCTTTGGACCGTAATGTAGGCTTTTGGACAGGGTTGAAAAGAAAGGGTGGCATGAAGGCTCAAAATAATTTAAGATGAAAGGGTTCAAAATTACAACTTTTGGAATCAGATCTTTTGGCAAAATTAAAACTTCTGCCCCAGTTTCTTGGAGTCTAGGGATTTTTTTGGATTTTTGCTTTCATGGGACCGAACATCAGAGTAAGGCTGCATATGTATCCTTAAAAGGAATCAGGTTGAATGTAGTTCCAACCTGAAAGTTGTTTTGTTTTTGTTAATTTTTTTTCTTTTTCTATTCTTTTCTTCTCTTTATTCTTCTTCTTCTTCTTCTTCTTCTTTTTTCTTTTCTATTTCTTTACTTCTTTTTCTATTTTCTAACTCCACTTCTGATTCCAAAGAGGGGTATGAAAGAAAGTAAATAAGGCTCAAAAGGGGTAACAAAGGATGAAAGTGTTTGGGTAGCAGAATAAAATGCATTCGTCATACCAAACTTTAAAAATACCAAGTACAAACATGCGATTGAAGATAAGCAAAGAAATCATACATAGTATCTATTGATGGCATCAACACAAATAGAAAGTTCTGACAGGAAATACCTTTGTCCCAATGAATGATCCTTGCCAGTTCGAAGCAAACTTGACTCAACCTTATCTTGATGTGGAAGAATGCATTTCAGCACTGACTGATCTACCTCAAACTTATTGAGAGATATTCCCTTGTGTATGCTCTCATCAACCTCTTTATTTTCAAACTAACTGCCTCAGTTTCACTCAATTCAAGCTTCAGGTTATCTCAGAATGCGTGAATCTTTACTTGTTTCCTAAAATGCATCCTTTTATCATATTCAAAATTGTGTCATTGCTTCATGATTAAACTAACTTTCAAGACTAGGCTGAGAATTATGCGTGCATGTCATGTCACTAGAGTCTGCATAAAAAGAACTATAAAAGGAAAAGTGACCTAAACAAAAACTGACTAGAACTAACAGAAAATAGGAGATTGCATTAGATAGATGGTGAACATAATTTGAACAAAACAAGCAAAATAGACATGGGTTACAACCCTGGAACAATCCTAGATCACACTAGATGAGTTGCTACAATTAAACGAACTAGGCAAAATAAGAAGAAGAAGGGTTTGAGCCACAAGACAATATCCTAATTACAACCCTGAAATAACCCGAACAACAAAAATGACAACAAAATAAACCACCAAAACTCCTCCCTAGCTAGCCAAGAAAGGAGTGTCTTTCCAATCACCAAGCTCGACATCTTAGCTACTGAGTTGCACATTAAAATTACCGGGAATTTCACCAATTTCAATATCATTAACTTCAGTCAGCAAGTTCCCAAAAGGATTCTCATACTCCCAGTCACCACGCATCCTCCCCACAAAGTGTGCATCATCATGTGTAGATAAAGGATTCTGCGCGATGTTCTAGTTGTCACTGTCCTGGACCATAATTATTCCTTCTTGAATCATTCTTTCTATCTCCCTTTTCAAAGCACAACAATCTTCAATATTATTCCCTTGGACATTAGAGCGGTACATGTACTGTACAGCAGGATCAAAACCTTTTGCATATGGGTTCGGAGTATAGCCGGGGAGTGGCTCAATCAGTCCAGAATGTTTTAACTTTTCAAACAAGCTTGTGTAGGATTCTCCGATTGGTGTGAAACTTTTCAAACAAGCTTGTTCCCCTCCATGCCCCCATTTTCTAAGGTTATTGAATGCTCGAAAATATTGTGAAGGCAAGAATGTATTATGTAGTGCTAGCGCTCGCCATAAGGAGTGACCTAGTGGTTGGACAAATGACCAAACATTGTTCGGAGGATAATACTGGGGTGGATTTTGTGGAGCTCGGGGATGGGTTTGGGGTTGGGGTCGAGGATGAGCATATTGGTGAGGCAGACCGGTTGGGCCTTATCGCGATCCTGAGACAACCATGGCAACATCATCCTTTTTCTTCTGACCCGGCAAACTTCCTGTACCACTCTGGATTGCCTGTGTGGTTGCTTTTATAGCAGAGTAGCTCATGATCTTGCTCGACTTGAGCCCCTCTTCCACCATTTCTCCCATCTTTACCACATCATTGAAAGGCTTACCAATGGCTAAGATAAAATGGCCGAAATAAGTAGGCTCCAGGGCTTGAAAAAAGTACTCGGCCATTTCATCTTCTTCCATCAGAGGATTGACTCGCGCGATTTGCTCTCTCTATCTGAAACCATATTCCCTGAAACTTTCACTAGGTTTCTTCTCTATCTTGGTTAAGGATAGGCGATCTAGGACAATGTCTATGTTGTACTAAAAATGCCGAGAAAAGGCCTAAGCCAAATCGTCCCATGTGTACCACCTGTTGATGTCCTGGCGGGTGTACCATTCTAGAGCCGCCCCACTTAGACTCTGGCTAAAATACGCCATCATTAATTCATCTTTTCACCCGACACCTCTCATCTTACTGCAATAACCTCTCATATGGGCTACAAGATCCCCATGTCTGTCATACAAGTCAAATGTGGGCATCTTGAACACGACAGGCAGTTGGACATCAGGGAACAAACACAAATCCTTATAAGCCACACTCACCTGGCTTCCTAACCCTTGCATATTTCTCAATGATTGCTCCAGGCTCTTTACTTTACTAAATATCTCGTCTTGCTCCGCGTTCTTGGTTGGTTTCTCAATTTCAACATGAGGATCAAAGTGAGGAGTGTAGGAGTAAAGATCTGGGACTTTGAAGGTGGGTTTGGGGGCATAGTATTGGCTATCTGGAGCTTGGAATGTGGGGTCACTAGAGGATCGGTGGAGGATAGCTTGTGGAGGGTTTACAAGAATATGAGTAGATGTCAGAGTAGGGTGTGAGGTTGTTTTGGCTGGTGGAGCATGAAAGATTTGGGTGAAGTGCGGGGGTAGGAGTGGTAAGGGTGAAGCCTGGTGCGTATTGTGGGGAAAGATCAATGGTACTTGGCATCTGGGTTTGGGATAGTGGTGGAACGGAAGCACGGTTTTCTGCGTAGTTGGTAGGGAATGAAGGTGGAGGGTGTCCCTTAATCCAGGCCTGACACATTTCCGTCATCTGATGTTCAACCTTTAAACCTCCTCTTTTAGTTTCGATTCCGATTCAACAATCTCCCTCGGGGGGTCTACAACTCCTGTGTCTAAGTCTTTGCTAGCCATGGCTACCTTTCTCTTTGACCTTATGTTGTCTGGATGAATTGCCAACGTGCCACAAACTAACCACCCTCTGTTATGATGACAATGAAAGTAACAAAGAAGACCAAAACAAAGCCAGCATGTTAGCTTTAGGGCATTTATCAAATAAAAATATCACATTACTTGAAATGCCCCTAGCAACAATTAACGGTTCTAGAATTATTCCGAGGGTCACAAGGTCATTTGACATCATTCCAATTTGTTCATTTCAATCTTCTCTTTTCTTTTTATTCTAGCACTTCATGGCTTGTTCATTTTCCTTCCTCTCTTTTCTTTTCTTATTATCACTCTTTTCTTTTCTCTCATCCCTCACGTCCCACAACTTTTCTCCTTTTTTCCTTTTTTTTTCTTTTTATTTTTTTAATAATGATTCGATCGAACCCTATGTAGGTTGCCTACGTATCATGTTCCACATGAATCAGACCATTGTTTTGGAAAAAGTAATGGACAAAATAAACGAAAAACAAAAATCTTTTGGATTTTTCATTTATATTTTTTTTTGGTTTTCAGATACAAAAGAGTAAGTACGATAACAAAAGAGTCAACAAACTCAACTATACTATGATAGACTCTGACATCACCTAAAAGACGCAATACTACTGGACAAGACTCCAAAGTGAAAGAAAAACATAAAAATAAACTCAGAACATAAAAAGGCTCCTTAAACAGCTCTTGAATGCAGTTGTCCTGGGCTATTTGTCATGCTCGAGCCCTGATACATGTATCCATAACTGAATGTGAAAAATAAGACCAAATAGAGTTAGCGACTCGAGACACTATTGTCACATCTCCTTTTTTTACCACCCGAGGGGGTATATAAGGGAGTTTTTCCAATTAAAGTGACATTATTCGAAATGAAATTATTTTATTTATTTTCAGAGTAGCCACTTGGAATAATTTATGGTGTCCCAAGTCACCGGTTTATTTTAAAATCTCAAATCGAGGAAAATCCACTTTATTTAAAAGTCTGCGAACCATAAATTCTAAGTAAGGAATTCTGTTAACCCGGGAGAAGGTGTTAGGTGTCACACCTCCTTTTTCTACCTTACACCCCGCAAAGGCGTAAAGGAGTTTTTCCATTTAAAGGACAATCGGAACGGGATTTAATTATTAATTATTCAGAGTCGCCACTTGAGAGATTAATGGTGTCCCAAGTCACCGGCTAAATCCCGAACCCAGAAAATTTATGACTCTATTAACAGTCCGCATACAAAAAATCCGAGTAAGGAATTCTGTTAACCCGGGAGAAGGTGTTAGGCATTCCTGGGTTCCGTGGTTTTAGCACGGTCGCTTAACTGTTGTATTTGATTTTATCTGATTTTAATACATGCTAACTTATGTGCTTTTTTATTCGTAAACCGCTTTTACTGTTATTTATTTTAAAAAGAATTGCGACATTGTGAAAATGCGTTTCGATCCACGTCGCAATCAATGCGCCCGTGGTTGTCAACACATTTCGACTTCGTCGAGATTTGGATTTGGGTCGCATCAATGCGCACCCGAGTTTAAGAAAGTAATTTAATTAAATCATGCCTAAAGATGCTAGCGTAGTATTATTTTGGGGGAAAACTATGAAGGTCGCTAAACGGCCATCCCAAATTCTAATTATTTCCATAATTATTTATTGAGGGCCCCAGATTTATTTATTTTTGTGCGGTGAGGCTCGTCTCAATTTATGAATCTCTTTTCTATCATTATTTATTTTTAAAGAATTACGATGTCGTGAAAACGCATTTCGAACCCCGCCGCATTCAATGCGCCCGTGATTGTCAACACAATTTCGACTTCATCGAGATTTGGATTTGGGTCGCATCAATGCGCACTCGAGTTCAAGAAAGTACTTTATTTAAAACTGAGCTTAAAGATTCTAACGTAATATTATTTTGGAGAGAACCGTGGAGTTTGCTAAATGGCCATCCCAAATCCTAATCAATTTTTATACACCATCATTAAGGTCAGCCGCATATGTGATTTGCGTTGGGCGAAGTTCACTTCTAACATTTTAAAATAAACCATTTGAGATTAACTTACAATTTTTAATGATCAAATATCCCTAACAAAAAGAACTTAATTATATGTAAACTGAAAAAGTTCAGTGGCCCAATTTCTACACTGGACTGGACCATTGACGGGCCTCAAAAGTGGCCCAAAGTTTGGATCAGGCAAACGAAAGGGAGGCCCAGGCGAAAGACTTCAACACCTGGGCTCGAATCCCTTGAGAAGCCCAGATTCACGAAGGCTGTTCGCATAATAGCCTGAGATGGCTTATCTTTAAGACCATCGAAGCTTTGATTTGTTTGCCCAGACAACACTTTGAAATTATCTCTAAACTATTGCAAGTTTTCAATAATCAGCCAAAGGGAAATAATGCACATCTACTTAACTTAGAAGAAAATTAGTCAATTGAATTCCACTTCATATACAGGCTACCTCTTCTAATGACATTCTGGTGATTTTCTTAGACATCACCAAGGTAAACTAAGCTATAAACACAATCTCAAAAACATGAAGCAAACGAGCTATTTTTGAATCAATTCATGCCAGCATTGCCATCAATACATCATGTAATCAACTAGCACTGGTATTCACTTCATAATACTCACATGATTCTAAAATATAACAGTTCATATAGTCTATTTAGTACTAAAGCAAGCAAAACTTTAAATAATATCCATGAATTGAACACTGAGTAATTAGATCTGAAAGTTAGCTAAAACAGAACTCAGTTCATGTACATTCATTCTTCAAATAATTCATTTCTGCCCATTTAAACTCACATTCATCAGGGGTATAATTGTGTACCTGGATAAATGAAAATATAAGAAGGAAAAGAGTCAGCTACTCTGAATAGCAACAGCAGCAAACTCAGCAATATATACCACAGAAATACATGCAGACTGCTTTGAAAAACCAGAAATGCAGACAAACTTCACAGATCAATTCAACACACACTTCAAATGCACTCCTAGCCTCACAGCTGAACCCAAACACCTCTGCGATACTGCTAAACCCAAAACCCAACTGAAATCCAGAACTAATACTGAAACTGTAAGATTGTTTTTGATTTTCTCATTTTTGAATTCTGGAATGGAACTACTAACTGGATTTGAAAGCAGGGAGGAGGGCTTTTTGTGGGAATTTTCGAGCTTAGAGCTCAAGGAAGAAGAGGAACCCCCTTTCCCAAGGCATTTTATGCCCTTTTATAGGCAACCCCAAAGAGAATAGATCAGATTCTGATTTTCCAATCAGTCCCTCCCTATTTTCAGTTTGGTCCCTCTATTCTTAACTTGCTAAACAAGTAAATGCATCACAACTATTAAAATCTACACTTGTACCCCATTCTAGAAGGCCCTAGGGTATTCTTCTACCCATACAATACCCATACTGCCCTTCCACATGCTTTGAAATTACTATTTCTATCAGAACTACCCTTTTCCATACCCAGACTACCCCTGAAGGTTCCCCAAAGTTACTGAACCTACCCTCATTCTTAACAGCTATAACCAATACCCTAATCCAATCTAAAACTAACTGAAATTGATTAATTAGCATTCAGGAACTAACTAATCAGACTGACTAAAACCAATTTGTTCAATTATATTAACTCAATCAAACTAAATGAAATCAAACTAAGCTTAAGCTAACATGAACAACATTAAATGAATTGAAACTAATTCTTAACCCATAAACTCACAATCATTCAAACAAATACCAGCTCAGAACTAATCAATAATTGACAGAACTAAACTAATACAAATAAATCATAATATTAACAGAAAAATTAACGGAACAAAACTGTAACTGAAATTTCAAACATGCGAGTAAAAAGAAACCGTAAAAAAAAACTCACAAAGGCACGAGGAACTCTGGCCAGTTAGAAACGTCTGAATCCTTTCAGATTTTTGACGCGTAACATCCCTAACCATGTGTTCTTACAAAAGAACACATGGTTAAGGATACTACAGTTCGAAATCACAAAGATTGGTTTAGGGTTTTGGCCAGAAATTCTCAGATCTAATATTCGAGTCGTTTCACAGTGATTTGAAGGAAAATAACCATGGATTAGTGTTGAGGGAGGGCCGGGGGTTGTGTGGTGTGATTTTGGGCTGATTTGGATGAACCTTCAATTTGACCGAAAACTTCAATTGAAGATTCGACGAGTTCCGGCCTTATTCGAGGGGAACCAGTGGGTGCAATGGAAAGAGGAGAGTGAGGAGGATCTGTGGTGTTAATCTGGGGGTGAACGGCGTAGGTTGCGTTCACCGCCGGCGAGGGATTTAGGGGCGGCGCGGATTAGGGTTTGAGAGGAGGGGTGGGGTGAGGAAGACGAGGGTCTGGGGTGGGTTTTCGGACCCTTTTAAATTAAGAACCTCGTTAGTTCCGGACCATTGGATTGATGATATCCAGCGGTCCTGATTCGGAGCCCACAAAACGACGTCATTTCGATTAGAAGAAGGAACGGACCGAGTTGGGGACTTGGGCTGGGGCTGATTTGCAATGGTTTAAGGCGTTTGGGCCTGAAAAAATCTTCTGATTTGGCCCAAATTCGGGTCTTTTAATAAGACCCACTTTCTATTCTTATTTCCTTTTGTTTTCTTTTCTCACTTTTACAATTTTTATAATTTTTCTAATTTTTATGGAAATGTAAAAACTAACATGAAATCCTAGTTTTTTTCAAAACAAAGACTAATTAATTACTAAAATTGTTCAAAAGCTATTTCATGACAAATTCACAATAAAAATCATTAAAATGCAAAAGTGAACTAATTTTAGTGATTTTCATGTTTTTGTTTTTTAAAACAATTAACCCTTAATTGATACTAAAACCTAAATGCAAAAATGCATATTTGTGTACTTTATAGAATTAACATGCGCAAATAGAATGCAACCGTTATCAGAAAATGACACCAAAATGCACGAAAATTGTCAAAAATAAAGGAAAATTATTTTGTTTGGGATTTTGAGAATAATCATATTTAGGGCAAAAATCACGTGCTCACAGCTGCCCCTCTTTGCTCGGAAACATGAAGGGTTTTCGGGCAAAGATAAGTGAGCAAATATGAGCAATTTTTGCCCGTTTGAAAATTCCGTGTGAAACATTTTTGAAAAGTTTGACCGCATTCTGCTTCGGAGGTTGCCTACATATCCTGGGCTAAACAGGAATCAGGTCAGTGTAGTTCGGGAATGTTTGGTAGCTGGGACTACCAGGAACTGTGATGGTACTACGCTTGCTGTTGTTACTGCTGCTGTTACTGCTTGCTGACCTCCCTTATTACACCATGTCAAAAATAAAAGAAACTAAACTAACTATGCTCTATGAATTATAAAAATCCTATCTAAATTCTTCAAACTTGCTCTTGTACTTCCTTGTTGCCTTGTTGTCTTGTTCTTTCTCGATAAAATCCATTTTGCTATTCCCTTAGGCGGACTCCCAACTTCTGAAACTTGAACTGTATGTATTCCTTTGTTATCCAGGCGGGCTCCTATCTTCAAAATAAACAAAGAGATTGATTGAAAGCTAAAATTGAATTATATCACCTCTGTTCTCCAGGCGGACTCCTGATTTCTAAAATTAAATTGTATGTCTCTAGTCTCCAGGCGGACTCCTGATTACTAAAATTAAATTGTATGTCTCTATTCTCCAGGCGGACTCCTAATTACTAAAATTAAATTGTATGTCTCTATTCTCCAGGCGGACTCCTGATTATTAAAATTAAATTGTATGTCTCTATTCTCCAGGAGGACTCCTGATTTCTGAATTTGAAATTGAATGTATTCCTCTGTTATACAGGCGGGCTCCTGATTGCTCCAAAAAATTATGAACCTAAGGTGTTACTTCTTACTGTACCAAGGTATCTTACCCGGGTATATGAACTACGTCCTATTATCCAGGAAGGTCCTGACAACTTGCACTTATTCTAATCATGCCAACTTTGCAATCCAATTCCATTCCCTTTATGCACTTCAAGATTATCTCGTATTTAATCAAACCGCACTTGCAATCAAACCTGATTACTGCTTGTTTTCCTTCTTGGAGAATTCCTTTTCAACGGCTAACTTTCTGCCCCTGTTATAATCAAAGAAAATTTCGTCAGTTTAAAATGGTGGTTAGTTGATGGCCTTCCTGCTGAAAAATCCTTCCACTGCCTTGCTTTGTGTTGACTGCCTTCCACGCACTGTCCCTGAACCGCCTGGCTTTCTGACCAACTTTTAAATTTCCCAACATCCGGCGACCTAAATGTTTTACACCCATGCTGTTATTTCATTTTCTGACCTTTTGTTTAAGTTTTTGCCTTTCCCACGACATTCCCCAATCATTTCACCGATGGAACTTTTGTTAATTCCCTGTGTTCCACCTGACATCAAGTTATTTTTTTTGACATGCTATGACCACGTTGTTCTTTACATTTCTAGAAACCGGTAGTGAACTTTGAAGTCCTTTCTACTTGCATTGACCAAGACTAGCACTGAAACATCTCAACTAGATAAAACCCTCAAAAGAAAATGAAATGCGATGATTTTTGAGTAAAGGATAAGAAGAATCCAAAACCAGATGGTTATTTCAAAAGAGAAGGAAAAGAAACTTATCTGAGCGAGACAGCTGGTACCAATGGTTATGACATGCATTTTGAATTGATCGGCCCAATCTGTCCAAATAACCGGATTTCAATCGCCATACTTTGTTGCCCCGAACTTCCATCACTTGTTTGAATTACCCAAACCTTAACTTTACTTTCCTGCGGTACCTCAAAACATTTTTCCACCCACAGACCCTTTGTCATTCAAACATTTTCCGACTCACTTTCGCTTCAAGGTGCCTGCGAGGGCTTTCACCAATGAGACTCTCTCGTTTATTCTCTCTCAGCTCCCGTCGCCTTACGGTGCCTATGAAGGTTTTCACCAATAAGACTCTCTCGTTTATTTTCTCTCAGCTCCCGTCACCTTACGGTGCCTGTGAAGGTTTTCACCAATAAGACTCTATCATTTTTACTTTTGTTCTTTCTTGCTTGAACCAGAGTGTCGCCACTGATACGAATTACCGCTACCTGCTCGACCTGGCATTTCTTAGAAATTGATCAAAAGGTCTTTCTCTGGACCGTAATGTAGGCTTTTTGGATTGGGTTAGAAAGAAAGGTATAAAAGGCTCAAGACAATTCAAATGGGTTTAAATTACAACTTTCGGAATCCAATTTTCACAAAAATCACAACTTCTGCCCCAGTTTCTTGCTTGGGGATTTTTGGATTTCTATTTTGGTATGACTGAACCTCGGAGTAAGGCTGCCTACGTACCCTTTCAGGATCAAGTCAAACGTAGTTCACTGTATTTAACTTTTGTTGTTGTGTTTTTCTTTCTTTCCTTTTCTTTCTCTTTCTTTTTCCTTTTCTTTCTTTTCTTTTTCCTTTGTGTTCGGCACCTGTGTTCCCTGATAGTACCGTTGATTTCGAAAGAGGGGTATGAAAAATAAGTAAGGCTCAAAGGGGATAACAAGGGATAATAGTGTTTGGATAGCAGGACAAAATGCCTTTATCATTTCAATCTTTAAGATATGCCAAATACAAACAGATACATTCAGAAAATAAAGAAATCATACATAATATCTCTTGACCGCATTGGAAGTGATGGCCATTTCTATAAATTTTCCTTCCACATTTGTCAAATACAATGCTCCGTTAGGCAACACTCTGGTTATTACAAATGGTCCTTGCCAGTTTGGGGCAAACTTTCCTTTTACTTCAGCCCAATGAGGCAAAATCTGCCTCAATACTAATTGCCCGACTTCGAATTTCCTTGGACGTACTTTCTTGTTGTATGCTCTTGCCATTCTTCGTTGGTATAGTTGGCCATGACACACTGATGCCAATCTCTTCTCATCAATCAAACTCAACTGCTCAAGATGGCTTTTCACCCATTCATCATCATCGATCTCAGCCTCTGCAATGATTCGCAGAGATGGGATTTCCACTTCTGCGGGTATTACTGCCTCGGTACCATATACCAATAAGTAAGGAGTCGTCCCCACCGAGGTACGAACGGTGGTGCGATATCCTAACAATGCAAAAGGCAATTTCTCGTGCCACTGTCTAGATCCTTCAACCATCTTCCGGAGTATTTTCTTTATATTCTTATTGGCTGCTTCAACCGCACCATTTGCCTTGGGACGGTATGGAGTAGAATGCCTATGAGTAATCTTAAACTGCTCACATGTCTCCTTCATCAAATGACTATTAAGATTATCACCAAAATAAACCTGTGCCCATTTGATGCTGCTGGATCAATTGGCCCAATAACATCCATGCCCCACGCAATAAAAGGCCATGGTGCGGACATCGTGTGTAATTCTGATGGTGGAGAATGAATCAAATCTCCATGTACTTGGCATTGATGACACTTACGCACAAAACTGATACAATCCCGCTCCATCGTGAGCCAATAATAACCCGCTCGAAGAATCTTTTTTGTTAGCACATACCCACTCATATGCGGTACACAAACTCCGGAATGTACCTCAATCATGATAGTTGTGGCCTGCCTTGCATCTATACATCTCAACAACCCGAGATCAGGAGTTCTTTTGTACAGCACTCCTCCACTAAGGAAAAACCCACTTGCCAATCGCCGAATCATTCTTTTCTGATCACCGGTGGCCTGTATCGGATATACTCCCGCTTTAATGTACTATTTGATATCATGGAACCACGACTCTCCATCAATTTCTTCTTCTATTATATTACAGTAAGTATGCTAATCACGGACCTGAATCTGCAATGGATCAACATAAGCCTTATCTGGATGGTGCAACATTGACGCCAAAGTAGCCAAAGCGTCAGCAACCTCATTATGAATCCTTGGAATGTGCCTGAATTCTATGGCCTGAAAACGCTGGCAAAGCTCATGCAGACACTGCCGATACGATATAAGCTTCAGATCCCGTATTTCTCATTCTCCTTGAATATGGTGTACCAGTAAGTCCGAGTCACCCATGACCAAGACTTCCCGTACACCCATATCCATAGCTAATCTCAATCCCAATATACACGCCTCATATTCTGCCATGTTGTTTGTACAGTAGAAACGAAGCCGAGCTTTAACTGGGTAATGCTGACCTGTTTCCGAAATAAGTACTTCTCCTATTCCCACGCCTTTCATATTTGCATCCCCATTAAAGAAAAGTTTCCATCCCGACTTCTCAGCTTGTTCCAATTCATCAATGTGCATCACCTCTTTATCAGGGAAATAGGTTTTCAAAGGCTCATAATCTTCATCGACGGGGTTCTCAGCCAAATGATCGGCTAATGCCTGTGCTTTCATGGCGGTCCGTGTCACATAGATAATGTCGAACTCTGTAAGCAGGATCTACCACTTTGCAAGCCTCCCTGTGGGCATGGGTTTCTGAAAAATATACTTCAATGGGTCCAAGCGAGATATAAGGTAAGTAGTGTAAGATGACAAATAATGTTTCAACTTCTGTGCCACCCAAGTTAGGGTGCAACATGTCCTTTCCAGATGAGTATGCTTAACCTCGTAAGATGTGAACTTCTTGCTGAGATAGTAGATAGCCTACTCCTTTCTGCCCGTAATATCATGCTGCCCCAGTACACAGCCAAATGAACTGTCCACAACTGTCAGATATAAAATCAAAGGCCTCCCTGGTTCTGGCGGAACCAACACAGGTGGGTTTGACAAATACCCCTTTATCTTATCAAAAGCCTCATGACATTCATCAGTCCATTTGACCGCGACATCTTTCTTCAACAACTTAAAAATTGGTTCACAAGTTGCCGTGAGTTGAGCAATGAACCTGCTGATATAGTTCAATCTTCCCAACAAACTCATCACCTTGGTTTTGTTTCTTGGAGGTGGCAACTCCTGAATGGCTTTGATATTTGACGGGTCTAATTCAATACCCCGCCGGTTGACTATAAACCCCAACAACCTCCCAGATGGCACCCCGAAAGCACATTTTGCAGGATTGAGCTTAAGATTGTACATGCGAAGCCTTTGAAAGAACTTTCTCAAATCTCTGACACGGTCGGATTGCTGTCTAGACTTCACGATCACATCATCCACGTACACATCGATTTCCCAATGTATCATATCATGGAATATGGTTGTCATGGCCCTCATATAAGTTGCCCCGGCATTTTTCAAACCAAACGGCATGACCCGATAACAATACGTTCCCCACGGCGTGATGGATGCCGTCTTTTATGCATCTTCCTTGTCCATTAGAATCTGATGATAACCCGCATAACAATCCACAAAAGAGCCAATATCATGTTTGGCACAATTGTCGATCAGTATATGGATGTTGGGCAATGGGAAATTATATTTTGGACTTGCCTTCTTAAGGTCTCGATAATCGACGCACACCCTGGTCTTGCCATCGTTTTTCGGCACAGGCACGACATTAGCTAACCAAGTGGGGTACCGTGTAACCTGAATGACATTTGCCTCAAACTGCTTGGTAATCTCTTCTTTGATCTTCACACTTATGTCCGTTTTGAACTTTCTCAACTTCTGCTTGCCAGGGGGAAGTCCCAGATCAGTGGGTAATTTATGAACCACCAAATCGGTGCTCAGACCTGGCATATCATCATATGACCATGCAAAGACATCTTTGTACTTATGCAATACTTTAATTATCTCCTCCTTGAGTTGTGGCTCCAGATGAACACTTTATTTTAGTTTCCCGCACATTGTCTTGATCCCCTAGATTAACTACTTCTGTGTCATTTAGGTTAGGTTTGGATTTTTCTTCAAAGTGACTTAATTCTTTACTAATTTCCTCATAAGCTTCATCATTGTTACAATCCAACCCATCATCACACTCGATTTCTTGAATTATTACTTCCGAGCTAGATTGGCTTTTAAAACTGGGCCGAAGATTCCTAGTGCATGTCATATCATTGATATCAGCATAAAAAGAACTGTACAAAAAGAAAAGAAAAGAAAAAATGGAAAGAGAATTAGGGACGAAGAAAATTGCATTTCATTAAATGTAAAGATAACAAGGTTTTAACTCATCCAAACGGACGGAACGTAGCAACTGGATTACAAACCCTGGAATAATCCAGGTGACAAAAAGGAAAACAAAACCCACTACCACGACTCCCTCCGAATTGGAAGAGGAGTAGCTTCCCAATTGTTGATGTTAGAATGTGGTCCGATGTACTGTATATCTGCTCCGCTTGACCCTTCCCCGGCCTCAACCATGTTTACTTCAACAAATACTCTCTCGAACACCTTATCCAAATTCCCCTCTGCCCCAATCAACGAACCTGACATCTTTGCCAATGATTGTTTCTTGTTACCCGGCCTGACGAAGGACCTGGATAAACGTGGGATAGGTTTAGGAAGAACCCAAGCTTTCTTTTTCAATTTACGGGCTCTTATAACATCTGCCGTTGTTGGTTTGAAACCTAATCCGAAGGTGTACAGATTTTTGGGAAGGGACACAGGTTGAATAATGCCTTGAAGTTCAGCCCCCAGACCTTTCCCTGGCACGAACCCGTTATTCAGCATTTTTGATACTACCATGACGGTCGCAGCTGCCACCCTAGGACATGGCATGCTTTTACCTTCGGGCACTCTACTCACCAGGACCGTGTCGAAGACTTGATAAACCCATGGTCCCTTATCATCTTCAGTTTCTATAAAGGGCACAAGGGCATCATTCATGGCGCATGTGGGATCTTCCCCATGTAGCACAATTTCTTGTCTGTCCCACTCGAATTTGACCATTTGGTGCAGCGTGGAAGGCACGGTTTTGGCCGCATGAATCCATGGTCGACCCAACAAAAGATTGTAGGATACTGCGGCATCCAACACCTGAAATTCCATGGTGAACTCGATTGGGCCAATAGTCAATTCGAGTACAATATCCCCTACTGTGTTTGTTCCCCCTCCGTCGAACCCTCGAACACAAATGCTATTTTTGCAGATTCTATCCTCATCGATCTTCAGCTTGTTCAATGTGGACAATGTGCAAATATTAGCACTCGACCCGTTATCGATCAGTTCCCAAGTAACCATTGAACCCTCGCACTTGACCGTCAAATAAAGAGCTTTGTTGTGTTCTGTGCCTTCCACAGGCAATTCATCATCAGAAAATGCTACCCTGTTCACTTCAAAGATCTTGTTGGCAATTGTCTCCAGATGGTTCACTGAAATTTTGTCAGGCACATGAGCCTCATTCAATATCTTCATCAAAGCTCGGCAATGTTCGTCAGAATGAATCAATAACGACAACAACAAAATTTGGGTCGGTGTTTTTCTCAGTTGGTCAATAATGGAATAATCTTGTACTTTCATCTTTTTTAGAAACTCTTCTGCCTCTTCTTCCGTCACAGCTTTTTTGACTGGCACTGGATTGTCTTTAGCGCCCTTAGACTTTCTAAACTCTTCGGGAGCGAAACAACGTCCCGACCGGGTTAGTCCTTGTGCTTCACAACTTTCTTCCTCAATTTCCTTTCCTATGTATGTCACCACTACCTTGTCATATCTCCACGGTACGGCTTTGCTATCAATCATGGGTAACTGGACTACCGGTTTTATGACAACCGGTTCTACGTAGGCTCCTTTCACAACCACCACGGGTGCAGATGGTGACCCTATTGCCATTAACTTGACTGGCTCCGGCTTTTTTGCAGCCACAGATGGTCTCTTTCCCATTACCAACACTGGCTTGTCTTTTGTTGCTTTTAACTGAACCACTGGCCTTGCACCCACTGTCTCTTCTTTGGCTTT
The DNA here is from genome assembly GCF_000393655.2 of Nicotiana sylvestris. Taxonomy (NCBI): domain Eukaryota; kingdom Viridiplantae; phylum Streptophyta; class Magnoliopsida; order Solanales; family Solanaceae; genus Nicotiana; species Nicotiana sylvestris. The sequence goes on along the minus strand of NC_091060.1, from coordinate 112,874,584 downwards.
CGTAGAACGAATCACCATAACCACCTGCGAAGGTTTTTTAAGCTCTGCCCCCTTATGTATCAGTTCGATCATATTGGCCTCATAATGCACTGGTAAAGGATTTTGATTTATTTTCGGGGCCTCTGGGGCCTGTACTTCAATACGGCGATTATCAATGAGCTCTTGTATCGCGTTTTTCAACTTCTAACATTTTTCAGTATCATGCCCCGGCATCCCTGAGCACTACTCGCAGCTAACAGAATAGTCCAGGTTTCTGGGAAGGGGGTTTGGTGCTTTGGATTCAATCGGGGTCAACATTCCAAACTGTTTCAATCTATGGAAGAGAGCGGTGTAAGATTCTCCCAGCGGAGTAAATGTTTTTCTGTTTGGGGCCTTCTCACCTCTAAAAGCTTGGTTTGGGTGGAAACTGGTTCCTGGTCTGTTTGCCCTGGGAGGTGGATAAGTGTTTTGTGGGGGTGGATGTGTGTTTTGAGGATTCGGTGCACGCCATTGCGAGTGCACCGGGGCTGAGTGTAGGTCTGTGCGTGGTGGATAGAAAAGTGTGGTTCCGGTGGTGGATAGTAGTGTTGCGGTGTGCCATATGGGGTATATTTGTAGTTTGGGTGGTGGGGTCTGGGTTGGTTGTAATAGAGTGGAGGGTTATTTGTCCTGGACCAAGTACTAGCTTCAACTGTGGCAACTTCTTCTTTCTTCTTCTTTCCAAGCACCCCACCAGTACCGCTTTGGATGGCCTGGGTGGTTGCTTTCAACGCCGAGTAGCTCAAGATCTTGTTAAATTTCAATCCTTCTTCAATCATGGCTCCCATCTTTACCACTTCATTAAACGACTTTCCGACAGATGTCACTAGATGACCAAAATAGGTAGGTTCCAATGTTTGCAAGAAGTAATCTACCATCTCACTCTCCCTCATGGGAGGATCAACCCTTGCAGCTTGTTCCCTCCAACGGAAACCAAACTCTCTAAAACTCTCCCCATGCTTCTTTTCCAGTTTCAACAATGATAGATGATCGGGGACTATCTCAAGGTTATATTGAAAATGGCCAATGAATGCCTGTGCCAAATCATCCCATGTATACCATCGGCCGGGGTCTTGCCTCGTGTACCATTCTATCGCTGACCCGCTCAGGCTTTGACCGAAATAGGCTATCAATAATTCATCCTTTCCCCCAGCACCTCTTATTTTGATACAAAAGCCACACAGATGGGCTACTGGGTCACCGTGACCCTCATACAAGTCAAACTTCGGCATTTTAAACCCCGCAGGAAATTGAACATCAGGAAAAAGGCACAAATCTTTGTATGCGACGCTGACTTGGTTACCTAAACCATGCATGTTCCTGAAGGATTGCTCCAGGCTTTTGACTTTACGAATCACTTCCTCCTGTTCTATATTCTTAACCGGTTTCTCAACCTCTCCAGAGATTTCAAAGTGGGGAGAATAGGTATATGGCTCAAGTGCTTTGAAAGTGGGTTCGGGAGGGTAATATTGGGTGTCGTGAGCTTCGAATAACGGCTCACTGGACGATCTATGTAGTGGGGCTGGGGGAGGTTCCACAAAGACTGGAACCATGGGTGGTGGAGGGTTTTGTTTGGGGGGTGGAGCTGGGGGAGCGTATGAAGTGGTACCATAACCCTGAGTGGGATAGGGGAAAGCTGAAGATGCGTGGGGAGTGGTGGGCTCCTGAGCTGGGGCCAATGGTGGGATGTAAGATGGATTAGCAGGATATAGTGGTGTCGGATGTCCCTGAGACCATGCCCGATGCATTTCAGCCATTTGTGCTTTTAATTTCTTCATCTCTTCTTTCATAGCACCCACATCTATTACCTCAACCTCATTTGAAGGGTCTACGATACTGATTTCCGAAGCCTGCCCGGTCATTTTTACTTGATCCTTCGATCAGGTGTTATACGAGTGAGTTGCCAGAATTGCCAATCAACTAACCACCTGCCTGGACTCACACATTTAGACAACCACTTTGTTAGCGATTAAGTCTTAACAGATTTAACAACCGCACGTTGGCATGAATGCACTTATACAGTTAATCGTTTCTATTATGCGTTTGCTCGATTGCATGCGTCAACCCGGCACTTTGTTCCTTGTTTTTTTTCCCTTTTTTCAAATTTCTTCACCTCATCCTTCTCTTGTGCTTTTTCTTTCTCTTTCTGTTTTTCTGCTCTTTTCTTTCTTTCTCTCTTTCTCAGTTTTCCTTCTATTTTCTTCTTTTTCTTCTTTCTATTTTTCTTACGATTATGGTCAAATCCTATGGAGATTGCCTACGTATCATGACCCCGCATGAATCATACCAAGCGTAGTTCGTGAAAATAAATGCAAAAATAAAGGGTGGAAGTAAGAATTTTCGAAATTTTCAATTTTCATCACTAAACAAACTATTACAAACCCAACATTTTTGGAACGAAGATAACAGACGCAATTTAAAAGCAAATACAGACTCTAAAACTGCAAACATACTTGACCTAGACAGATAACAGACATACGAAAGACTGACTCAAAATCGTAGAAAATTACAGACACAGACTATGCATATTCTAGTGCTTCAAACTTAGCTGTCCGCGGGGCGTCGTTCGGCCTCACCGCGGGCCTAGGACCCAAATACCTTTCAAGATGCTCTAACTCATTCATGGTTCGCTTCACATAGATCATCACTGCTGAGGAAAAAGTAGTATGGGTCATGTCTTCGGAAACCCGGCATCTCCTGAAAATAGCATGAGCAATGGCTCTAATCCTGTCTTTTGTTTGCTTCTTTTCTATGAGCAAGCGTCTTATCTGATCGCTGCATGTCTTTAAAGCTCGAGAGTCTTACAGGTGTTGGTCTTGCAGCTGCTGCACTTCTACCTCCATTTGGGCCAACAAGTTGTAACAATGTCCACTTTCAATTTCAAAATCTCTAGCCTGCCTAACCGCTTTACCCTCAAGGGCAACCACTTTTCTCTTTAAATTGGCAACAATTTTCTCATGGTCCCTTTTCAACTGATTCAAGTATTGGTGACGCTCCTCTGTTCTTGTAGCCCACTAGGCTTTAAGTTCTGCCATGACATTCTCAGATTTTTCTAATTCATCTCGCCATTCCCTGACTTCGTTTTCCAATCTTTTTACCAATTGCTCATCGGATCGGCTCCTCGGCTGCTTATCGATGGTTATCTCTAACTGTCGGATTTGGGTCTTAAGTTCTTCAATTTCTCGAGCCAATCTATTCTTTTCACCTTGATCCGCGACAACCTGTACACTGTTCTCGAATTTCAGGCTCTCAACTTGCTGCTTTAGTTTACCGATCTCAACTTGATAGCCTTCTTCCTTTGTTAACCAATCCCAATGCTCTTGGGATGACTTGGCGAAATCTTCGAGATGAGGTCTTTTAGCCGGTCTCCCACATGCCATGTCACCTCTGAACCAATCATGATACCCTGGGGCAACTTCCCCTTTAACCCTATCAGACACACAAGTGTTTTCCATCAAATGTTGACACTCACTCCAAATTTGGCGAACTTCTTCCTCGGGGAATCAACCGTCATGACTAATTTTGACCACTTGGGTACTCAAATCTTCATCTCTCGGTACTACTTGATATCTCCCGAGTTGCCTCAGAACCTGATATGGTGCATAGGGCTGGATGCTTTTGAGTCCCATCAACAAAAAATGCGGGCGGGCTGCTGGCATATATATGACCTCTTCGACAGGCAGCCATCCAAGAACCCACTGTATCTGGCTGGCATTGAGGTTCCGAAATAATGATGCCCAGGCCGTGACTCCTTCCGGTAGACTATCCCCTTTGATTCTTGTGTAAAATTCACCTATACAAGTTTTCTCAACCGAACCATAATTCAATAACTGAGAGCGAGGGCACAAATGCTCAGTCATCCACATTTGTAACAGCAGGTTACATCCCTCAAAAAATTTGCCCCCAGCTTTGCACGCAGTGAGAGATTGGAAGATATCAGCCACGATCATAGGTTCTAAAGTGCTTTTTCCCATGGTTTGCAAGGTACTGACGACCCCTGCTACTTTCAAATCAATATTACCATCTTTCCTTAGGAATATTATGAGGCCCAAAAAGGCTATCATAAATGTCACTCGTCTGTGTTCCTCCCATTTTTGTCGGTTACTTCTACTGCATAGCTTAAAGTCTGGATTATTGAACCCGCCCACGTGGCCATATCTATCATATATGAAGTAGAAACTGCAGAAGCCCTTTGCAAAATCTGGGTGATGAACTGTTCGGGGTATTTTCAAGGAATCCAAGAATCGGTGTATGGTAATGGCCCTAGGAGCAATCAAGTATTTGAACCTCAGCGGAGCTTGATCACTTCCAATATACCCCGCTATTTCTTCCAATGTCGGGGTGAACTCAAAGTCTGAGAAATGAAATACATTATGTGCCGAATCCCAATGGGCGACCAATGCCCTGATAATATCCCCCCGAGGCTGAATGTTTAATAAGTCCGGGAGGTCTTTCAAATATTTTCTCACTTCGTCTTGCCCTCCTTTGCCTAAATCATTCCACCATAACTGCAGCTCAAAAGGGATTTTGGTCATTATTGAAAAGGGCTCATTCACCATCGTGCTCATCCTGCACATTTATTAAAGCGTTTTAAGCAAAAGAAAACTCTTGTTTTACTCAACAAAGAAAACTGTCAATATTTGCGACCCAAAATTACCTATATATTTTCAAGCGAAGAACTTGACTTTCAAATATGGCCTTTCAGTGCTTTGGGAAAAAGATTTTAAGGCTATTTATGACAAGACGGCTCTACTTAGCTTCTTTTTTATTTTAAGATAAAAATAAATAAAATAAAAAAATGAAAACACATGACCAAAGGTGGCTATCTACGTGAGGTCAGCCTTCCGGTGTTCCGTTTGGTAACATTTGGCTAATTTTGACAAAACGGTATCACCTGGTTTATTTATGACAAAATTAAAATTTTGATATGTTCTGGTTATTTTTGCAAAAGGGAAAGTTGGACCCGATGAGGGTTGCCTACGTATCTCACGCCCTGTGAGAATCAAACCATGCGTAGTTCGGGCAAATTAACCGAACTATTTTAAAACAATGACTCTTTTCCATTTTTGTTTTTAGCATAAGCGAATAACAACTATTAAAAACAAAACTCTTTTTTCTTTTTTTTTTCAACAACTAAAACAACCTATTTTTCCAAGCTAAAAAACACGGACTCGTTTTCTTTTTCATTTTTTTCAACAAAAATAATGAAACAACTTATGTTTGTCAAAACAAAGACTCTTTTTCTATAAACATTTCCTTTTTTCCTCTTCATTTTCCCAAAAATTTCGGCAGAGTTTCGCCATTAATCGGTCATTGATTTCTTATTTCTAAAATAATCAATTAACTCCCTAACTGATATTTTATTTCACTCTTTTCTCTTTTTTTTTCAATTTTCCAACACCCGAGATTCAGAAACCGGTCAACATGCAGGTTCAGAACAAATAAATGCACAGCACAAGAGAATGCATCAGGATGGTCTTTTCATTTCAGGTTGCTAGTCCTAGACGGACCCAACCCCTGTGTTGAGTCCCTTAAGTCAAATGCAACGTGATACAAATAAGCGTTCTTACTAGGGATCCGGCATGAAGTCATGTTATTCTATTCTCAAAACCTGGGTCAGTGTTCTAGACTGTGTACCCGAGCAGACAACTCGAGTCGAGGAGGGGGCAACTTACCGGGAACCAAAAGGCCATCCGGCTTCGTAACTTGTCCGGCCTCTTTTTTATTTCAAGGTATGACACTAACAGAATAGGAAGTCTCAACCAGTAAGCACATCCCCGGAGTTGAAGAGAGAATGGTGTCGACATAGTTTATATATAATTCAGATAATATCAAAGCGGTAACATTTAGCACACTCAGCAAAAACATGTAGGAAAATCAGATATAATTAAATACAACAATTTTTCTAAGCTCGAATTCTGAACCCTGAACTAAAGATTCTGGGTTCGATCCCCAGCAGAGTCGCCAGAGCTGTCACACCTCCTTTTTCTACCTTACACCCCGCAAAGGTGTAAAGGAGTTTTTCCATTTAAAGGACAATCAGAACGGGATTTAATTATTAATTATTCAGATTCGCCACTTGAGAGATTAATGGTGTCCCAAGTCACCGGCTAAATCCCGAACCGAGGAAATTTATGACTCTGTTAACAGTCCGCATACCAAAAATCCGAGTAAGGAATTCTGTTAACCCGGGAGAAGGTGTTAGGCATTCCCGGGTTTCGTGGTTTTAGCACGGTCGCTTAACTGTTGTATTTGATTTTATCTAATTTTAATACATGCTAACTTATGTGCTTTTTTATTCGTAAACCGCTTTTACTGTTATTTATTTTAAAAAGAATTGCGACGTTGTGAAAATGTGTTTCGATCCACGTCGCAATCAATGCGCCCGTGGTTGTCAACACATTTCGACTTCGTTGAGATTTGGATTTGGGTCGCATCAATGCGCACCCGAGTTTAAGAAAGTATTTTAATTAAATCGTGCCAAAAGATGCTAGCGTAGTATTATTTTGGGGGAAAACCATGATGGTCGCTAAACGGCCATCCCAAATTCTAATTATTTCCATAATTATTTATTGAGGGCCCCAGATTTATTTATTTTTGTGCGGTGAGGCTCGTCTCAATTTGTGAATCTCTTTTATATCATTATTTATTTTTAAAGAATTACGATGTCGTGAAAATGCATTTCGAACCCCGTCGCATTCAATGCGCCCGTGATTGTCAACACAATTTCGACTTCATCGAGATTTGGATTTGGGTCGCATCAATGCGCACCCGAGTTCAAGAAAGTACATTATTTAAAACCGAGCTTAAAGATTCTACCGTAATATTATTTTGGAGAGAACCGTGGAGTTTGCTAAATGGCCATCCCAAATCCTAATCAATTTTTATACACCATCATTGAGGTCAGCCGCATATGTGATTTGCGTTGGGCGAAGTTCACTTCTAACATTTTAAAATAAACCATTTGAGATTAACTTACTATTTTTAATGATCAAATATCCCTAACAAAAAGAACTTAATTATATGTAAACTGAAAAAGTTCAGTGGCCCAATTTCTACACTGGACTGGACCATTGACGGGCCTCAAAAGTGGCCCAAAGTTTGGATCAGGCAAACGAAATGGAGGCCCAGGCGACAGACTTCAACACCTGGGCTCGAATCCCTTGAGAAGCCCAGATTCACGAAGGATGTTCGCATAATAGCCTGAGATGGCTTATCTTTAAGCCCAGCGAAGCTTTGATTTGTTTGCCCAGACAACACTTTGAAATTATCTCTAAACTATTGCAAGTATTCAATAATCAGCCAAAGGGAAATAATGCACATCTACTTAACTTAGAAGGAAATTAGTCAATTGAATTCCACTTCATATACAGGCTACTTCTTCTAATGACATTCTGGTGATTTTCTTAGACATCACCAAGGTAAACTAAGCTATAAACACAATCTCAAAAACATGAAGCAAACGAGCTATTTCTGAATCAATTCATGCCAGCATTGCTATCAATACATCATGTAATCAACTAGTACTGGTATTCACTTCATAATACTCACATGATTCTAAAATATAACAGTTCATATAGTCTATTTAGCACTAAAGCAAGCAAAACTTTAAATAATATCCATGAATTGAACATTGAGTAATTAGATCTGAAAGTTAGCTAAATCAGAACTCAGTTCATGTACATTCATTCTTCAAATAATTCATTTCTGCCCATTTAAACTCACATTCATCAGGGGTATAATTGTGTACCTGGATAAATGAAAATATAAGAAGGAAAAGAGTCAGCTACTCTGAACAGCAACAGCAGCAAACTCAGCAATATATACCACAGAAATACATGCAAACTGCTTTGAAAAACCAGAAATACAGGCAGACTTCACAGATCAATTCAACACACACATCAAATGCACTCCTAGCCTCACAGCTGAACCCAAACACCTCTGCGATACTGCTAAACCCAAAACCCAACTGAAATCCAGAACTAATACTGAAACTGTAAGATTGTTTTTGATTTTCTCATTTTTGATGTTTGTATTTTTGAATTCTGGAATTTAACTACTAACTGGATTTGAAAGCTGGGAGGAGGGCCTTTTGTGGGAATTTTCGAGCTTAGAGCTCAAGGAAGAAGAGGAACCCCCTTTCCCAAGGCATTTTATGCCCTTTTATAGGCAACCCCAAAGAGAATAGATCAGATTCTGATTTTCCAATCAGTCCCCTCCCTATTTTCAGTTTGGTCCCTCTATTCTTAACTTGCTAAACAAGTAAATGCATCACAACTATAAAAACCTACACTTGTACCCCATTCTAGAAGGCCCTAGGGTATTCTTCTACCCATACAATACCCATACCGCCCTTCCACATGCTTTGAAATTACTATTCCTATCAGAACTACCCTTTTCCATACCCAGACTACCCCTAAAGGTTCCCCAAAGTTACTGAACCTACCCTCATTCTTAACAGCTATAACCAATACCCTAATCCAATCTAAAACTAACTGAAATTGATTAATTAGCATTCAGGAACTAACTAATCAGACTGACTAAAACCAATTTATTCAATTATATTAACTCAATCAAACTAAATGAAATCAAACTAAGCTTAAGCTAACATGAACAACATTAAATGAATTGAAACTAATTCTTAACCCATAAACTCACAATTATTCAAACAAATATCAGCTCAGAACTAATCAACAATTGATATAACTAAACTAATACAAATAAATCATAAAATTAACAGAAAAATTAACAGAACAAAACTGTAACTGAAACTTCAAACATGCGAGTAAAAAGAAACCGTAAAAAAAACTCACAGAGGCACGAGGAACTCCGGCCAGTCAGAAACGTCTGAATCCTTTCAGATTTTTGACGTGTAACATCCCTAACCATGTGTTCTTACAAGAGAACACATGGTTAAGGATACTACGGTTCGAAATCACAAAGATTGGTTTAGGGTTTTGGCCAGAAATTCTCAGATCTAAGATTCGAGCCGTTTCACAGTGATTTGAAGGAAAATAACCATGGATTAGTGTTGAGGGAGGGCCGGGGGTTGTGTGGTGTGATTTTGGGCTGATTTGGATGAACCTTCGATTTGACCGGAAACTTCAATTGAAGATTCGACGAGTTCCGGCCTTATTCGAGGGGAACCAGTGGGTGCAATGGAAAGAGGAGAGTGAGGAGGATCTGTGGTGTTAATCTGGGGGTGAACGACGTAGGTTGCGTTCACCGCCAGCGAGGGATTTAAGGGCGGCACGGATTAGGGTTTGCGAGGAGGGGTGGAATGAGGAAGACGATGGTCTGGGGTGGGTTTTCGGACCCTTTTAAATTAAGAACCTCGTTAGTTCCGGACCGTTGGATTGATGAGATCCAGCGGTCCCGATTCGGAGCCCACGAAACGATGTCGTTTCGATTAGAAGATGGAACGGATCGGGTTGGGGACTTGGGCTGGGGCTGATTTGCAATGGTTTAAGGCGTTTGGGCCTGAAAAAATCTTCTGATTTGGCCCAAATTTGGGTCTTTTAATAAGACCCACTTTCTATTCTTATTTTCTTTTGTTTTCTTTTCTCACTTTTACAATTTTTATAATTTTTCTAATTTTTATGGAAATGTAAAAACTAACATGAAATCCTAGGTATTTCAAAACAAAGACTAATTAATTACTAAAATTGTTCAAAAACTATTTCATGACAAATTCACAATAAAAATCATTAAAATGCAAAAGTGAACTAATTTTTGTGTTTTTCATGTTTTTGTTTTTTAAAACAATTAACCCTTAATTGATACTAAAACCTAAATGCAAAAATGCATATTTGTGTACTTTATAGAATTAACATGCGCAAATAGAATGCAACAGTTATCGGAAAATGATACCAAAATGCACAAAAATTGTAAAAAATAAAGGAAAATTATTTTGTTTGGGATTTTGAGAATAATCATATTTAGGGCAAAAATCACGTGCTCACATTAGGCATTCCCAAGTTCCATGGTTTTAGCACGGTCACTTTGATCATACCTGGCTCAATTAAATTGTCTAATTACTTATTTTAGACCAATGTGCATTTACCCCTTTAGTTGCTTGATTATTCGTAATTTTGAAATTATCTTAAAAGGAGTCATGTGTACGTGTACTCATTTTGTTTGGCGCGTCAAGAATCATGTCACGAGTACGTGTCCATAATTAATCACGCTTTATTAATATTAAGAAATTATTTGGCCAAACTCACGCGAATGCGTACTTTGAATTTTATTTCAGAAAAAATTATTATCATGTCACACGAATGTGTACATAATTACAATAATCGATTAAGTGTGTGTCTAAAAGCATCTCTATGAATATTTGCGGAATACTGATGTGTAAACTTCCATTACCTAGGGCCTATGAAAGTGAAATTTTGGGAGCTTTATTAGTAGAAAATGTAGCAGCTATATTTTAAAAGAGATTAAACCTAGACTCAACTTTTCGTGATTCATATAATCTTAGGCTTGTTGTACCCCATAGAAAATTAGGTGTAATAACTCTACATTCGGCACAGTGTTCACAATTAAATGACAGAACATTATAAATATTTACAAAATTCTTACCATAAACATACCAAAACAAGTTTGAAAACTAGCAAATTAAAAGGCAATAGCTAGCAGCGATTTAGACGAACTTCCAAACATCGGGATATGAAAATCAATTACTGTATCAAAACGTTGCATTTAATTCTACATTTGAAACTATAATATTAACATGAACTGAATTAATTGAATAGTGCACTCATGGATTGAGATATACTACTCAGTGGAGGAAGGTTCACTTAATTACAAATTGAGACCAAAAGAAACTACTGAAATAAAAAAAAATAGGCTATAACATTAGAACTAATTAATTATGAATCTCAATGTTATTATAAGATGAACTCCACAATCTGGCAGCTCGTATAATAACACAGGGAATAGTTGAATGACTCACATGGGTTCAATAGTGTTCAAAATCTGCCAAGCAAAATCTCCAGTACAAGCAGATCTAAATGAAATTCAAACAGCCCTCATAGATTCATGAAAAACAACAAACAAATTTTCTAAATCATTCAAATACATCAATAGCCTATCAGCCAACTCGAAATCTCAGCAGAGAAAAACACATTCAACATCAAAACATCGATCAAGAACAAGATAAGAGCAACATAACTTAAACTTTGGCAAAACAACACTTAGTCAGTGTGAGAACCAGCATATATTCAACAAAAATTTCATCCGTGATTCAAAATAAGAGAATAAGCTTAGGATTTACATACCTCAAGCAAAGAAACAAAAGAAATGACCAAATAAAGGTCTAGAATCCAAAGAAAACAAGCACAGCTACTAATGCAGAGACAACAAACAGAGAAAACCAAATAGTGATCCGAGATTTATAGCCAAACGAGAGCAGCGGCAAAACAGATCGAAACAACCCCAATAAAACTCAGTTTGATGGAAGTTTTTTTGAGTGTTTTCTTCAATGTCAAAATCTGTCTCAAAAATGAAGAAAATGAGTCTGAATTTTAGAGAGGTTTTCCGTGTGTGTGTGTTAGGTTGCTAGGGTTAGTCCAAGAAGAAGATTCTCGCTGGGTGGTGGTGGTCTCCTTTTAGTTCTGTGTGTGTTTGTTTTGAGAAAATCATGATGAAGAAGAAGCCCTAGGGAGGGGGGTGTGCATTTTTGAGAAGATGAAAGGGTCCGATTCTTTTGTTTTTCTCCAATGTAAACGGAGCTGGGTCTAAAGGGTAGGAATCTTCGTCTGATCTTCTAGGTCTAGGATAAAAGGGGGTTTTAAAGGAGGGGGAGGATCCAGTTATGGGCTAGTTAGGGAATGGACTAGGAAATTTTTGGGTTATTTTGGTAACTGGGCCGATGCAAATGCCCTGGCCCAATTGCATTGAAGAACAAACAGTCCCCTTTCCTCTTTCTTTGTATTTTAAACTCAGCCCCTTAATTGAAATACCGATTTCAAATTGATTTTTGCAAAAATAACCTATTAAACTAATTTATTAAAGCTGATGTACATTTATTTGTGATTTTCATGTATTAATCTAACAATTGAATGGTAATTAATTTTTAAAAATGCAAATTAAACCTAAAATGGCATGAAATTAAAACGTGACAAATTTTATGATTTTTCTATGATATTAAAAATATTAAATGTGCATGAAATTCAACTAAATAAAGAAAAAATTCTAAAATCCTTTAAAAATTATTTTTGGTCTAGTTTTAGGAGTTATTTTCATGTAGGGCAAAAATTATGTGCTCACAGTTTCCCCTCTTTGCTCGAGAACATGACGAGTTTTCGGGTGAAGATAAAGTGAGCAATTACGAGCGATTTTTGCCCGTTTAAAACTCCATGGGAAGCATTTTTGAAAAAGTTGATCGAATCTTGCTTCGGAGGTTACCTACATATCCTTGGCTATAAAAGATTCATATTGGTGTAGTTCTGGAAGTTTTGGTAGCTGGGACTACCGGAAAACTGTGATTTCACTACTGTTGCTGTTGTTTCTGTTTGTTGAGCTCCTTATAACACCAAAATCAAAAATAAAAAACTAAACTAGCTAAGCTTATCAACTACGAGTTACAAGATTCCTATCTATAAACCTTCCAAAGCTTGATCTCGAGTCTTGGCTAGTTCTTCCTATAGACTCTGATCTAAATCTTGATACTCGTTAGCTGCAAACACTGGCTCGTTCTTCTTCAGCTTTTCAGATCAAGGCGGGACATGTAAAGCTCGTAACTTCAATCGTATCTTGAGCAGTCCGCATCTTTTCTCCGCTTTTGCACTTGAAGTTCACTTCTTTTATTGTTCTTTATTTTCTTTTATTATGGATTAAGACTTCTTCTTTTGGTTATTTTGAACCCTATTTCCTGAGGTATAACCTGACCAGACACCAAAACAAACAAACGAATGAAATTCTTCTGCCTTAGTTTTTAATAGGAAAATTACGTGAGTTATTGTAACATAATCTAAACTATTTCTTTATTGAAAGCAATAAAATTGGGATTATGTATCTCTGAGAAAAAGAGATTATGGAGTGGATACCCTATATCTAAAATGAAATCCAATGGGGATCGGAGGCCCCAAGTTGGGAAGATTACCAGGTTATGTTGGAAAAATGACCGGGTTATGCCGGAAAGGTCCTCGGGTTATGCCGGGGAAGGTAATCGGGTTATGCCAAAAAAAGTCCTCGGGTTATACCGTGGAGGTCCACGGGTTATGCCGGGAAAGTCATCAGGTTATGCCAGAAAAGGTTCTCGGGTTATGCAGGGGAGGTCCACGAGTTATGCCAGAAAAGGTCCTCGAGCTATGCTGAGGAGGTCACGGGTTATGCCGGGAAAATTATCAGGTTATACCGGAAAGGTCCTTGGGTTATGACGGGGAAGGTCATCGGGTTATGCTGGAAAAATCCTCGGTTTATGTCGGGGAAATCATCGGGTTATGCCGGAAAAAAAGTCCTCGGGTTATGCCGGGGAGGTCCACGGATTATGCTGGGAAAGTCATCGGGTTATGCCGGAAAAGGTCCTCAAGTTATGCATGGGAGGTCCATGGGTTATGCCGTAAAAATCATCGGGTTATGTCGGAAAGGTCCTCGGGTTATGCTGGGGAAGGTCATCGGGTTATGCCGGAAAGGTCCTCAGGTTATGCCGGGGAAATCATCGGGTTATGCCTAAAAAAGGTCCTCGGGTTATGCCGGGGAGGTGCACGGGTTATGTCGAAAAAGTCCTCGGGTTATGCCGAAAAATGTCCTCAGGTTGTGCCGGGATCAACTAGGGAGTGGAACCCTATACTGGAAAAGATTACCAGGTTATCCTGGCAGCGACTAGGGAATGGGACCCCATATTGGAAAAATTACCAGGTTATGCTGGCATCGACTAGGGAATGGTACCCTATGTTGGAATAGACGTAGCTAAAGACTGGAAACCCTTTGCTACCATGATTTTGAATTTTTCTTCTTCTTTTTCTTTTTCATTTCTATTTTTTTCATTTTCATCATTATTTTTTTCTCTTTTTTTTCAAAGAATGAATAAATACGAGAAAGAATTTTAGAGGAGACTTCTTTTTTTGGGTTGTTGCTGCAAAGCTATTTCTAGCCCTTGCGCGGTTTCTTTTTGGTTGCACCTGCTTCTTGTAAGGTTGCTTTGGATTGCACCTATTTTCTGTCTTTCAAACAAAGAACAATTTGTCAGTTTGAAATAGTAATTGGTTTTGTGGCCTTGAGCATTTCAGTCACTTGATTTTGGCCTGGCTTCTTTGACAAAGATTTCAACTACAACTGCTTGTTTCCTGAGGACCGATTTCATTTCTGACCCTGGAGAACCTTTGGTTTTTCCAGATTTTGCCATGATGGTTGGTCGGTGGAACTTAACCTCTTCGACTTTATTTTGCCTCCGTAGGCCTTTCCCTTTTGACTTCTTTTTTTTTTTCTTTTTTTTTTTTAACTTTGGAGCATTGGGGAACTTTTGGCTCCTCAAACTTTGTTGCAACACCTAGTCGCGTATGACTTAATCTTTTCCAACTTTGTTTCGCCTTCATAGGCCTTTCATTTCTGGATTCTTTCTTCCAACTCCGATTTTAGAGCATTTGGGGTACCTTGGCTTTCAAACATTTTCCAAGATGGTTAGCCACGTGGGACTCAACCTTTTTAAGTTTATTTTGCCTTTGTGGGCATTTGACTTTGATTTCCCTTCTTTTCAGGAGTTTTGATTTCGAATGTGACGACCCAGCCGGTCGTCTTAAGAATTTATGCCCCAATCCCCTATTAACTGCTCTCCCCAAGTTTATTTCTGCTATTTTGATTTGTCGGGATGTTCGATTTTGAGTTTCAGAGAGTTTTGGGACAATTAGTCCCTAAATTAGAGCTTAAGTGTTGGAAAGTTGACCGTAGTCGGAACAGTGTAAAGACAGCCTCAGAATGGAAATCCGATATTTTTGTTAGCTTCGTTGGGTGATTTCGGGCTTAGGGGCGTGTTCAGATGGTGATTTGGAGGTCCGTAGCTAATTTAGGCTTGAAATGCTGAAAGGTCGAATTTTGAAGTTTCCTGTTCGATAGTAAGATTTTTATCCAAGGGTCGGAATGGAATTTTGAGAGTTACAGTAGTTCCGTTGTGTCATTTGGGATGTGTGTGCAAAATTTCAGGTCATTCAGACGTTGTTTGGTTGGGTTTTTTATCAAAAGCAGAATTTGGAAGATTTTAGAAAACTTAGGCTTGAATCCGATAAGTTTTGGTTGTTTTGATGTTGTTTGAAGTGTTTTCAAGATTGGTACAAGTTTGAATAAGGTTTTAGGGTATTTTGATGCCTTTGGTTGAGGTCCCGGGGGCC
Organism: Nicotiana sylvestris; assembly: GCF_000393655.2. Taxonomy (NCBI): domain Eukaryota; kingdom Viridiplantae; phylum Streptophyta; class Magnoliopsida; order Solanales; family Solanaceae; genus Nicotiana; species Nicotiana sylvestris. The sequence continues at coordinate 112,859,237 of NC_091060.1, read as the reverse complement.
TCGGGGTGATTTCGGATGGTTAACGAGAAGTTGAGAAAATGTTGCAGCTGCTGTGTTTTTGCTGCTTCTGGTATTTTCGCATCTACAGTTTGGGGACCGTAGATGCGGCGCCGCAGAAATAGATTTAGGTCTTTTCTTCAGGTTTCGCAGATATGGAAGGAATACCGCAAAAGCGGTGGCGCATCTGTAAAAGGGTAATCGCAGATTCGGTTTGTAGTCATCTAAATGAAAGTCGCAGATGCGACGTAGTTTCCGTAGAAGCGAGACCGCAAATGCGGTCCCAGGGTCGCAAATGCAGGCTCAGAGTCATTTGGACTTCGATTTCAATGTTCTTGTTATGTATAGACTCGTGAGAGTACGAGGTTTTTGAAAATGTAACTTTCACCCGATTCCGACATGGGCCCAAGGGGCGTTTTGGTTATTTTATATAATTTTGCGTATTAGCTTAGAATTTAATTGTAGAATCAGTTACTTGAAGTGTTATTTACATTATGCAATTGCATTGAATAGATTTGGGCTATTTGGAGTCAAGTACTCGTGGCAACGATGTGGTGTTGGGTTGATTTTAAGACTGTTCGAGGTAAGTGGCTTGTCTAACCTTGTGTGAGGGACCCTCCCCTTAGGATTAGTATGTTTGGTAATTGAAATGCCTTGTAAATGAGGTGACGAGTGCGTACTTGTGCTAATTATTGGAAATTATATTTTCTTTAAGTAATTACTAGTATGTTTCCTTTCCTGTTTCTATTACTTGCACTATTAAGCCTGCTGTTATCTTAGAAAAGCATGTCTAAGTGACTTAATTATTTTATTTGATTTAACCTGCCTTACTTGAATTCTGTGCAGCATGCTAGGCTAGAATCACTTATTGCCTTAATATGAAATTTTGCCATTTCTGTATATCTTCATGTTGCTGCTGCTGCTGCGTATTTATTTTGGGGCTACGGATGTGGGATTCCGGTAGCTCCCTCTTATCCGTTTACTTTGAGACTACGGTTTAGATTCCCGGTAGATCCCCCTGCACATTTACTTTGGTACTACGAGTTAGATTCCCGGTAGATCCCCCTACACAGTTATATGGAACTATGGGAATGCACCTGGTAGATTCCTCTAGTACTGGGTATTTACATTTAGGACTACGAAATGGGATTCTAGTAGATCCCCTGTGCACTATGAGTTGGACTACGAGACGGGATCTCGGGAGATCCACTGGATATGTACATATGGGACTACAGGACGGTATCCTGGGAGATCCCCCATTGTGATTATTGGTACTGAGCCGTAATTCCTTTCCATGTTTACCTTGTTTTCTGTATAGTTGTTGCAATCCTGTACATCTTGTGTTATTTTACATCCATACTTATTTATATCGTTCTGTTCTATACTGTTGATCTTTATATTTTACTTGACCTCGTAGGGCCCTGACCTTCCTCATCACTACCCAACTAAGGTTAGGCTTGGCACTTACTGAGTATCGCCGTGGTGTACTGATGCCCCTTCTACGCATGTTTTTCATGTACAGATCCAAGTAACGCTACTCAGGCCTACCATCCTTGAGAGAGGCGAGTGCTTAGAGACTTCGAGATACATCTGCCGCGTCCGCAGACTGAGAAGTCCCTTTCTATTCATGCTTTTAGTATTTAGCCCTTCTGTACTTCTATTCTTATTAGACAAAATTCCGGAGTTAGAGCTATGTAGTATTTCTTTTTCTTAGCTTGTGATTCGTGGGGTTCCGGGTCTTGGATTTAGATATTGGTTTTGAGATCTATATAAATATGGTATATGTTGAGCGGCTCATTTAACATTGTTATTGCCTTATTTCTGTTTTTAAATTGTTTTACTTCCGCAAGTTTTGGTTATCTTCCGCAAGTTTAGGATTACCTAGTTGTAGAGACTAGGTGTCATCACGATGGTTCACGGAGGGAAAATCGGGGTCATGACAAGTTGGTATCAGAGCCCAAGGTTCATAGGAGTCACGGATCACAAGTCGGTTTATTAGAGTCTCAATGATCAGTACAGAGACGTCTGTACTTATCTACAAGAGGCTATGTAATTGTTAGGAAAAATTTCCACTTTATTTGATTTCCTTGTCGTGCAATATTTTGACATCACAATTCTAAACTTTTGTCTTCTATTCTCTCACAGATGGTGAGGATACGTACTACTCGACATGATCAGGCACTCACACCCCCTACTACAGCCGTCAGAGGCCGGGGACGGTGTAGAGGCCGAGGATGCACACGTGGTGCAACTAGAGCACTTGCGCGAGCTGCCGCCGAGGTACCACCAGCAGATCCAACCGGAGTTCAGGCACCTGACACACCTACTGCTACTACCACTCCAGCTCTTCAAGAGACTATGGCACAGTTTATGAGCATGTACACCACCTTGGCTCAGGCAGGGATGTTTTCCCTTGCTGCAGCTACGTCTCAGGCCGAGGGAGGAGCACATACTCCCACCGCCTGCACTCCTAAGCAGCGAGTGCATGTTGAAAAGGTCCTTGAGATTATTCCTGTTCCGCCTGCAGTGCCAGTTCAGCCTGAGGACAGGGCAGCGGCTTCCGAGGATGAGTAGTTGACGCTTGAGAGGTTCAAGAAGTACAAGCCCCCTGTGTTTTGTGGTCTAGCATCGGAGGATGCTCTGGGATTTCTTGATGAGTGTTACCGCATTCTTCGTACCATGGGTATCTCAGGATTGAGAGGGGTTTCTTTCACTACCTTCCAGCTTCAAAGAGCCACCTATGAGTTAGGTAGTCCAGATGAGGCTGCTTTACTGACTTGGACTCAGTTTTCAGATCTGTTCCTGTGAGAGTATGTTACTCAGAGCCTCAAGGATGCATGGCCCGCAGAGTTTGAGCATTTGCGCTAGGGCTCTATGACTATCTCCGAGTATGTTGTCCATTACACCAGTTCGGCTAGGCATGCGCCAGCCTTGGTTTCTACTGTCCGCGAGAGGGTTCATCGATTTATTGAGGGCCTTATTCCCAGCATCAGATCTAGCATGGCTCGTGAGTTGGAGATGGATATTTCTTATCAGCAGGTCGTGAGCATTGCTAGGAGGATCGAGGGTATGCATGCTAGGGAGAGAGAAGAGAGGGAGGCCAAGATGTCTCAAGAGTCGGGCCATTATTCTAGTGTCCATACCCCAGCTGCAGGTTGTTATGGTATGGGTTATATGAGTCGCCATGTTCATTCAGCTCTTCCAGCAGCCAGTAGTGCTCCAGCTCCTCCTAGACCTCAGAAGCCTTATTACGCACCACCGGTATCTAGTGTGCCTCCTGCGCGGGGTGCTTTTAGAGGTCAGTCCAACAGACTTGGCCCTAGCCATTCACAGCCACCACATCCTCCTAAAGCTTGTTTTGAGTGTGGTGACACATGCCATATGGTGAGGGATTGCCCCAAATTTGGGAGGGGTGCACCTCCACAAACTTCTCAGCCACAGCGTGCCCCGTAGAGTTCTCAGGCTATGTTACAGCTCCAGTTGCTACCCCACCTGCTCAGCCAGCTAGAGGTGGAGGTCGGGGTAGCATAGGTCGCCCTAGAGGGGGAGGCCAAGCCAGATACTATGCCTTTCCTTCTCGTACCGATGCTATTGCCTCTAATTCTATCATCACAGGTATTATATTGGTTTGCCACAGAGATGCATCGGTTCTATTAGATCCAGGCTCTACTTACTCGTATGTGTCTTCATATTTTGCTCCACATTTGGGTGTATCTCGGGATTCTTTGAGTTCCCCTGTTTATGTTTCTACTCCTATGGGAGATTCTCTTGTTGTAGACAGCGTTTATCGGTCGTGTTTGTTTGCTCTTAGTAGTTTTGAGACCAGAGCTGATTTGTTGTTACTCAGTATGGTTGATTTCGATATTATCTTAGGCATGAACTGGTTGTCACCCCATTATGCTATTCTTGATTGTCAGGCCAAAACCGTGACACTGGCTTTGCCAGGTATACCACGTGTTAAGTGGGGGCACTTTAGATCACACTCCCAGTAGAGTTATTTCTTTTCTAAAACCCAGCATATGGTTGAGAAGGGGTGTGATGCGTATTTAGCTTATGTGAGAGATGTCAGTATTGATACCCCTTCAGTTGATTCAGTTCCAATAGTACGGGCTTTTCCCGATGTGTTTCTAGCGAATCTTCCAGGTATGCTGCCTAATAGAGATATTGATTTTGGCTTTGATTGTTGCCGGGCACTCAGCCGATTTCTATTCCTTCGTATCGTATGGCTCCCCCTGAGTTGAAGGAGTTGAAAGATTAGTTACAGGAATTGCTTGATAAGTGTTTTATTCGGCCTAAAGTATCACCTTGGGTGCTCCTGTCTTGTTTGTGAAGAAAAAGGATGGTTCTATGCGTATGTGTATTGATTATTGCCAGTTGAACAAGGTTACAGTGAAGAACCGTTATCCTTTGCCTCGTATTGATGATCTGTTTGACCAGCTTCAGGGCGCACGAGTGTTTTCTAAGATTGATTTGCACTCAGGTTACCATCAGTTGAAGATTCAGGAGCCAGATATCCCGAAGACTGCTTTCAGGACTCGGTATGGTCATTACGAGTTCCTTGTTATGTCATTTGGGCTAACCAATTCCCCAGCAACCTTTATGCATTTGATGCACAGTGTGTTCCGGCGGTATCTTGACTCGTTCGTCATTATCTTTATTGATGATATTCTGGTGTATTCCCGGAGTCGGGAAGATCATGAGCAGCACCTGAGAACTATGCTTCAGACTTTGAGAGAGAAGAAGTTATATGCCAAATTCTTGAAATGTGAGTTTTGGTTGGATTCAATGGCATTCTTAGGCCATGTGGTATCGAGTGAGGGTATTTAGGGGGATCTGAAGAAGATAGAGGCCGTGCAGAGTTGGCCCAGACCATCCTCAGCTATCGAGATCCATAGTTTCCTTGGTTTGGCTGGCTATTACCGTCGTTTTGTGGAGGGTGTTTTCATCGATTGCAGCCCATATGACTAGGTTGACCCAGAAAGGTTCTCCCTTTTAGTGGACGGAGGAGTGTGAAGCGAGCTTTCAGAAGCTCAAGACAGCTTTGACCACAGCCCCAATTTTGATATTGCCTACAAATTTGAGGTCTTATACGGTCCATTGTGATGCCTTGAGGGTTGGCCTTGGAGCGGTGTTGATGTAGGACGGTAGGGTGATTGCCTACGCGTCCAGACAATTGAAGATACATGAGAAGAACTACCCTGTTCACGACCTTCAGTTAGCTTCCATTGTTTATGCCCTAAAGATTTGGCGCCAATACTTATACGGTGTTCCATGTGAGATTTATACTGACCATCGAAGCTTGCAGCACTTGTTTAAGCAAAAGGATCTAAATTTGTGCCAGAGAAGGTGGTTAGAGTTGCCAAAGGACTATGATATCACTATTTTGTATCACCCGGGCAAGGCCAATGTGGTGGCCGATGCTTTGAGTCGCCGGGCAGAGAGTTTGGGGAGTTTGGCTTATTTACCAGCATCGAAGAGTCCTATGGCTATGAATGTTCAGGCCTTAGCCAGCTAGTTTGTGATATTTGATCATTCGGAGCCCAATTGGGTTCTAGCTTGCATGGTTTCTCAGTCGTCTTTATTTGATCGTATCAGGGAGTGGCAGTATGATGACCCTCATTTTCTTGTCCTCAAGGACAAGGTTCAGCACGGTGATGATAGAGAGGTGACTATTGGTACTAATGGGGTATTGAGGATGCAGGGTCGGATTTGTGTACCCAATGTTGATGGGCTTCGGGAATTGATGATTTGAGGCAGCACTACTGGTAGAGGCTGATGAAGAAGGGTATAGTTAGATTTGTAGCTCGGTGCCTCAACTGTCAGCAGGTGAAGTATGAGCACCAGAGACCGGGTGGGTTGCTTTAGCAGATAGAGATCCCTAAGTGGAAGTGGGAGCGGATCACTATGGACTTTGTAGTTGGGCTCCCACAAACTTTGAGGAAGTTTGATGCTATTTGGGTGATTGTGGATTGGCTCACCAAGTCCGCTCATTTTATTCCTGTGTGTACTACTTATTCTTCGGAGCAGTTGGCGGAAATTTAGATCTGGGAAATTGTTCATTTGCATGGTATTCCAGTGTCCATCATCTCAGATAGAGGTACTCAGTTTACATCACGGTTCTGGAGGGTCGTTCAGTATGAGTTGGGTACTCAGGTGGAGTTGAGTACAGCATTTCACCCTCAGACGGACGGGCAGTCCGAGCATACTATCCAGATTCTTGAGGATATGCTCCATGCGTGCGTGATTGAGTTTGGAGGGTCTTGGGATCAGTTCTTGCCATTGGCGGAGTTTGCTTACAATAATAGCTATTAGACCAGCATTCAGATGGCACCGTATGAGCCTTTTTATGGGAGACAGTGTAGATCCCCGGTGGGCTGGTTTGAGCCAGGTGAGGCTAGATTATTTGGCATAGATTTAGTTCATGATGCTTTGGAGAAGTTTAAGGTGATTCAGGATAGGCTCCATACAGCGCAGTCCAGACAGAAGAGTTACGCAGATCGGAAGGTTTATGATGTTTCCTATATGGTTGGAGAGCGGGTTCTGCTTCGGGTTTTGCCTATGAAGGGCTTTATGAGATTCGGGAAGAAAGGGAAGTTGAGTTCGAGGTTTATTGGCCTTTTTGAGATATGGAGGCGTGTTGGGGAGGTTGCTTATAAGCTTGCCTTACCTCCCAGCTTAGCAGGAGTTCATCCGGTATTTCATGTTCCGATGCTCCGGAGGTATCACGACGATTCGTCGTACATGTTGGATTTCATTTCAGTCCAATTGGACAAGGATCTATCTTATATTGAGGAACCAGTGGCAATATTGGACAGGCATGTTAGAAAGCTGAGGTCAAAGAGCATTGCATCAATGAAGGTCCAATGGCGGGGTCAGACGGTTGAGGATGTGACCTGGGAGACCGAGCAGGATATGCGCAGCCGTTACCCTCATCTTTTCACTACTTCAGGTATGTCTCTATGCTCGTTCGAGGACGAACGAATGTTTAAGTGTAGGAGGATGTAACGACCCGGCCGGTCATCTTAAGAATTTATGCCCCAATCCCCTATTAACTACTCTCCCCGAGTTTATTTCTACTATTTTGATATGTCGGGATGTTCGATTTTGAGTTTCGGAGAGTTTTGGGACACTTAGTCCATAAATGAGAGCTTAAGTGTTGGAAAGTTAACCGTAGTCGGAACAGTGTAAAGATAGCCTCGGAATGGAAATTCGATGGTTCTATTAGCTCCGTTGGGTGATTTCTGGCTTAGGGGCATATTCGGATGGTGATTTGGAGGTCCATAGCTAATTTAGGCGTGAAATGCCGAAAGGTCGAATTTTGAAGTTTCTGGTTCGATAGTTAGATTTTTATCTGAGGGTCGGAATGGAATTTCGGAGTTACAGTAGTTCCATTGTGTCATTTGGGTTGTGTGTGCAAAATTTCAGGTCATTCGGACGTGGTTTGGTGGGGTTTTTAATCAAAAGCAGAATTCGGAAGATTTTAGGAAACTTAGGCTTGAATCTGATGTGTTTTAGTTGTTTTGATATTGTTTGAAGTGTTTTGAAGATTGGTACAAGTTTGAATAAGGCTTTAGGATATGTTGATGCCTTTGGTTGAGGTCCTGGGGGCCTCGGGGTGATTTCGGATGGTTAACGAGAAGTTAAGGAAATGTTGCAGTTGCTGTATTTTTGCTACTTCTGGTATTTTTGCATCTGTGGTTTGGGGACCGCAGATGCGGCGCCGCAAAAATGGATTTAGGTCTTTTCTTCAAGTTCCGCAGATGCGGAAGGAATACCACAAAAGCGGTGGTGCATCTGCGAAAGGGTAATCGCAGGTGCGATTTCTAGTCATCTAAATGAAGGTCGCAGATGCGACGTAGTTTCCGTAGAAGCGAGACCGCAAATGCGGTCCCAGGGTCGCAAATGCGGAAATCGCTGGGCAGAACATATAAATAGTTGCCTTCGCGAATTTGAGCTTTGCTTTCACCATTTTCATCCGGTTTTAAAGCTTTTGAGAGAGATTTTTGAGGAAAATAAAGGGGAATCACTTGGAGGTAACATCCTTGACTTCATAACTCATATTTATGTGATTAAGAACTTACTTAATGGTGAAAATTTTGGGAAAAATGGGTAATTAGGGCTTGAGTTTAAGAGACCATCGAATAAGGATTTGAGAGGCCATTTTGACTCTGATTTCAGTGTTCTTATTATGTATAGACTCGTGAGAATATGAGGTTTCTGAAAATGTAAATTTCACCCTATTCCAAGACATGGGCTCGAGGGGAATTTTGGTCATTTTACATAATTTCGTGTATTAGCTTAGAAATTTAATTGTAGAATCAGTTACTTGAAGTGTTATTTACATTATGCAATTGAATTGAATAGATTTGGGTCATTTGGAGTCGAGTACTCGTGGCAAAGACGTGGTGTTGGGTTGATTTTGAGTCGGTTCGAGGTAAGTGGCTTGTCTAACCTTGTGTGGGGGACCTTCCCCTTAGGATTGTTATGTTTGGTAATTGAAATGCCTTGTATGTGAGGTGACGAGTGCGTACTTGTGCTAATTGTTGGAAATCAGGTTTTCTTTAAGTAATTACTAGTATGTTTCTTTTCATATTTCTATTACTTGCATTATTAAGCCTACTGTTAGCTTAGGAAAGCATGTCTAAGTGAATTAATTGTTTTATTTGATTCAACTTGCCTTACTTGAATTCTATGCAGCATGTTAGGCTAGAATCACTTATTGCCTTAATATGAAATTTTGTCATTTCTGTATATCTTCTTGTTGCTGCTGCGTATTTATTTTGCTACTACAGATGTGGGATTTCGGTAGCTCTCCTTTGTCTGTTTACTTTGGGACTACCGATTAGATTTCTGGTAGATACTCCTGCACATTTACTTTTGGTCTACGAGTTAGATTCCTGGTAGATCCCCCTGCACAGTTATATGGAACTATGGGAATGCACCCGGTAGATTCCCCCAGTACTGGGTATTTACATTTGGGACTACGGAATGGGATTTTGGTAGATGCCCCGCGCACTATGAGTTGGACTACGGGATGGGATCCCGGGAGCTCCACTGGATATGTACATATGGGACTTCAAGACGGTATCCTGGGAGATACCCGATTGTGACTATTGGTACTGAGTCGTAATTCCTTTCCATGTTTACCTTGTTTTTTGTATTGTTATTGTTGTCCTGTACATCATGTGTTATTTTACTGTCATACTTATTTATACTTTTCTGTTCTATACTGTTGATCTTTATATTTTACTTGACCTCAGTAGGGCCCTGACCTTCCTCGCCACTACCCAACCGAGGTTAGGCTTGGCACTTACTGAGTACCATTGTGGTGTACTCATGCCCCTTCTGCACATGTTTTTCATGTGCAGATCCAAGTACCGCTACTCAGGCCTACCATCCTTGAGAGAGGCGTCTGCTTAGAGACATCGAGGTACATCTGCCGCGTCCGCAGACCGAGAAGTCCCTTTCTATTCATGCTTTTAGTATTTAGCCCTTTTGTACTTCTGTTCTTATTGGTCAAATTTCCGAAGTTCGAGCTATGTAGTATTTCTTTTTCTTAGCTTGTGATTCGTGGATTTCTGGGTCTTGGATTTAAATATTGGTTTTGAGATCTATATAAATATAGTGTATTTCGAGCGGCACATTAACACTGTTATTGCCTTATTTCTCTTTTTAAATTGTTTTACTTCTGCAAGTTTTGGTTATCTTCTGCAAGTTTAGGCTTAACTAGTCGTAGAGACTAGGTGTCGTCACGATGGTTCATAGAGGGCAAACCGGGGTCGTGACATCGAAGCATCGGCCGCCATGGCCAGTCGAGGTCGACTTGATTCCCCTGAGAAGGCTGGGTGCCTAATTGCATATTAGCTCGTCTCAAATGAGAACCCTGTAAATCAGTCTTGCCATCCCTTATTTGTCTCAGTTTTGAAATAGAGTTAGACCGAAAGTGATTCAAAGAAAACAAACAATGGATTGGAGAATGAGTTTAAAACAAGAAGTGTCCCTTTCGAGGAAAGGAAAGAAGGACTTATCTGGAGTACATGTGGACTTCAATGAACATAACATGCCTTTTGAACAGGATGTTTGATCTGTGTTAACCGACCGACTCTCAAAAATTCATCACAACTTTTGCCTCAAAATCAAGAAACCTTTCCAGGACTCTGGCGATGCCGTTCTCTAAGAGGATCCTCTTTTCGATCAGGGGCGCCCTTTGCGGGTTTTCACATGCTGACCTCTCTCATTTCTCTTCTCACCATCGCCTTATAGTGCTCTTTGAGAGTTTTCACTAACAAGACTCTCTCATTTTTTGTTTCTCTGCTTACCATCACCCCATGGTGCCCGTGTGGGTTTTCAATAATAAGACTCTCTCTTTTTATTTCTCTGCTTACTGTCGCCTCATGGTGCCTGTGTGGGTTTTCACCAATCAGACTCTCTAATTTTATTTCTCTCATTTTGATTGCATTGGATCCAAGTAGTTGCATTCTCTGATGCTTGAATATTCTCACCAATTAATCGGAAGTACTTGAAAGGATTTAGGGTAAAAAGAATTTGGATTGAATTATAACTTTGGAACCTTTAAGGCGAACCATTACCGAACCATATAACATATGCCCCAATTTTACTTTTGGGGAATTTGGAATTTTATTTTGGTGTGACTGAATCCCAGAGAGAGGCTGCCTACGTATCCTTTCAGAATCAAGTCGAACGTAGTTCAGGGCAACTTTTGTTTTTGATTTTCTTTTTGTTTTGTTTTGTTTTCTCTTTCTTTTCCTTTCCTTTTTTTCATTTTTCATTTCATTTTCTTTTTGTCTTCTTTCCCTTTTTTTGTATCTTTCTTTTTCTTCTCTTTTCATTTTCATTTTTTTTTCATTTTTCATTCATCTTATTTTTCCAATAATAACTTTCAGGTTCCAAACATGGTAATGAAAGAATGGAAGCCGACTCAAAGGGTTTGCAAACTTTTGGTTGCTTTTGCATTGACAGTTGTTTCCGGACATTTCCTTCGATGTTTTCCAGGTAGAACACTCTCTTTGGCAGCACTCTTGTTACCATATATGGATCTTTCCAATCTGGAGCCAATTATCCTTTAGTTGTTCCAACTCTTTGTTTTATTTCCTTAAACTTATTTTCATCACGATCTAATTCTTGATTCATTATTTCGAGGTCTGACAGTGTTTCAGGATCTGGGCATGAAGTCCGCAAGCATATCATGTTATTGAAATCTGCATTTAACAGAACTAAAAAGAGAATAAGAAAACTGACAAGATTAGGAAAAGAGATATTCCTGGACAATGAAATATTAATTTCATTTGATTTTTGATTATTTTTTTTTATGATTTTTTTTTAATTTCAAAGATAAAAGGGTTTACATCAGAAAGTAAGACAATGAAGTAGAACATCTGGATCACACCCTACGATAATCCGGACGCAGAAAGGATAGCAAGACTGGCTACTGAGACTCCCGTCTGATGGGGAACTTTTAGGCTTGGCGACTGTCTTTCAGCTTTTCTTCTGTTTCGGCAATGGCTACAATAACCTTCAGTACTTGATCAAATTCCCCATCTTCACAAATCATTTCGACTATTGACCCAGTGTTGTGAGCAGGCAAAAAATTGTTCATCACATCAGGAGCTTCTTCATCCCGAAAAATAATTTTTTCAGCTTCAATCAAGTCTTCAACTGCCCTTTTAAGGGTCCAACAGTCCTCCGTACTGTGTCCTACTACTCCAGAGTGGTATTCACATCTAGCATCAGCTCGGTGCTAGAGGGACTCAGGGTTTGGCCGGGTTCGGGGCCACTGGCTGTAATAGATCTAGCCTGATTAGCTTTTGGAACAAGCTTGAATACGATTCACCAATAGGGGTGAACTAATTCTTTGTGAAAGGCTCTCTTTGGCGAGGATTGTACTAGGGAACCTTTGGTTGGGGATTATATGGAGCTTGGTAAAGACGGGCATTTATGGGAGGTGGAGCCCCATTTTGTGTATGATGTTGTGGCCGCGTGTAAGGTTGCGTGTTCATCACCGCATAAGGAGGTGGTGCCACAGTATAAGTAGCATCTTGAAGGGGATAATAATGTTGAGGGACTTGAGGAAGCATATATGATTGGCTGAATGACATGCGGGCCCCCCTCGAGCTTGAAGCTATCATGGCTCCCTCTTTACTCCAATCATTGTTCGTCAAACCCTCTGAACCATTCTGAGTAGCCTGTGATGTGGCCTTAAAAGCGGCATGACTCAAGATTTGACCTGTTTTTAAACTGTTTTCAACCATTTCCCCAATTTTGATAGCCTCAGCAAATGACTTTCCCATAGCGGACATCATATTCTAGAAGTAGTCCGCCTTTTGGGCCTGTATAAAGACAGTGACCATTTCAATTTCGTCCATTTGAGGCTTTACCCTGGCAGCTTGCTCACACCATTTGACAGCATATTCGCGGAAGCTTTCCGCGATTTTCTTTTTCAAATTGGACAAAGAGTTTCTGTCGAGAGCGATGTCCCCATTATACTGGAACTAGCAGACAAAATCTCGAGCCATATCGTCTCACACGTTCCAATGAGTAATATCTTGATCTGTATACCACTCAGAAGCGATTCCGGTGAGGCTTTCTCCAAAATAGGCCATTAGCAGCTCCTTTTTTCCACCAGCACCCCTCAGCTGGTTACAATATCATTTCAGATGACCGACCGGGTCTCCATGCCCGTTGTACTTTTCAAATTTTGGCATCTTGAAGCCAGCTGGCAAGTGGATATGGGGAAACATACAAAGGTCAGAGTATGAGACACTTTTTTTCCACTCAGACCTTGCACGTTTTTCAGGATTTGTTCTAGGCTCTTCATCTTCCGAGCCATTTCCTCTTGCTCGAGATTTTTAACAACCTTTTCTTTCTCCACCGATAGATCATATTGCATAGGTTGAGTGAAGGAGTATGGGGTCACATATGCTATTTCTGATTGAAGTTGTGGACCCTAAAAGGTGATCATTGGAGGCTCAACATACGGCCGTGGTAAAGTTGGTTGTGCTCTGGTGCAGACTGGTGCTGTAGAGAACAATATTGGAGGTACCCTAGAATTTGGCGCCTGAGGGCAAACCACAGAAGGCATGCCAGGAACATTGGACGACATTGGAGGGTGCCCGCATGAGATGAGCGGGTTGGGCACAGGGGCGTTGGTAACCTCACCTGACCTGGGGATCAACTCAGGGAACCCATGGATTGCACTTGGCGGTTCCCTACCATTAGACTGGGCGTCCCACATTTCCAATATGCGGAGACGCAACATCTTATTCTCTTAAAAAGCTGATGATTCTAGCTGCAGAATAGCCGATGCCGGGCTATCCTCATGATCGATGATTTGTAGATGGCTTTCAGAGGCCATAGGAACCTTTCCGTTGTTGTAAAGTAAGGATGGGAAGCCAGATTACCAACAAAACCAACCATCTGAACAGAACCTGGCTAATTTGCACACCCAGCAACCTTATTAGTTTTGAGACATTTAACATATAGAAAATCGCACATTGGGATGCAATGCACCTAACATTTAAACGCTTCTACCATGTGTTTGAATGGTTGCATATTTCATCCCGGCCTTAACTAACCTTTTTCGTTCACTCTATACCTCTTTTCTTCATTTTTGCTTCTCTCTAATCACTCTTGATTTTTGTTTTGTTTCTGTCGCTCTTTTATTTTTTGGCACACTCTTTTCTTTTTTGTTTTTGTCACTCTTTTATTTTTTGTCGCTTTTTTTCACTCTTTTCTTGTTTTTCCACTCAATTTTTTTTCTCTCTTTTTTTTTAGTTTAGTTTCACTCTAATTTATTTTATGGTTGTGATCGAATCCGATGGGGATTGCCTATGTATCATGGCGCCGCATGAATCAGATCCTGCGCAGTTCAGGAAGATCGAGAACGGAGTAAATAAACTAACTCTTTTTTTCCTTTACTTTTATAAAACTCAGACCATGAAAGCTTTAAGAAAAAGAAAAACATATTTTTTTTGCTTTTTTTTTATTGGACTTTTCGAAAAAAATGCCTTAAAAGAAGAAAGGAAATATTTTTTAGGATTTCTGATTTTGATTTTTATTTTTCTATTTTTTTGAAAGAAAGACTTCTAAAAATTCTTTTTCTTTTGATTTGAAATTTGGGAATTTCAAAATTAAAAGGAAGATATTTTTTTTTTGAAAGGAAAACATTTTCTTTTTCTTTTTATTTGAAGAAAGAAAAATATATTTTTTGGGGGATTTATGTTGCCTCTTATTTTTCGAAAGAGGGACTTTTAAGAAAATATTTTGAATTTCTAATTATTTATTTATTTATTTATTTTATTTACAAAAGTACTTCTAAATAAAAACTAAAATATATTTGGACTTCACATTTTCCAATTGTTTTTGACATTTACGAAAAAAACCTTTAAAGAAGGAAAAGAATATATATATATATATATATATATATATATATATATATATATATTGGATACTTTTTTTATGATTTTGTTGTATTATATTTTTGAAAAAATACTTCAAAATAAAGGAAACCCGTATTTTGGATTTTGATTTTTTGATTTTTTGATTTTTTTTTCTTTTTATTTCTTTTTTCCATATGAAAGACTTCAGAAAAAAGGAAACTACTTTTTTTGAGTTTTAAAAACTTTTTTTTTTTTTGAATTTTCTAAGGAAAGATTTCTAAAAAAGGAACTAATGAAAAATATTTTTGGATTTTTTGAAAATTGGGGGCCGGAACTGATGAGGTTTGTCTACGTATCTCACATCCGATGAAAATCAGACCCTCATAGTTCGGTCAGTTTTGACGGAACAGGGGAACATGGCACTTGAAGATTTTGGGCTCATTTTGAAATGACCTTGTCTTTTACTTTTTTTTTCAGAATTTCGGCAGAGTTTCGAAATTTTTCAAATACCTACCTCTCACTCTTGTTTTTGATTTTTGATTTTTTTTTCTTTTTTTTTTGATTTTCTTTCCCTATTCTAGAAGCCGGTCAAGATGCAGGCCGAAACAAATAAATGTTCACATAGCACGTAGGATGCATCATGATGGTCTGTTATTTTGGGTACACCTATCCTAGACGGACCTAACCCTTGTGTCGAGTCCCTAAGGTCAAATACATGTGATGCAAATAAACATTCCTACTAGGGATCCGACATGAGGTTACGTTATTCTAAGTTTAAACCTGGGGTTGTGTTCTAAACCTGGCTTACTCGAGCGGACAACTCGAGCTGAAGAAGGGGCAACGTACCGAGAGAACAAAAGTCTACCCGGTCTTGTTGCTGCCCCAGCCTCGTTCTTTATGGAATGACTTCTAACAGAAAAAAGTGGGCCACACGAACGTGTGCACCATTTTTTAGAAGACTCAGAAGGGAGGCGTAGGGAGACAGTTTAATACAGTTCAAGTAATATCAAAGCGGTAAATAAATGGCAATTAGCACATTAGGTCCACAAAATACAATAATATCAACAATAAATGAATCCAAATAAAAATCACATTAACAAGCTCAAATTCTTGAACCCTAAACCAGAGATTCTACGTTCTTTTCCCCAGCGAAGTCGTCAAAGCTGTCACACCTCCTTTTTTACCACCCGAGGGGGTATATAAAGGAGTTTTCCCAATTAAAGTGACATTATTCGAAATGAGATTATTTTATTTATTTTCAGAGTCGCCACTTGGAATAGTTTATGGTGTCCCAAGTCACCAGTTTATTTTAAAATCTCAAATCAAGGAAAATCGGCTTTATTTAAAAGTATGCGAACCAGAAATTCTATGTAAGGAATTCTGTTAACCCGGGAGAATGTGATAGGTATTCCCGAGTTCCGTGGTTTTAGCACGGTCACTTTGATCATACCTGGCTCAATTAAATTGTCTAATTACTTATTTAACCTATGTGCATTTACCCCTTTAGCCGCTTTTAGTTGCTTGATTATTCGTAATTTTGAAATTATCTTAAAAGGAGTCACGTGTACGTGTACTCATTTTGTTTGGCGCGTCAAGAATCATGTCACGCGTACGTATCCACAATTAATCACGCCTTATTAATATTAAGAAATTGTTTGGCCAAAGTCGCTCGAATGCGTACTTTGATTTTTATTTCAGAAAAAATAATTATCATGCCACGCGAACGTGTACACAAATACGATAATCGATTAAGTGTGTGCCTAAAAGCATCTCTACGAATATTTGTCGAATACTCATAAGTGTAAACTTCCATTACCTAGGGCCTACTGAGAGTGAAATATTGGGAGCTTCATTAATAGAAAACGTAGCCTATATTTTAAAAGAGATTAAACCAAGACTCAACTTTTCATGATTCATATAATCTTAGGCTTCTTGTACCCCATAAGAAATTAGGTGTAATATATAGATACATTCAGCACAGTGTTCACAATTAAATGACAGAACATTATAAATATTTGCAAAATTCTTACCATAAATATACCAAAACAAGTTTGGAAACTAGCAAATTAAAAGGCAATAGCTAGCAGCGATTTAGACGAACTTCCAAACATCGGAATATGAAAATCACATTACTGTATCAAAACGCTGCATTTAATTCTACATTTGAAACTGTAATATTAACTTGAATTGAATTAATTGAATAGTGCACTAATGGATTGAGATATACTACTCAGTAAAGGAAGGTTCACTTAATTACAAATTGAGACCAAAAGAAACTACTGAAATAAAAAAAATAGGCTATAACATTGGAACTAATTAATTATGAATCCCAATGTTATTATAAGATGAACTCCACCATCTGGCAGCTCATACAATAACATAGGGAATAGTTGAACGATTCACATGGCTTAAATAGTGTTCAAAATCTGCCAAGCAAAACCTCAAATACAAGCAGATTTAAATGAAATTCAAACAGCCCTCATAGATTCATGAAAAACAACAAACAAATTTTCTAAATCATTCAAATCCATCAATAGCCTATCAGCCAACTCGACCTCTCAACGGAGAAAAACACATTCAACATCAAAACATCGATCAAGAACAAGAGAAAAGCAACAGAACTTAAACTTTGGCAAAACAACACTTAGTCAGTGTGAGAACCAGCATATATTCAACAAAAATTTCGTCCATGATTCAAGATAAGAGAATAAGCTTAGGATTTACATACCTCAAGCAAAGAAACAAAAGAAATGACCAAATAAAGGTCTAGAATCCAAAGAAAACAAGCACAGCTACTAATGCAGAGACACCAAACAGAGAAAACCGAACAGTGATCCTAGCTTTACAGCCAAACGAGAGCATCGGCAACGCAGATAGAAACAGCCCCAATAAAACTCGACTTGATGGAAGTTTTTTTTTTGAGTGTTTTCCTCAATGTCAAAATCCGTCTCAAAATTGAAGAAAAGGAGTCTAAATTTCAGAGAGGTTTTCCGTGTGTGTGTTAGGTTGCTAGGGTTAGTCCATGAAGAAGGTTCTCGCTGGGGGAGGGGGGTCTCTTTTTAGTTCTGTATGTGTTTATTTTGAGAAAATCAAGATGATGAAGAAGCCACGGGGAGAGGGTTGTGCGTTTTTGAGAAGATGAAAGGGCCCGGTTCTTTTGTTTTTCTCCAGTGGAAATGGCACTGGGTCTAAAGGGTAGGGATTCATCTGATCTTCTAGGTCTAGGATAAAAGGGGGTTTTAAAGGAGGGGGAGGGATCCGGTTATGGGCTAGTTAGGGAATGGACTAGGAAAATTTTGAGTTATTTTGGTAATAGGGTTGCAATGAAGAACAAGCACGTCCCCTTTCCTCTTTCTTTGTATTATAAACTTAGCCCCTTAATTTAAACACCGATTTCAAATTGATTTTTGCAAAAATGACCTATTAAACTAATTGATTAAAGCTAATTTACATTTTTTGTGATTTTCATGTATTAATCTAACAATTGAATGGTAATTAATTTCTAAAAGTGCAAATTAAACCTAAAATGGCATGAAATCAAAACGTGACAAATTTTATGATTTTTTTATGATTTTAAAAATATTAAACATGCATGAAATGCAACTAAATAAAGAAAAACTTCTAAAATCCCTTAAAAATTATTTTTTGTCTATTTTTAGGAGTTATTTTCATATAGGGCAAAAATTAGGTGCTCACAACCATGTGAGGCCATAACATATCCTATTGAACACATGCAAGTCTCAAATGAGGTTATTTTTGCAAAAAGGCTTACGTAGCCAAAAGTGACTGAAAGTGCAAAACTCAATAAGGAAACACCTCGTAAAGGCCTATATGGCCTTAAACATCAAGGAATCATAACCTCTAAAGTTACTTTGCAAAAATGACCCCATTTTTGCAGAAATGGCCTATGTGGCGAAAATTGGCTAAGCATGCAAATTCAACATGAATGGGCCTTAAACAAAGAGGACACCTTGTTGTGGACTTAGGAATTAAGACATGGGTCATTGAACCACTTCTGCGAAAATGACTCCATTTTGCAAAAACAACCAATGAGGCCGAACATGGCTAGACACGCAAATTAGACTAGGACGAGCCTAAAGTAAAAAAGGACACCTAATTGTTGATTCAAGACTCTTCAGACACAATTAAACAATCCAGTTTGCAAAAATAGCCATATTTTGCAAGACGGTCGATGTGACCAAATGTGGCTACACATGCAAGATTTGGCTACGACCTCGGAACCCAAGAACCTAAGACTAACTAGGAAGATTGGACCCTATGTGGGATGCCTAAGTATCCCGCCCTGAAAGATGAGAATCAGGTATGCATAGTTCGGGAAGATTGGACATGGGAGAAAGCTTTTTTTTAAAAAAATGCTACTAATTTGGAAAAATTATATTTTTTGTGTTTTCGAAAAATGATGGAAAAATATAAAATATTTTTGGATTTTATTTTTTATCCTTTTTTTATTTTTGGAAAATGATGGGAAAGTGTAAAATCTTTTTGAATTTTTTCATTTTTTCATATTTTTGGCTTTTCTTTTTTCCTTGAAAAAGTTGTAAAAAAGAAGAAAAATAATTGTGTCCTACTTGCTTCATTTTATACCTCGCCCTCTTTTTATCTCATTGGTCCACCAAATGATCCACTTACCCTAAAAGAATGCAATATTTAGCATATAGGAATGATCAAATGTCTATTTGGGCCTTGAGCCCGTTTAGACATAATTTGGAAAGACCTTCTACAAAGGCACATGGTGTCTGGGACCGAGCCCTGCTAAGTGTAAATGACATGATGCAAATAAGCATGACCTAAAGGCTGACCTAAAGTTGAGGTTCACTAGACAAGGCAATTCGGGGCGGCACGTGGTCGATAGCGGTTGCTCTCGCTGTCCGCCCACTCCACGCTCCCATGCCACCCCCCTAAAGACACGGGTGACTCACAAAAAAGTTGTGTATGCTCAAACATACTCCGGAAGACTTGTTGCAGAAACAAGACCCGAGGTTATGCAAATGATGACAGCTATAAAGTAGTAAACACATAAAGAAAATTGTAAACACCTAAACAACTAGAAAATAACAACAAAGTATAAAAACATAATAAAAGTCAAATAAAGCTAAAAAGAATATATATAAACACCTCAACCGGATATTCTAAAAGCCAACAAGATCAAGTATCAGCTCAAACCTGCAAGTCCCTAGCAGAGTCGCCAGAGCTGTCACACCCCCTTTTTACTCACTTAACCCTCTTAAAGTTAATAAAAAGATTTATACAGCTCAAAAAGGATTTCAATTATGAAAAGTGACAAAAAGATTGTGTTTTGAAGGATTTTCAAAGTCGCCACCTGACATTGGTTTCGGTGTGCCAGGTCACCATTTTTAAAATAATATTTATTCTTCAAAACACATTTGACTCTTAAACCAGTTTGCACCAGAGTCCTAAATAAGGGGGTTCATTTGACTCGGAGAGAAGGTGTTACGCATTCCCCGAGTCCCGTGAAAGTCATTGTTGCGTACTCGATCTAGTTGGCTTTTAAAATTTTCGAACTGAGGTAAAAGCACACAAAAAATAAAAGCAAACACAAAAGAGGCTCGAGGTCGTTGCCACCTAATAAAAGAAAATATAACAAAAAAATAAAGTCATAAATACTAATATATACCATTCTTCTTCCACGAGGTTCATCAAGGCCTCTGTTTACATTTACTTCGGGGCATACCCCGGATAATAATATATACAAACTCTACGGGGCATTCCCCTGAATATAAACTAACGAAAGGGAACGACCTCTCGCCTCAAAAACTAATAAAATATCCTTAAAACTTTGCCTACCCGAATGTGATCGGCCTAAAATATGCTTCTAGCAGTCAAATATAACAAAGGTAGAAACAAAATAAAACAAAACCTAAAATAAATAAATAAATATTCATTTCATGCTCATTTTTGGGTTTAACTTTTCATTTCTATTTATTTAGATCGAGCCCAATCCTAAAGCATGTGAGTAAATAAAATATTAACGGGCTAAATCTTTTTCCCATTCCCATGACCCAAGACTTTTCAACCACCTGAGCAACCAGTCAAGCTACTTAGTTTTTGTTGACTTAATTCTTTTTCCATCAAGATATGGATTGTGAAGCTCTAAACATCTCTTAATGAAGACAGCGAATCATGGAAACCAAAACTCAATTTAAGCACGTAAATCTATCCAAGCAGAGTAAACCAAAAAATACTCAACCAATAATCAACATAACCAAACCGGGTACACCAAATACTACTAGGACACTCCAAAACAGAGGAAGAAAATATTAACTCATGCGATCAAATAAAGAAGAGCAAACACTGATTAACGAGACTATAAAAAAACAAAACATGACATTAAGCGAGTGAAAAAAGTAGAGGAAAAAGAGAAATAAACCTCAAATGTGCGACATAAAATGAACAGGACAACAACAATCGAAATCGGAACCGTGAACCTCGACTCCGAATCGTACTCAAAACCACTTCGGACAGCGGCGATTTCAATAACCTTAGCTTGACTCCATAGTTTAAACTTTTCTCGTTCTCCTCACTATTTTTCAGAGCTCATGCGCTGTGTTTTGTCCCCATTTTAGCCTCTGTTCTATTCTCACACCCTCCTCTATGTGTGTGTGTGTGTGTGTGTATGAAGAAGAAGAAGAAGAAGAAGAGAGGAACGACTGAGTTGTAGAATGGGGAGTCTGCTATTTTTTGGGGTGTGGAGGAGATGGGAACGGCGGGGAGGGGTCAGCGGCTGTTATTGTTGGAGAAGATGGAGATGGAGTGAGGGAGATCGGAAGCTATCTTTTTTAGGTCTGGGGTCTTAGTTCTGCCGTTGGGTGTTCAAGAGTGAAGAAGAAGAAGTTCTACTGATGGGTGACGACTGGACAAGGGGTTATAGCTCTAGGTTTTTTTTGTGTTAGGGTGTCTTAAGGTTTTAAGAAGAAGAGAGGGTGTAAGGGTTTTAATGGGTTAGGAATTTGGTATTGGGAATTATAGGGCTAAGGTCTAAGTTTGGCCAAATTTACCTTTAAAAGTGGCCCTTTAACTCTACTAGACTAAAAATATTAGTTCCTAAAATAATAATTATAAAATTTTAAAATCATTCCTAATTAATTAAAAAAACAAACTACATTATGACATGAAGCTATATATATTGATATTTTTGAAAATTATACTAAAAATAAAAATGGGTTAAAAATATTTTCCTAAAAATACCTAATACCTTAATTAAATAGAGAAAAATGAAACTATTTTTGTAATTTTTGTTTTTGTGATAAAATAAAGTAAGAGAGTCAATACTAGTTAAAATAGTGATATTAGACCTAAACTAAATATTTAAACCCTAAAATGTGTAAAATCTCCGGGATGGTCAAAAATCACATGTCTACATCAACTGGCAAACCTGCCTGTCAACAATGGCAATTGACTCCTCCTCATAACCCAAGCTCCCATCTAACTAAACCATGCGGTAATCTAATACATGTGACCTGTCGGCATGGTACTTTCGGAGCATAGACACATGGAAGACCGGATGAACTCCCGATAGACTAGGAGGCAAAGCATGCTCATAAGCAGCCTTCCCAACTCACTTCAACACCTCATATATGCCAATAAACCTCGGACTCAGCTTTCCATTCTTCCTGAACCTCATGATACCCTTCATCGGCAAGACTTTTAAGAGAACCTCCATGCCCACCATAAATGATAAATCATGCGCCTTCTAATCAGCGTAACTCTTCTGTCTAGACTGTTGATAACTAGGGATTCTAGCGTATTTTATGCTCCTTTTTGCTTAGGTTTTGGATTAAAAAAGTGTACAAGTATTTCCAAAAGCTAACTTATTTTGCTTGTTTGCAGTGTTTGGTCAAAAAGAGACAAGCAAGTCAAAACCAACTCATAAAGTAGTGAAACCTACACAAGCTCAAAGCTGAGTCAAAAGGGCGCTGACAGCTAAGAAACAGATGCGAACGCGGAGGGTCTACTGCTGAGGCGGTCTTTATTACTCTCTCAGCGGTGGCAAGGTTCAAATAGCTATAGTTTGGGCTTGACCATAACCGCTGCCCACGGTGAAATTGCGAGGCAGAGGTGTCTCTGACGCGACCGCGGTCAAGTTGTCGCCCTTAGCGGAATGAAGAATCAGAGACCATCAGTTGGGAGCTTAAATTGAAAGGCGTGATCCACAATCATATCTGGCAGCCGCGGTTGAAGGAGCGCTGAGGCGGTTGTTTTTTCGCTCCAAGCGGACTCAAATTCAGAACTAACTCAAAAGAGAAGAACTGCGGTCCGCGCTTGCTTTTGCACAGCCGCGGTAGTCCAAGCACTGAGGCGGCCCATTTTTCATTGTTAGTGGAACCTCCGTAGGGGCAATTTTGTTCAAAAACTTTAGCTGTGTATAAATAGTTCTTTTTCAGATTTTTAGGGCACCTGTTGTTTAGAAGAGCACGTGAACAGCCGTTTTTAGCGTTTTTGAGTAATTTTAGAAAATATTTAGCTATTAATCAGTGGTTGCAAACACTGATTTGTGCCTTTGTGACTTAGTCTCTTCTTGAGAAAGAGAGACTAAGTCTAGGAAATTCAGGCTAACAAGGAATTGGGGTGCATTCAAGAGATTGATAGCCCCAATTAAAGGGTTACACCTAGAGATAGTAATACCAGACTTGAGCCAATTTTGCTTGCATTGTGTAAACACCCAATTGTGCTTGAGAAAGCTAATTAGGGCAAAGTCATTCAAACTACCGAGAGGTATAGAGTGAGTAACTAAGTACAATGGTTATATCATGATTCCAATTACAACAAGTTTTCCCTAAGTTTTGGACACCGTTAGATACCTACCTAGGTGTAAGTCACTTCCCTAGTAGCTTTTACCAATTGAGAAAACTTTACAAAAATATCATACTTAGCTTATTTTCATTCTTCATTAGTGATTAAAAGTAGAATAGTAATCAAAACAAAGCATGATTGGAAGTGTAACTAAGAACATCGCGCATAGCTAGATTAGATAGAAACCCAACTTCAAAACCAATATTAGCTCTCTGTGGATTCGATACCGACCTTTTGGGTAAAAGCTGCATCGACCACTCTTGCCATCTATAGTGATATGGGGTTGGAGCCGATCACTTTTTGGCATCGTTTCCAGGGAGCTAAACGGTTTTGGCTATTTATCTGATTAGTTTTGTGTTTTTTTTCTTTCCTACCATTTTACAAACTTTTGTGAGTCAATTGATTCTGGTACAACATGGCAAACAATGAACCTCTTGGAAATGTTCTCCCGGGGGAGGAGGTAGATGATAATGGCAAATATGAGGTGCCTTTAGTACCTCAAGGAAAAAGAAGAGGCCGCCAGGCCAATGAAAATATTCCATACCCTCCCCCGCCTCCTCCAAGAGTCGCTCCTCGGGTGCTTCCCAATGAAGGATACGCAAGTGCAATTGTCCCACCCCGGATTCGCACGGACAATTTCCAAATTACAAATGTGATGTTGACTTTATTGGAGCAGCGAGGGTACTTCACAGGCGCTCCCCATCAGAATGCATATAACATCTTAAAGACTTTGTGGATACCTGCTAGGGAAGAAAACATACAAATGTGTCAAAGGATGCATTGAGATTGAGATTGTTCCCTTTTTCACTTAGAGGGAAAGCTTTGGACTAGCTCGAAAGACTTCCCAACCATTCCATCACTATGTGGGATGAGTTGGCGGACAAGTTTATAGCAAAGTTTTTTTTGCCAGGGCATATGGAGAGCTTGAGAGATGAGATTTTGGCCTTCAAACAGGAAACTAATAAACCACTTCATGATATTTGGGAAAAGGTATCGGACAATGGTGAAAGAATGTTCGAACAATGACATGACCGAAGCAATGATCCAGCAGACATTCTACCGTGGTATTAACACAACCAATCAGTGTGTAGTTAATCACTTAGCAGGGGAAATTTTATGAACACACCTTATGCTGAGGCGTGTGAGATCTTGGATGGGATGGCAGATACTTTCTCAGCTTGGCAAAGTCGAGCTAATGTTCCACAGGGTGATCCCACTGTCATTCACCTGCACAAAGAGCTCCACGAACATGGCTAGGCAATAGCAGAGTTAACTACAACAATGAACCAGTTGGAAAAGCTCAATTGCAACAATTTCAAGCGCCGAGAAAAGTAAATGCTATGGAAGGTGTCAACATATTGGTCGACAAGAGGCGACAAAGAGATCAACAAGGTCAAGGTAGTCTGGATCAATATGAGCAGGGAAGTGGTGGTTTCAACCAAGATGATGGGTATGCTGAGCAAAGTGAGGAAGTCTAGTACGTGAACAATTACTAAGGACAAAGGGGCAATACTCCTAACCAACAACAACAGTGGAGATCCCAACGAAACTTAGGAAATCAAAACCAACAGGGAAATAGCAATTTGGGGGAACAACAATTAGAATTGGGGCAATCAGAGCAACCAGGGCAATTGGAGTGGCAACAATAACAATTGGAGAGGAAACAACAACCAAGGGGGTTGGAACACTCGCAATCAAGGGAATCGGGGCAAGGCTTTCAAAGACCTCCGATGTATCAACAACCAAATAACCTACCTCCATTTCTGTCCCAAGGTCCTAGCTCATCAAACAATGAGATAGGAAGGATCGAGATGATGTTTGAACAAATGATGAAAAAGAATGCCGACTCTGATGCCCAGTTGGCATCCCATAATACTTCAATCTGAAACATAGAGGTTCAACTTGGCTAGATTTCACAATCTTTGAATACTCGCCCTAAGGGAGCTCTACCTAGTGATACGGTAGTAAACCCAAAGGGTGGGAACAATACCGGGCATGCAATGGTAGTGATCACAAGAAGCGGTCGAGGTGGTGAAGTGAATACCTCCAAGCAAAAGGAAGTTGTGAGTGATGAGGTTGAAGTGCATGATGATGATGTTCCTATAGTTGATGAGCAAGTGAGTGAAGAGAATTTGAATGTGGAAGTGAGAATTGATATTCATGATAATGAGGAGGAGACTCAAGATGACATGAACCCGTGTAGGGAATACGTAAAAGACATACCGGAAAATGGTAGTGACCAAGGCTACGACTCCCTTGCCAAGGCCTCCTCCACCTTATCCTCAAAGACTTGAAAAGAAAAGGAATGAAAACCAATTTAAATTTTTTATTGAGATGATGAAAAGCTTGTCGATCAATGTTTCTTTGGTAGAAGCTCTTGAGCAAATGCCGGGTTATGCCAAGTTTATGAAAGACTTAGTGACTAAAAAGAGATCTATGGATTGTGAGACCATCAAAATGACTCATCAAGTAAGTCCAATTATACACTTTATGGCTCCAAAGCTTGAAGATCCTGACGCTTTCATCATTTCATGTACCATTGGGAGTGCGGATTTTGCAAAGGCATTGTGTGATTTGGGAGCAAGTATCAATTTGATGCCTTACTCTGTGTTCAAAACTTTGGGTATTGGTCAACTGAGAGCTACTTCAATGAGATTCCAAATGGCATATAGAACAATAAAAAGGCCGCTTGGTATTATTGATGATGTTCTTGTCCAGGTGGACAAGTTTATTTTGCATTCTGACTTTGTGATTCTGGATTACGAAGTCAACTATAAGGTGCCGATAATATTGGGAAGACCTTTCCTAGCAACAGGAAAGGCATTGGTTGATGTGGAAGCAGGGGAGCTCACCTTTCGGGTAGGTGACGAAAACGTTGTCTTTCATGTTTGCAAATCAACAAGGCAGCCGAATAGTACTGAAGTTTGCTCTTTCGTGGATCTTGTCATGGAGGTGATAGTTGATGATACTAGTGCCATGGTCAATGTGGAGGATCCTTTAGAAGCGGTATTGTTGAACCTTAATGTAAATGAGGATGAAGGTCGTGTGGAGTGTATCAATGCTTTGCAAGGAATGGGCTCTTACTCTTATGAGCCTCGTAAGCTCTCTTTGGATATTAAGTACAGAAAGACTCCGCCAACAAAGCCCTCAATTGAGGAACCTCCCTTTTGGAATTGAAGACTTTGCCCTCACACCTTAGGTATGAATTCTTAGGCCCTTGTTCAACTTTACCTATTATTCTTTCGTCTTGTCTTACTAACGTGTAGGTAGATGCAACACTGGATGTGCTCCAAAGATGGAAGAAGACAATTGGATGGACTTTAACTAATATTCGGGGAATATGTCTTGCCTTTTTCATGCACAAGATTATACTTGAAGATGATGCCAAGCCCTCCATGGAACATCAAAGGAGGTTGAACGAGGCTATGCGAGAGGTTGTCAAAAAGGAGGTGATAACGTGGCTTGATGCAGGGGTTGTGTACCCCATCTCGAATAGTTCTTGGACTTCGCCGGTGCAATGTGTGCCGAAGAAGGATGGTATGAATGTGGTTACAATAAGCAAAATGAGTTGATTCACACCGAGACTGTCATCGGATGGAGGGTGTGCATGGACTACCGCAAACTGAATAAAGTGACCCGCAAAGATCATTTTCCGTTGCCCTTTCTTGACCAAATGCTGGATAGACCTGTTGGGTGTGCCTTCTACTTTTTCTTGGATGGGTACTCAGGTTACAACCAGATTTTGATTGCTCTAGAAGACCAGGAGAAAACCACCTTCACGTGTCTGTATGGCACCTTTGCATTTTCTAGGATGCCATTTGGTTTGTGTAATGCACCGGCTACCATTCAGCGGTGTATGATGGCTATATTTACCGACCTAGTAGAGGACTTTTTGGAAGTGTTCATGGATGATTTCACTGCTGTCGGTGACACCTTTGATGAGTGTTTGAAGAATCTTGACAAAGTGCTAGCCGGGTGTGAAGAGACAAATCTTGTGCTTAACTGGGAAAAATGCCACTTTATGGTCGAGGAGGGCATTGTCCTCGGCCATAAGATTTCAAAAAACGGAATAGAGGTGGACAAGGCTAAGATTGAAGTGATTTCAAAGCTTCCTCCTCCTACTTCAGTCAAGGGGGTTAGGAGTTTTCTTGGGTATGAGAGGTTCTACCGAAGATTCATCAAAGACTTTTCTAATGTAGTGAATCCTTTGTGAAAATTATTGGAAAAGGATTCCAAGTTCGTGTTTAATGAGGAATGCATGAAAGCTTTTGAACTTCTCAAGTACAAATTAACAGCCACTCCTATTATTACCGCACCCAATTGGATATTACCTTTTGAACTCATGTGTGATGCAAGTGATGTTGCGGTAGGAGCGGTCTTGGATCAAAAAGTAAACAAGATGTTTCACCCGGTGTATTATGCAAGTAAAACAATGAATGATGCTCAAGTGAATTACACGGTGACGGAAAAAGAGTTGCTAGCAATTGTGTTTTTAATGGAGAAGTTTAGACCTTATCTCATATGTTCCAAGGTGATAGTTCATACTGACCATGCAACACTCCGCTACTTGATGACAAAGAAGGATTCTAAGGTTCGGTTGATGAGAGGGGTTCTATTGCTTCAAGAGTTTGACCTTGAGATTGTTGATCGAAAAGGGAGTAAAAACCAAGTAGAGGACCACTTGTCCCGCTTGGAGGAGGAGGGAAGGCCCCGTGATGGCCTCGAAATTAATGATTCATTCCCTGATGAGCAACTCCTCTCCGTATTTGTGAATAGAATGCCATGGTTCGCGGATGTTGCCAACTTTCTTGTGAACAGTATTGTTATGTGTGAGCTCTCTTCTAACAAAAGGAAGAAGCTTAAATGGGATAGCTTGGACTACTACTAGGATGAGCCTTATTTGTTTAAAATTTGCAATGATGGTGTGATCTGGAGATGTGTTCTGGAA
Organism: Nicotiana sylvestris; assembly: GCF_000393655.2. Classification (NCBI taxonomy): domain Eukaryota; kingdom Viridiplantae; phylum Streptophyta; class Magnoliopsida; order Solanales; family Solanaceae; genus Nicotiana; species Nicotiana sylvestris. Next base: position 112,831,064 of record NC_091060.1, on the reverse strand, counting down.
GAGGAGAAAATGAGTATTCTGGATGCTTGTAATTCCTCTCCCTATGGTGGTTATCATGGTGGGTGAGGACAACATCAAAGGTGCTTATTTGTGGTTTTTATTGGCCTATATTATATAAGGATGCGGGTGAGCTTGTGAAGAGATGTGATGAGTGTCAGAGAGCAGGTGGAATTTCAAAGAAGGATGAAATGCCTCTCACCACTATTCTTGAGGTTGACATATTGACGTGTGGGGCATTGACTTCATGGGACCTTTTGTGAGTTAATGTGGCAACACATATATTCTGGTGGCCGTTGATTATATTTCCAAGTGAGTTGAGGCCATGGCTTTACCTAACAACGAGGCCCGGAGTGTGGTGGCTTTTCTCAAGAAGAATAGTTGGCACTCCTAGAGCAATCATCAGTGATAGGGGTTCTTATTTCTGCAATAAGGCATTTGACACTTTGCTTGCAAAGCTTAGTGTCAATCTCAAGGTTTTAACCCCTTACCATCCTCATGCTAGTGGGCAAGTTGAGGTCTCCAATAGAGAGATTAGGAGCATATTGTCAAAGACTGTCAATGCAAATAGGACTGACTGGTCAAAGAAACTGGATGATGCTTTGTGGACTTACAGGACTGCTTACAAGACTCCGATTGGTATGTCTCTGCACTGGTTGGTATTTGGAAAATCTTGGCATCTCCAAGTTGAGTTAGAGCACAAGGCCATTTAGGCTTTGAGAAAGTTAAATCTTGAATGATATGTTGCAGCAAATCTCCGGGTGGAGCAACTCAATGAGCTTGATGAGTTTCAGTTTCATACCTATTCCAGCTCATCCTTGTATAAGGACAAAACAAAGTACTTACATGACAAGTATGCCTGCAACAAAGAATTCAAGGAAGGTGACTTGGTTCTCTTATTCAACTCCTGGTTACAACGGTTCCTAGAAAAGCTTAAGTCAAAATGGAGTGGACCTTTTGAGGTAGTGCTTGTAACTCTGTTTGGTGCTCTTGATTTGAAAAACAAAAATGGTGAAATCTTCAAAGCTAATGGGCACAGAGTGAAACACTATCTTGGCAAGTTTGATGACAGCCACATGGTGGCAATGATCCATCTCAAATGATTGATGGTAACCTGCGTCGTGCCGCGACGTTAAATCAAGTGTTTCTTGGGAGGCAACCCATGTGTCTTTCTTCTTTTTGATTTTCTTCTTAGTGTAGGATTTGCTTTGAGCTAACTGGTTGTGAGATGTGTGAAGGAATGTTTGATATAGTGCAGGAAAAAGCTGGAAAAACTTGGCATAGTCTGAAGTTGGACCGCTGACAACGCTGCATTTTTCGCAATCAGCGGTGGCCAATTTGCGGAGGCGTAATTTGATGGTAGACACAGGATTGAAAATTCCAAAATGCAACTTCTCTGAAGTTTCATCCGCGTCCTCGGTGCATTCTTCGTGGTCAATGGTGCCCTTCCATGGCTGCGTACCATTTTCCTCTCTCAGTAGTAGTCTCAATAAGGAAGCTCTTCTGTTCATCAAAAACGTGGACCGCGGTGATTTTCTGCGGCCACTCCAGGTAAGTATTGTGGGTCCTAGGTTGTTTTCTATAAATATGAGATCATGAAGCCGTTTACCTTTTTCGATCTTTTCTCTCTCAAAGCAAAAAAATTTCACTGTTCATCTGAGCCCTAATCTGCACAAACAAAAGATTAAAGTCCACTTTTCATCACTCATTTCACATCTGGTAATCTCACTTCCTGATTGTTCTTCGATTTTTACTTATTTTTCTTTTGTCTGTTAGTTTTTATCTCTTCTCCCTCTTTTTCTTTTAATTTTAACTTAGGGTTCCTTAGTGTTAATTAAATTAGGCTTAAATAGTTAGGGTTGATTATTTAATAGCTAGTTGGGGTTAACAATGTAGATGATATTGCTAAGTGCATGAAAAACTTTAAACCCTAGGTTGACTCAGGCCGTTTTTGAATTCCGCGATCGTAGATGTTTTTCGGTGAAAAACATTCATGAGGTAAACTTGAGTTTGGAAGCTTTGACAACCGCGGTCAGCGGTGGCAAATTCCGCTGACAGCAGCCCAACCTCTGCGGCCGCGCTTCTTTTCTCGCGGTCAGTGGTGCTTAGGTTCAGAGAAGCACATAACATGGATCCGCGGCCGCGGTTGACTTTCTGCGGACAGCGGTGCAACCTCCGCTGTCGCGCCCAATTTTTTGCACTCAACGGTACCATAGAATCAGAGGGTGGGTAGTATGATCCCAATACCTCCGCGGCCGCGATGCATTTTTCGCGATCAGCGGTGCTCTTACGGCGACTGTGCTCCTTTTTCCGCTGTCAGCGGTCTAAGACTTTTTCAAGCACTGTCAACTGTTCTTCTGCTTTTCTTCACTGCTTCTTCTAGCACCAATACTAACAATTTTCCATGGATTATATTTGTAGACAATGGTTAAATCTAGAGTGGCGGTGAGAAACAAAAAGGGAAAGCAGAGTCCTCCCGGGGTAGGGGACGAGGACAAATTAAGTTAACCCCAGCAATACGGAAATCAATTTGGCAAATAAGGAAAAACATTAGAGCTGCATCCCACTCAGAGAGAAGTGAGTATGTCCTCTCCCGGGAGGCCTCAAAGGGTGAATCAATGCCCACACATGTACCAGACTTCCCGGGGAGATTTCATTTGATAGATGAGCCTACACCCCCAGCATCTTCTATTGCTCATGTTTCATCTGAGTTGTCTGATGGCTCAGCGGAGAGCAGTGAGTCCTCATCTTTAGCCTCACCAACAACTTTGTCACCTAACCCATAAATGTAGATGCTGAGGTGCTGGATGATGGGAAAGGGGGTGATACCCAGACCGGAGGTGTGGAAAGGACAAGAAACCCAAAGGTGTGGCAACAGAGGTTTGTCAGTGAGTTGGCATATCACAAATTCAGGGAGTGGTGGCCTCAAAAGTCACTCATACATGAGCGTCAGTTCATAGAGCAGGATCTTCTGCCCCACAACCCTAATATGAAGCAGCACTTCAATGAAAGAGTGGGGTGGGAATACTTCACTAGCCAGGTTTTGGATGCTAATGAGCACCTAGTCAAGGAATTCTACGCCAATACCTCCCACATCAAAAATGGCACATTTGTGACTAAGGTGCGGAACCTGAAGGACAAGTTTGATGGGAAGACTCTGAATGATTATCTCGGATTTAATGATGAAGATGAGTCGATGTACTTAGAGAAAGTGGCTAGGGATGAGGCAGCCATCTCGTGGTTAGCATCACTACTGGCTCTCCTAGATACTACTCCAGCTTGGTTGGCAACGGGGGTTCCTATCTACAGGAACACCCTGAACTTCAAGGCAAAAGGTTGGGAGACATTTGTGTGCAGCAGACTATACCCCACTACTAAGGACAGTGACATACCGGTTTCCCAGGCAACTTTAGTGGCGGCTATCATGGCGGGATTCCCGATCAATGTCGGAAATATCATGTCTAGGGTGATCACTAGAATGGTCAATGAGGGTGATAGATCTTACCCATTTTCGAATTTCCTCACCATGTACTTGGAAGATCAGGAGGTAGAGAAAAGGGATTATGATATCAAGGTGAAGCCCAAGAAGCCCTTCTCATAGTACAGCCTTCAGGGTCCCGGCAACCCCAAATCTAAAGGGAAAGTTACTACTTCTACTAGCCAGCAGTGGTAGTCACTACTTCACAACCTCCCACTGCCTACCGGATTCGGACCATCTACTTACATGCCTTCCTCAGTGCCCTCCTCATCAGCATACCCGTTGACTGCTCATAGGTTGAACCAAACACTCTCCAACATCAACAACTGGATGTAGGCAGCAACTTCTAAGTTGTTTGTACTATCCAATCCAGTGGAAGCCCAGTCAGTTCCCACACAGCCCCAGGTGCCAGCATCAATGGAGGAGTCTCTCAAGGAGCTTCTAGACAACTAGAAGAAGCTCCTGGACAACCAAAAGCTTATCATGGATGCCCTTGCAGTTCAAGGAAAAATAATTAAGGAGCTGAGCAAGCAGACAAAGAAGTTGAAAAAGACTCGGGTCTCAAAGAAGTCGGTGAAGCGATTGAGGGGAGAGGTGGAGAAGATTAAGTTAGTTGGAAACTTACCATTGGAGATTTTATTGGAGGACTCAATGCCAGCAGCTCAAGCAGAGCAGGTTTAGGAGCAGGAGACTAAGGGAGAGCCTAAGAGGAGAATGATGCCCCAGGTTGATGATGTGGAGATTGAGCTGGAGGATCCTGAGGGAGGTGCCTCAGTCCAGCCACAGGACCCTGAGCCAGGTGATCCAGGGACCCAGCCACAGGACCACATGCAGACAGAGGACTCATAGGGAGTTTTCTTTACTCTCTAACCCTCTTTTTTATCTTATTTTTGGTTATTTAGCATTGAGGACAATGCTACTTTTTATTTGAGGGGGTGGTCCTATTTTGATGATTTGATTGTTGGGTTGTAATGATGATACTATTTTTCTTTATGCTTATTTTGCACTTTTGGTATGTATATAAATTTACCATTTTTTTTTACTTTTCGTTATTTTTCAATTTCGATTTTATATAAAGTTACTTTCTCATGTATATATACATTCCCTCTTATGTATATTCGTCTAAATCCCCTATTGTACATATTTAGTTTACTTTCCGCATTTTACTTCCTAACTTTTTTTGCAAGTTTCCTTAATAGCATAGATTCTTATTTCATTTAGTAGTTTCTTTTTCAGTTTGTAGCTTCTTATTTTACAAGTTTTTGTGATCAATAAGCCTTTGGTTTTCTTAATGTCACGGTTCTTTCCAAAGGTGGAGTTTGTGTGAACCGGGTGGCTCTTCCCGATGATGGATGGCATGACAACCTTCTTAAGGGTTTAAGTCTGTTTTCTTTTTGTTTTGTGTAAATAGTAGCTAGTGAACAATAGTGCCTTAGGCAATTCCTCACTTGGGCCTAACACATTTACCTTTGACCTTATGGTTAAAAACAAATTGGTGTGCATAGGATGGTGATAGTTGTGACCTTGAGACTCTTGTGTTAACTAAACAATCATCGAGTGGTTTCTCGGAACCATTTGTGTTGCTCAAATCTTAGCCAAGGTTATTGTGGGCCCTCGACTCTGTCTCTTTAGCAATCCAATAGCTTGTGTGGTGAGGTATTGATTTGCAAGTCCAAGTCCCATTCCAATAGGTCTAAAACTTGCCCCGAATGTTTGTCCAGGCGAAATCCTAAGTGTAGCTCGACTTGAGAAGTGATTATAGGCTCTCCTTGATACTAATTGAGACTTAAAAACATCCATAGCCCACCAAAAATGACATCCCTAGTCAACCCCGTTGAGTCATAACCCTTATTTTTTTAAAAGAAAATCATGATACAAGCCTTTATCTGTTCTAAAATGATCCTCTCTTGGCACTCAATCTTTCCTTAGCACAAATTGGCAAAAGTATAAGTTTGGGGGATAAGACGAGGGATGCAAAAGTGATAAAAGGTATAAAAAGGAAGAAAAGGGAAGGAAAAAAGAAAAAGAAAGAAAAAGCCAAAAAGTCAAAATGAAAGTGAACAATGTAGAAGAAATGAAGGGATTCAATAAAAGCAAAAGATGAAAGGCTTGAAAAGATTAGAAAGGAGAAAAAGTATTGAAATGAACAAGAAAGAGTGACAGTGTGTCTCTCTAGCCCCTAAGGAAGAAGCAAATGGCTCAAAGAGTCAAGAAAATGTGAGCCAAAATGAAGCAAATGAAGTGCTTAAGGAAAGATGAAACCTTCATAGACCAATATATCCTACCCTAAACCAAAAGCCTTCATTACATTCCCAAAAAAGCCCTATATGATCTTGAGTTGAGTGAGCTTACATTAGTGGTGACTCACATAAGGGGCAAGCTTATGGTACTTAGAGCCGAACTTGTGACCTTCCTTTGAGAGAGATGAGTGTGTTTTCCACAATCCTCGTTCTGAGTGCTACAACCTAAACGTGAGGCTTGCATATGGAGAGTCGTGGAGTATGAGTTTGGGTTCCACAATGACCAATGTGGTAGAAAGAGTTTCCTTGATGAGTTGAGTCAACTCTTGATGCTTTTGTGTCGCACGAAAACCATGGTGCTAAAAAGGTTATGTATTGTTAATAATGCATTTGAGTTGAGGCTAATTGTTAGTACCAATTGATTCTTGATGAGGTCACTTTAGGACAGCTGCAATTTTCCTTTCATTTATCTTGAGAAGGTGGGAATTACTTTGTTTTCTTGAGTACAACCAAAAGCTTAAGTTTGGGGGAGTTGATAACTAGGGATTCTAGCATATTTTATTCTCCTTTTTTCTTAGGTTTTGGATTAAAAATGTGTACAAGTATTCCCAAAATCTAACTTATTTTGCTTGTTTGCAGTGTTTGTTCAAAAAGAGACAAGAAAGTCAAAACCAGCTCATAAAGGAGTGAAACCTGCACAAGTTCAAAGCTGAGTCGAAAGGCCACTGACAGCGAATAAACAGACACAGACGTGATGGGTCCATCGCTGAGGCGGTCTTGATTACGCTCTCAGCGGTGGCAAGGTTCAGAGAGCTATATTTTGGGCTTGCGGTCACCGCTGCCCGTGGTGAAATTGCACGGCAACAGTGTCTCTAACGCGGTCGCGGTCAAGTTGTCGCCCTCAGCAGAATGAAGAATCAGAGACCATTAGTTGGGAGCTTAAATTGAAAGGCGCAATCCGCGATCATATCTTGCGGCCATGGTTGAAGGAGTGGTGAGGCGGTTGTTTTTCCTCTCCCAGCAGACTCAAGTTCAGAACAAACTCAGAAGAGAAGAACCGGGGTTCGTGCTTGCTTTTGCATAGCCGTGGTAGTCCAAGCGCTGAGGCAGCCCATTTTCCGCTGTCAGCGGAACCTCCGTAGGGGCAAATCTATCCGGAAAATTTAGCTATGTATATATAGTTCTTTTTTAGATTTTTAGTGCTTCTGTTGTTTAGAAGATCACGTGACCAACCATTTTTAGCCTTTTTGAGTAATTTTAGAACATCTTTAGCAATTAATCTTAGATTTTAATATTGTAATTACTTTTTATGGCTTATATTTCATCTCCATCTTTGATTTCTTCTTTGATTATGAGTAGCTAAACCCATTAGCTTAGGTTGTGACTCAACCCTAGTGTGGGTATTTAATGGGTCTTCAATTATAGGGATTAAATATTTATGGGTTAATGATATTTAGCTTGATTTATGCTTTAATTATTGAATCAGTGGTTGCAAACACTGATTTGTGCCTTTGTGACTTAGTCTCTTCTTGAGAAAGAGAGACTAAGTCTAGGAAATTCAGGCTAACAAGGAATTGGGGTGCATTAAGAGATTCATAACCCCAATTAAAGGGTTAAACCTAGAGATAGTAATACCCGATTTGAGCCAATTTTGCTTGCATTGTGTAAACACCCAATTGGGCTTGAGAAAGCCAATTAGGGCAAAGTCACTCAAACTACCGAGAGGTATAGAGTGAGTAACTAAGTGCAATGGTTATATCGTGATCCCAATTACAACAAGATGCATCAACCACTCTTGCCATTCTATAGTGGCATAGGGTTGGGGCCGATCAACTGTGATGTGCGAAGTCGCTCCTACATAAACTTTACCTTCTCGAGGCATCCTTCACTAAATAAGTTCCATATAACTTAGCCTCGTCAAGCTCAAACCATCCAATGGGCGAACGACACCATCGATCATATAAAGCCTCAAATGTAGTCATCTCGATGCTGGACTGATAACTATTATTATAAGCAAACTCAGCCAAAGGCAAGAATCGGTCCCACTGCCCTCCGAAGTCAATCACATACACTCTGAGCATATCCTCCAGAATTTGAACTGTCCGCTCCGACTGCCCGTTGGTTTGTGGATAAAAGGCTATGTTAAGCTCTACCCGGGTGCCCAACTCACTCTTTACTACTCTCCAGAAATGCAAAGTAAACTGAGGGCCTCTATCTAAAATGATGGAAACAGGCACACCATGCAACCGGACAATCTCCTGAATGTATATCTGGGCCAATCTCTCTGAAGAGTGCATAGTCTCAACCAGTATAAAGTGTGCTGACTTGGTCAGCCTGTTGATAATGACCCAAAAGGCATCAAACTTCCTCAAAGTCTACGGCAAACCAACTAAAAATTCCATAGTGATGCGCTCCTATTTCCACTCCGGTATAACCATCTGTTGGAGTAGGCCACCCGGCCTCTGGTTCTCATACTTAACCTACTAGCAATTTAGACATCTAGCTACATGCTAAACTATGTCTTTCTTCATCTATCACCACCAATAATGTTGCATCAGGTCGCGATACATCTTCGTAGAACCTGGATGAATAGAATATCGAGAACTGTGTGCCTCCTCTAGAATCTTCTCCTTCAAGCCATCAACATTAGGAACACATAGGCGACCCTGGAGTCGTAGAACACTATCCTCACTGATAGTAACCCCCTTGGAACCACCTTGTAGTACCGTCTCTCTAAGAACCAGCAAGTGTAGATCATCATACTGACGAGCCTTGATCCACTCAACTAACAAAGATTGAGCCATGACACATGCAAGAACTCGACTGGGCTCTGAGATATCCAACCTCACAAGTCTATTAGCTAAGGACTGAATGACCAAAGCCAATGGCCTTTCCTTTGCTGAAAATAATGCCAAACTACCCATACTCTCGGCCTTTCTGCTCAAGGCATCTGCAACCACATTCGCCTTGCCCGGATGGTAAAGGATGGTAACATCATAGTCCTTCAGTAACTCAAGCTACCTGTGCTGCCTCAAATTAAGGTCCCTCTACTTTAAAAAAATGCTGCAAACTGTGATGATCGGTGTAAACCTTACAAACACCCTATAAAGATAATGCATCTAGATCTTAAGAGCATAAATTATCTCGGCCAGCTCCAAATCATGTACATGGTAATTCTTCTCGTGGGGCTTCAACTGACGTGAAGCATATGCAATAACTCGCCCCTCCTGCATCAATACACAACCCAAGCCAATGCGCAAAATGTCACAATACACGGTATACATCCCTGAACAAGAGGGCAACACTAATACTGGTGTTGTAGTCAAAGTGGTCTTGAGCTTCTGCAAGTTCACCTCGCAATCATTGGACCATCTGAATGGAACAACCTTCTAGGCCAATCTAGTCAAAGGTGCTGCAATAGACGAGAAGCCCTCCACCAGACGATAATAATGTGTTAACCCCAAGGAAATCTTGATCTCGGTCGCTGAGGTAGGACGAGGCAAACTCTGAACTGCCTCGATATTCTTGGGATCCATCTTAATACCCTCATATGATACAACATGTCCCAACAAATCCATAATCCAACAAGAACTCGCACTTGGAGAACTTAGCATATAGTTTCTATTCCCGCAAGGTCTGAAGCACTAACTTCAAATGTTGCTCGTGCTCTCCCACACTACGCGAGTAGATCAATATGTCATCAATAAAGACAATGATAAATGAGTCGAGATACGGCTTGAACACCCTATTCATCGAATCCATAAATACCGCTGGGTCATTAGTCAAGCCGAAGGACATCACTAAAATCTCATAGTGCCTATACCTGGTCGGGAAAACTGTCTTCAGAACATCCGAAGTACGAATCTTCAACTGATGATACATAGACCTCAAGTTGATCTTAGAGAACACCCTGGCACCCTGTAACTAGTGAAACAAGTCATCAATGCACGACAACGAGTACTTATTCTTGTTGGTGACTTTTTTCAACTGACAATAATCAATGTACATCCGCATACTTCCATCCTTCTTCTTCACAAATAACACTGGTGCACCCCAAGGTGACACACTAGGTCTAATGAACCCTTACTCAAGAAACTTTTGAAGCTGCTCTTTTAACTCCCTTAGCTCCTTGGGAAACATGTGATAAGGTAAAGTAGAAATAGGTTGGGTGCCTAGTACCAAATCAATGTCGAAATAGATATCCCGATCCAGTGGCATACCTGGTAGATCAGCAGGAAATACATCGGAAAATTCACATACCACCGACACTAAATGTAGCGCGCGATTCTCTGCAGTAGTATCCCGAACAAAGGCCAAATAAAAAAAACAACCCTTCTAGACTATATGTCGAGCCTTCGAGAAAGAAATAACCCGGTTGGAAGTACCAACAGACGAACCCTTCCACTCTAATCTTGGAAACTCAAGCATCGCTAAGGTAACAGTCTTGGCATAGCAATCAAGAATGGAATGGTACGGAGACAACCAGTCCATGCCCAAGATAACCTCGAAATCAACCGTATCGAGCAATAGAAGGTCTGGTTTGGTCTCATAACCACAGAAAGTCACCACATAGGTCTGGTAAACCCGATCCATAACAATAGAATCACCCACTGGCGTGGACACATATATAGGAACACCCAAAGACTTGCGAGATACATCTAGATAAGGAGTAAATAGAGAAGAAACATAGGAATAAGTAGACCCTAGATCAAATAATACTGATGCATCCCTACGGAAGACAAAAATAGTACATGTGATCACTACATCGGATGTGAGTGCCCCTGACCTGGTTAGGGCATTGAAGCCTAGTCCATCTTTCCAACCGCTTATGCTGATCAACGGTCGTGATCTGTATGAACTCTGGCATAGCCGCTGCAACTAGCTAAGCCTCGGCTACATGTAGTGTACATGTGGTCTGATAAACGGTAGCAACATGCCCTAGAGCTTGAGCGGTAGGGGTCTGCGCTCCCCCTCCCACCTGAGATGTGGTTGGGTTTGTAGGAAATAAACCAGGCTGCGTCATAGAGTCAATGAACCGCAGCATATGGCCGATGACCTCCTGAAATCCCGGTGTAGTCATGAAATATGTTGGGGCTAGCTTAACTGCAGACGCCTCATCCTGCTCCTCAATAATAGGATTCTCCACTGGATCTACTGGTGATACAACGGGAGCAACTCTAGGATGCCCTTATCCCTTGATAGAAGCTGGAGCCCTACCCCAGCCCCAGCCTCTACCTCCAATAATGGGGGGAGCAGCTCCTCTACTGCCTGGTACATCTGCCGCATGTGTTCTCACCAGCTATGAGAGATCAATAAAAAGATACTTAGCACAATATCAACTGCACGATATGGGATAAAGAAAGAGAGGTTTCCTAACACCCTGTAACCTTTTGAAGATAAGTACGAATGTCTTCGTACCGATTCGCAAGACTCTACTAGGCCTGCTCTTGACTCGTGAGACCTATGTGAACCTAAAGCTATGATACCAAACTATCACGACCCAAAACTCGTGATAGATTACGACTGCACCTAACGCCACCTTTAGGAAAGCCCACAAGTGAACCTGCAACTTAGTTATCCCTTTGTAACTTTTAAAACAAAAGTTTCTTTTTCTAAAAGAACGAAATAAGTAAGATCTCCTGCACCCGTACATACTCTTTTCTCAATAAAATACTAGCGTAAGAAATGCATCAACTGTAGTGACAGTAATGATATGTACAATAGTACGTACATAAATGCTAAAAGCCCCACAAAAATCTGGTACCACAAGTGCATGATCAATCTAGAGAATATACAAAACTAATACAACTACTATCTGAAGGGTAATAGATAGGAATAAAAGCAAGGGAGAGGGAGACTCCGGTGTTGCATATCTGAGCAAGGCAAGCATCTCACCACTAAGTCTTTGTAGAAGTGTGGCTACGCCCCTTGTGGCCACTGGTAATACCTGTCTCAGCACTTGCACATTCAATACAGAAGTGTAGTGTGAGTACGGAAAACAACGCATACTCAGTAGGTATCTAGTCTAACCTCGAAGAAGTAGTTACGAGGGGTCGACTTGACACTTACTAGTGGGTCAAACAGTAATAGAAATACATAAAGTAGACATGGAGAATGTAGAAAAAGTAGTAACGAAACAAATAAAGTTAATGACAAATTCCACATATGAGTCTATATCAAACCACTAAACATGTCATAACTGTCCTTGAAAGAGGTAACTCAACTATTACCAAACCAAATCCAGTCTCAAGTATTAAGCACGAAGCTACCGAGGCGAACGGCCTGATCCCATAGGAATAATAGTACTCAGTACTTTCGAGGCGAACAACCCAATCCCATAAGAAAAGTATTACCATATTGTCGAGGCTAACAACATGATCTCATAAGAGTAATTTAATTCATTGTCGAGGCGAACAGCCCGATCCCATAAGAGTAGAGAAATTTATCTCACTTGCGAAAGTACATGCGAGTCGAGAAGACACGGATCCATAGTTTATCAAATATTTCCCAATTATTTTCCAAAGTAAGAGGCTAAATCAATATCTTTATCCTAATTCTCGAGCTCATTCATAATCAAGGAAATCATTACACAGGATAGATACAAACAGCACGGTTAAGGCATGATGTGAATCTAAGTCTACTCAAACATAACATGAATATAGTTACATATGGACTCTTGTCACCTTGTGTGTACGTAGCTCCTCACGACAAGTAGCACACAACAATTAATATACCTAAGGGGACAAATTTCCTCTTACAAGATTAGGCAAGAGACTTGCCTTGCTTTCAAGTTCACTAACCAACTCTTTAACCTCACTAGAACTCCACAAATAAAGCCGAGCAATCCGAAGCTAATCAAAAGTTGTATAAACTAATCAATAAGTACTCAAAAGTTCATAATTTAACCACTGGGGTAATTACCCAATCCAATTTGGAAGGTTCCTAAAATTCACCCTCGGGCCCCCGTGTCCGGATTTTGGATATTTTTACAATAAATATTACCCATAACCTTACGAATACAAATATATAATTTCTTCAATTCCATAATCATTTTCATAGTCTAATCAAATTTTTATCAAACCTAGGTTTTTCAACAAACTCCTAAAATTTCCACATTGTACTCGTTAATTTACCCATAATCCATATATTTAACTTACATTAGGTAGAAATTACGCACCTTACAATGCTTGATAAAAACCCCTCTCCAAGAAGCTCCAAATCCGGACCACACGAGTAAGAAATGGGAAAAATAAGACTAAGTCCAGTCTTTAAAATATTTTTTGCCTAGTGATTCCTTTTTCAAGATCGCGAAGGCAAAATGCCAAGCCCAAGAAAAATTCCCTTCGCAAATGCGAGACTACCCTCGCGAATGCGAAGGCTTAGTTGACCTGCCTATTGCGAAAGTGATGGCCTTAATGCGAATGCGAATGCGAAGGCCATCGACTGACCCCCTCCCCAGCCGACTTCACAATCCGCGAATGTGAAGGCCAGTGACCCAGAGCATTGCGAATGTGGTCTCCTTCTCTCTAGCGTGTAGGGGAAAATGGCACACTGCCCCATTCCTTCATCGCGAACGCGACCCCTTCTCCGCTTTCGCGAAGAAGAAAACCAGAACAACAATTTCTGGTGTTCTGACTTAGCTCTGGACGGTCCGAAACACACCTAACCACCTGGGACCCCATCCAATTGCGTAACCAAGTCCATAAACATACTATGAACCTGCTCGAAATCTCGGAACATATAAAACAATATCGAAACTAAGAATCGCACTCCAAAACCAATTTGAATTAACTTATGAACTTCAAACTCTTCAACTAGCTCCGAACGCATCGAATCATACTTAGACGACTCAGAATGATACCAAAATTTGAATACAAGTCATAAATCACCATATGGCTCTATTCGCAGTCTCGAAATCCCAAACGGACCTCGATAACACTAAAGTCTACTCCAAACCAAAAGTAAAGAACTAGAAAACCTTCCATGAGCTAACTTTCAACATTAAGCGCCGAAATGCTCCCAGATCATGCGAAAACCGATCCGAACACATGCCCTAGTCCAAAACATCATACAAACCTATTGGAATTATCAAATCCCAGTTCCAAGGTCATTTACTCAAAATGTTGACTCAAGTCACACCTGCCCATCCCCATAAACTGTCTGGTTGTGGTTTAGTTAGATCTAATTGGACTCTGATTTTAGCCATGCTAGGTCTCGTTTTACCAAAAGTACCAGCATCTAGTGCTAAAGGAGTCCTACCATTGCTAACAATTTTCTTAAAATAATGTCATGTATACATATTAAATGGAATACCTGGTAAGAGCACCCATACCAGCACAATAGGAATGTCTTCATCCGGTTTGAAATCCGGAGACCATTTTTCTTGCCACATTTGTAATCCTTCGATTTCAATCATTCTTCTGAACCATACTGAGTGGAATCCTCTTTACTAGTGAAGTCCATAAGCACACTATAGTTGTTGTGGACTCCAATCTTGGCGGAACCCTTAATTAGAAAGAGTTCCCTGAAGGTCGATCGAATCCTTTCAATTTGGGGTCGGGGTTTCAAGAATCTACCCACAATTGTTATTTTACATTCATCAGCCATGATTCCATAATTAAGCCGTTGGGATCCCATTATGAGTAGTTTCGTAGCTATCACTGATTTCGTAGGATGTCGGAAGATGTTGGTCGGAGTAGTTGGGGCAGTAGATATAGTGGTGGCATAGTTTTGTTTTCCTGCAATTCCTTCGGTCGTTGGAATCGATATTATAGGAGGGTAAATTTGGTTATCAATACGCGCCGGCTGAACTCCGTCCGATGGCGCCACAAGTAATTTCAGTTTTTGAGTTTGAGGGTACGAGATATAGTGACTGAAAATTAGAGAGACATGAGATTAGAAATTGAAAACTAAATGATTATGTATTCTATCAAGACTTAATTTGTATCACCTAAGGAGGTGCGGTGAATGAGATCTTGGCATCGTTAAAGAGGTGAAAATGAAGAGATTCCTAGTAAGAGCGCTTCTTTTTTAACGAGCTTTGCATTAGATGAATCCAAACTAGTAGGGTCAATTCTAGACACAAGATGGTTATAAAAAAGAGAGAAAAAGCAAGACTAAATCTGCTAAGTAATATAGAGAGAGTTACATGAGCAGTTTCAGGACATGAATACATTGTCTAATAATTCCATCGTGAAGAACAATTCAATTAAATCATGGCAGTCAAAGTCCAAGGAAAATTAATCATGCTATAAAATAAAATATTTCCCACCATTTTATTGCACTTGGAGAACACAATAAATGATACAGCATATGACACAGTACATTTCTAAAAATATATAGTATATCTAAACAGGAATTTTCTAGGAACTCACGTGGGAGAGTCCAGAAAATATGGTTTCTCTCTTTGTATATGTCCCTTTTTTTTTTTACTTCTCTTACCTAATAAATTTAAATATAATTAGTCACTGTCAGTGATGTTGTTCAAGAAAAAATAACTTGACATCACCTAAAAAAAATATTGCTCCTTTTTGTTTTTTGTTTTTTTGGAAAGAATAATTAACAAATAGGGTTAATAATTCAAGTGAGATCTTCCTTCTCTTCTTCATCAGCAAAAACTCCATAAAGGGATATCTGCAGATCCTTCTTCATAATAAACATCCTCCATTAATGGGGGATCAAAGAAAACTGTACCGTGAAGCATGTCATTGTACTTTGGAGAATCAAAGTTGTACCATTGGCCCATCATTGACACAGTTGTTGTCTCTTCTTCCAAAGTAGCATGATGACCAAATATTGGTAGTAAAGAAACCTCATCTAATTGATCCTCATGACTTAATGGTGAAGAAGAATTAGTAGAAGTAGAAGTGGAAGAGAGGGGTGGAGATGGTACATTATTTTCAACGTTTACGCCTGCACCTTCCGCAGCTGAAGCGGCAGCGGCGGCGACCCTTTGGATGGCTTTAGGAGATAAAGTTGTAGAAGTGTGATGATCAAGATCAATGTGGTGATAGAAAGAGGAGTTGAAAGGGAAGTTGAGATTATTAGCAGCAGAAGGGCCTTTGAGGCATAAGAGAGCTGCATCATAAGCTCGAGCAGCAGCTTCAGCAGTTGAATAAGAGCCTAACCAGATTCTTGTTTTCTGATTTGGTGCTCTTATTTCTGATACCCATGATCCCCAGCTTCTCATTCTTACTCCCTTGTACTTCTTCTTCTTCATCTTCATGTTGTTATTATTATTATTATTGTTGCTGCTTGAAGAAGATGATAATGCCATTATACTCTTGCTTGCTTCTGCAGCTAGGGTTTTCTGCTCGGTCTTCACCATTGCCTGAATCTTTAAACAACAATCAAGAGATTTGAGCGTAGTTTCTTCGATCTACGTATTGTTTTTCTTTCTTTTTTTCCTTCTGGTTCTTGGATGGTTTTTTGTCTGTGTTTGAGGTGGATGATGAAGTGATGTTGAAGTTAGACGAGAGGATGATTATTTATAGATGGTAGGGTGTGTGCTAATTTTTTTTTTTTTTTTGGGGGGTGGGGGGGGATTTGAAGTGAGGAGATCCGTTTTAGTCAAGAGAGTAATGTCAGCATATGTAAACATCAAAGTGGGAGACAGATATTTTCCAGTTCTTTAATCCAATGGAGAACTTGGATAAATGTCTTTTTTTTCAATTTAATTGACAATATTGCCCTTTACTTGATAACATTAATCCTATGAGTTTAAGTAATATACTCTATTAGTATAAAAAAAGATTAAACATCAAATTTACTTGTATTAGTTAATAATTGGCGCAATTTTTAACACCACAAATCTTACATTTTAATTATGTTTACATGTTAATATCCTTTGAGTGACCTGATAATATAATATAAAAATTTGTATGTTATTTAAACTCTAATGGTATATAGGACTTTGCATATATAAGTTTTGAACCTTAACTTTTGAAACTTCTCATCCCTAGTTGTGATTCTATTCTTTAAGCGAAATGAGACATTAGCTAGCTCCCTCTAGTTCCGACTTAGGGTTAGCTATTTGTGTACTATGATCCTTTACAATTTTAAAATTATGTTTATTTGGTTATTTAGAATAATAAATTCAAACAATTTTTTCAAACATCGAGAGACTATGTCAATCTATCAAATATGCGTCCTGTCTCACACTGGATTTTGAGAGTCGATTAGTATTTCTTTAGAGAGAAAATTTGACGTTTGCAAAATTAAATGAATATTGCTACAAATATTATGAGATTTTTACTTCTAATATTTTTCTTTTTTTCGTCTAGATTCCGTTTGGAAGACTCTTAATAAGAGAAATAGAAAAATTAGAAAGAGAAGTTTCAAAAATGTGTATCAGGAAAAAGTACGATCGGTAAAAGACTAACAAAAGGCAGACTTTAATTTGGCAGTCTGGAAACCCATATGGCACCATTTGCAGACCAGCAAGGATATCCTCAAAATAACTACGCTGATATCTTTCTGGACTACTTGACTTGAACCACAAGTTATCGTTCCCATTGACATCAAGAAAATGCTTTGTGATTTGTTTTCTTTTTTCTTTTCAATTTTATACTTTATTTAATAGTATATGAACGCACTATTTACAAAAGGAAATAATTTCACTAAGGGGGTTCAACAACTACTATATACATAAAAGAAAAATTTAACATTATATACAATGTAATTTTTCGGCACAAAGAGTTCGAATGAAATCCGTCAGCTCCTCTGGCTATGCTCCTGCCCCTGGTGATTGTTGTTAAAAAGAGTTAGTCTTTTATGTTACTTTACTATGATTAAATGGTATATTAAGATAAGAGAGCATATACTAATTACAATTGATTAAGTGATAAATTTTATGTATATAAAAATAGACATGTATCATGCACTCCAGTGTATAAGTGTGATCCCCCTTTACAGTAATTCAACAAAACATAGAAAAGAAATACAGTAAAAGTGTAAAAACAATAAGAAATTAAAACTACTCATTTTAGGGGCAAAAAAGCCATTGAGTAATAACAGCATTATTATGAAAATGACATGTCTTAATCAAGAGATCTCGTCATCATATCTTGCATCTATATATTCTGTGCATTATAATAATTCAGTGCTAGAGGGAGAGAAACATAGGATTCTGTCATTAGCAGCTTCCAGGATTCTGCAGGAAGAGGGGCTTAGCAATATAAAATTGCTAAGAGATATTTAATTTCACTTGTACCCTTGACATTGTTCTCAATTGCACAAAACCTCCCCATTATCCAGGTAATTAACCTAAGAAAAATATAAAAACGTATTATGTTTCATTACTATTATAGCCAAGCCAAGGATGTTACTTATTTAGATATCAACAAATCTTAATAACAAAACAAGAAAAATAAAGCCCTCACTCTATTAACAAGACAAATAAAACTCCTACTCTCTTTTGACGTGCTATCAACATAATTTTTTTCTTATATAAATTTAAAACACGTAATGCAATATTGAAAAAAAAAATTGTATATCTTTAAATTGCGGAGAAATTCAAAAATAGTCAAATTTACAACTGGTCGTTCAAAAATAGCTCAGTTTTAAAAGTAATCGAAATTTAGCCACTTTTCATGTAAAGAAAACTCTGAGCTAAAACAATGTTCAAAATCCGGAAAATACGCTAGTATATTATACTGGAGTTCCAGCATAAGTATGCTTGAACTCCAGCATATTATACTGGAGTTCCAGGATAAGTATGTTGGAACTCAAGCATAATATGATGGAGTTCCAGCATAAGTACACTAGAACTCCAACATAATATACTGAAGGTCCAGCAAGTATAATTGTCCAGTATAATATACCGGAGTTTGGAGTACCGGTGCTCCAGTCTCCAGTATATTATACTGGAGTCAGCAAAGTATACCGGTCCAGCATAATATGCTGGAATTCATACACAAGTGCACCGAACTCCAGTATATTATGCTGGACCGATTTCTGTTGCAGCAAAATAGTGGTTATTTTTCATTGACTTCGTAAACGCTGGCTATTTTTGAATGATCAGTCCGAAAACTAACTATATCGTGCTATTTTTACTTTAAATTGTGATCGATTTTCATAGCAACCCAAAGTACCTTCTTGTCTTCCTTACTGTTCGCAGCTATTTAATCTTGTCGAAATGTCAAGAATTGTTGATTTTTTTCATGAATAATTACACTTGTAAAATAAAGGGAGCTTTGTGTAACTTCAAATAGCATAATGGACATAGTGCAATAATTGAAAACTTGACGTGCTATGGGTGCAATTATCTCATATTTCTTATAATAAAAAATTCTCCAGTAAAGAAAGAAAGAAGCTAGTCGTAAGAAGTGCAAAACTAAATTAAGACGCGCAATGGAACAGTAAGATTTAACATAAGATAGAGAGCTTTTTGTCTGAGTAGGAAAACAGCTGTTTCTTCTCTGTCCTAGCTCTCTATTCTCAAAAACGCGTTCTTTTTTCCTTATCTTTTTCTTTATCTATGAAAATCAGTTATGAGAATAACACACTCCCTCTCCAATTAAAGAAATGCAACGGTTTCATGGGCTAAAATAGGAGTAATAGCTCTTACGCATGCATGATTTGACCCTTTTGTTTTAAATTCCTCCTTGGTTTTATTTTCCTATCTAGTATTAAGCGCACACCAGAAAGCTAGATGATAAATAAAATGAATAAATATCACCTCTCTAATAATTTTTCTCTCAGATTTTGACATACAATGTTCTCATATTTTTGTTATTCGAAACAAAAGGAGGTAACCTTTGGTTGAGATTTGAAAGGAAATATTTATTAGCAGACATGTTAGGCATTGGTTTAGTTTTTGTAATGTCTCCAAAAAGTTTTGACCAGTTGGAAAACTAATTCAAAATTGTAATAGCAAACTTTATTTATTTAGAATTTGGTTTATTTAATTCATGTTTAAATATGATTTACAGTTAGAATAAATTTAGGATTAGACTTTCCTATTTGTAATTGAAATAGGTTTCATACTATTATAAATAGTGGTATTGATTACTTATTTTATGTGTGGAGATGCATGGAGGAAACAAAGAATTGTAGAGATCAATCAAAGATTTAATAATAAAATATTTTCCTTCATATTGGTATCAGAGCTTCTATGATCTTGGGAGAAAATCTAGTTTTCGCTGCCGGCGAGCGGCGCTAGCCAATATATGCCGCCCATATGGCCAATGATTATTTTGGAAAGCGTCATCCCAATAATATATGTATGAAAAATAATCATGTTGAGAACGATTGAGCAAAAAGATTGCAAATTTAAAGATGTGTAAACAAATATGGCACAAGAGGAAGAAACTCTTCTCTAAAAGTTGGAGAGAGGTTTAAAAAAATTTAGAAATTGATTACGTATTTCAACAAAAATTATGTATTGGTGACAAAGTTCATTAACGGGAGTTGGAGGCATGCGCTTCAACAAAAATTGAGTGTTGGTGACAAAGTGCATCAACGGTTGGTGACAAAGTAAATCAACGTGAGTTGCAGACAGGTGTTTCAACAAAATTGAGTGTTGGTGACAAAGTGTATCAACGGGTCCTGAAGACAGGTGCTTCAACAAAAATTGGGTGTTAGAGACAAAGTGCATCAACATGAGTTGGAGACAAGTGCTTCAACAAAATTGGGTTGGTGACAAAGTGCATCAACGTGAGTTGGAGACAGGTGCTTCAACAACACTGGGTTGGTGACAAAGTGTATCAACATGAGTTAGAGACAGGTGCTTAAACAAATTGAGGGATGAACACATGTGCTTCATCAAAAGTGAAAGATGGAGCGAAGTACTCCAACATAATTGCACAACGAACACATTAGACGTATACAACTTTGAATTAGGAAACATTAGTTATTTAGGATTTGGTTTATTTAATTCATGTCTAAATATGATTTGCAGTTGTTTGACTCAAAAGATATTAAAACCTTTTTGGACAAATCAATCAAAGATGAAGGGGTAAATCTTAGTCAGACATAATTAATTCCAGATCAAAAAGTTAACAATAATGATTGCACATGGGATAAAAGAAATATGATTGATCTTATTAGGATTCAACGTTGTGTCTCTCATCAATCGATGAAGAAGTGGGCTTACATATTTTCTTCGAGCTCATTTCTTTCTAAAATACAAGAAGAGAGCTTTTTTTTCTCTTAGAGAGATCGCCCAGGCCCCCGTGGAGAGAGCTTTCCCTGGCTATATATAGTTAGGGCATCCTTGCCCTTTGCTTGACTCGACATCTTCTTACCGCTAATCTGTCTTGGTCATGATTTTAGGCGTCACTCTTACCGATTCGTCGGATGTCATAGAGGAGAAATGGAGTGGGCTCTATTGACTTTAACTGCCTAGTTACTGGGGAGGGGTGTCGGTCAACTTGGTCGTGACGGTCAGATTTTGACCAGTACAGTTAGTCCCTCCGTTTGTTGGGGTCGTCCTATGCCGGACTCGGTAGACGGATTATGTTCGTTATGAATTCAAGAGAAATTTGACCTACGACTTTCCTTTCCTTAATCACATTTTATGGGTTTTTAGTGGAGTGGCGGTGTTCTTTCGATCCCTATGGACCGTTGTGGCGGTTTCAGAATCCAAATGTTGTGGGGGATCCCTGGTTATGTTGATATGAGGCTGGCAATGGGAAAAGACATAGTTCATTTCAACCGCCCCGAGTACTGTGTGTTCCCTACCCCTTTATCGTGGGGTACACACTCCTTCTTCCCATGTTAGTATGGATTTCTGTCGTTTCTACGAAGTGTGCCCCACCCAACTTTTGCCATATTCATACAAGGTATTCCTTATGCTGCTTAAGTATGCTGAACTAGCCGGTCGCGATGTCACTTTGGACCATTTGCTCAGCATCTTTGCTCCTCAACTTATTCGCGGTTCAGTGATTCACATGTGTCCTCGGGGGTCGAGGGGTCTGGTAGTAAAGATGGACGACAGGGCCAACCGGCGTTTCTACGAGAATTACTTTTATGTGTGGACTGAGAATATTGGGGCGGACCCAACAGGATTCCCCGAGAAATGGAACTTTGCACATAAGTTTGTATTTTTAGTCGTTGAAGTGCTCGACCATTTTCTATGGGTACTAAACTTTATCACATCTTTGCAGCTGAGAGATTTCCCCCTCCGCCTGTCGAAGGTATCCGTGAATGCGTGGAGGCCATACTTCCCCATACAGTGGGTATTCGCACATGGTCGACCTTTCATGAGAGATTCGGACGTAGGCCCCTTACAGGTGAGATTACGTCTTTGTCTACTATTCTCTCTCTTTTGGTTTAGTCTCTCATGCGTCATTTGACGTTGTTAGGGAGAGTGCGGAGAGCGAGGGCCCCTCCGCTAGCTTTTCGTTAGCCAGCCGTATCCACTCACCCTATCGCAATACCCATTACCCGACCTTTGTCGAAGGCTGCTTCGATTAAGTCTACGGCCTTGGTTACTTCTGCAAGAGCCGTTTTTCAGGATGAGGTTTCGACCGGTGTCGTTCGCCCAACAGGCGAGTCACCATCTACTAGAGAAGAGGAGGGGTTGTCAAAGAGACGGAGGGTGGAGTTTGAAACGGCGCCCCCAGCAGTAATTCATCTGGAAGACTCTCCCCCGACGGGCTTTGGAGAGGGCGTTGTTTGGCTCCCCCGTAGGGATGGAGCAGACCGTCAGAATTGTTGATATCTATGATCAACGATCAGAGACTCCTGCCGCAGCCTCAGCTCAATCAGAAGTCCCTGCCATTATTGGTGACCAACAGCCTGTCGCGATGGAGAATTAGACTTTTGGGGCTGCCGTCGTGATTTTGGATGTGCCCTCATCTTCTGCAGTGGGTCGTGCTCCACCTTCAGCGGCAAAAAGAGGACAAGGCATGATAGTTGACGACTATGAATCTGAGTCTGACCTGGACCCTGATGATATCAGGATGTTTGAAGAGAGCCTTACTCATTTGGTGGTTAATGCGGGGGGCTCGGCCCGTATTCTTCGGATCCCTTCCGGCGTTAATATCTTGGGGGAGGATCTGGTGCTGCAATTCAGCCTGTTGTGCTCCGAAGCTGAGAATGAGTCTCTTTGATCTGTTCCCGATACTGATTTGATGGACGAGGTAGCTGTCATGGGCTTGAAAGTACGTTGCATTTTACTTTTGCTTTTTTTTTTCGACCTTCTCAAAAGTACTAGTCTAACCCCGTCTTTACGTTTTCCATACATACATAGTGGAAGTGGAAAGCTTTCGCAGGGCCAACTTTTGGGCACAAATTTTCTTAAAGATGTTGGAGAAGTATCGTCGCTACCGCGATAGGTGTCGCGAGATGCATGAGCGGTTGAGGACGGATCCCCGTAATCAGGCTCTTGGTGAGGAGTTAGAGAAAAGGGACCAGGAATTGATTCAAACTATCCGCAGTAAAAGCGAACTCAAGGAGCAACTTCGAATCAAGGACGAAGAGCTCAAGCTGGGTAAGGGGGTCGTCGTAGAATGTGAGCATCTGCAGGGTAGGTTAAGGTCGATGCAGTCGAAGATGTATCAGAACTTGGTCAAGGTCGAGGCGATAAGCATGGAATGGATGAGAAAACTCACTGCGCTGGAGAGCAAAGTTGCTGGGTTGGAGAGTATTGAGAGTGCTTGGTCCGAGGCTTCGGCGAGGACAACAGCCCTGGAGAACACCATCCGCGTCCTCCAATCTGAACAGGAGTCGGAGAGAGGGATAGCTACCCTCAAGGAGGCGAGGCTCAAGGAGCGCATAGGCATGATTGATCAAGAGGCATCGGTTCTGGGAGATCGGGTCGCGGCTCAAGAGGTAGAAAATGAGCGATTATTGGCTTAGGCTGAGTCATCCTCCGCTCTCATTCCCCGTCAAATGCATGAGCTCTGGGTTTATGCTGAAGCCCAGCGGGATATATATAAGAGTTTGTGGGAGGCAGGTATCGTGGCTGAGGCGGCTTATGAAGAAACGCGAGTGAAAGCATGGGAGGCTCACATCAATTGTAGGTATGACGTGGTGACGCCCAAAGCTAACAGGGACGCGGATGATGGTAATGGAGAGCCTCATGGAGATGGTGATGATGGTGATGGTGCTGGTGATGGCGGTGATGACGCCGAATGAAAAACGTTGTCCTTGTTTGTTTTTATTTTCAATTGTTTGTTGATTGTCGTTCGTTCGTGTTTTTTTTTTGGTTAACTTGGGCCGAATGTAAGTTGCGGTAGCCCGCACTATGACTTTGTATAAATGAGAGTTCTTTTCTTTGCTATTTGTCTTGTACTTCACTTTTATTTCAACTGTTTATGGCTTTGGTGCAAGATATATGCCCGTATGGCGAGTCCTGAATTTTCTTTCCTTCTAGTGGTTTTCGGCCTTAAAGGATGTTGTTTCGAACTTATCAAAATGACAGTCCATCGTCGTTCGATCGGGGTTGAACCCTTCTCTTTTTTGGTGAAGGCGCTAGGCCTTAAAGGGTGTTATTTTGAACTTGTCTAAATAACAACCCGTCGTCGTTCAATCTAGGTCGAACCCTTCTCTTTTTTTTTGCAAAGGCCCTTGGCCTTAAAGTGTGTTATTTCAAACTTCTCGAAATAATAGCCCGTCGTCATTCGATCGAGGTCGAACCTTTCTCTTCTTTGGTAAAGGCCCTTGGCCCTAAAGGGTGTTATTTCGAACTTATCGAAATAAAAGCCCGTCGTCGTTCGATCGAGATCTAACCTTTCTCTTTTGTGGCGAAGGCCCATGGCCTTAAAGGGGGTTATTTCGAATTTATCAAAATAACAGCCCGTCATCGTTCGATCGAGGTCGAACCCTTCTCTTCTTTGGCGAAGGCCCTTGGCCTTAAAGGGTGTTGTTTAGAACTTATCGAAATGATGGTCCGTCATCGTTCAATCGGGGTCGAACCCTTCTCTTTTTTTGGCGAAGGCCCTTGGCCTTAAAGGGTATTATTTCGAACTTCTCGAAATAACAGCCCGTCGTCGTTCGATCGAGGTCGAACCCATCTATTTTTTGGCGAAGGCCCTTGGCCTTAAAGGGTGTTATATTGAACTTATCAAAAGAACAACCCGTCGTTGTTCGATCGAGGTCGAACCTTTCTCTTTTTTAGCGAAGGCCCTTGGACTTAAAGGGTGTTATTTTGAACTTACCAAAATAACAGCCCGTCGTCATTCGATCGAGGTCGAACCTTTCTATTCTTTGGTGAAGGCCCTTGGCCTTAAAGGGTGTTATTTCTAACTTCTCGAAATAACAGCCCATCGTCGCTCGATCAAGGTCGAACCTTTCTCTTTTGTGGCGAAGCCCCATGGCCTTAAAGGGTGTTATATCGAACTTATCGAAATAATAGCCCATCATCGTTTGATCGAGGTCAAACTCTTCTCTCTTTTTTTGGCGAAGTCCCTTGGCCTTAAAGGGTGTTATTTTGAACTTATCAAAAGAACAGCCCATCGTCGTTTGATCGAGGTCGAACCTTTCTCTTCTTTGGCAAAGGCCCTTGGCCCTAAAGGGTGCTATTTCAAACTTATCAAAATAATAGCCCGTCGTTGTTCGATAGAGGTTAAACCTTTCTCTTTTGTGGCGAAGGCCCTTGGACTTAAAGGGGGTTATTTCGAATTTATCGAAATAACAGCCCGTCATTGTTCGATCGAGGTCGAACCCTTCTCTTCTTTGGCAAAGGCCCTTGACCTAAAGGGTGTTATTTCGAACTTATCAAAATAATAGCCCGTCGTCGTTCGATCGAGGTCGAACCTTTCTCTTCTTTGGTGAAGGCCCTTGGCCTTAAAAGGGTGTTATTTCAAACTTCTCAAAATAACAGCCCATCGTCGTTCGATCGAGGTCGAACCCTTCTCTATTTTGGCGAAGGCCCTTGGCCTTAAAGGGTGCTATTTTGAACTTATCAAAAGAACAGCTCGTCATCGTTCGATCGAGGTCGAAACTTTCTCTTCTTTAGTGAAGGCCCTTGGCCTTAATGGTTGTTATTTCGAACTTACCGAAATAACAGTCTATCGTCGTTCGATCGAGGTCGAACTTTTCTCTTCATTGGCGAAGGCCCTTGGCCTTAAAGGGTATTATTTCTAACTTCTCGAAATAACAGCCCATCGTCGCTCGATCGAGGTCGAACCTTTCTATTTTGTGGCGAAGGCCCTTGGCCTTAAAGGGTGTTATTTCGAACTTATCAAAATAATAGCCTATCGTCGTTCGATCGAGGTCGAACCCTTCTCTTTTTTTGGCGAAGTCCCCTGGCCTTAAAGGGTGTTATTTCAAACTTCTCGAAATAACAGCCCGTCGTCGTTCGATCGAGGTCGAACCTTTCGTTTTTTTGGCGAAGGCCCTTGGCCTTAAAGGGTGTTATTTTGAACTTATCAAAAGAACAGCCCGTCGTTGTTCGATTGAGGTCGAACCTTTCTCTTCTTTGGCGAAGGCCCTTGGCCTTAAAGGGTGTTATTTTGAACTTATCGAAATAACAGCCCGTCGTCGTTCGATCGAGATCGAACATTTTTCTTCTTTGGCGAAGGCCCTTGGCCTTGAAGGGTGTTATTTCTAACTTCTCGAAATAACAGCCCATCGTGACTCGATTGAGCCAAACCTTTCTCTTTTGTGGCGAAGGCCCTTGTCCTTAAAGGGTGTTATTTCGAACTTATCGAAATAATAGCTCATCCTCATTCGATCGAGGTAGAACCCTTCTCTTTTTTTGGCGAAGGCCCTTGGCCTTAAAGGGTGTTATTTTGAACTTGTCGAAATAACATCCCGTCATTGTTCGATCGAGGTCGAACCCTTATTTTTTTTTTTTGGCGAAGGCACTTGGCCTTAAAGGGTGTTATTTCGAACTTCTCGAAATAACAGCCCGTTGTCGTTCGAACGAGGTCAAACCTTTCTCTTTTGTGGCGAAGGCCCTTGGCCTTAAAGGGGGTTATTACAAATTTATCGAAATAATAGCACATCGTCGTTCGATCGAGGTCGAACCCTTCTCTTTTTTGGCGAAGGCCCTTGGCCTTAAAGGGTGTTATTTCAAACTTATCGAAATAACAGGCCGCCGTCGTTCGATCGAGCTCGAACCTTTCTCTTCTTTGGGGAAGGCCCTTGGCCTTAAAAG
Organism: Nicotiana sylvestris; assembly: GCF_000393655.2. Taxonomy (NCBI): domain Eukaryota; kingdom Viridiplantae; phylum Streptophyta; class Magnoliopsida; order Solanales; family Solanaceae; genus Nicotiana; species Nicotiana sylvestris. The sequence goes on along the minus strand of NC_091060.1, from coordinate 112,804,303 downwards.
GGGTTATTTCGAACTTATCGAAATAATAAACCGTCGTCAGTCCTAGTTTCTGGAGAGTTGGACATTTTCCGTAGGAGTCCCAGTTTGTTTGGTATTGCTTGCACGAAATGGTGTAACGCTGGTGAATACAAGGTGTTGACGTTTCGCTTAGGTTTGTGCTGTGTACGCATTATAGTTTTCTTGTCTGACTCCTGCCAACTAGCTCGGAGACGTTGCCGGCAGGAGGTATTTCAGCTGTGTTGAAGCAATTTTTGTCCTTCAATCGAGATGTTCCTTTGTACGTTCGCCCACGTGGGTCTTATGTGCTTGCTTGGACAAAGAGTGGAAGGTGAGAATGAGCTTTTCTTTGCTCCCGCCCGGTGGTCCGGTGGGCGAGAACAGGTTGGTAACACCGTTTGCCTTATTTAGTGTATCTGCAGTTGATGGGGCAAGGATTTCTAAGCTTGGTAATCCTACTCGACTCTCCTTCCTGTACTGTGCTGCTCTCATGTCTCGTGTGGGTTGGATACTCCCTTCGTGCTCCTTTTGGTGGGTGATTGTGTTTCTTGGCTTTGATCCGGGAGAAACTAGGAATTTTCACTAAGAAATCCCCACAGACGTCACCAAATTGTTTAACTCAAAAGATATTAAAACCTTTTTGAACAAATCAGTCAAAGATGAAGGGGTAAATCTTAGTCAGACATAATTAATTCCAGATCAAAAAGTTAACAACAATGATTGCACATGGGATGAAAGAAATATGATTGATCTTATTAGGATTCAACGTTGTGTCTCTCATCAATCGATGAGGAAGTAGGCTTACATATTTTCTTCGAGTTCATTCTTCTTTTTCTAGAATACAAGAAGAGAGCTTTTTGTTTTCTCTTAGAGAGATCGGCCCAGCCTCCGTGGAGAGATCTTTCACTGGCTATATATAGTCAGGGCATCCTTGCCTTTTGCTTGACTCGACATCTTCTTACCGCTAATGTATCTTGGCCATGATTTTAGGCGTCACTCTTACCGATTCGTCGGATGTCATACAGGAGAAATGGAGTGGGCTCTATTGACTTTCACTGCCAAGTTACTGAAGTGGGGTGTCGGTTAACTTGGTCGTGACGGTCAGATTTTGACCAATACAGCAGTTAGAATAAATTTAGGAATAGACTTTTCTGTTTCTAGTAGAAATAAATAGGAGTATTAATTACTTATTTTATGTATGGAAAAAATAAAGAATTATAGAGATCAATCAGAAATTTAATAACATTTCATTTTGTAGAGGGTTTTTTTCTTCCTCCGACATTTTTAGAAGTAATCACTCAAAGTTATTTAAGCAATAATGTGTGCAAGATAACTACAACACTATGCGCATCATTCTCATGATTAACTTGAGTTTTAAACTTATCCTTGCAAATGCATCTGAAATCTCGTTGAACAAATTATTAAAAAGAACAATGACAAAGGGGATTCATGTGAAATGAGAAAACAAAATTAATTATTTTAATACAAAAAAAGGTGTACATAAAAGAACAAATCGTAATGTGAACTACCAAATATGAAAGCGTGGCCCACATGGGAAAGGGCAGTGGCCAAAGCTCCTGAAAATAGCAATGTCAAAAGGGAGTCATGTGCCCTTTCCAAAGTGAAAAAGGAACAACAGTTGGTGTTCGTTTTGCCGCCGTACCAAAGTCCTACGAATCACATTGATTCTCTCGTTAATACACCAATGAGCTTTGGGAATCTACCCTAGTTTCTAAAAACAGGTACTCCTTATGAAAGTGCTAAAATAAGGTGATAAACGAATAAATAACAACATACGCTAAAAAAAATAGTTCCATAAATTATGCACTTTATTTATTATTTTTTAACGGATATGTAAAATTTATAGTAGACAAGTAAGGATTTGTTTGAAAAGCCACAAGGTAATTGAAATTGGTGTAATTACTATGATAGTAATTACACAGCTGTGTAATTACGACGACATGTTTGTTTGTCATAGTGTGATTACAGTGTAATTACAAGTTTACTGTTTGGTTGCACAAGTGTAATTACACGGTTAAATTAAATTTTAAATGAAGTAATTATCAAAACTTAAAAGTTAATATAATAAATGTGTGCATATAAATTTTTATAAGTATAAATAATATTATATTTGGTATTAAGATGTATATTTATCATGAATACACATTAATTAGTAATCATATAGTTATAACTAATATTGTAAAAATAATTTATATATATTTTTCAAATTAATAATATTTAGTTTAGATACTTACAAAAACTAAAAACATATACATTTTGTAAGAACATCATGGAATTCATGTTTGATAAAACAAACTAATATTTATAAATATAATGTCATAACATTATTCAAATGTTTGAAAAATTAATCTATTAATTCTAACTAAAAAATGAACAACATACAATGCGAGCCAATACTACTAAAACAAGTAAATTGGAACCATAAATATAACACAATTTTAAAATTTAAAAAAAAAAAGAGTTTAACATAGGTCAAATTCCAACATAATAATAGTAAGTTACACTGCAACTTAAGATTAGGAAACATAATAAGTTTATAATCACATTCAATAATGAAATTTCACGTTAACTGCATCACTTATTATATGCCAAATTTGTTAATGACTCATTATTTCTAATATTATGAGGTGTAGTTTCAAAAATAGAATAATAAAATAAATAAAATATAAAATTACATGGAATCACAAGAAGTAAAAACCCAAAAATAAAAGATAAATAATTAATGTACAAAGAAAAATATATTTTAAAATTTCATGAAAAATAAAAAGTAAAAATAAAATTAAAAAAATAGAAATAAAAAGTTATAAAGAAATTAAATTAAAAACAAAAAGGAAAGAATCTACAAAGCAACCTTGTAATTACACAGTGTAATTACCATCAATTCTCATCCCCTTTGAGAATTGGAGAGTGTAATTATACTAATTATTTGGCCAAACAAATATGTCAAACTGTATAATTATATCCAATTATACTAAAATCTAATTCCTAAATGACTTTCCAAACAGGTTGTAAAAGTGAAAGGAGGGAGTAATTAGTCCATCTTTTCCTTTTCATTTTTCCTTGCTTCAAGGTGGAAGGCATTGAGTGCAGTTAGTACGTTCTTAGCTTTAAATTTAACGTCACTGTTAATGGTAACATTTTTAGAGTCCGTTTGAAAAGTCATCCTGTAATTAGAATTGGTGTAATTATTAAGGTAGTAATTATACAGCCTAGTAATTATACAATTGTATAATTACAACGACATGTTTGTTTGTCATAGTATAATTACAGTGTAATTACAATGTATACGGGCAAAATCGGGAGGACCGATTCCACGATCATTGCGTCTCTCCATTAGCCTCAAAAAGGCCTCGAAGATCCGGGGATGCAACTCGAGGCTTCGACCTCGAAAGCTCTTCACACTCAACCTTGACGCAGCATGAGTCGGTGGTTATCGAGGGTAAGCGGGAAGTTCCCTAGCCATGTGGTCCGAACTGGCGTCACCTGCAAGAATAGTACTAGTCTGCACCAGATTACTAGGTAGTTGTGCCAGCTATCTTACTTTGTAATAAATGTATTTGTACTATATTGGAGTTCTCCCTCATATATAAAGGGGATCCTTGTCATTTTCTAAAGGGATCTAATACTAAATATAAAATACGCAAGAATATTCTCTCTGCCCTCTAACATATTCTCTTGATCTCATTACTTCCATTTATTTCTTATATTCATTGTGTTCTATTTATTGTTCATTATTTATTGCTTATCATTGATAATAAGGAGTGTCACACCTCCTTTTACCCGCGCCGCCGCAGAGGGGCGCAGAGGGAGTTTTTCCAATTAAAGGACAATCGAAACGGGACTTTATTTAAAGATTCAGAGTCGTCACTTGGGAGATTTATGGTGTCCCAAGTCACCGGTTGAATCCTGAATCGAGGAAAATATTAACTCGGTTTAACAGTCTGCGCACCAGAAATACGGATAAGGAATTCTGTTAACCCGGGAGAAGGTGTTAGGCATTCCCGAGTTCCGTGGTTCTAGCACGGTCGCTCAACTGTCATATTCGGCTTGATTATCTGATTTTTTACAATTATGAACCTATGTGCAAATTTTAACTGTTTACCGCTTTTGTTATTATTTATTCAAAGAATTGCAACGTCGTGAGAATGCATCTCGAATTGCGCCACATAAATGTACCCGCAATTTTCGATGCGTTCCAACTTCGTTGAGATTTGAATTTGGGTCACATAAATGTTCACCCGAGTTTAGGAAGATAACATTATTAAATACGCGCCTAAAGATACTAACGCATTGTTATTCTGAGAAAAGCCGTAAAGTTCGCTATGCGGCCTGTCTCGAAATCTAAGCATTCGAAATAACTGTCCGTTGAGGGCCCCGCAGTTTGTGTATTCTTGTTTGTCGAGGCTCGTCTCATTCATTATTTTTTTAAAGGAATTTACAACATCATGGACATGCATCTTGAACCATGTCACAATCAATGTACCCGTGATTAGCAACACATTTCGACTCCGTTGAGATTTGGATTTGGGTCACATAAATGTGCACCCAAGTTTATGAAAATAACTTTATTAAAACATCGCCCTAAAAAGCCACTACGCATTTTTAACTTTGCGCAGCCATGGAAAATTCACTAGATGGTACACTTTGATTTCTAAAGGATTAAAGTTAATTAAGGGAGGGCCATAATTGTTGGCTTGGCTAATATGGCACATCTGAAACCAATTGAAAGAGTCTGATTAATTAAGGTGAGCTTAAAGGAATTCTAATTATTTTTAGGCTAATGTTCAAACTAACTTAATAACTATTGGGTTTGTGTTAAATTGAAGCAAAGCGTTCAACTGAAATGGCATTGGGCTGGCAGCTGGCCCAAATGAGTTGCAAGGTTATACATTCCTTATTTCATAATGGCCTTATGGCTTAAACAATTATCGAAATGGCTCACTAACAGAATAATTCAGAACCAATATCAGCACAACCAAACAAATATTATATGACGTCATTCAAAATCTCAAGTTCGTTCGCCTCTGTTTTCGTCGCTTTAGACATAAGCCCTTTTTGTAACAATAACAAACTAGTATTCAAGCATGAAGAAATGGGTTGTTATATTTCCTTTTAATGAATTTTGTTTCCCGGACTCCTGGAAAGAACATGGTATAGACATAAAAAACAATAGAGTGTACCCTTTGTCAATTAGCAGTAAACAATAAATCACAAACATATTTCAATCAGTCACCAAGGTGGAGCCATAATAGGAATCAAACTTCCAACTAATCCAGAAGGCCAATAAAACTTTATAACAATTGAGTTCTACCTTAAGCCTATCAACAAACAGATACGCTAACCAATGGCTGAATATGTTCTAGTGCCAACAATCACAAAATCATCCTTTAAGTAAGCTTACTCCTAAAATACCGGTGCAACAGTTATAACCACAAACTCTAGCTCAAATCATGTTTAGGTAAGGCACACTGACAACCTAGTAGCTCAAAGTTATAAACTAATAGCATATCAATATGAGCCTAGCAGTTTAAATTTATAAATTAAAAGCATGTCAACATGAACATAGCAGTTTAGTTAGCTCTTAATTACAATCCGTATGTCTCCATTGTTCACATAATACAAAACACATAGCCAATATTGACTAGGTATAACTGATTAACAATTCATCCAATTATAAACAACAGACAGCCTACTAATGAACACAAATCTATGAATATTTCCATTTTTTGTGAACTTCAAGGAACTACATCAAAGGAGTTCGAAGCATGCACCTGGTATTGTCAATACAAGAAGAAGAAGAAGAAGAGAGTCAGCAACAGCAGTAGTAGCAAACAGAAATGGCAACCAGCAGTGTAGCCATAAATAGCCAGCAACTATATACTTCCCCAAGTATAGAGTAGAAGTAAAAGGAAGAAAGTTTTAACTAATTTCAGATCCTAAACCAGACAAATAATGAAAATAGCTATTCTTTTTCAATTTTTTCCAACTTTCAGAATTCAGTCCCCCTCCTACAGACCTCCCTCTGCCCCCTTATACAGACTTGCCCTCCTTTTTCACTTACTGCCCGACCCCCCTTTTTCACTAAAAATCTGAATTTTTCCACTTTAAAACCCACTAAGGAAAACTTTTCCTTATTTTCAGCCCCACATTCCCAAATGTTCCCCATTACCATATTAATTTAAAGACACTAACTTCCCACTAACAAAACACTAACATTAAAATATTGTCCTAACTGTTTCATTCCCAAATCACCCCTAAAACCCCTTAATATTACTGCCCCTAATACAATTATTCAACTGTATTAAAACTTTTAATCCTAAAATCTGTTCAAACTAGCGATTATCTAAAACTAATTTCGATTAACAGCTATAACCAATTCTCCTAACAAACTGAATGATTAAGGTCGAGTTCCTATTGAAACCCATGGATTGAATTTGAATCACAACACAGAACTCAACAGAATCATTATAACTGAAATTGAAACTGAACCAAAAATGAACATGAATGCAGGTAACATGAATGCAGGTTCATTGTCAGCCTATTGACAATGCCCTGAAGCTAAATGTCCACAGATCAAGCACACACAACATTCGACCTTAAATCATTTTACGAAACTACTGATAAAACTTAACTTAATCTATGATAACTGATTAAACGATTGCCTACAACAATTGATAGCAATTACTCAGAAATAGATAATCAAGCCATTCAAGTAACAATGACAAGAACATGGATTTATAATAAAGCGAAACTAATCGACGAACTTATTCGAATCGACTAAACAGCCTATAATTAAAAACGAACAAAAACAAATTCGACCAAATAAAAGGTCTGAGGGAGAAAAACTGGACAATCGACAAAAGAAATTGAAAAACCAATAAAACTAAACTAAATAAATAAACAGAATAAACAAACAAAAACTGAGACAAATAGGAAATGGAAAATACCTCAAGAACTCGTGACCTGGACAACCCTGAATCAAACTCAAACTCGAACTTTTTGAGGTCGAACTGACCTTAATCGAATGTTCTCAACTGAGAACACTTCGACTAAAGTCGGTTAGACCCCAAACCCTCCTTTAGTTGGGATAGATTTCACCCTCTGGCTTGCTAGGGTTCTTGGGGGTGTGATTTGGGGTTCGAACGGTTCTGGTCAGATTCGAACCAAACCCACGGTGGTTTGGTGACGAGGGAGGTCAGAGACATGTCTGGTATGAGTTTGGGACTGGTTGGGGTAGATCTAGGTCCTGCTCGAATCTTCGATTGAAGATTCGAGAAGTTGGAGGTTGATTCGAGGCAAGCAATCAACAGATCCGTAACGAGGGTGGTCAGAGGGTGCCTTGGTGTGAGTTTAAGGCGGATTGGGGTAGGTCCAGGCTTTGCTCGAATCTTCAAATTAAGATTCGAGAAGTTTGAGGATGATTCGAAACAAACGGGTACTGGATTTGGATTGGGGGTGGTTAGGGGGTTCAGGGGGTGTTATTTTAGTGGCCGACGACGTTTTTGCCGTCGGGTTTCAGGCGAAGGAATGCCATGGCGGCTAGGGTTTGGGGGAAGGGCTTCGTCTCTGAGACGATGATGAACAGGGGTTTGGACTAGGGGGCTGGGTATGAGGGTTTCATTTATATAGTAGGGGGTGGTTTGATTTTGGCCTTTCGATCAAGAGAGATCAAGGGTCCAGATCAGTTCACTAAACTCAAATAGCATCGTTTGGAGTAGTACTGGGGCGGTCTGGGTATTGGAGTGATGGGTCGGGGTCGGGTTTGGTCAAGGCTTTGGGACCGTTTGATCAGCTGAGATCAACGGTCCAGATGGAAATGCCTGAAACGGTGTCGTTTGGTTGAGTCGCATGTGGACTGGATTTGGGGCGGGTATGGGCTGTTTTTTTGGCCTGGTTTGGCTGTAAGGATTTGGGCTTGGCCAAATTGGCCCAACTGAATCTTCCTCTTCTTAATTATTTTAATTATTATTTTTTCAATTTTTCTTTTCAACAATAAAACTAAAAATCCCAATTGAATTATAAAATCTTAAAATATTGACTCTTAAAAATAACTATCACACGAAATTAAACATCAAATAAAGATAAAATTACACAATTCGGACATTAAATGCTAAAAATGTAAAGCATATATTTTTTGTGATTTTTCTATTTTTGTACAACAAACTTGCTTAATTAAATCCTAAATTGTAAAATTAAATCCTATTTTGCAAAATTAAATCCTAAATGCACATGCAACACATATTTTTTGCATTTTTCTCATTTAAAATAGAAAATAGACAAAATACACCTAAATTACAAACAACGCAAAAACCATTTTATTTTGAATTTTTTGGGAGTAATTCTCATAGAGCAAAAATCACGTGCTCACAGCTGCTCCTCTTTGTCCGAAAACACAAAGGGTTTTCGTGCAAAGATGAAGTGAGCAGGCACGAGTGATTTTTGCCCGCTGGAATACTCCGTGTGAAGCATTTTTTGAAAGTATTTAACCGAACCTTCGCTTCAAAGGTTTCCTACATATCCCTGGCTAGAAGGGAATCAGGTTAATGTAGTTCGGGAAATTTTGGTGGTTGGGGCTACCATGGGACTGCAATTTTTCTGTTACTGCTGTTGCTGCTGATGTTACCGCTTACTGACCTCCTTATTACACCTTGACGAAAGATAAAGAAGTTATACTAAGCTATGATCTATGAATTACAAAGATTTATTCTCGAGCTTGGTCATGTGACTGTTGCTGCCTTGTTGCCTTGTGTTTCCTCTGGTATTTCTTTACTTCTAATTTGACTTGTATTCTCCCTTGATCGCCGATCTCGAACTGTTTATTTCCTTCTGGCGAGCTTCGCATTATTTTCCCTTCGAATCTTGGACTGCCTTCCTCTGCTGGGGATTTTTGTTGTTTCCCGTTGGGGATTTTTTTGTTGTATTCCTCCGCTTTACTGACTTCAACACCAATTACTTCTTAAAATATAACACCTCCATTCTCCAGGCGGGCTCCTGACTTCAACACCAATTACTTCTTAAAATGTAACACCTCCATTCTCCAGGTGGGCTCCTGGCTTCATACTTCCTTAAAATGTAACACCTCCATTCTCCAGGCGGGCTTCTGACTTCAACAACTTTCTTAAAATGTAACACATCCATTCTCCAGGAGGGCTCCTGACTTCAACAACTTTCTTAAAATGTAACACCTCCATTCTCCAGGCGGGCTCCTGACTTCAACAACTTGAATCATCTTCTTTCAACTGCTTCCCTCAAAAACTGGTGTCTTATTCCTCCGAAATCTGCTGGGGACAATGCCGGTGTTTTATTCACAACTATGTTATTTTCCTTCTTCACAGACTACTTCCTTTAAAGATGGTGCCTTCCTTCCACTTGGAACTACTTTCCTCAAGCTGGTGTTTTCACTTCTCTGAAACCTGCCGGGGATATCACTGTGGGGGAATTATCTTCCTTCTTGAAGACTACTTACTTTCCTCCTTTTAATAATGGCGGGGATGATACTGATTCAAAGACCACTACCCTTAAAACTTGGGTTATCTTGCTTCTTCTAAGATTGCTTTCTTTAAAACTTGTATCGCTTTCTCTCGCATACTGCTGGGGATTTCACTTCCTTCAAAACTCGTGTTATCTTCCCTCTTCCCTAAGTGGCTATCTGATTTCAAGAAAAATTTCGTAATGAGAGAAAATTTTCTACCCCAGTTTGATAATCTTCTTCGTGGCCCTGTCCTCCTGCTGTCAATAATATTTCCTTTCCCTGCTTCAAATCAAAGAAAACTTTGTTAGTTTAAAACGTGGTGAGTGATCGTGCCACTCCTGCCGGGGATGGTTTTTTTTTCCTTGCTTTGCGTTTTATTACAAAACTTGTTGGGGATGATATTATTTGTTGAGGATGGTACTCCTGCTGGGGACGGTTTTTCTCTTTTTCCCCGCTCTGTGTTGTCCGACCATTGCGGAACTTGGTCGAGAATATGTCGGAGTTGTTCCTGTATCTCGCAAATCTGCTGGGGATCCTCATAACCTTTTAACTGTTGCCTTTCCGTTTTTCTCCAGCTTCCCCTGGAAATTTGGTCCTCTTGGGTTCTAGACCCACTTATCATTTGGTCTTTCGACCAACTTCTTTTCACTTTGTCTCCTTATCTTTGGCCTGCCCTATTCGCATTTTGCTTTGCACCACTTTGGCAACCGGTAGTAAGCTCTGAAAATCCTTTTCAAAAACAAACTGCTAGGGAGGTAAAGTCTTCAAACCAAGAAATGAAAAAGTGATGATTTCAAAAAATAGAAAAAGAAGAAGTCTTTCTGAACAAATGCTGGGGAAAAAGAAAGAAAAGAACTTATCTGAATGATATAACCAATCCTAACGATCATGTCGTGTATTCCGGATTAACCAACCTAGTCTATTTGTATCAATCAATCTTTCGGACGGCCTCATCTCGCTGGGGATAAACAAATACTCAACTCTTTGCCAAATGCAGACCCTTTCCGCCATTCTTGCCTTGTCGCCTCATAGTGCCCTTCGAGGGGTTTTCACTAATAAGACTCTCTCATTTCTCTCAATTCCCGTCGCCTTATGGTGCCTGTGAAGGTTTTCACCGATAAGACTCTCTCATTTTATTTTATTTTTCAGTTGGGGATTGGAGTGCTGGCGATATGACTCTCTCTACTGGGGATTCTTTTCGGCTATCAATTCATTTCCAGTTCATGATCCTCTTCTCTGCTGGGGATTGTGTGTTATCCCCGACTTCCGTTTGCATGACTTGGCACTTCTCGGATACTGATCGGGAGGTCTTTTTGGACATCAATATGGGTTTCGTGTATGGCTAAAGAAACGGGGTATCAAGAGTTCAAAATAATTTTGATGGTTAAAACAGTACAACTCTTGGAATCACACTTTTTTTCCAAAATTACAAACACAAACTTCTGCCCCAGTTTTTCTTGCTTGGGGATTTTTATTTTTTTGTTACACTATGTTACATTACGTGCGCTATGTTACACTATGACCGAGCCGTGAGGCGCCTACGTATCCTTCTTTGAGGAATCAGGTCAAACGTAGTTCCCAATTCCTTTGTTTTTCTTGTGACTTTTCTTTATTATCATTATTTTCTCTTCTCTTTTTCTCTCATTTTAATTACTGATTCCAAAAGACGGTATGAAAGAATAGATAAGGCTCAAAGGGCGAAGCAAAGGTTAAAGTGTTTGGATAGAAGAAAGAATTGTCTCCGTCATTTCATTCTCCGATAAATGCCAAGTACAAACAAACAACAATTACAATTAAAATAAATCATACATAATATCTCTTAACTGCGTTAGAATTGATAGCCATGTCGACGCATTTCCCTTCGATATCTGTTAAACATAAAGCGCCATTGGACAACACTCTGGTTACAATGAATGGCCCTTGCCAATTCGGGGCGAACTTGCCCTTTGCCTCAGCCTGATGTGGGAGGATGCGTTTCAGCACTTGCTGGCCCACTTCAAACTTCCGGGGACGCACCTTCTTGTTGTATGCTCTTGACATTCTCTTTTGATACAACTGGCCATGACATACAGCTGCCAACCTCTTTTCATCAATCAAGTTCAACTGTTCCAACCGGGCTTTTACCTACTCGTCATCACCAATTTCAGCTTCAGCGACAATCCGAAGGGATGGAATTTCAACCTCCGCCGGTATTACTACTTCAGTTCCGTATACCAACAAATAAGGAGTTACCCCTACTGAAGTACGGACAGTAGTGCGATAACCCAACAATGCAAATGGTAATTTTTCATGTCATTGCCTCGAACCTTCTACCATTTTCCGAAGTATCTTTTTTATGTTTTTGTTGGCCGCTTCAACTGATCCATTCGCCTTGGGACGATATGGGGTGGAATTGCGGTGTGTAATCTTAAACTGTTGGCATACCTCTTTCATCAAATTGCTGTTAAGATTAGCACCATTATCTGTGATGATCACTTTTGGGATCCCAAATCTACAGATGATATGGGAATGAACAAAATCTACCACTGCCTTCTTAGTTACCGACTTGAAGGTTTTAGCTTCAACTCACTTAGTGAAGTAATCGATGGTCACCAGAATGAACCTATGGTCGTTGGTAGCTGCCGGCTCAATAGGTCCAATGACATCCATGCCCCATGCAACAAATGGCCATGGTGCTGACATTGTGTGCAATTCTGTCGGCGGAGAATGAATCAAATCTACGTGCATCTGACACTGATGGCATTTTCGCACGAAATTGATACAATCACGCTCCATAGTGAGCCAATAGTACCCTGCTCGAAGAATCTTCTTCGCCAATACGAATCCGCTCATATGGGGCCCACAAACTCCGGCATGCACCTCTGTCATAACTGTCGTGGCTTGACTAACATCTATACATCTCAGCAATCCCAAATCCGAGGTTCTTTTGTACAACAGTCCTCCACTTAAGAAAAATCCATTTGCCAATCGCCGAATAGCTCTCTTTTGATATCCGGTGGCCTGCTCCGGGTATATCCCCATCCTGAGGTATTCCTTGACGTCATAAAACCATGGCTCGCCATCCATTTATTCCTTTATCATGTTGCAATAAGCATGTTGATCACGAACCTGAATATGCAATGGGTCAACATGAATTTTGTCTGGGTGATGCAACATCGATGCTAAAGTGGCCAAAGCATCGACAACCTCATTGTGAACTCTTCGGATGTGTCTGAACTCCACTGATCGAAATTGCTTGCTCTGATCGTGCAAACATTGTCGATATGGTATGAGCTTCAAATCCCTTGTTTCCCATTCACCCTGAATCTGATGCACCAGGAGGTCCGAGTCTCCCAAGACCAAGACGTCCTGGACATCCATGTCTGCAGCTAGTCATAGACCCAAAATGCATGCCTCATATTCAGCCATGTTGTTGGTACAATAGAAACGCAGTTGAGCCGTAACAGGATAATGACGTCCTATTTCATAAATAAGTATCTCTCATATTCCAACTCCTTTCACATTTGCGGCTCCATCAAAGAAGAGCTTCCAACCTGGTTCATTGGTCATTTACAATTCATCTATATGCATCACTTATTCATCAGGAAAATACGTCCTCAGTGGCTCGTATTCTTCATCAACAGGATTCTCAGCCAAGTGATCGGCCAGTGCTTGGGCTTTCATGGCCGTCCTCGTCACATAGACGATGTCGAACTTCATGAGTAATATTTGCCATTTCGCTAACCTCCCTGTGGGCATAGGCTTCTGGAAAATATACTTCAGTGGATCCAAGCGTGAAATGAGATAAGTAGTATATGATGACAGATAATGCTTCAATTTCTGGGCCACCCAAGTTAGGGCGCAACATGTCTTCTCGAGTTGAGTGTACTTAACCTCATATACTGTAAACTTCTTGCTGAGATAATAGATGGCTTGCTCCTTCCTTCCTGTAATGTTGTGTTTTCCTAGTATGCAGCCAAACGAATTCTCCAAGACCGTTAGATAAAGAATTAACGGTCTCCCCGGCTCGGGGGGAACCAACACAGGTGGATTTGATAAATATCCTTTGATTTGGTCAAATGCCTCCTGACATTCCGCCGTCCATTCTACCGCAACATCTTTCTTCAGTAGTCGAAAAATGGGTTCACAAGTTGCTGTGAGTTGAGCAATAAACCTGCTGATATAATTCAACCTTCCCAACAGACTCATTACTTCTGTCTTATTTTTCGGCGGTGGAAAATCTTGGATGGATTTGATATTTGACGGGTCCAGTTCAATACCTCGCCGACTGACGATGAATCCCAACAGCTTTCCATATGGAACACCAAATGCACATTTGGCCGGGTTGAGCTTAATATCATACCTTCAAAGTCTTTGGAAAAACTTCCTTAGGTCTGCTATGTGGTCTTCCTGATGCTTGGACTTTATAATCATATCATCCACGTACACCTCAATCTCTTTGTGTATCATGTCATGAAACACAATAGTCATTGCTCTCATGTACGTTGCCCCAACATTCTTCAAACCAAATGACATTACTCGGTAGCAATAAGTCCCCCACGGTGTAATGAATGCCGTCTTTTCCGCATCTTCTTCATCCATCAGAATCTGATGATACCCAGCATAGCAATCTACAAAAGATCTGATCTCACGTCCGGCACAATTATCGATCAAGATATGGATGTTGGGTAATGGAAAGTTATCTTTTGGGCTTGCCCTATTCAGATTGTGGTAATCGACACACACCCTGATCTTCCCATCTTTCTTCGGCACTGGCACCACATTAGCCAACCAATCAGGATATCGAGTGACCCGAATAACATTTACTTACAGCTACTTGGTTACTTCTTATGTAATCTTCACACTCATGTATGTTTTGAACTTCCTCAATTTCTGCTTGACGGGAGGGTATGCCGGGTCAATAGGCAATTTATGAACCACTAAATCAGTTCTTAATCCCGGCATGTCATCGTACGACCATGCAAAAATGTCTTTGAATTCAATGAGTGCTTTGACTAGTTCTTCCCTGATATTTGGTTCAATGTGGATGCTTATTTTAGTTTCCTTGATATCGTCTGCATCCCCTAAGTTGATGGCTTCTGTTTCATTTAAGTTGGGCTTGGGTTTTTCTTCGAACTGGCTTAATTCTCTATTTATCTCTTCAAAGGCTTCATCCTCATCGTATTCCGATTCGTCATCATAATCGACCTCTTGTACAATTAGTTCGGAATCAGATTGATCGTTTAGACTAGGTTGAAGATCCGTTATGCATGCCATGTCATTAAGACCAGTATAAAGAGAACTGTTCAGAAAAAGAAAAGAAGAAAACAAAATTAAAAAGAAAATATAAAATAAGGAATGAAGAAGAAACTTTTTATTTTATTGAATTATGGGATAACAAGGTTTCACACTTTGATGAACACAATAAAAATAAAAAGGAATCTGGATTACAACCCTGGAATAATCCAGAAATAAGAAGGAAAATCAGAGCCAACTACCAGGACTCCCTCCGAGTAGGAAGAGGAGTAGCTGTCCAATTGTTGACATTGGCCCTAGGCCCCACAAACTGTATGTCTGCCTTACTGGAACCTTCTCCAGCTTCTATCATGTTGACATCAGCGAACAGTCTTTCAAAGCCTTCATTCAAATCTCCATCTGGCCCGATCAGTGGTCCGAGAACCTTCGGGACCGGCAACTCTCTAATACCTGCTCCGACAAATGATCTGGATAGGCGTGGGATTGGCTTAGGGAGGACCCAGACTCTTTTCTTCAACTTGAGGGCCCGCTTTACATCTGCTGCCATAGGCTTGAATCCCAGCCCAAAAGTATCCAGGTTCTTGGGCAAAGAAACTGGCTGGACAATACCCTGCAGATCAATCCCCAAACATTTTCTTGGTACAAACCCGCTGTTTAACATCTCCGAGGCTATCATGAAGGTCGCAGCTGCGATTCTGGGAAGTGGAAGGCCCCCACTCTCAGGAATTTTGTCTACTGAGACTGCGTCAAAAACCTGATAAACTCATGGGCCCTTGTTATCGTCGGCTTCTATGAAAGGCACAATGGTATCACTGACGGCATGTGTACCGTCATCCCCATGTACCACAATTTCTTGTCTATCCCATTCAAATTTGACCATTTGATGCAGTGTAGAGGGCACTGCTTTGGCTGTGTGGATCCAGGGTCGTCCCAACAGAATATTATACGACACCGCCACATCTATCACTTGAAATTCCATGGTGAACTCGACCGGACCAATTGTCAATTCCAGTATGATATCACCCACTATGTCAATACCGCCCCCATCAAAACCTCGGACGCAGACGCTGTTCTTGTGAATCCTATCATCATAAACCTTCAGTTTGTTCAGAGTGGCCAAAGGACAGATATTGGCACTGGACCCATTATCAATCAGTACTCGAGTGACCAACGAGTCTTCGCATTTCACAGTTAGGTAGAGTGCTCTGTTGTGTTCTGTACCCTCTACTGGCAACTCATCATCAGAAAATGTCACTCGGTTTACCTCTAAGATTTTGTGCACTATTTTCTCCAAATGGTTCACTGAGATCTTGTCCGGAACATGGGCTTCGTTCAGAATCTTCATTAATGCCCGACAATGATCGCTTGAATGGATCAACAAGGATAGCAATGAAATCTGGGCTGGGGTCTTCCTCAACTGCTCTATAATGGAATAGTCATGTGCCTTCATCTTCTTCAAAAACTCCTATGTTTCCTCCTCCGTCACTGGCTTCTTTATTGTTACATGATTGGCCCTTCTCAATTCTGCGGGAGCAAAACACCTTCCCGAACTAGTTAACCCCTGGGCCTCGCATACTTCTTCCACAACCTCTTTCCCCTTATGCATCACTGCCACTTGACTGTAGCTCCATGGCACAACTTTCTCACTTGTTATCGGCAACTGCATTACTGGCCTGATAACAACTGGTTCTACACGGGCCCCCTTCACCACCAACACTGGTGTGCTTGATACTCCTTGTAGCACTACCTTGACCGGTTCTGGCTTCTTCGAACCTTTCCCTATTACCACAACTGGTTTATCATCTACCCTTCCCAACTGTACCACTGCCTTTCCACTGGTCGGCTTCTCGCTTGGACTGGCACAAATCATCATTACCGTTTGTGAGGGTTTCTTGGGCTTCCCTCCTTCGTGTACTAGTTCGATCATGTGGGCCTCATGGTGCACCGGTAACGGATTCTCATTGATGTTGGGTGCCTCTGGTGCCTGAACCTCGATCCTATTTGTGTCAATAAGATCTTGTACGGCAATCTTCAACTTCCAACACTTCTCAGTATCATGCCCGGGAGCCCCCGAATAATATTCACAGCTTACTGAGTGGTCCAGATTTTTGGGAAGGGGATTTGGCAATTTGGGCTCAACAGGACTTAATAGGCCTAACTGCCTCAACTTGTGGAACAGAGTAGTATAGGTTTCTCCCAATGGAGTGAATGTTCTTGGCCTCTGCACCTTTTCGTTCCTGAAAGCCTGATTTCCGGGGAAGCTTGGCCCTGAAGGATTCCTGTAGTCCCTTGGTGGTGGATATATGCTTTGCGGATGTGGGTATGTGTTTTGTGGAGGTGGATATGTATTCTGGGAAAACGGAGCACGCCATTGCGGGCGAGCCGGAGGCTGGTTGTAAGTTTGGGCATGATGGACGGAGAAATGTGGCTCTTGTGGTGAATAATAGGGTTGTGGAAGGTTGTATGGAGTGTGTGGTCAATTTGGGTAATGGGGTATGGGTTGGTAGCAAGAGGAAGAACCTCTTGATCTGGACCAAGTACCTGCTTCGACTATTGCGACCTCCTCTCTCTTCTTTTTCCCGAGCGCACCTCCCGTGCCGCTTTGGATAGCCTGAGTTGTGTCCTTGATTGCTGAATAACTCATTATCTTGTTGGACATGAGTCCCTCTTCAACCATGCCGCCCATTTTTTACTACTTCATTGAAAGATTTACCAACTGACGTCACCAGGTGACCAAAGTAAGTTGGCTCCAAAGTTTGTAAGAAGTAGTCCACCATTTCACCTTCCCTCATTGGTGGATCGACTCTTTCTGCTTGTTCTCTCCAACAGAATTCGAATTCCCTGAAGCTCTCTCCGGGCTTTTTCTCAAGTTTCAACAGTGTGAGACGGTAAGGGACGATCTCAAGGTTATACTGGAAGTGACCTGCAAATTCTTATGCTAGATCGTCCCAGGTATACCACCTGCTAGGATACTGCCTCGTTTACCATTCTAATGCGGACCCGCTTAAACTTTGACCGAAATAAGCTATTAGTAGCTCATCCTTTCCACCTGCCCCTCTCATCTTACTACAGAAACCTCGTAGATGTGCCATGGGATCACCATGTCCCTCATATTGATCAAACTTTGGCATCTTAAAACCTGCCGGCAATTGAACATCGGGGAAGGGACACAGATCTTTATAGGCCACACTAACTTGGCTGTCCAATCCATGCATATTCCTGAAGGATTGCTCCAGGATTTTCACTTTACGAAGCACTTTGTCCTGCTCCGAATTCTTAGCCGGCCTCTCAGTTTCTGCCAGGAGCTGAAGGTGAGGGGTGTAAGTGTATGGCTCGGGTGCTTTGAAGGTGAGTTCAGGAGGATAGTATTGGTTGTCATGAACCTGAAACACTGGTTCATCGGATGATTTTTGCAATGTGGCGGGTGGAGGTGCCACGAAAATAGGAACAATTGGTGGAGGAGGGTTTTGTTTGGGTGGTGGAACTTGGGGATTATAGGAAGTTTCCCCCTGATAGTATTGGGCAATGGGGAAGCTCGTTGATGGACCGGTGGAAGGGTGTTCCGGAGTCCGAGCCAGTGAGAGGGTAGGAGTAGGGGTAAGTATTGGTGATGTTTGTCCCCTAGCCCGGGCTAAGTGCATCCCAGCTATCTCTTATCTCAACCTATCTACTTCCTCCTTCATCATTTGCATCTCCGTTTTTTCCTCCTCAACACTTTTGTCCGAACCAGACATGCTTTTTGGAATGGGCCCTTTAGATCTTGTGTGGTAATGGTAATCTGCCAGAACGTTCTAACGAGCTAACCGTTTCGAAATCTCTGAATCAACAACAAACTTGTTAGCGTTATAGTTTAACATATATTGCAATTTCACGTTGGGGATGCAATGTTCCTAAGCAGTTTAACCATTTCTAACATGTTTTTGCTTTGATTGCATGCGTCATCCCGGCTTACTCTCTCTTTTTATGTCCTTTTTTCCTTTCTTTTATTCACAATGCCTTTTCTTTCTTTTTTTAGTGATGGTCGAATCTTATGTGGATTGCCTACGTATCATGTCCCCGCATGAATCAGACTGGGCGTAGTTCTGCCCCAAGTGCGGAAAATAAAGACATCATTTTTGGATTTTTCAACCTTTACTAGCAAAACGTTTTATTATAAGACAAAACATTTTTGAAAGGAAATTAACAAACTTGATACAGACTACAGAATTTTATGCGAAAAAGTGAAATACAAACTTCGACGGACAACAGACTCCGAAGACAAGGAAAATACAGACTCAAACTATAAATGTTTCAGAGTTTTGAATTTTGGCGCCCGCGGGGCTTCGTTCGGCTTCGCCGTGGATTTTGGTGCAAGGCCCCTTTGCAGATCTTTCAAATCTTCCATGATATGGTGGACATAAATCATTATTGAAGCAAGGAAGGTGGTGCGGGACATATCCTCACAAGTTAGGCACTTTATGGTGATGTAGTGCTCGATATCGTCGATTCTTCCCTTGATTCTGTCCCTTTCCATAAGCAATCGCTCTATTTGTTGATTCCGCGTCCCCAGCATTTGAGCGTTGTAAAGGAGTTGATCCTGAAACTCATTCATCTGTTTCTCCATTCGGGCCATTAGATCATAGTAGCGTTTCCTATCTGCTCTGGCATCTCGGGCTTGTCTGAAGATCCGCTCTTCGAGAGTGGATATTGTTTCTCTCAATAGAGCGATGCTCCTTTCGTAGTCCCTCTTTATTTGTTGCATAGACCGTGCTCGCTGTTCTGCCTTCTTTATCCATTTCACCTGGATTCTCGCTAGACCAGCTTTAGATTTTTCCAGGTCTTCTTGATACTCGAGGACTTTCTTCTTCAGACCGTTTATGAGCTTTTCATCAGCCCGACTTCTCTTCGGGTTTCTGGCAACTATTTTCATTTCCCGGATTTGAGCTTTGAGGATCTCGCTTTCCCGAGCTAATTTGTTCTTCTCTCCTTTATCGGCAGCAACTTGCACCTTGTTCTCAAATTTCAAATCCTTAATCTGTTATTTCAGCTTGCCTATTTCGGCCCGGTATTCGCGCTCTTTGGCCAACCAGTCCCACGGTTCTTGCGACACCTTAACGAACTCTTGAATGTGAGGTTTTTTGGCTAGTCGTTCTGGCTCATCTCTTACAACATCTCTCTTCCTGTACCAGGCGATATAAGCCGGTGAGACTTCACCTTTGGATAGGTCGCGCACTCGAGTGTTTACCGTTAAATACTAGCATTCATTCCATATAGAACGAACGGCTTCTTTATGAAATTGGTCGTTGGTACCAACCTCGATTGCATAAATACTGAGATCTTCATCTGGGTGTACCACCTGACACCTCCTTAACTGCCTCATCACTCGGTAAGGCGCATGAGGCTGAATGCCTCGGAGTCCCATTAAGAGGAAGTAAGGACCCGTGGCGGGCATGTACACAATTTCTTCAACAGGAAGCCAACCTAGTGTCCACCCTATTCGCGCTCCTGTGATGGCACGAAGGCAAGATACCCAGTATTCAGACCCTTCTGGCAATTTGAGCCCTGAAACCCTCGTGTTATATCCTTCAATGCAACCTTCGTTTGTAGATCTATAGCTCATATACTGAGGATGATGGCACAAGTGCTCGATCATCCACATCTGCAATAACAAATTGCATCCTTCGAAAAAATCTGCCCCGGCTTTGCAGGCTGTGAGAGCTCGGTATATCTCGGACACTATCATAGGGGCAAGCATGCTTTTGTTGTTGGTAATTAGGACCTTGACAACTCCAGCCACCTTCAAATCAATATTTTTGTCTTTCTGAGGAGACACCACAATGCCCAAGAATGCTACCATGAAGGTGAACCGCCTATGTTCATCCCATTTTGTCTGGTTCCCTCTGCTGCAAACCCCGCTTTCCTGATCGTCGAACTCTTTTATATGCCCATACCTCTGGTATATGAACTGCAAAGTAGAAAAACCCCTATCCAATTCAATGTACGGGACTCCCTTGCTTATCTTCAGCAGATCCATGAACTTGTGCGAATTGACGGCTCTTGGAGCAATCAGATATTTGTGCCCTAGCCCCTCAGTAATATCCATATAACCTGCTACCTCTTCTAAGGTTGGGGTGAGTTAAAAATCCGAGAAGTGGAATACGTTGTGGGCCAGGTCCCAAAATGTAACCAAAGCCTTTATGATGTCACATTTGGGTCTGACATTCAACAAACTGGTAAGACCTCCCAGATATAGCTTGATCTTATCTCGCTCTGACTTTTCCAAATCCTCCCACCACAAGCGCAACTCCAAAGGGATCTTGCTCCTAACTGTTATCGGCAAACTTGGACCCGGACTCATTCTGTATGTTTGTTTGGGGTGATTAACACTCATTGGACTCAAAGAAAGAATAAAGTAAAATTGACACACATTAAAATAAAACTCCGGTCTTGTCAATACGGCCTTTCAGCACTTCGAAGAAGATTTAAAGGTTGTGTTTTACCAACCGGACAAAACATTGAAAATGACCAAACGTGGCTATTTTCGCAAAAACAACCTTCTGGCATCTTTTTAGGGACATTCGGATATTTTTACAAGAATGGAATCACCCGACTTATTTATGACGAAAGATTAAATTTTTTGATATTTTTTGGCTATTTTTGCAAAAGGGGAGGTTGGACCCGATGAGGGTTGCCTACGTATCTCACACCTTGTGAGAATCAAACCGGCGTAGTTCGGGCCACGACAATAAACTAATTCTGACAACAAGACTTGTTTAAAAATTATACTAAATTTTTTTTTTCATTTTTACCAAGTTTTGGCAGAGTATGTCGGTAACTCAGAATTATCTCTCTACACCGCTATTTTCCCTTTTTTCAATATTCCACTATTTTCAGAAGCCGGTCAGCATGCAAGTCTGCGGCAAATAAATGCATAAAACAAACAGGATGTAGCAGGATGGTCTTTTCATTTCAGGTTGTTTGTCCTAGACGGACCCAACCCCTGTGTTGAGTCCCCTAAATTAAGTGCACATGATGCAAATAAGCGTTCCTACTAGGGATCCGGCATGAGGTTTTGTTATACTAGGTTTATCCTGGGTGTTTGTTCTAGACCTGGATTACCCGAGCGGACAACTCGAGCCGAGGATGGGAACTGCGTACCGGTAACCAAAAGATCATCCGATTTTGCAACTCCTCCGAATCCTCGTTCTATTTTGGGATATGACACTAACAGAAAGAAGTCATGACCAACGTGCACTCCTCAAGAAAGAGAAGAGAGGGATTTTGTAGCAGTTTATATATACAGTTCAGATAATATCAAAGCGGTAAGAGAAACATTTTGCACATTTAGGCTAAAACATGTAATAAAATCAGATAATAAATAAAGCCAAGTAATAACAATTATTCTAAGCTCGAATTTTTGAACCATGAACCAGAGATTCTGGGTTCGTTCCCCAGCAGAGTCGCCAGAGCTGTCACACCTCCTTTTTACCCGCGCAACCGCAGAGGGGCGCAGAGGGAGTTTTTCCAATTAAAGGACAATCGAAATGGGACTTTATTTAAAGATTCAGAGTCGCCACTTGAGAGATTTATGGTGTCCCAAGTTACCGGTTGAATCCCAAATCGAGGAAAATATTGACTCTGTTTAACAGTCTACGCACCAGATATCCGGATAAGGAATTCTGTTAGCCCGGGAGAAGGTGTTAGGCATTCCCGAGTTCCATGGTTCTAGCACGGTCGCTCAACTGTCATATTTGGCTTGATTAGCTAATTTTATACAATTATGAACCTATGTGCAAATTTTAACTGTTTATCGCTTTTGTTATATTTATTCAAAGAATTGCAACGTCGTGAGCATGCATCTCGAATTGCGCCACATAAATGTACCTGCAATTTTCTATGCGTTCCAACTTCGTTGAGATTTGGATTTGGGTCACATAAATGTGCACCCAAGTTTAGGAAGATAACATTATTAAATACGCGCCTAAAGATACTAACGCGTTGTTATTCTGAGAAAAGCCTTAAAGTTCGTTATGCGGCCTGTCTCGAAATCTAAGCATTCGAAATAACTGTCCATTGAGGTCCCCGCAGTTTGTGTATTCTTGTTTGTCGAGGCTCGTCTCATTCATTATTTTTTTAAATGAATTTACAATGTCATGGACATGCATCTCGAACAAGTCACAATCAATATACCCATGATTAACGACACATTTCGACTCCGTTGAGATTTGGATTTGGGTCACATAAATGTGCACCCAAGTTTATGAAAATAACTTTATTAAAACATCGCCCTAAAAAGACACTACGCAGTTTTAACTTTGCGCAGCCATGGAAAATTCACTAGATGGTACACCTTGATTTCTAAAGGATTAAAGTTAATTAAGGGAGGGCCATAATTGTTGGCCTGGCTAATATGGCAAATCTCAAACCAATTGAAAGAGTCTGATTAATTAAGGTGAGCTTAAAGGAATTCTAATTATTTTTAGGCTAATGTTCAAACTAACTTAATAACTATTGGGTTTGTGTTAAATTGAAGCTAAGCGTTCAACTGAAATGGCATTGGGCTGGCAGCTGGCCCAAATGAGTTGCAAGGCTATACATTCCTTATTTCATAATGGCCTTATGGCTTAACCAATTATCTAAATGTCTCATTAACAGAATAATTCAGAACCAATATCAGCACAACCAAACAAATATTATATCACGTCATTCAGAATCTCAAGTTCGTTCGCCTCTGTTTTCGTCGCTTCAGACATAAGCCCTTTTTTGTAACAATCATTAAGAAATGGGTTGTTATATTTCCTTTTAATGAATTTTGTTTCCCGGAATCCTGGAAAGAACATGGTATAGACATAAAAAACAATAGAGTGTACCCTTTGTCAATTAGCAGTAAACAATAAATCACAAACATATTTCAATCAGTCACCAAGGTGGAGCCATAATAGGAATAAAACTTCCAACTAATCCAGAAGACCAATAAAACTTTATAACAATGGAGTTCTACCTTAATCCTACCAACAAACAGATACGCTAATCAATGGATGAATACGTTCTAGTGCCAACAATCACAAAATCATCTTTTAAGTAAGCTTACTCCTAAAATACTGGTGCAGCAGTTATAACCACAAACTCTAGCTCAAATCATGTTTAGGTAAGGCACACTGACAACCTAGTAGCTCAAAGTTATAAACTAATAGCATATCAATATGAGCCTAGCAGTTCAAATTTATAAATTAAAAGCATGTTAACATGAACATAGTAGTTTAGTTAGCTCTTAATTACAATCCGTATGTATCCATTGTTCACATTATACAAAACACATAACCAATATTGACTAGGTATAACTCACTAACAATTCATCCAATTATAAACAACAGACAACCTACTAATGAACACAAATCTATGAATATTTCCATTTTTTGTAAACTTCAAGGAACTACATCAAAGGAGTTCGAAGCATGCACCTGGTATTGTCAATACAAGAAGAAGAAGAAGAAGAAGAATAAGAAGAAGAAGAAGAAAAAGAAGAAGAAGAAGAAGAAGAAGAAGAAGAAGAAGAAGAAGAAGAAGAAGAAGAAGAAGAGAGTCAGCAGGAGCAGTAGTAGCAAATAGAAATGGCAACCAGCAGTGTAGCCACAAATAGCCAGCAACTATATACTTCCCCAAGTATAGACCAGAAGTAAAAGGAAGAAAGTTTTAACTAATTTCAGATCCTAAACCAGACAAATAATGAAAATAGCTAATCTTTTTCAACTTTTTCCAACTTTCAGAATTCAGTCCCCCTCTTACAGACCTCCCTCTGCTCTCTTATACAAACTTGCCCTCCTTTTTCACTTACTACCCGACCCCCCTTTTTCACTAAAAATCTGAATTTTTCCACTTTAAAACCCACTAAGGAAAACTTTTCCTTATTTTCAGCCCCCCATTCCCAAATGTTCCCCATTACCATATTAATTTAAAGACACTAAATTCCCACTAACAAAACACTAACATTAAAATATTGTCCTAACTGTTTCATTCCCAAATCACCCCTGAAACCCCTTAATATTACTGCCCCTAATACAATTATTCAACTGTATTAAAACTTTTAATCCTAAAATCTGTTCAAACTAGCGATTATCTAAAACTAATTTCGATTAACAGCTATAACCAATTCTCCTAACAAACTTAATGATTAAGGTCGAGTTCCCATCGAAACCCATGGACTGAATTTGAATCACAACACAAAACTCAACAGAATCATTATAACTAAATTGAAACTGAACCAAAAATGAACATGAATGCAGGTTCATTGTCGGCCTATTGACAATGCCCTGAAGCTAAATGTCCACAGATCAAGCACACACAACATTAGACCTTAAATCATTTTACAAAACTACTGATAAAACTTAGATTAATCTATGATAACTGATTAAACGATTGCCTACAACAATTGACAGCAATTACTCAGAAATAGATAATTAGGCCATTCAAGTAACAATGACAAGAACATGGATTTATAATAAAGCTAAACTAATCGACGAACTTATTCGAATAGACTACACAACCTATAATTAATAATGAACAGAAACAAATTCGACCAAATAAAAGGTCTGAGGGAGAAGAACTGGACAATCGACAAAAGAAATTTTAAACCCAATAAAACTAAACTAAATAAATAAACAGAATAAACAAACACAAACTGGGACAAATAGGAAATGGAAAATACCTCAAGAACTCGTGACCTGGACAGCCCTGAATCGAACTCAAACTCGAACTTTTTGAGGTCGAACTGACCTTAATCGAATGTTCTCAGCTGAGAACACTTCGACTAAAGTCGGTTAGACCCCAAACCCTTCTTTAGTTGGGACAGATTTCACCCTCTGGCTTGCTAGGGTTCTTGGTGGTTTGATTTGGGGTTCGAATGGTTCTGGTCAAATTCGAACCAAAACCACGATAGTTTGGTGACGAGGGAGGTCAGGGACATGTCTGGTATGAGTTTGGGACTGGTTGGGGTAGATCTAGGTCCTGCTCGAATCTTCGATTGAAGATTCGAGAAGTTGGAGTTTGATTCGAGGCAAGCAATCAACAGATCCGTAATGAGGGTGGTCAGAGGGTGCCTTGGTGTGAGTTTAAGGCGGATTGGGGTAGGTTCAGGCTTTGCTCGAATCTTCAAATTAAGATTCGAGAAGTTTGAGGATTATTCGAAACAAACAGGTACTGGATTTGGATTGGGGGTGGTTAGGAGGTTCAGGGGCGTTATTGCCGCTGGGTTTCATGCGAAGGAATGCCATGGCGGCTAGGGTTTGGGGGAAGGGCTTCGTCTCTGAGACGATGATGAACAGGGGTTTAGACTGGGGAGGGCTGGGTATGAGGGTTTCATTTATATAGTGGAGGGGTGGTTTGATTTTGGTCGTTCGATCAAGAGAGATCGAGGGTCCAGATCAGTTCACTTAACTCAAATAGTGTTGTTTGGAGTAGTACTGGGGTGGTCTGGGTATTGGAGTGACGGGTCGGGGTTGGATTTGGTCAAGGCTTTGGGACCGATTGATCATCTTAGATCAACAGTCCAGATGGAAACGCCTGAACGGCGTCGTTTGGTTGAGTCGCATGTGGACTGGATTTGGGGCGGGTTTGGGCTGTTTTTTGGCCTGGTTTGGCTGTAAGGATTTGGGCTTGGCCAAATTGGCCCAACTGAATCTTCCTGGTTTGGCTGTAAGGATTTGGGCTTGGCCAAATTGGCCCAACTGAATCTTCCTCTTCTTAATTATTTTAATTATTATTTTTTCAATTTTTCTTTTCAACAATAAAACTAAAAATCCCAATTGAATTATAAAATCTTAAAATATTGACTCTTAAAAATAACTATCACACGAAATTAAACATCAAATAAAGATAAAATTACACAATTCGGACATTAAATCCTAAAAATGCAAAGCATATATTTTTTGTGATTTTTCTATTTTTGTACAACAAACTTGCTTAATTAAATCCTAAATTGTAAAATTAAATCCTATTTTGCAAAATTAAATCCTAAATGCACATGCAACACATATTTTTTGCATTTTCTCATTTAAAATAGAAAATAGACAAAATACACCTAAATTACAAACAACGCAAAAACCATTTTATTTTGAATTTTATGGGAGTAGTTCTCATAGAGCAAAAATCACGTGCTCACAAGGAGCCATCATCGTAGCTCTCATAACTGTTAGTTCTCCCTCGGTCGCTCTAAGAAGGCTACCCAACTCGACTTCGAGGCCTCATATACGACAGCTCGAGGCCCCTATCTCCAGTCATTTGGTTTAACTATCACATCGTTTTCAAGCTATAATCTTGCTTTCTAATCTTTTACTTAGCATCCATTGCCTAACAACTAGCATAAAAATAGATCACATATATTTAGAGCCACAAAATCAAATTTAATTGTTATACCATTTTCACGGTAAACAGTTTGGTGCCCACTGTGGGGCTAAAAATAATAGTGATTATTTTCTTGCTGATTTGCTGCATAAAGTAAATTATCTTTCACACTTTTTCTTGTCGAAGATCTTTGATTTCAGGTCAAGATGCCTAAACCAGTAAATGTACCTGAAAATAACAGCCTCAAAGACTATGGAAAGGGCGGTATGGTTACTCCAGGTATGGGTGTGCCACCGCAAAACCCTGAGAGTGCACCAAAATGAATTCCCGAGGGTACGACCTCATGCAACGCCCAATACGTTAGCAATGGTCCTCACATTAACAAGAGCGCACACTGAGGCATTCAGCGAAAAACTCGGGAAAATCCGACCTGGGCAAAAAGAGAGATTCCTCAACATGTCATTCATATGATCATCGTGGGAGCCGATATTCCCCAAGGACCCATGATCTAATGGATAAAAATATTTGTTGCAGTAGAGGGGCCGATCCGATGCCGCATGACCAAAGACACCCAATCATTCAGCGAGGAGGATTTTAAGACCTTGACGTGACCACATAACGACGCACTGGTAATTTCATTTCTTTTAAGTAACATTCGAATTAAATGTGTGCTCGTGGATCTAGGTAGCTCGGCTAACGTAATAAGGTCAAATGTAGTAGAATAGCTTGGGTTGCTCGATCAGATCGTACCAACCTCTCGGGTCCTGCACGGCTTCAACATGGCCGATGAAGTAACAAAAGGGGAGATCACCCTCCCGGTTGACATGTCCGATACAGTTAAGAACACCAAGTTCCACGTCATCAGCGGTGACATGAGGTACAACACATTACTTGGCAGGTCGTGGATACGCAACATGGGGGCAGTACCGTCAACTCTACACTAGATGATGAAGTTTCCAACAAAGAACGGTATAACAACCGTATACGGAGAACAGTATGCAGCAAAAGAAATGTTCGTGGTTCATTAGGAGCCGTCGAATCCTATACAGTCTACCTCGGATGAGTCGGGAAGCATACACACCCCGAGGGTGATGAAGAAGATTTCCTCGCTCCTCAATTTTTCGTTGCCCCCGAAGAGTCGGATGCAACAAAATCGACAGCTGAAGAACTGGAGCAAGATATTTTGGTCAAACATCTCCCAGATCGGAAGGTATACCTGGGAACAGGATTAATCCCCGAACTCAGGAAAAAATTCATTCAATCCTTATTAATAATATCGACTATTTCGCTTGGTCCCACTTAGATATGACAGGAATCCCACAGGAAATAACCACCCATCGACTAAGTGTCAACCCTAGATTCAAACCGGTAAGGCAAAAAAGAAGGCCCCAGTCTGAAGTAAAGCACACATTCATCAAGGATGAGGTAACAAAACTCCTTAAAATAGGGTCCATTAGAAATGTAAAGTACCCCGAATGGCTGTCCAATGTAGTGGTAGTGCCCAAAAAAGGAAATAAGTTAAGAATGTGTGTAGATTATAAAGACTTAAATAAGGCGTGCCCCAATGATTCATTCCCATTGCCTAACATCGATCGTCTGATCGATGCCACAGCCGGCCACGAGACCCTCACTTTTCTCGACGCCTACTCGGGGTATAATCAAATTCAGATGAACCTCGGGGATAGGAAAAGAGTTCCTTCATCACAAAGTATGGTACCTACTATTACAATGTAATGCCCTCCAGGCTGAAAAATGCAGGGGCTACATACCAACGTCTAGTTAATAAAATGTTCGAGCATCAAATAGGCAAACCCATGGAAGTTTATATTGATGACATGCTAGTTAAGTTCTGCGCGTAGAGGACCATTCTTCAACAAAAAAAACTCCTAAGTAGCTAACCCTAGTAGCCTAAAAATAGCTTCAGCAGCAAGACCCCTTGAGCTCTCTTCTTCTTCACCATTAGAGAACAAAAGAACTCCTCCATAGCAGCCTAACGCCACCAGCACAAACAACACCAGCTGTCACCCTCACAAAGAGACCCCCCCTCCGCCGTTCTTCTTCTTCAAACTTATAACACCTCTAAACAAACCAGTGGTTGCTTCTTCATCTCTAACCAATAGACCACGATCCCTAGAGCACACAACCATCATCGCTCCTCTCACTAAACCAACGGACCCCCTAAAACGAACACCCTCTTCATCACCTAGACCAACCGACGACTCCTCCGCTCTAACGCCGACGACGATCTTCATTCCAAAACGAGAGAGATAGAGATTGAAAACAGTAAAGAAAACAAAAAAAAAGAAGTTGAGAACAGTAAAGAGTCCAAAATTTCGTTTAGCATCCTTTTCCGACGAGGAGTTTTGTTTCAGTGTTTCGGATCCGGTTCTGCGTATGCGTGCTCATAAGAATTTCTACGTTCATTGATCTATTTTTTTCACACTTTAATTATCAGTTTGATTTGATTTAAAGTGGTTGTAACTACTGTACTGGTATTTTAGGATGAGCTTGTATTTTACGATTTTATGATATCTAATTGCTACAGCATTGATCAGTCCCAAATGTGTTCCTTTGCAAATTCGTTGATTTCGTTGCTAAAGTATTTGCTTCTTGCAATATCGAACCAGTTGTGTATAGTTCAGAATGCTTTGTATCTTTAACTCTTCACGTCAATGTTTCTTCTTGTCGTAGTGGAATCTCTTGTTCATTATTAATTCTAAACTTCAACTAAGATATAGAACTAGGGAATATAAAAGATTATCTTTTGTCTCTTATGCCAGAAATGAGGAATCATTAATATAGTACTACATAAACGATTAAGAGAACTAGTCGTTATCTACTTTATGATTATTAATGTGAGATTAATAAATCATCGTGGCATGGTCAGGATAAGTAAATCTCATCCAGGTGTACATTTCATGTAACCCGACAATAACTTCGAATAATATAGAAACAAACACGTTGTAAATCGTGGGTGCATTTTATGTGATGCGGTTCGCAAGTGTATGGCAATCGTTATTTGTTCCATAAACAATAAAAGCAGTTAGAAAGTTTAAAAATGCACGAAGGTTTAAAATGTGTAATTAATTAGATAATTAGGCCGTTAATAATAGTTAAGCGACTGTGCTAAAACCACGAAACTTGGGAATGCCTAACACCTTCTCCCGGGTTAACAGAATTCCTTACCCGGATTTCTATGTTCGCAGACCATAAATAAGAGTCAAACTTCCTCGATTTGGGATTTTAAACAGGTGACTTGGGACACCATAAATTATCCCAAGTGGCGACTCTGAATTCGAATAAATAATCCTATTTTGGTTATTGTCACTTTAATTGGAAAAACTCCCCTAAACCTTTCCAGGGTAGAAAATGGAGGTGTGACACCGGGTTGGTGAATCATAGGGGCAAATCTCTTGCACTTGTTGCACTTTCGGACGGATTCCTTGGTGTCTTTTTCCATGTTGTCCCAGTAGTAGCCTGCACTGATCACCTTTCGGACTAAGGAATCGACACCGGATTGGTTTTTACAGGTACCCTTATGAATTTCTCAGAGTACATAATCTGTGTCTCCCGACCCCAGACATATTGCTAGGGGGCCATCAAAGGTTCTTCTGTACAGAGTCTCGTTTCTGTCGAGCGAGAACCGGGTTGTTTTGGTTCGTAGGGCCCTCGATTCTTTTGGATCTGTGGGTAGCTTCCCATCTTTCAAATAGTCAATATATTTATTTCTCTAGTCCCATGTTAGGCTAGTTGAATTAATCTCGGCATGACCTTCCTCAAACACTGATTTGGATAGCTGAACAACAGCCCCGAGGAGTAGGTCATCTTTTTCAACAGATGATCCTAGGTTTGCGAGGGCATCTGCCTCACTATTCTGCTCTCGAGGTATGTGGACCAGGGTCCATTCTTTGAAGCGGCTTAATGTGACTTGGATTTTGTCCAAGTATCTTTGCATCATGTCTTCTCAGACCTCGAAGCTCCCATTTACCTGATTTACTACCAGGATTGAATCGCATTTTGCTTCGACGATCTTAGCTCTCAAGCTTTTGGCCAATTTTACCCCTGCAATTATAGCCTCATACTCGGCTTCATTGTTAGACAATCTTTAGTTTTTATAGATTGCCTGATTATGCCACCCGTAGGTGGCTTCAGGACTATACCGAGCCCGGATCCTCTCACGTTCGAGGAGCTGTCAGTGAACAGGGTCCACACCCCGGAAGATATGTCTGTTTTTAGTAAAAGTTCCTTTTCTACCTCAGGCATGAGAGATGGCGAGAAGTTGGCCACGAAGGTCACCAGAATTTGGGACTTGATAGCCGTTCGGGGTTGATACTCAATATCATACCCGCCGAGTTCGATGGCCCATTTGGCCAATCGGCCCGATAGTTCGGCCTTATGCAATATGCTTTGGAGAGGGTACATTGTTAAAATGCAAATACGATGGCATTGGAATTAAGGTTTCAATTTTTACGATGCGCTTATTGACGCAAGAGCTAATTTTTCTAGGTGCGGATACCTGGTTTCGGCATCCCCTAGGGCCCGACTTACATAATAATAAATAGGTAATTGCGTACCTTGCTCTTCTCGAACTAGCACACCACTCACTGCTATCTTGAATACAGCCAGGTATAAATATATCGTTTCATCCTCTTTTGGTGTGTGGAGCAAAGGTAGACTATCGTTTCAATTCCTCCGAAGCGTGTTAGCATTCTGGAGTCCATTCGAAGTTGCTTTTCTTTTTGAGTAAAGAGAAGAAATAATGACTCATGTTTGATGATCTTGATATGAATCTGCCCAGAGACTCCATCCGCCCGGTCAGTCGTTGCACGGCCTTTACATTATTTATCACTGTGATTTCTTCGATGGCCTTGATTTTGTTGGGGTTGATCTTGATCCCCCTTTTTGACACCATGAAGCCTAAGAATTTGCCTGAACCCACTCCGGAGGCACATTTCTCGGGCTTAAGCTTCATATTGTAACTTCTGAGGATGTCGAAAGTTTTCTGAGGCCTAAAAATGGGTCGTTTGAGCCAAAATTTTATTCTTTCTCCGTGAACAAGACTAAAATACTACCTCATTTACTAATTAATCCTACTTAAATAAAATAACTATTAAAATAAGATTAACCATTAAAACAAATCTATTTTTTTAGTATTTTCAAATATCATATTAAAATAAAAATAAGGTACTATTTTTGTATTTTTTTTAGTTTTACGAAAGTTATATAAACTAAAAGCAACTAAAAAGAAGATAAATTTTTTGTAATTTTTATTTTGTGACGAAATAAAGTAAAAGAGTCAAAATTAGTTGAAATAACTATATTAAACCTAAACTAAGTATTTAAATGCTAAAATATTTAAAATCTTGGGGAGGGTCAAAAATCACATGTCTACAGTTGCCCCTCTTTGACTGGAAACACGAAGTATTTTCAGACAAAGAACGACTAGACAGGTTTTTGACCCGACCCTTATTTAGGGAGACCAGAAACTAAAAGAAAGGAGAATGTGACCGAACCCTGGTATCTGAGCTGCCTATGTATCCTTGGCTATAAAGGAATCAGGCCACATGTAGTTCAGAAGTAGGAACAGTGATGGAGTATACCGAGGTGGAGAGCCGATTGAGGTGCTGTTCCGTCGAGGTTCCGGTCCGCGGTCCTGTTATTACATCAAAATTAAAATGAAAAGGACTAACTAAGCCTGTCAACTACGAGTTGCAAGATTCCTATCTATAAGTCTTCTGAATCTTGATCTTGAGTCTTGAATGGTTCTTCATGCAGACTTTAGATTTGAACCTTGACGCTTGCTAGTTGCAGGTGCTAGTTCATTCTTCTTTAGCTTTTCGGATCAAAACCGGACACACCATGTTTGTGACCTCAGTCATGTCTTGAGAAATACACCTCTTGTCTCAGCTTTTGCATTTTGGATTCACTTCCCTTTTCTTTTTCCTTTTTTTTTGTTTTTCTTTTTTTATTCTGGATTGAGATTACTTATGTTGATCATCTCGGACTATTGACTCACATTCTTGCATAGAGCTTCCTGATTGCCAAAACTTGAACTGTATTCCCTTGTTCTCTAGGCGGACGCCTGATTGCGAAAACTTGAACTTTATTCCCTTGCTCTCTAGGTGGGCGCCTGATTGCCAAAAATTGAACTGTAATCCCTTTATTCTCCAGGTGGGCGCCTGATTGCCAAAACTTGAACTGTATTCCCTTGTTTTCCAGGTGGGCAGCTAATTGCCAAAAACATGAACTGTATTCCCTTGTTCTCCAGGTGGGTGCCTGATTGCCAAAAACTTGAACTGTATTCCCTTGTTCTCCAGGTGGGCGCCTGATTACCAAAACTTGAACTGTATTCCCTTGTTCTCCAGGTGGGCGCCTGATTGCCAAAAACTTGAACTGTATTCTCTTGTTCTCTAGATGGGCGCCTGATTGCCAAAAACTTGAATTGTATTCCCTTGTTCTCCAGGTGGGCGCCTGATTGCCAAAATTTTGAACATGCAAACTAAGTAAAGAAATCCGGAGTAACAAATACGGAAAGAAAAAATTACCCAGGAAGCAAACAAAAATCATGAAGTAACAAAATCCGGAGTTAGAAGATTTTCATCAATTAATCTAAATTAATCTAAAAACATAATTAAGCTTTGAAAATCATTTAACAAATCTAGAAGAGAAGGGAAAAGATACCATCTCTCGAACTCACATGCATTCTGTCTGGTCAAAAACAAATCAACCGGATTCTTGTGACTCCGAAATGAGTTTAAACTTATATTAATCAATGTCTCTTAACAAAAGCCATTAGCTAATGTTAGTTTTAGACTTAAGGCATCCTAAATCGATGAAGATATCGAAGAAAAGACTTGACATCTTCTGACCATTTTCAGATCCAAAACTTAAAGAGTTTCGGTTTTTTTTAGAGGAACTAAAATGGAATATGGGATGAGGAGGAGGAGGAGGATATTATGGGGTGTGAACTTGGGGCCATTTGGGAAATTTAGGGTTTCTAGGTTCAGACTTTAGATCTGGAATCGGTGTATCTAGGTGGTGATTTTTGGAAAATTAACGATGGAATGATGTTGAGGATAGGCTTAGGGTTGCATGGTACAAATTTGGAGGAGTTTGGAGCGTCGCCGCTGCCGTGGGGCAATTTCTGACGGCAGAGTAAGACGGAGACGGTGGGGGATTTCAGGGCGGCTGGTCTCTAGGGTTTGAGGTTAGAGACGGGGTGAGAGTGATTGCAATGGGGGGTGAGAGAGCTTCGAACAGTTTTATTGTTAGAGGGCCCTTAGTTGCGGACCGTTGGATCACTAGGATCCAACGGTTGAGATGAAGCCAGGGCAAAATGAGGTCGTTTTGGGTGTAGTGGGGACCTGGACCGGGTAATTGGTTCTTGGGATTGGATTTTGGGGTGGATTTAGGTAGAAATATTTGGGCTTTGGCCCAATAAAATTAAAACAAACCCCACTTTTATCCAATTCTCTTTTATTTCCCTTTCTTTTGTTTTTCTTTTTCTTTTGTTTTTCTTTTTTTTTCTTTAATTAAAAAAACCAAATTAAAATTGTAAATTAATCTAGATTATAAACTAACAAATTTCCTAAAAATTATAAAAATTCTGTGATCCTAAATCAAAAAGAAAAATCGATAATCTAGCAATTAAAAGGTAAAAATGTAAAATGGGTCATTTTTATGATTTCTTTTTTTTAATGAAATAAATGATTAAATAATTAATCCTAAAAATGTAAGAATAAAACCTAAATTCAGTGTATGGTATTTTGGCATTTTTATGATTTTTAATGGAAATTAAACGTGCACAAAATGCAAACAATTAATAAAAATTCTCACAAAATACTATACAATTGCAAATATTGAGAAAAAAATTATTTTCTTAGATTTTATGGGAGTAATTCCTATAGGGAAAAAATCACGTACTCGCAGCTGCCCCTCTTTGCTCGAAAACACGAAGAGTTTTCGTGCAAAGAAAAAGTGAGCGGATACGAGCGATTTTTGCCCGTCTGAATACTCCGTGGGAAGCATTTTTTGAAAGATTTGACTGAACCTTGCTTCTGAGGTTGCCTACATATCCTTGGTTGTAAAGGAACAAGGTCAGTGTAGTTCGGGAAGTCTTGGTAGTTGGGACTATCGGAAAGCCGTGATTTCACTACTGCTGCTACTACTGCTACTGCTACTGCCTGCTGAACTCCTTATTACACCGAGATAAAATAGAAAGAAGCTAGGCTAAACTATTATCTATGAATTACAAGAATCCTAGCTACCACCTTCAAACTTGGTCTTGCTTCTTCTACAGTTCTATTGTGCATCTTGAACTGTTAGCTCGCACTCTCAAGGCGAGCTTCTGTTGTTGCTAACTCGAATTGGATTTTGAAATGAGTTCCCTTATTTTCCAAGTGGGTGCCTGATTGCTAAAACTAGAACTGCATTCCCTTGTTTTTAATGTGGGCGTCTGATTACCAAAACTTAAATTGTATTCCCTTGTTCTCCAGGAGGGCGCCTGATTGCCAAAAACTTAAATTGTATTCCCTTGTTTTCCAGGTGGGTGCCCGATTGCCAAAACTTGAACTGTATTCCCTTGTTCTCCAGATGGGCGCCTGATTTCCAAAACTTGAACTATATTCCCTTGTTCTCCAGGTGGGCGCCTGATTGCCAAAATTTGAACTATATTCCTTTGTTCTCCAGGTGGGCGCCTGATTTCCAAAACTTGAACTCTATTCCCTTGTTCTCAAGGTGGGCGCCTGATTGCCAACACTTGAACTGTATTCCCTTATTCTCCAGGCGCGCGCCTTATTGCCAAAACTTGAACTGTATTCCCTTGTTCTCCAGGCGCGCGCCTTATTGCCAAAACTTGAACTGTATTCCCTTGTTCTCCAAGCGCGCGCCTGATTGTCAAAACTTGAACTGTATTCCCTTATTCTCCAGGCGCGCACCTGATTGCCAAAACTTGAACTGTATTCCCTTGTTCTCCAGGAGGGCACCTGATTACCAAAACTTGAAACTGTATTCCCTTGTTCTCCAGGTGGGCACTTGATTGCCAAAACATGAACTGTATTCCCTTGTTCTCCAAGCGGGAGCATGATTGCCAAAAACTTGAACTGTATTCCCTTGTTCTCCATGTGGGCGCCTGATTTCCAAAACTTGAATTGTATTCCCTTGTTCTCTAGGTGGGTGCCTGATTGCCAAAATTTTGAATTGTATTCCCTTGTTCTCTAGATGGGAGCTTGATTACCAAAACTTTAATTGTATTCCCTTGTTCTCCAGGTGGGCGCCTAATTACAACAAAATAGACAAACAAAGAAACTTTTCTGCCCCAGTTTGGTATCTGGGTACATCTGTGAGTGTTAGTCGAATCATGTTACCCAAAATCTCTAAGAATTTAAAACTAAAATCCCATTATCTAGGAGGGTCCTAAAATTTTCAAATTGAACCTCATCTTAAGAGTAAAAGCTTTAATGTCAACTTATATTTCCTAAAGGTAGAGCTTATGCTAAATCTTGTTATCTATGAAGGTCTTAGAATTCAACTAAGTCCCATTATCCAGGAGGGTCCTGAGAACTTTTAAGATTAAATTCCATTATCCAGGAAGGGCCTGAAACTTTTTAAACTAAATCTCATTATCTAGGAGGGTCCTGAAGATTTACGGTTGAACCTGTCCGGTGCATGCTTTCCCCACGGAGGGTTCCTCCTGAACAAATGAAATTTCCTGCCCCTGTTTCAATCAAAGAAAATTTTATCAGTTTGAAAATGCAGTGGTTAGTTTGCGGCATTATTGCTGAAGGTGGTCATTTTACGGTCGTACTTTGTTTTGACTGGCTGCCTTGAACTGGCCAAGAATTGTTTGACTTTTTGATTGAATTTCAACCAACATGAACCTGAATGACCCGAGTGACCTGCACTCAACCCGCTATTTTACATTTCTGCCCTTCTAATTTGAACCTCTGTATCTTCCACAAAATTCACAAACTACCCGACCACTTGAACTTTCATTAACACCTTATTTTTTACTTTGCATCATGTTATTTCTGGTATGCTTTGGCCGCACGTTTCTTTGTGCAATTTGGAAGCTGGTAATAAGCTTTGAAATCCTTTCTTACTTGCTTAAACAAGGCTGACATTGGAAAACCCTTAGAGAAATAAACCCAAAAGAAATGAAATGCAATGACTTCGAGAGTTAGAAATAAATAAGAAGACTTGTAACAAGATGACTATTTGAGGGAGGAAAGGAAAGAGACTTATTTGAGTGAGGCAGCGAGCACTAATGATCATGACATGCATTTCAGATTAATCAACCCAGCCCATTCAACCAGTCACCTTTCAGCTTTCATACTTTATGCCCCAGAGTTTCCTTGACCCAATCTCTCTGCAAAGTCACCAACCTTGTTTGGCTTGTGGTGCCCTGAAGGGTTTTCACCAACAAACCTCTCTCATTTGTTCATCTCTCAACTCATTGTCGCCTCACGGTGCCTGTGGAGGTTTTCACCGATAAGAGTCTCTCTCATTTTGATTTCTCGCATCTTTCCATCGCCTTACGGTGCCCGCGAGGGTTTTTACCAATAGGACCTTCTCATTTACTCATTTTCCTTGTGCAGAATGGAGTGTTTCCCCTGATGCGAATCGTACCTCTATCTCGCTTGACTTGGCACTCTCAAAGATTGGTCAGAAGGTCTTTCTTTGTACTGCAATGTGGGCTTTTGGATGGGGTTAGAAAGGATATTATAAAGGCTCAAAACAACTTGAATGGGTTCAAAATTACAACTTTTGGAATCAGATCTTTTACAAAACCACACTTCTGCCCCAGTTTCTTTGCTTGGGGACTTTTGAATTTTTATTTCAATGGGACTGAATCGTGAGGCTGCCTACCTATCCTTTAAAGGAATCGGGTCGAACGTAGTTCATGTCATAGGAATTGCTTTGTTGTTGTTATTTTCTCTTTTCTTTTTTGTTTCTCTTTTTCTTTCTTTTCTTTTCTTAGTTTTTTCCTTCTCTCTTTTTTCACTCTTTTCCATTCTTTTCTTTCTCTTTTTCTCATCTCTTTTCCTTATTTATTTACCTTTTGCGTCCGTGTTTCTGAACTTTGCTACTGATTCCAAAAGAGGGGTATAAAAGGAAATAAATAAGGCTCAAAGGGGTAACAAAGGATAAAGTGTTCAGATAGCAGAATAAAATGTCTTCGTCTTTCCAATCTTCAAAACATGCCAAGTACAAACAACAATTAGACAAACCAAAGAAATCATACATAATATCTTTTAACTGCATCAGAATCGATAGTCATATCTACACATTTGCCTTCTATATCTGTTAAATATAAAGCACCATTGGACAACTCTCTTGTTACAATGAACGGCCCCTGCCAATTTGGGGCGAACATGCCTTTTGCTTCAGCCTGATGTGGCAAGATGCATTTCAATACTTGTTGACCCACTTCAAATTTCGGGGGACGTACCTTCTTGTTGTATGCTCTTGTCATTCTCTTTTGATACAACTGGCCATGACACACTTCTGCCAATCTTTTCTCATTAATCAGACTTAATTGTTCCAAACGGGTTTTGACCCACTCATCATAATCAATTTCGGCTTCAGCAACAATCTAAAGGGATGGAATTTCAACTTCCACGGGTATCACTGCTTCAGTGCCATATACCAACAAATAAGGGGTTGCACCTACTAAAGTGCGAACAGTAGTGCAATAACCCAGCAAAGCAAAGGGCAACTTTTCATGCCATTGCCTGGGACCTTGCATCATTTTCTGAAGTATCTTCTTTATGTTCTTATTGGCTGCCTCGACTGCTCCATTCGCCTTAGGGCGATACGGGGTGGAATTTTGATGCAAAATCTTAAACTGTTGACATACTTCTTTCATCAAATGATTGTTAAGATTAGCACCATTATTTGTGATGATCACCTTTGGATTCCGAATCGACAAATAATATTTGAATGGACAAAATCTACCACTGCCTTCTTGGTCACATATTTGAAAGTCTTAGCTTCAACCCACTTAGTGAAATAATCGATAGCTACTAGAATGAACCTATTCCCTTTTGATTCCGTAGGCTCAATTGGTCCAATGACATCCATGCCCCAAGCAACAAAAGGCCAAGGTGCGAACATTGTGTGCAACTCAGATGGGTAGAATGAATCAGGCATGTACCTGGCATTGATGACACTTGCGCACAAAGCTAATGCAGTCTCGTTCCATGGTGAGCCAATAAT
Organism: Nicotiana sylvestris; assembly: GCF_000393655.2. NCBI lineage: Eukaryota > Viridiplantae > Streptophyta > Magnoliopsida > Solanales > Solanaceae > Nicotiana > Nicotiana sylvestris. The sequence continues at coordinate 112,765,044 of NC_091060.1, read as the reverse complement.
ACCCTGCTCGAAGAATCTTCTTTGCCAGAACATACCCACTTATATGTGGCTCGCAAACTGCGAAATGTACCTCGGTCATGATAGTCATGGCTTGCTTAGCATTGATGCACCTCAACAACCCAAGATCTGGAGTTCTTTTGTACAAAATTCCCCTGCTCAAGAAAAATCCACTAGCCAAACATCAAATTGTTCTCTTTTGATCCCCTGTGGCTTGTGCCGGATATACCCACATCCTGATGTATTCCCTGATATCATGGAACCACGGTTTATCATCAAGTTCTTCCTCAACCATATTATAGTGGGCATGCTGATCACAAACTTGAATATGCAGAGGGTCAACATAAGCTTTGTCCGGATGATGCAACATTGATGCCAAGGTAGCCAAAGCATCGGCAACCTCATTATGGATCCTTGGAATATGCTTGGATTCTATTGATCGAAACCGTTGACAAAGATCATGCAAATTTTGTCGATATGGTATGAGATTTAAATCCTGAGTATCCCATTCTCCTTGAATCTGGTGCACCAAAAGATCTGAGTCTCCCAAGACCAAGATTTCCTGAACTCCCATATCTACAGCTAACCTCAATCCTAAAATGCATGCCTCGTACTCAGTCATATTGTTGGTATAATAGAAACGAAGCTGGGCCGTAACAGGGTAGTGCTGCCTTGTTTCAGAAATAAGCACAACCCTATTCCGACACCTTTCATGTTAGCGGATCCATCAAAGAAAAGCTTCCAACTTGGTTTTTCAACTTGATCCACCTCGTCAATATGCATGACCTCTTAATCGGGAAAATATGTTCTCAATGGTTCATATTCTTCATCCACTGGATTCTCGACCAAATGATCTGCCAATACTTGGGCCTTCATCGCGGTCCGAGTCACATAGATAATGTTAAACTCTGTGAGCAAAATCTGCCACTTTGCAACTCTTCCTATGGGCATAGGCTTCTGAAAGATATACTTTAGAGGGTCCAAACAAGAAATGAGATAAGTAGTGGAGGACGACAGATAATGCTTCAACTTTTGTTCCACCCATGTCAGGGCGCAACATGTCCTTTCAAGGGGAGTATATTTAACCTCATATTATGTGAACTTCTTGCTGAGATAATAGATGGCTTGCTTCTTTCTTCCGGTGATGTCATGTTGACCTAGTACGCAACCGAACAAATTATCCAGGACTATCAAATAAAGAATTAAAGGCCTCCCGGGTTCCGGCGAGACCAACAGATGTGAGTTTGACAAGTACCCCTTGATCTTATCAAATGCCTCATTGCACTTATCAGTCCATTTGACTGCAACATCCTTCTTCAGCAACTTAAAGATGGGCTCACAAGTTGTCGTTAGTTGAGCAATAAACCTACTGATGTAGTTCAATCGCCCGAGCAAACTCATCACCTCAGTCTTGTTCGTTGGAGGTGGCAATTCTTGGATAGCTTTAATCTTTGACGGGTCCAACTCAATGTCTCGACGACTAACTATGAATCCCAATAGTTTTCTGGATAGAATACCAAATGCACACATGGTAGGGTTGAGCATAAGATTGTACCTGCAGAGCCTTTGGAAAAACATCCTCAAATCTCCGACATGGTCAACCTGTTGCTTTTACGATCACATCATCCACATAAACCTCAATCTCATTGTGTATCATGTCATGGAACACAGCAGTCGTTGCCCTCATGTAAGTTGCCCCAGCGTTTTCTAACCAAATGGCATTACCCGTTAGCAATAAGTTCCCCATGGTGTGATGAATGTTGTCTTTTCTACATCCTCCTCATCCATCAAAATCTGGTGGTATCCCGCATAGCAATCCACAAAAGAACCGATATCATGTTTGGCATAGTTTGTCAATTAAAATATGGATATTTGGCAATGGAAAATTATTCTTTGGACTTGCTTTGTTGAGATCGCGGTAATCAACACACACCCTGGTCTTGCCATCCTTCTTTGGCACTGGCACAACATTAGCTAACCAAGTGGGGTACCGTGTGACTCGAATGTCCTTTGTATCCAACTGTTTTGTGATTTCTTCCTTGATCTTCACACCCATGTCAGTTTTGATTTTTCTTAATTTCTGCTTAACGGGAAGGAATGCCAGGTCAATGGGCAATTTGTGAACCGCCAGGTCAATGAGAAATTTTTGAACCACCAAGTCAGTACTCAGACCCGGCATGTCGTCATATGACCATGCAAAAATATCTTTATATTCAAACAGTGCTTTGATTATTTCTTCCCTGATTTGTGGTTCAAAGTGCACACTTATCTTGGTTTCCCTGATATTATTCAGATCCCCTAAATTGATTGCCTCAGTTTCATTCAAATTAGGCTTGGGTTTCTCTTCAAAGTGACTTAGCTCTTTACTAATTTCTTCAAATGATTCATCTTCATCATATTCTATTTCATCATCACACTCTATTTCTTGGATTATTATTTCAGAGTTAGATTGGCTTTTAAGACTCGGCTAAAAATTCCTCATGCATGTCATGTCATTGAAATCAGCATAAAAAGAACTGTACAAAGAAACAAAAGAAAATGACACTATCATGAGTAATGGAAAAGGGAAATTGCATTTCATTAAAAATAAAGGATAGAAGGGTTTGTACATCAAAATAGATGGAAAATAAAATCTGAATTACAACCCTGGAATAATCCAGATAAACTGAAAGGAAAACAAAGCAAACTACAAAAACTCCTTCCGGGTAGGGAGAGGAGTGGCATCCCAATTGTTAATCTTCACTTTTGGCCCAACAAACTACACATCCACTTTGCTGGAACCTTCCCCAGTTTCTACCATGTTCACTTCTTCAAACAGACTCTGGAACCTTTTAACCAATTCCTCATCAAAATCAACCACAGACCTTGGAACTGTTGTCATTGGACGCTTCACAACCCCTGCCTTGATGAAAGACCGGGAGAGACGTGGGACAGGCTTAGGGAGCAACTTTTTTTTCCAGATTTTGAGCCTTCTTCACATCATCCCTTGTAGGCTTGAACCCCAGACAAAATGTCCCAAATTTTCACGCAAAGACACTGGTTGCACAATACCTTGCAGAGATGCACCCAGACCCTTGCCCAGCATAAAACCATTTTTCAACATCTCGGTTGCTACCATGACGATTGCAGACGCTAATTTTGGACCCAAAATGTATTCCCCTTCCAGAACCTTTTCAACTGACATTGTCTAAGACACTTGATAGACCCACGACCCCTTATCCTCTTCAGCCTCAATAAACGGGATGGAGGTATCATTGAAAGCACATAAATTCTCATCCCCATGAATGACGATTTCTTGTCTATCCCATTCGGACTTCACCATCTGGTGTAAAGAAGATGGAACCGCCTTGGCAACATATATCCAAGGCCTACCCAACAGTAAATTGTATGAAAAAGCCACACCTAGTATCTGGAACTCCATAGTGAATTCAACTGGTCCTATTGTCAACTCGAGCAAGATGTCACCAACAGAGTCTTTTCCCTCTCCGTCAAAACCTCGGACGCATATGATGTTCTTGTGAATCCTTTCATCATCAACTTTTAACTTGTTCAAAGTAGAGAAAGGGCATATGTTTGCACTGGAACCATTGTCAATTAACACCCTTGTGATCACAGAATCATCGCATTTCACTATGAGATGGAGGACTCGATTGTGTTCTGTACCCTCTAGAGGCAAATCATCATCCGAGAATGTGATCCTGTTAGACTCAAATATCTTATTAGCAATCTTCTCCAAATGGTTCACTGTGATTTTGTCGGGGACATGAGTTTCGTTCAGAAACTTCATTAGGGCCCGTCGGTGCTCATCTGAATGGATCAACAATGATAACAGGGAAATCTGAGCAGGAGTCTTTCTCAACTGTTCTACGATGGAGTAATCTTGTACCTTCATTTTTCTCAAAAACTCCTCCGCCTCTTCTTCAGTGACCGATTTCTTCACTAGAACTGGATTGTCCTTAAGTGTTTTAGCTTTCCTTAAGTCTTCTGGGGCAAAGCATCTCCCCGAACGAGTTAATCCCTGGGCATCGTTAACTTCCTCTTTCACTTCCTTCCCCTTATAGGTTAATGTCACTCGTTCATAGTTCCACGAGATAGTCTTGGTGTTAGCTACCGGTAGCTGGGTCACAAGTTTGATAATGATAGGGTCCATGCGAGCACCCTACATAACTATGACTGGTTTATTTACGACCCCCATCACGATCCCCTTTGGCTTTTCTTGCTTTGCTATAACATCACTTGGGGACCTCTTTTCAACTACCATAACTAGCTTATCACTTGGCATGCTCAACTTGTCCGCCGATCCTTCAGCTATCAAAGAGGTTGCTTTTGTGACAACCAGGTCCTTGACCGACTTACTTTCACTAGATCGGATCATCATGACATATTGTGAAGGCTTCTTGGGCTTCCCATCTCTGTGCACTATCTCAATCATGTGCATTTCAGCATGGGCCGGCAATGGGTTTTGGTTGATATTGGGTGCGTCTGGGCTCTGGACCACAATTCGGTTCGTATCAATGAGCTCATGGATAGCGTTCTTCAAGTGCCAACACTTTTCTGTGTCATGCCCGGGAGTATCAGAACAGTACGATATTCCCTGAAACTTTCACTAGTCTTCTTCACAATCTTAGTTAAAGACAAACAATCTGGAACAATCTTGATGTTGAATTGGAAATGACGAACGAATGCTTGGGCCAAATCATCCCAGGTATACCATCTGCTATGATCCTGACGAGTGTACCACTCCAATGCCATTCCACTTAGACTATGGCTAAAGTATGCCATTAACAACTCATCTTTCCCACCGTCTCCTCTCATTTTACTGCAAAATCCCCTTAAGTGGGCCACGGGGTCTTTGTGCCCGTCATACAAATCAAATTTGGGCATTTTGAACCCAACAGGTAGTTGTACGTCAGGGACAAACACAGATCGTTGTAGGCTACACTTACTTGACCTTCCAACCCTTGCATGTTTCTGAGCAATTGTTCCAGGCTTCTCACCTTCCTAAACATCTCCTCATGTTCCGAGTTTTTAGGTGGTTTCTCAGTCTCAACAGGGAGGTCAAAACGAGGAGTGTAGGAATAATGATCTAGGGCATTGAAAGTAGGCTCTAGGGGATAGTACTGATTATCGTGGGTCTGGAATAATGGTTCACTGGAAGATCGATGGAGTGTAGATGGCAGAGGTGCTACGAAAATATGGGTAGCTGGCGGAGAGGGGTATGGGGTTGTTTTGGCTGGTGGAGCTTGTATAGTTTGGGAAGTGATGCCATGATAGTGGTGGTAAGGGGTGAAGTTTGGTGCATGTTGTGGGGATGAATTTGTAGTGGGAGGTTCTTGGGACTGAGCTAGCAGTGGGATGAAAACAGGTTGGGGGGGGGTATAATGGTGGGGTATGTCCTTTCATCTATGCTTGGTACATCTCTGTCATCTAATGTTTCAACTTATGTAACTCCTCTTTCAAATCAACCTCAGACTCCACCACCTCTCCCGGTGGATCAATAATACTTGCGTCCAGTTCTTGGCCAGCCATGATCAACTTGTTTTTTGACCTGGTGTTGTATGGATGGGTTTCCAGAATGCCAAACAAACTAACCACCTTCCCGTTCTCAATGACAACGACAACTTGTTAGTGTTTAAGATTTAACAGATGGGCAACCACATATTTGGGATGCAATGCACCTAAACAGTTAAAGCTTCTATCGTGTATCTGAACGGCTGCATATTTCATCCCGGCTTTTAACTAACTCTTCTTATTTTGCGCTTTCTCTTATCTTTTTTTTACTTTTTACTTCAATACCTCTTTAATCACTATTGGCCTTTCCCACTTGTTTTTGTTACTTCCCTTGCACTCACTTTTCTCTCTTATTTTGCCATTATTTCTTTCCCCTCAATTTCCGTTTATTTTCTCTCCTCTTTTCCTTTTCATTTATGGTTATGATCGAATCCTATGGGGATTACCTACATATCATGACGTCGCATGAATCAGATCATTACGTAGGTCAGGGGATAAGTAAAAAATAAAAGAAAGATACATTTTTTGGGTTTTCAAATTTTCATAAAATAAAATAAAAACAAAACATCCTGATTACAACGACTTCTCCTACAGAATTAAACATAAAAACTAATAGACTTGAAAGGTGCACTAACAAACTCCAAAAGAAAAATGAAAATACAGACTCAAAAGTGGACTAACAAACTCCAAAAGAAACTAAAAATACAGACTCGAACAATAAAATTAGAAATACATGAGTGCCACAACTGCTGCTCCAGGGGCCCGCGGGACATCAGTCGGTCTCGCTGCGGTCCTATGCGCCATATCTTCTTGGAGGCAAAATAGGTCATCCATGATCTGCCGGACAAAAATCATAACTAAAGCGAAGAACATGGACCTGGTCATGTCTTCACATTTGTTGCACTTCATCACAATGTAGTCTGCAATCCTCCTAATCATTTCCTTGATAATACCCTTCTCTTGTAGCAACCATACGATCTGCTGAGATCTGGCCCCAAAAACTTGTTCGGCTGTATAATTTTGCTCTTGAAGCTGCTGCAGGTCTTTTTCTAGCTGCGACATCAGGGCATAGCAGTGTTCCTTTTCTGCTTTGAAATCTCTTGCCTGCTTGGTCATTTCATTCTTGAGGATGGTGATCGTTTTCTTCAACCTCATGATTCCATTGTCATATTTTCCTTTTAACTATTGAACAAAGCGTGCACGTTTCTCCGCATTCTTAGCCAATTTTGTTCGAGCCTTTGCCAGTTTTCCCTCAGTCTTTTTAAGATCAAAACCATATTCACCCATTTTCCGCCTAAGGTTATCTATAAGCTTTTCATCTTTTGCACTTCTGGCGGGGTTCTCAGCTGCTATTTACATTTCCTGAATTTGGGCTTGGAGGGCGTCATTTTATTTGGCTAACCTTTTCTTTTCACCCTCATCTGCATCGGCTTGCAAACCATTCTCAAATTGAAGATCCCTGACTTGTTTTTCCAACCTACCTATTGTGGCCCTGTTCTCATTTTCCTTGGTCAACCAGGCCCACTGTTCTTGCGATGCTTCAACAAATTCCTAGATGTGGGGCCTTTTGGTTGGTTTTTCAGGTTCGGCCCTTGTAGTGTTCTTCTTTCTGTACCAAGCAAGATAGGCAAGTGAGACCTCGCCTTTAGACAAGTCACGCACTCGGGTGTTTGCCGTCACATACTGGCACTCCTTCCAAATATGACAAACTGTTTCTTCATGAAATTGGCCTTCAGAGCTGATTTTGACCGCATAAACACTAAGATCTTCATCCGGGTGCACCACCTGGCATCTTCCCAACTATCTCATCACCCGGTATGGAGCATAAGGTTGAATGCCTCGAAGGCCCATTAGGAGGAAGTAAGGACTGGTGGCAGGCATATACACAATTTCTTCAATAGGAAGCCAACCCAGTGTCCACTCTCTTTGCCCTGCAGTTATGTAGCGAAAAGGGGATACCCAATCTCCAAACCCTTCTAGCAATTTGAACCATGAGATCCTTGTGTCGAACTCTTCAATGTAGCTTTTCCCCGTAGATCTATAATTCATATATTGAGGGCAGTGACATAGATGCTCAATCATCCATATTTGTAATAGCAAATTGCACCCCTCGAAAAAGTCTACCCCAGTTTTACAAGCTGTGAGAGCTTGGTATATCTCAGACACTATCATAGGGGTGAGGGTGCTCTTAGCATTGGTAATCAAAACATTGACGACTCCAGCTACCTGCAGATCAATATTCCCATCCTTCCGGGGAAACACCATGAGACCTAAGAAGGATACCATGAAAGTGAAACGCTTATGCTCATCCTATTTTGATCGGTTCCCTTTGCTACAAATCCCATTTTTCGGGGTGTCAAATCCTCCTACATGCCCGTACCTCTGGTAGATGAAGCGTAGAGTGGAAAAACCAACCGCCAAATCTGCATACTGGACCCCCTGCTTATTTTTAGCAAATCTAGAAACTTGTGAGGGGTAACGGCCCTTGGAACGGCAAGGTACTTATGCCTTAGACCTTCAGTACTTCACACATAACCCTCTATCTCTTCCAAGGTGGGTGTGAGTTCAAAATCCAAGAAATGTAGGACGTTGTGAGCTGGGTCCCAAAATGTTACTAGTGCCCTTATTATGTCCCCTCTAGGCCTGATCTTCAGCAATCCGGTGAGCCCTTCCAAATAAAGGTTGACCACATTTCGTCCTTCTTTACCCAAATTTTCCTACCACATGAGTAGATCCAACGGAATCCTGGACATGACCTTTATTGGTAAATTTTGACTCGTTCTCATTCTGCACATTTAGATTAAGGCGATTGGTTTAAAGACAAAGTGAATCTTATCTGAAAACTGACAAAAGGCTTGTTTTTTGCAAAAATAAAATAAATCAGGGCTACTTTTGCGAATACGTCCTTTCATTACTTCGGAATGGAAGTTCTTAGGGTTGTATTCGCTAAATGGCCAAAACTAACAAAGAAATCATTGGTGGCTATTTTTCCAGAGCAGCCTTCTAGCGTCCCGCTGGGACATTCGGTTATTTTGACAAAATGGCATAACCCACTTATTTACGACAAGAATGATGACACTTCATATATTTTTTTCAAAATTTTTCAAAAAGTGGGGATGGACCCGATAAGGGTTACCTATGTATCTCACGTCCGGTGAGAATCAAACCGCGTAGTTTGGCCAGTTTGGAAGTAACCAAAAATAAATAAAAATTTTGAAATGATTTCTCTCTTTTTTCAAAAAATTTCGGCAGACTTTTGGGACATTTTGGATACCAGATTTCAGGAAATGGATGAAATTCTTTCTCATACCCCACTTGGTTTTTCTTTTGGTTTTCCTCACTTAATCTAGAAGCCGGTCAACATGCAATCCGAAACAAATTAAATGCACAGGAAGCACATAAAAATGCATCATGTTGGTCTTTTTATTTTAAGGTACGCCTGTCCTAGACGGACCCAACCCCTGTGTTGAGTCCCCAAGGTCAAATGCACATGATGCAAACAAACGTTCCTACTAGTAAATCAGGTAAATGGGATCTTCGAGGTTCGAGAAGACAGGATGCAAAGATACTTGGACAAAATCCAAGTCACATTATGCTGCTTCAAAGAGTGGACCCTGGTCCACATACCTCGAGAGCAGAATAGCGAGGCAGATGCCCTCGCAAACCTAGGATCATCTGTTGAAGAAGATGACCTACTCCTCGGGGCTGTTGTTCAGCTATCCAAATCAGTGTTCGAGAAAGGTCATGCCGAGATTAATTCCACTAGCCTAACATGGGACTGGAGAAATAAATATATTGACTATTTGAAAGATGGGAAGCTACCCACAGATCCAAAGGAATCGAGGGCCCTGCGAACCAAAGCAGCCCGGTTCTTGCTCGATGAAAGCGGGACTCTATACAGAAGAACCTTCGATGGACCCTTCGCAATATGTCTTGGGCCGGGAGACACAGATTATGTACTCCGAGAAATTCACGAGGGTACCTGCAGAAACCACTCCAGTGCTGATTCCTTAGTCCGAAAGGTGATCAGGGTAGGCTACTACTAGGACAACATGGAAAAAGACACCAAGAAATTCGTCCGAAAGTGCGACAAGTTCTAGATTTTTGCCCCTATGATTCTCCATCCTGGTGTCACACCTCCTTTTTCTACCCTGAAAAGGTATAGGGGAGTTTTTCCAATTAAAGTGACAATAACCGAAAGGGGATTATTTATTCAAATTCAGAGTCGCCACTTGGGATAATTTATGGTATCCCAAGTCACCTGTTTAAAATCTCAAATCGAGGAAGTTTGAATCTTATTTATGGTATGCGAACACAAAAATCCGGGTAAGGAATTCTGTTAACCCGGGAGAAGGTGTTAGGCATTCCTGTGTTTCGTGGTTTAGCACGGTCGCTCAACTATTATTATCGGCCTAATTATCTGATTAATTACACATTTTAAACCTTCGTGCATTTTTAAACTATCTAACCGCTTTTAATGTTTATGGAGCAAATAACGATTGCCATACACTTGCGAACCGCGTCACATGAAATGCACCCTCGATTTATAACATGTTTGTTTCTATATTATTCGAAGTTATGGTCGGGTCACATGAAATGTACACCTATATGAGATTTACGTATCGTAACCATGCCACGGGAACTGTATCCATAGCCACGATGATTTATTAATCTCAAATTAGGAATCATAAAGTAGACAACGACTAATTCTCTCAATCGTCTATGCAGTACTATATTAATGATTCCTCATTTCTGGCATAAGAGACAAAAGATAATCTTTTATATTCCCTAATTCTATATCTTAGTTAGATCTTGGTTGAAGTTTAGAATTTAATACTGAACAAGACATTCCACTATGGCAAGCAGAAACATTGACATGAAGAGTTAAAGATACAAAGCATTCTAAACTATACACAACTGGTTCGATATTGCAAGAAGCAAATACTTTAGCAACGAAATCAACGAATTTGCAAAGGAGCACATTTGGGATTGATCAATGTTGTAGCAATTAGATATCATAAAATCGTGAAACACAAGCTCATCCTAAAATACTAGTGCAGCAGTTACAACCACTATAAATCAAATCAAATTGATAATTAAAGTGTGAAAAAAAACAAATAGATCAATGAGCATAGAAATTCTTACGAGCATGCATACGCAGAACCGGATCCGGAACACTGAAACAAAACTCCTCGCTGGAAAAGGATGCTAAACAAAATTTTGGACTCTTTACTGTTTTCAGCTTCTTCTTTTTTTGTTTTCTTTACTGTTTTCAACCTCTATCTCTCTCGTTTTGGACTGAAGATCATTGCCGGCGTTAGAGTGGAGGAGTCGTAGGCTGGTCTAGGTGATGAAGAAGGTGTTCATTTTAGGGGGTCCATTGATTTAGTGATTAGGAGCAACGGCGGTTGTGTGCTCTAGGGCTCGGGGTCTATTGGATAGAAATGAAGAAGCAGCCACTGGTTTGTTTAGGGGTGTTCAAAGCTTGAAGAAGAGGAACGGTTGAGGGGGGTCTCTTGGTGAGGGTGACGGCTGGTGTTATTTGTGCTGGTGGCGTTAGGCTGCTATGGAGGAGTTCTTTTGTTCTCTAATGGTGAAGAAGAAGAGAGCTCATAGGGTCTTGCGGCTGATGTTGTTTTTAGGCTCCTAGGGTTAGCTACTTAGGAGTTTTTTTTTTGTTGAAGAAGATGACTCCCAGGACCCTCTCTTTGTGTCAAAAACGCTGAAGCTCCTCAAGATCCTTAGGGTTTTCTTGTTGTCTTCATGGAAGAAGAAAGGTGTTTGTTAGTCTAGTCCCCAAAAAGGGCTGATTGGTCCCCTTTATTGTAGGGGTTTTTTAGGTTTTTAAGGGTATTATGGTTAGCTTAGTGAGTATTGGGTTTGGGTTGTTAGGGGTTAGGTCCGAAAATTAGGCCTAAAAATGGGTCGTTTGAGCCCTAATTTTATTCTTTCTCCGTGAACAAGACTAAAATACTACCCCATTTACAAATTAATCCTGCTTAAATAAAATAACTATTAAAATAAAATTAACCGTTAAAACAAACCTATTTTTTGGTATTTTCAAATATCATATTAAAATAAAAATAAGGTACTATTTTTGTATTTTTTTTAGTTTTGCGAAAGGTATATAAACTAAAAGCAACTAAAAAGAAGAAATATTTTTTGTAATTTTTATTTTGTGACAAAATAAAGTAAAAGAGTCAAAATTAGTTGAAATAACTATATTAGACCTAAACTAAGTATTTAAATGCTAAAATATGTAAAATCTTGGGAAGGGTCAAAAATCACATGTCTACACCCGGTGAACAACTACATTCGGTCTTATCGCTATGGCCATTCATGAAATGGGAAATGGACATCGTCGGACCTCTACCAACGACACCAGGTAAAGCTAAATTTATTTTATTTATGACTGACTATTTCTCAAAATGGGTGGAAGCGCGGGCCTTCGAAAAGATAAGAGAAAAAAAGTCATTGACTTCATCTGGGACCACATTATGTGCCGATTCAGGATTCCTTCCGAGATAACATGCGATAATGGGAGGTAGTTCATCAGAGGCAAAGTAACACAGTTCCTTGAGGATCACAAAATCAAGAGAATCCTATCAACGCCCTACCACCCGTGTGCAAACGGTCAGGTCGAGTCTACAAACAAAACCATCATCCAAAACTTAAAAAAGAAGTTGGAAAGCGCTAAGGGAAAGTGGAGAGAAATATTGTCTGAAGTGCTATGGGCATACCGAACAACTCCAAAATCAAGCACAGGGGAAACACCTTTCTCTCTAGTATATGGTGTCGAGGCTTTGATACCAGTGGAGGTTGGAGAGACAAGCGCCAGATTCTGACACACCACCGAGAGCTCGAACAACGAGGCCATGACTACAACCCTCAAACTATTAGATGAAAAGCGAGAAGCCTCATTGGTCCGAATGGTCGCCCAAAAACAAAGGATCGAAAGGTATTTTAAAAAAAGAACAAACCTCCGACATCTCGAAGTCGGGGACTTGGTCCTAAGGAAAGTCACCCTCAATACCCAAAACCCTAATGAAGGAAAGCTAGGACAAAATTGGGAAGGATCATACCGCGTCCTCGGGGTAATCGACAAAGGGTCCTACAAGCTCGGTACCATGGAAGGTGAACAACTTCCAAGCAATTGGAACATATCAATGCTAAAACGATACTACTGCTAAGGTGTCCGATGGAAGATTCCGAAGCACCCTCGAGCTCGAGGACCTTGGGTTCTTAAAAGCGTGTGTTGTACTCTTTTCCTTCGACCGGATTTTGTCCCTAGAAGGGTTTTACTGGCAAGGTTTTTAACGAGGCAACATCCATATGCTACCTAAGAGAGATTCAACAAGTATTCAAGGCTTCTCTTTGACCAACCTCAAATACTGGGGAGGCATCCCCACGGAAGGTCACCTCCTCGGATAAACCAAGATATGCTAAATAGGGTCTCGATAGGGAAACAATGTAACCGGCCAAATGGTCGAATGAACCGAGCCACCAACAACAAAAATGTGTATACTTGTACCAAGTAAATCAAAGAATACTTTCCCCACTGCCAAAGCTTTTCGAAGGAGTTCTGTATTTTCTACAAAAATGGCCCCAGAGCCAAAAAAACGTCCCAAACACTCGGGGACTGACATCACAAGCTCGAAGTCGCATGACCCCCGGGTCGGAAGCTTCGAACTTTTAAGCCCTCAATGAGGCAATATCAAGGTTACAAAAATGGCTCCAGAAGTGAAGAACGTCCCGAACACTCGGGGACTGGTGTCAAAAACTCGAAACCGTATGACCCCCATGTCTGAATCTTCAAACTCGTAAGCCCTCAATGAGGCAAGGACAAGTCTACAAAAATGGCTCTAGGGCCAACAAAATTTTCAATGCCCCGGGTACTGCCGAGGCCATAAGACCCCGTACGGGCAACCTCGATCCCATAAGACCTCTATAAGACAATACCAAAACTGTAAGACCTCAAGCAAGGCATGAACCATACTTGTACCAAGTAACCAAAATTGTAAGACCTCAAAGGCATATAAAAATTATAAGGCCTTACAAAAGGGCATTATCCCGACCTTAAAGTTGAGGCTATATATCTGAACTTGTAAGACCCCTAAAAAGGCATGCCCTCGATATAGACGCCGAAACTATTTCACTCGGGGACTGAAAGGCTCCGGCCAAACATAATGACTACGGTCACAAGGCTATACCAGCCAAACTAACACAACTCGGGGATGCCCGACCGTTGTTATAAAATCACAAGCCTTCAAATTACTTCAAAAATACTTCGAAAAGAACCGGTTAAACAGGCTACCTTCGACATACGCAAAAGAGCTTTGACCGCGTCAGTTCCAAACTATAGGCTTCGAAACACTCATCCACTGAGCAAAACCTCCCGAGGAGCTCGATCATCGCCACATAATGACTCACAATCAAGGTTTTTATCGAACCGTCGAAGAGTCAGGCAAACACAATTTCAAAAAGTCCTTAACGAGGAAACAATAAAGCCTATAAAAGGTCGTACCGACCTAATGCGTAAGATCCACTGCTGTCAGCCCATATGAAAGGTCGTACCGACCTAATGCGTAAGAGCCACTGCTGCCAGCCTGTATGAAAGGTCGTACCGACCTAAAGCGTAAGAGCCTAATGGTCAGCTCTAAATTCAAAAACTTTAGGGCCAATGAGCTCAAGTCAAAACTCGACTCGGAGACCGAGCCCAAAACAGTTAATGAAAAAGCCTAAGGACCCAACATGTAAGAGCCACTATCGCCAGCACTAAAATCGAAGGTCGCAACGACCCAATGTATAAGGGCCAGGTCTAACACGAGAACACTCGGGGACTGACCTTCGACCGTTACGAGTCGCTCAGCAATAGCAAAAACCCGGGGTCTAACCCAAGGTCTAAGATCTCAGATCGATTATCAAAAAACATCACACATTATTCCCAAAGGGCAAAGGAGAAAAGAAGTGATAAAAAACGAAAAGCCTTTTATACATATTACTCACAGAGGTACGTTTACAAGGCCTTTAAAAACCTGTACAAGGAAGGAGCCAAACAGAACCCTAATCTATCATAGAGCCTATATCTTTGATGACTCCGCCGGAGGTTGTGCCCCAACGGTTTCGGCTACAGCCCTAGGACCTTCAACGTCTCTTCCCCTCTAGGGATTCTGCCTTCATTCTCATCATCTCCTAAGCCACTATCCGATGCACCTACAGAAGCAAACAGGGCAGCAGCTTTCTTTTCTAGGGTCTTTACCCTCTCGATCTCGGTAGACAAATTGATACCCCCCGCGTGTATATCCTCGAGAGTCCACCTCCGAGATTCTAATCGAGTATGCTCCACGGCTCGAGTCAATTTCAATTCGGCCTCCTCAGGAACTCTCCTAGCTTGAGCGTTTATTACAACGACATCCTATTTATGAAAAGATATAAGTGCCTCAGCTTCAGTTTTGATCCCGGATAGTGCAGCAACTAACTCAGAATGGAGACCTCTATACTTGTCACTATTCTCCCTCGCGTCATGAAGCTGGTGCCCGACTGAGGCCATCTTTTCCTGGAGGGTATCCCTCTTAGAAGTTGTCTCTCTTACATGCCGTTTGAGTTCAAAACCTTCGTAGTCTCTAGCTCAGAGCTCCTCCCTCAGTAGGGCACCTTCCTTCTTAAACTGCACGAATCAGATCAAAGATGTCAAAATGCTGGGATCTGGCAAACATTCAAACAATAGCAAACAGAAACTAGGTAACATGTTCAACAAGATGAGTCTTCTCACGTTTGTGATGGGTCACCTCAGCCTGAAACCGGGCGAAAGTCTGATTATAAAGCGCCCTGGCCTGAAGCTATGAAAAAGACAAGTTAGAAAGACAAATATCAGGACGACAGGTAAGATTTACAAAAACTACCTGCTCACAAAGCCTGTTCATCTCGCTGAAGATGAGTGAAGCGTTGAGCTCGAGAATTCCCTCTGATGGGCACCCCCACATCAGAAGGTTCTTCATTTTGGGCATCTTGCGTTCCCTCAGAAGGTAAGGTCATTCCCTGAGGCGAATCACTCACGACAACAACACTAACAGGGTCAATCGTGGTCGTCTCTTGTCCCTGCAGGGCTTCAGAACTGGGTTCCTCCGAACTACCTACCGAATTCGTCTCAACTCAAGGGATATTTTGGCCATCAGTTAGCTCGGGGACATCACCCAATACTTCCTCAGTGGCCTCTCCAGCCCGAAGTTGGACCACGACGACATCAAGCTCCGGCTCAGAAGCCGCAGTCTCTACCGCGTAGGGGTCGATCTGATTTTCCCCTCCCTTAGACGCTATCAAGAAATTATTTTCCCAATCGCCTTTAGCACGGGGACTTCCCGCTGCTTCTGGAGTTAAGGTTGCGGGTCGACCTTAGTTTCTTCCACCTTGGTCTTCTTAAATTTCGAAGGCTCATTCGAGGTTCTCTTTGTCTTTTCTTCCTTTCGTCGGGTCTTGGGGTATCCTCTTCACCAGGCGATGTTTCATTCATCAAGGGGACCTCCCCCAGACCTATACGAATGCAAGAGGTAAGCACAGGGAGAAATGACGCTATTAATAGCAATTCTAATTAAAATGTACGACTGCAGCAAGAGTAAATGCTCACCATGATCCTTGGCTTCCCATCGAGCTAGGGACAGATCACGCCACACTCACTCGGCATATGGGCAAATCGAGTCTAGCCGGCTGACCCAGCCCGAGAGGTTCATAACCACGCCAGGGTAAACTGCTACGACTGCATCAGCAGAAGAAATTAGCGCGTGGAAAAGTATACCTAAAAAGAAGCAAGGAGATACTAGATAACGTATCTACTTGCGTTCGATGTTCCACCTTTCGGGAAATGGCATCCTTTCCACCAGGATCGGGTCCAAAGTCCTAACTCGGACAAAACGACCCATCCACCCTCCGTTCCCAAATTCGTCGATGCAAGCAAAAAAGGCCCTCGAAGCTCGGCAGTGGAGCTTAATCAGGCCCCCATAAAAGAGA
Source organism: Nicotiana sylvestris (assembly GCF_000393655.2). Classification (NCBI taxonomy): domain Eukaryota; kingdom Viridiplantae; phylum Streptophyta; class Magnoliopsida; order Solanales; family Solanaceae; genus Nicotiana; species Nicotiana sylvestris. Next base: position 112,748,532 of record NC_091060.1, on the reverse strand, counting down.
CGGGGGCTGTACATCCTGACTAGGTGATCGAGGGTGAAGGGTATCTCCCCAATAATGTTCACATAATACTTGATCATGTAGACAATGCGACAGAATGAAGGGTAAATTTGGTCGAGGGTCACTCGATACCATTGGTAGAAGTCGAGAATCACGGGTTCTATCGGAGGCAAGGATGTCCCCACCGGCCCGAGGGTAAATGGGTAAGTATACACACTGAGAAAATCGGCTTTGTATGTCGTTATATCCTCCTCCCGAGAAGAGACCTCCACAAGCACCGCATCCCCCAAGCAGCAATCAGTTCTCACCCTTTTGATGTCTGTTATTGAGCTAGCATATTGAGACACAGGCTCACGACGCCCCAGCTTCGAAGAAGGTTTCTCGACCTTGAAATTGGAAGCCGTTGCAAAGGATCCTGGAACGCATTCCCCAAAGCGAGGAGGCGCTGCTGCTTTGCCTTTAGATGAGAGCAAAGAGGAGGAAGTTACATTCTCTTAAGAAGCAGAGGCGGAAGTTTTCGCCATTCTTAAAAGATTTCAGAGGAGAAGGGGAAATTGCGTTTCAAAGAAAGAACAAAGTGAAGGAAGAAGGAACTTTTTTGAGGGCTTGGTGGTGTAGTGAACAATAAAAACGGGAGAATAGGTATTTATAGAGGCCCAACACGCACGTTGAAGGAGGCCAAATGACATCCAGCCGCAGCAATCAGTACGAAAGCTTTAAAGGGTTGTCTGTATGCGACCTTTTGGCACCTTATTTTATCGTGTCAATCATTTGGTAAGATGTGACTGCTGTCGTTACGGAAGTACCAAAAGGGCAGGGATTCGAGGTCATTTTTTATCGTTTTATTTTAAGAAATTCAGGGACTATCTATATACGGGCAAAATCGGGAGGCCCGATTCCACGATCATTGCGTCTCTCCCTTAGCCTCAAAAAGGCCCCAAAGATTCGGGGACGCAGCTCGAGGCTTCGACCTTGAAGGCTCTTCACACTCGACTCGATGCAACATGAGTTAGTTCCCTAGGCATGTGGTCCGAACTAGCGTCACCTGCAATAATAGTACCAGTCTGCACCAGATTACTAGGTAGCTGTGCCAGCTATCATACTTTGTAATAAATGCATTTGTACTATGTTAGGGTTCTCCCTCATATATAAAGGGGATCCTTGTCATTTTGTAAAGGGATCTGATACTCAATATGAAATACACAAGAACATTCTCTCTGCTCTCAAACATATTCTCTTGATCTCATTACTTCCATTTATTGCTTGTATTCATTGTATTCTATTTATTGTTCATTATTTATTGCTTATCATTTATCATAAGGAGCCATCATCGTAGCTCTCATAATTGTTAGTCCTCCCTCGGTCGCTCTAAGCCGGCCACCCAACTCGACCTTGAGGCCTCATATATGACAGCTCGAGGCCCCGATCTCCAGCCGTTTGGTTTAACTATCACATCGTTTTCAAGCTATAATCTTGCTTTCTAATCTTTTACTTACCATCCATTGCCTAACAACTAGCATACAAATAGATCACGTATTTTTAGAGCCACAAAATCAAATTTAATTGTTATTACCATTTTCACGGTAAACATACAAGTTTACTGTTTGGTTGCACAAGTGTAATTACACAGTTAAATTAAATTGCAAATTAATTAATTATCAAAACTTAAAAGTTAATATAATAAATATATGCCTATAAATTTTTATAAGTATAAATGATATTATATTTTGTATTTAAGATGTATATTCTTTCGTGAATATACATTAATTTAGTAATCATATATTTATAACTAATATTGTAAAAATAATTTATATATTTATTTAAATTAATAATATTTACTTACAAAAAAAATATACGTTTTGTAAGAATATTATGAAATTCATGTTTGATAAAATATATTAATATTTACAAATATAATATCATAACATTATTCAAATATTTGACAAAACTAATCTATCAATTCTAACTAAAAAATGAACAACATGCAATGTGAGCCAATACTACTAAAACAAGTAAATTGGAACCATGAATATAACACAATTTTAAAATTCAAAATAAAATAAAATAGTTTAACATATGTCAAATTTTAACATAATAATAGTAAGTTTTAGTGCAACATAATAATTAGGAAACATGATAAGTTTATAACCATATTCAACAATGAAATTCCACTTTAATTGCATCACTCATTATATGTCAAGTTTGATAATGACTCATTATTTCTAATATTAGGAGATGTAGTTTAATAAAATATAATAATAAAATAAATAAAAAATAAAATAAAATATAGTAAGCAGACAAGAAGTAAAGATAGAGAAATAAAAGATAAATAATGTACAAAGAAAAATATATTTTAAAATTTCAAAAGAAATTAAAAAGTTAAAATTAAATTAAAAAATTAAAATAATAGAAATAAAAAGTTATAAAAAAATAAATTAATATAAAAACAAAAATGAAAGAAACTAAAAGGCAATCTTGTAATTACACAATTCTCACATCCCTTGAGAATTGTAGAGTATAATTTACACCCCTTCAATTACACCTAATTCCATGGTGATCAAGTAATTACCTGGCCAAACAAACATGTCAAACTGTGTAATTATACCTAATTACACCCAAATCTATTTCCAAGGTGACTTTTCAAACAAAGCTCTTACGTAAATTTCCATATTGAGTTAAACATCTTTCCTTTTCGAAAAATGAAACCATAACAGGTTTATACATTATCTTGAAAACAGTACGACTAATCTTGAGAAAGTTTTTTAAAAAAAGAAGCCTGAGCGAACTTCTTTCAATGCATTGACCTTTTCCAATTAAATTAAAAATGTTGTTGTGTTCACAATACCACCACCACAACAACAACAACAACAAACCACAAATCAAAACTCAGTCAAAAGGCCACCAATAGTAAAATACACCTGGTGTAACCGTGTAAAGGCCTCACACACACCAATGCAGCGACAGAGATCTTTGGTTTTGTATATATAGTTATAGTAATTAAGTGCATTTACAGCGAGAAATAAAAATCATTAAACGTGTTCATGGTTACTTCAAATGCATGGGAAGCTAGCGTCCACAAACTAATTGTAATACAGAGTTTTGTTTAAAACACTTGCTTTCTGTTTACTAAAACGCAATTCCGAGAGTACAGTTTTAATTAATTTGACAAACTCTAGCCGCCCCTTTATATCGAAAGTGATTAGGTAATTTAATTGGTAAGTCATTAAAGAAGTCCAAGTGAATCAAACAAGAAAAGGAGTTTAGATTGAAACTGTATGGCCAATTACATGTTTAATTTGTGCCTCCTTTTGACATGATACATTAGCTTTGGAAAATTGCTCTTATTGTTCGCCGACGATGCATTGCTCAAGTGGCTAGCGATATCGATCTCTATTCAAGATTTTACATCTTTTTAAACTTCCGATTCCGTGTACGGTTATGATACTAATTTGGATTCACATCATATATACCCATTGAAAGAGAAATCGCTTCCTATCAAGATCCTTTATAATTTTAGAAATCGAACCCGAAATATATGGTTGAGGATGGATAATTCTTATCCATCCAATCACAATTTTTGGTGGTAAATTACGTTCAATGCTCACGAAAGGGAGGATAAAATCAGTTATATAAACTTACCTTCAAAGATAATTGAATATATAACTCAAATTCATTGTACTTTAGTATGGATCGACAATCAATTCTATCACTCCTAGAAACAGGTTGGTCTCTCCTCAACAATCGAAATCGTATTGTCATTTTTTTGTTTCTGCCAAATCATTTTCATTAGCTTGTTTTTGTTATTGGGGTTTTTAGTGGGAGTCTAGGGGAGGAGGGTAAAACTTAACTCGCTCGTATACCAAACCATATTATTTACTATAGCTATGTGAATTTGTTTTTACGCAAACACGGGTTATACATTTATCGGGTTAATTTAAACATGAAATCAAAATAAATTTTTAATAAGAGGAGAGCCGGGGTGAGGGGTTGGGGGGGGGGGGGATTTTCATCTCTGTGTCCATTTTTGCATAGTCCGATGAACATGCCTACGAGGAACAATGTCGGGTCAAATCCGTACAAACCCTCCTCTCCATCCTTTCTCCTTCCTCCCAGACAAAATTTTGGAAATACAAATGAGTAAATTATTTTCAAAAGGGAATCATTTCCTTGCAAATCTCTTCCAATCAGGAAAAGCACACTGTTTTAGAAATATTAATTAATTGCAAACACGGTCCTTTGTTATGTTACCAGGTGGCTAACAGAATAATTCGTGTTAATTAATTAATTAATTCTGGTCCTTATTTCCAGTAATGATTATGGTACAAAGCAACCTCCACATGTGTTTAAGCGAAAAGAAAAAAACTCTCACATGTCCTTCCCTCACGTAATTGTTTGTTAATTGTGCCGGTTTTTCTTATTGTAGAAGCTTAGTGGGAATTTCTTTGATCGAGCGGACTGAGCTGAGCCTCTATCTGCTCAATCGAGCTTCTACAGTATCGAGCCAAGTCCAACCAAGATTTTATTATACCGTATTAAGTCAGATCTAAGCTAATTTCAACTATGCTATAGTATAGCCGAGCATGCTCGAACTCAAGCTCAAGTTAGCTCTTCAATGTTTCGTGGTTCCACGTATGCCCTCCATTTTTAATAAATATTAAATTCATAATAAGTTGATTGATTAAGAAAAAAAATAAAGTACCTAAACAATCAGTAGTTTACATTGAAAATTGAATTCATAGAGATTGAATTATATAAATTACTACTTTAAACAAATTAACAATAACATAATTTAAACTAAATTGATGACAATAATTTAAATCTTTTAATTAAGATTTAAATTATGTTTCAAATATAATTACCATAAATGCCTAAGTTACAATTTCTTGTTTTTTTTGGTTTCCTATCCGATCTCTGGTACTCGCATTGAAGCCCGACTATATCCGGATTTGCGCCGCGTAGAGCCCTATTCGGGGGAAAGCGTTCTCTCCCAAGGATTTTTCCTTACTCATGGCTCGAACTCGAGACCTCTGATTAAGGAAAGAGCAGTCTCATCCAGTACAACACATTCTACAATAATGCCTAACTAACAATCTCATTATGCTTCATTGTGTCAAAAACATTATTAATAGTACAAAGACAATGAATAAAGTAATAATTGCATGACTTAACCATCTTAACCGAGTCTACACGACGTTCCCCTAAGCCCACAACTGATTGATCTTTGACGTAGAGTTGAAACGAGTCAAATTTTTTACCAGAGTCGAGTCGAGTTAGACTCTTTCTAAAACTAGTCGAGCTCCGCTCAGTGCCCAATAGGGGTATACATAGACCGGGTTAATTCGATTTTTATCAAAACCAAACCAAACCAAACTAATTATATCGGTTTGGATTGGTCCGATTTTGTTTGATTTTTCGGATTTTTTGGTTTTTTGTGATTTAAATATTATTTTAACCTTACTTTGTTAAATTTTTTATAATTAAATATATATTTAGTAAAAATTTAAAAATTGACAAATATAAATCTATTAAAATATTCTTATGGGAGAATTTAGTAACACATGATAGTTATATTTTTAGTCGTCTAACAATAATTTTTCGTTGATTTACACCTTCAAGGTTAACTGAATTTAGTAATTAAACATAAAAATCGATATGATACCTAAATAATAATAATAACCACTTCAAATTCGAAAAAGATATAAGAATTTAATAGATCTTGACATATGAATATATGTAAGAAAAAAAGAGATTGACATATTTCAGTAACACTTGATAGTAGGGGTGTCAATGGATATTTGAAAACCGACTAAACCGACCGAACCGTAACGCACCGAACCGATTTTTAGGTTTCTTTTAAAGAAACCATAGATTTTTAAGAATATATATCTACAATTATACCGATAATTAGAGTAGGTTTTTTATTTTATAAAAATAAACCGAAAAATACCGAACCGTATCGAATAAATTTTACATGTAAAAAATACATTTATATAGTAAGCTTAAAACTAATAAAGCATTAAACTTTTCATTGGGCCTTGGAATTATGAAAACTGTTACAAGACAACAAGTAATTAAACTCAAAATATTAATTCCTAAAATGTATTATCCTACTTATATTTAAACTAAGTTATTTCAAGTATCTTTATTAGCGAGACACAAAGAATTTCAGCAATTATGAGTAGCAAACTATAATGTATTGAATATGTTTCCTTTCATATAATTTAGATTTATCTTTTGGAATATTTAATATAGAATTTATTCTTGAGTCCCAGCTTGGTTAATATCTTTCAACGCGTGTGATTTATATTTTCTTTGCTTTTACTTAGTTTCTTCTAAGTTGTTGTCGAATAGTTGATGTATCTATACTCTAGCCATCTTTTATTTTTTTAATTCATCACCTTTTAAACAGTAAAAATGTCTAGAGAGTTTTGCTAAGTCTTATAAAAGAACGCATGTTATTGCATTCTACTTTTACTGGTGAATTTTGCATGACATTTAAAAAAATATCGAAAATTAACTGAACCGTACCGATACCGAAGTGAAACTGACATGATTGGGACGGTTTCGAAAAATCTAATTTTAGTTATGCATAATAGAATAACCGAAAAATTGATATGGTACAAATTTTATAAAATCAACCGAACCGAACCATTGACACCTCTACTTAATAGGAAAGTGATCATACAATCCATTATTTAACGTTAATAAATATGAAGCACTCATATTCTATTAAATATTAAATCCTGTAACAGAATCTCAAATATTTCTAGACATTTTTTAAAGAAAATTCTATATAAAATCTTATAAGAATATATAAAAATTATATATTTATGTGTCGGTTTTGATTCGATTTTTTTTACTCAATACCAAACCAAACCTAATCGGGGTTTTTAATCGGTTTGGTTTGACTTTTCGGTTTGGTGCGATTTTCTGGTTCGGTTTGTATACCCCTAGTGCCCAAGCCTACTTGTAGCCCCTTATAAACTCAAATTTAGCTTCATAATTATAATGGTAACTGGTTTAGTTTATGTCTATATATCTTGGATCAACTAGCTAATTGCGTCATCGCCTAAGTGTGGAAGAAGAAAATAGGTGTTCCTTTGGCGAGAAATCTGGGAAAAGATTCTTGACCAATCGGTTAAATATTCAACTTGAATTAATGTCTCAAGTACCTAACCGACCAGAGAAAAGTTTTACTTGTAGTTAGTCCTAAATTCAAATTTTAGAAACAAGTTAAAGAGGAAAAATGTGAATTACAATAATCCTCCTTAATTTAGGGATCCTTCGGAGAATTTTCAAGTCCTAGCTAGATTATTACATTATTCAAAAGGTGCTTTGACAACTAATATTTTACTAAAAGTTTGTATAACCATTTTCTGAAGTTGTTGGTTTAGCTATACTGTGAAGCAATTTTAGGGTTGACCGACAAATTGTCGTAAACAAAAATTTAAACAGTTTTGACAGTAGCATGTTGCCTTTTGAAATAGTGATTTTATAGCTATATTTATGTCATTCTTTTGATTTTGGTATATAACAAAAAACAACATTCCATCATAATAATACTCTATGCAACTTTACAAATTTCAGAATTTTCATGTGATAAATCAAAATTAAACTTGATGTACAATGCATTTCAAGCAAAGTAACTTTTGAAGACCGCTTAATTTACAAATCAAATTAGTTTTTAAACTGTGTCTAATTATATGATATCACGTAGGAAAAGAGAGGGCACGTACATGTATTGTCCAAAAGCAGTTGTATAAGCTTCAAGTTCGACGTTAACGTTTGTTAAAAATGCTAGCTCTTTGCATGAGATGCTTTTATGCTAATCTAGTTATTGACCAAAATGGATTCAAGATCAGTTTAGGCCTTGTACCACTTGCTATTGGTACAACCAAAAAATTGCGCTGGGCCGGTAAGTACCCTTATATCCTTAATAAGAGGCCAATGGTTTGATATTAGAAATGAAGTCTGTATATGGTCAAAATCATATGCCTCCAATTTATAGGCTCGAGGTTACGTTCTAGGTCCGAAGTCCGGGCGAAGCCGAGTTCGAGACCGGTGAATCAGACTCGAGCTCGGAGATAGAGTGCAATGCCCGGAGACAAGAGTTCGAGGAATATCGAGGCCAAGTATGCTCGACCCCGAAATGGTACCAGTATAGATTTGTAATAGAATGAGCTAAATTCCTGCCACATCCCCAAGATCATGGCGCAAATCCCGGAATAGGATTGTACGATTCCGTACTAGGCGGTTAGACAGTTGTACCAAGAATATTTCTTACTGTAAATAGAAATATATCTTATTTAGGGATTCTCCTATTATATAAAGGGGACCCTAATCATTTGTAACATCATCTAATCATTGAGCAAAGAATATACTCTCTACTTTTTGCCTATTGTACATCAGAATTATCCTTAGCTCTACTATTCTTACTTAGCTGTTCTTACTGTTCTAAGCTCACCTCGAGGTCACTAAGCTCGAGGTCACTGCTGCTGAGTAACATTGGTTCGATCCACTTGTCTCTTTCCTTTCTACTTTATATTTCTTGATTATTAATTGGTATTGAACTAAACCACATATCTTTAAAACCACTAATCAAATTTAATTGTTACTCGTATTTTCAAGGTAAACAGTTTGGCGCCCACCGTGGGGCTAAAGATAATAGTGATTATTTCTTTATTGATTCTCATAACACATGTTGTTTTTACACTTTTTCTTGTCAAGTTTTTTTATTCTTAGGTTGAAACATGTCTAGCACACAAAATGCACCTGTTCATGACAATGATGGTATTGGAGAAAATAGCAGTATAGTGGTCGGTGTACCATCGATAATGTCACGACCCAAACTGGAGGGTCATGAGTAGCACCCGACCATACTTGCCGAGCACCAACGTACATTTTATCTAACCTTTTTTTTATTATCTTTTAGGGTTGACGAGATCAATATAAATGGTAGACCTGGATCATGGACAACCAGCAATAAAATATGATGGCATGAACATACATAGCAGGGGATGACCAGACAATCAAGAAACTACATATAAGGTACGAGCTACCACGCTACCATGAAAGACTATACAACAAAAACCAGCCGACAAGGCATACCAAACTATACATGAGTCGACACTTGTCTATGAGCCTCTAAATGAACATAAGTGCTGCAACATAGCCGGAACAGGGCCCCGACATACCCATAATGTCTATAACAAAAATGCATACCAAGACCACGGCAAGTCCGGAGAAGGGATCTCGCCAATCACTACTGAATTGGACAACCTACTATGGTGGGGAAGCTGCACCTACCTGTCTATTAGGGCCTGCAGCACGACATGCAGCGTCCACAAACAAAAGGACGTCAGTATGAATAAAGTACAGAGTATGTAAGGCAGGGAACCATAAATATGAACAGTAATGTAAGCAGGGATAGAGAATATACAACCTGGAACATCTGAGTACCTCTGAGGGCTACTGACATGAAATGCATGATACATATGTATGTATACATAAACTTTTAAAACATACGCCTCTGTGGGCATCATCATCATCATATCGTACCCAGCCATAATAGGTTTGGTAAAAACATACTCGGCCGTCATAAGGCTCGGTAGAATCGTACCCGTCCACGTGGAGCTCGGTAAAACCCAACTGATCAGTGGTTGCACAATATGTGTCGTACCCGGCCGACTATAGCGCGGCTCGGTAGAGTAAAATAGATACATATATATAATGCATGCTCGACTCATGGAATCACATTCTAAACCTTTCGGAGTGACGTAAGGTCGGTATCCTCTATACACGTTATTAGGACCAACTCTTCATTAAGAACCTTATAAGAGTCAGGAAGTACCAACAACATTGATAACATAAGAATAAGAGAAGCAACATTAACATCAATCGTTCCATAAGAGGGAAAGCAATGTAAGTACTGCTAGCTTCTAAGAGTAGAGTATCTTTGGAAGCTCGTTCATTACATTATGTACAATCGGAGTCGTGCAAAAGAAGAAAAGGGATAGCCTCACATACCTTGTATATACTGCCCCAATCACAAGCTATGCCATTGTCACAACTCCTTAGTCTACAATAAGAGAAACGATACTATCGTTATCATTTAAGCGTCATAACTATTATGTATCGACCACAACCTATTTTACGTTGAAACGGACAGCACCTCCCTTATGTATATGACTTCACACCATTCCAAACAATCACCAAACAGCCCAAATAACATCAATAATAAAAATATTGAGCCTCCCAAAATAGTCCACGCACAACCTAATTACATCATACATACGACAACCACCGTAGTCATGTCAAACGACTCGGAAATGTTACGAATCACTATCAGCCCACAACCCTACATATATATGGTGTTCCTCCATACACTTCCACCTCCAAAACTCCACAGAATAGTAGTAAAACACGCAGCCCAATAGCAACACAAAACAGTCCACAAAACAGTCTGCTACAAGTGAATAACTCGAACTCACGGCTTCCGATCACCATCCCGTGAGTTCTTACATGTATAGAACGAATTACCATGAATTCACAGCAGAGAAAAATGTATGAAAGATGGCAGTAACTTACCTTACTTGTTGGATAACTCATCCCTTCCCTTGGTTCTTCAAACTCTAGGTTTTACCTTCAAATAGAACTTGAAAGAGAGGGAAAATCGATTAGGGTTTGTGTGGGATTTTTGGGGAGGAGTTGCAGGGGTTAACTTTGGTTTTGAGGGTCTGAAATATGGATGAAATAACTGAGTTCATAACCCCTTAAAAGTCCTCTCTTGGCCGACTTAGGTCTTTTAATTTTGTCCTATCATTTTGGCAAGTAGGTGATGCACCTACTTGTCATCTACCAATCTGCGCAGGCTTGCGAAAATATGAATATCTCTATACTACGAGATCGTATTGACAAATGGTTTAATGCGTTGGAAACTAGACTCGTAGATATTTAATTTTGTGGGTAGATAACCCCGTAATTCCTTGTAAATTAGGATAAAATCTTATAACATTTAACCTAATGTTTAAGTAAAATTATGAACCTAAGTTGTGACAACGTTTGTCGACTTTTGTTTCATAACTCGTTTGACTTCAAGACTTATGATACGGATATTATATGATTCAAACACTTTAATACATGACCTTGAGTGTATTAAGAACCTCTAGGTTTACCTGAAAATACGAGTTACAACATCCTTGATTCGTTTAACTTCTAATACTTGTTAATCACCCTTATACACCCTTGTATCACTTAAGACCAATAGGATTAACTTCTTATCATCTCAAAGGTAATTCCTTCTTGAATTTATGTTAACTAATATATGGCATGAACTAACGCGTGTGGATATGGGTTGTAACAGGTAAACCCTGAGGAAGTGCCAAATATGGAGCCAGTTGATATCAGTTCACATAATGCTCTAAACGCGGATTCAGGCACAGACCCCATAGGGAATGAACACGGGGAAGCCCGATCAAGTGGCCAAAGAACACAAGGAATGAGAGATGGGGGAGTCAGCCTCCAAGTGATATTCGAGATGTTGCAAGCTCAGCAAATCGCCATCGCTCAACTTGAGAGCCAGAATAAAATTCCAAACATAGCCGAACTAGTAAACTCTCGGCGTACTGAACCAACTATAGAAAGGCCCGATGAAAGCGGCTCGGGGACTGACCTCACTATTATGAGGATGCTCGAAGAGCTTACTAAGAGGATCGAGTCCGGAGAAAAGAAAATTGAAGACAATGATAAGAAAGTGGAAACTTATAACTCCCGTATAGACCAGACACCGGGGGCACCTCCGATTTTGAAAGGTTTAGATGCCAAAAAGTTCATACAAAAACCATTCCCTCATAGCAGCTCTGATGCCCATTCCTAAGAAATTTTGCATGCCCGATATAGCCAAATATAACGGAACAACCGACCCCAGCGAGCAAATTACTTCATACACTTGTGGGATCAAAGGAAATGACTTGAATGACGATGAAATCGAGTCAGTTTTGTTGAAATCGTTCGGGGAAACACTATCAAAAGGAGCTATGATTTGGTATCACAACTTAGCTCCTAACTCTATTGATTCATTTGCTATGTTAGCAGACACCTTCGTGAAAGCACACGTCGAGGCCATAAAGGTGGCCACGAGAAAATCGGACATCTTCAAGATAAAACTGAGGAACGACGAGATGTTAAGGGAGTTCGTATCTATGTTCTAAAAGGAGCGAATGGAGTTACCACCGGTCTCGGATGACTGGGCAATACAAGATTTCATGCAGGGTTTGAATGAAAGGAGCTCGATTGCATCTCTACAATTAAAGCAGAACTTGATCGAATATCCAGTTATGACATGGTCAGATGTGCACAATCGTTACCAGTCAAAAATCAGGGTCGAGGACGACCAGTTGGGAGCCCCCTCGGGTTCAGTTCATCCCAACATATTCGTAGCCAAGCCCCCGAGGGACAGAGACTGGGAATCGAGATTCAATAAAGAACGATATCAACCATATGCCGATCGAAGAAACAGCGGCCCAAACCGTAACACTCCTCTAAGCGATCGGAGAAACGATCGAGGTCAAATTCTAGGGGACTCATGAGTAAGAGCGGGTTCGATAAACATATCGACCCCATAGAGGCCCCTCGATTATCAGAGTACAACTTCAGCATAGATGCGTCGGGGATTGTCTCAACTATTAGGAGAATCAAAGACACCAAGTGGCCCAGGCCTATACAGACCGATCCTTCTCAAAGAAACCCAAACTTGATGTGCAAGTATCATGGCACACATGATCATAGAACAGAAGATTGTAGGTATCTAAGAGAGGAGGTGGCTTGGTTGTTCAACGAGGGCCACCTCCGAGAATTTCTAAGTGATCGAGCTAAGAATCACTTCAGGGAAAGGGATGCAAGGAAAACTGAGCAAGAAGAACCACATCATGTAATCCACATGATCATTGGCGAAGTCGATATCCCTCAACGGCCTATATTCAAATGCACCAAGTTGTCAATCACAAGGGAAAAACGAACTCGAAACTATGTGCCAGAGGACGTCTTATCATTCTGTGATGAGGAAGCAGAAGGCATATCTCAGCCTCACAAAGACGCCTTTGTAATCTCTATCCTGTTAAATAAAATTCAAGTTAAATGTGTTTTAGTGGATCCAGGTAGCTCAGCAAACATAATCATATTGAGGGTCGTGGAACAACTCTACCTACAAGATCAGATTGTACCTACATCCCAGGTCCTAAATGGCTTCAACATGGCAAGCGAAACAACAAAGGGAGAGATATCTTGCCAGTAAACGTAGTCGGGACCATACAAGACACTAGATTCCATGTCATCAAAGGTGACATGATGTATAACGCACTCCTCGGGAGGCCATGGATGCACAACATGAGGGCAGTGCCTTCAACTCTTCACCAGATGATGAAATTCCCAACAGAGGAAGGAGTGAAGATAGTATACGGAGAGCAACATGCTGCAAAAGAGATGTTTGCAAATGAGGAAGTGGTGCTGATACCTGAGCCTTCGACCTTAGAGAAATCGAGCATCAAAGGTAAGCAGGAGGCCAAATAGCAATCACCTCCTCCAGCCTCGATGGAGTCGGAGCAATAGGTAATCGAAGACGAAGATGAGGATTTCCTTACTCCTCGAACCTTTAGTGTTCCCGAAGAATCTAATGCAACCAAATTAACTATCGAGGAGTTGGAGCAGGTTATTTTGATTGAATACATGCTCGAGAAAAAGGTATACCTGGGAATAGGATTGACCCCCGAACTCAGGAAAAAATTCATTCAATTTCTTATTAATAATATAGATTGCTTTTCTTGGTCCCATTTAGATATGACAGGGATTCCACCAGAAATCACCATGCATCGGCTAAGCACCGATCCCAAGTTCAAACCAGTAAAGCAAAAAAGGAGGCCTCAGTCTGAGGTAAAGCATGCTTTCATAAAGGACGAGGTAACCAAACTTCTTAAAATAGGATCTATATGGGAGGTAAAGTACACCGAGTGGTTAGCCAATGTAGTTGTAGTTCCTAAAAAAGGAAACAAACTTAGAATGTGCGTAGATTATAAGGACTTGAACAAAGCATGTCCAAAAGATTCTTTCCCTTTGCCTAACATCGATCGTATGATCGATGCCACGGCTGGCCACGAGACCCTACCTTTTCTCGATGCCTACTCCGGGTACAATCAGATTCAGATGAACCCGGAAGACCAGGAAAAAACTTCATTTATTACTAAGTTTGGAACTTATTGTTACAACGTAATGCCCTTCGGGCTAAAGAATGCAGGAGCTACATACCAACGCCTAGTTAACAAAATGTTCGAAGAACAAAGAGGAAGAATAATGGAAGTTTATATTGATGATATGTTGGTTACGTCCCTGCACGCAGAGGACCATTTAGTTCATTTACAGGAAACATTTGCAATCTTGAGGAAATACAACATGAAGCTTAACCCGGAGAAATGTGCCTCGGGTAAGTTCCTCGGCTTCATGGTATCAAATCGGGGTATCGAAATCAACCCCGATAAATCAAGGATGTCATGATCGTGGATAGTGTGAAGGTCGTGCAAAGGCTAACAAGGCGAATATCTGCTTTGGGTTGATTCATTTCGAGGTCATCGGATCGGAGTCACTAGTTCTTTTCCTTGCTAAAAAAGAAAAGGGATTTCGTATGGACCCCGGAATGTCTGCAAGCCTTAAAAGAATTGAAGCGATACTTATCGAGCCCACCTTTGCTGCACACCTCGAAGGTAGATGAAAAACTTTACCTATACTTGGTAGTGTCCGGATAGCGGTAAGTGGGGTACTAGTTCGAGAAGAGCAAGGCACGTAATTTCCTGTTTATTACGTAAGCCGAACTCAAACAGATGCTGAAACTAGGTACCCTCACTTAGAAAAATTAGCACTTGCATTGATAAGCGCATCTCGAAAGTTAAAACCATATTTTCAATGTCATCCTATATGTGTATTAACCACTTACCCCCTTCAAAATGATTTGCATAAGCTCGAGCTATCGAGCCGACTAGCCAAATGGGTCGTCGAACTTAGCGGGTATGATATCGAATATCAACCCCGAACGACCATCAAGTCTCAAATCCTTGCTGACTTCATGATCGATTTTACACCGACCCTCGTACCTAAAGTGGAGAAAGAACTCTTGCTAAGTTCGGGTACATCATCGGGAGTATGGACCCTTTTCACAGACGGTTCCTCGAATGTGAAGGGGTCCGGGCTTGGCATTTCTTGAAGCCACCCACGGGTGATACCATTAGGCAATCTATCAAAACTCCAAGATCAACTAACAATGAGGCCAAGTATGTGGCCATGATTTCAGGTCTCGAGCTAGCTAAAAGCTTGGGACCAGAAGTCATCGAAGCCAAGTGCGAGTCTCTATTGGTGGTGAACCAAGTAAACAAAAGTTTCGAGGTTCAAGAGGATAGAATGCAATGGTACTTGGATAAGTTATAAGTAACTTTGCATCGCTTCAAGGAGTGGACTCTGGATCATGTGACTTGAGAGCAAAATAGCAAGGTCGATACACTTGCTAATCTGGGATCCTCAGACGAAGAAGAAGACATCGTCCCGGGGACTGTCGTCCAATTATCGAGGTCTGTGGTTGAAGAGGGCCATGCTGAGATAAATTCAACGAGTTTAACGTGGGACTTGAGGAATAAGTATATCGACTATTTGAAGAGTGGAAAACTCCCGTCGGACCACAAACGATCGAGGGCCCTACGAGCCAAGGCTGCTAGGTTTGCATTAGATGAAAATGGAAAATTGTACCGAAGAACATTCGATGGATCGTTGGCGATATGCTTGGGGCCAGGGGACACCGATTATGTTCTACGAGAAATCCATGAAGGCATTTATGGGAATCATTCCGGTGCCGAATCGTTGGTCACGCAAAATTATCAGAGCAGGATACTACTGGGATAGCATGGAAAAAGATACTAAGGAATTTGTCAAAAAATGTGATAAGTGTCAACGATTTGCACCGATGATCCATCAGCCCGGAGAACAACTCCATTTGGTCATATCCCCGTGGCCTTTCATGAAATGGGAATGGATATAGTCGGCCCTCAACCAATGGCCCAGGTAAAGCTAAATTTATTTTATTTATGACTGATTATTTTTCTAAATGGGTGGAAGCACAGGCCTTCGAGAAGTTCCGAGAAAAAGAAGTCATTGACTTTATTTGGGACCACATCATATGCCGATTCGGGATACCTGCCGAGATTTTATGTGACAATGGAAAGCAATTCATCGACAGCAAGGTAACAGAGTTCCTCGAAGCACATAAAATAAAGAGGAGTTATCAACACCGTACCATTCGACTGGAAATGGACAGGCCAAGTCAACAAACAAAACTATCATTCAAAACCTGAAGAAAAGGTTAGACGATTCAAAGGGGAAATGGAGAGAAATTTTACTCGAGGTCCTTTGGGCATATCGGACAACATCAAAGTCTAGCACGGGGGTCACCCCGTTTTCTCTAGTATATGGCTCTGAGGCCCTCATCCCATCGAGGTCAGAGAATCCAGTGCCAGGTTTCGATATGCATCAGAGGAGTCAAATTACGAGGCCATGAACGCTGGCCTCAAGTTATTAGATGAAAAGCGAGAAGCAGTGCTTGTTTGGATGGTCGCGCAGAAGCAAAGGATCGAAAGATACTACAATAGAAGGACCAACCTTCGACACTTTGGAATCGGGGACTTAGTTCTACGAAAGGTCACCCTCAATACTCGAGACCCTAATGAAGGGAAACTGGGCCCGAATTGGGAAGGACCGTACCGGGTCCTCGGAGTTGTCGGTAAAGGATCTTACAAACTTAGCACAATGGAAGGTGAATAGCTGCCAAACAATTGGAACATATCATTACTCAAACGATACTACTACTAAGGTATGACTTTATCCCTTTATTCATTTGAGTTTAAAACTAACTTATTACAGATTTTTGATCGAAGCTATCGAAGGCACGCGATCTCGAAGACACCTTTTTTACACGAAGGCCTTAGGTTTTAAAGCATGCATTGCACTCTTTTTCCCTTAGATCGGAATTTGTCCCTAATGGGTTTTACCGGCAAGGTTTTTAATGAGGCAACAATTATGTGCTACCTAAGGAGAACTCACTAGTATCTAAGGCTTCTTTTTAATCAACCTTGAATACTAGGGGCATCATCCTCTGAGGTTATATTTTCAAGGAAAATACTTCACGTCTAAGAGGGTCTCGATAGAAAAACTTTTTAATAGGCCAAACGGTCAGATGAATCGTGTCCATATAAAATAGTCGAGCCACGATGGCAAAACATGTAGGCATGTATCAAATTACTTGAAGAAGCATTATGTTTATATCAAAAACACTTTGTGTCTCAAAGAAGTCTACTACTATACAAGCTCTACACTTACAATCCTACAGGAAACGGCTCAAGAGCCAAAGCATAAAAGCACCCCCGAATACTTGGGGACTGTCATCAATAGTCAATACATCTGAGTCACCAAAAATTCGGACTCATAAGACCTCAAAGAGGCATCCCCTCGAAACAAAGGCCAAGGCCAATATACTCGGGGACTAACTTTTCAAACAAGTTTGAAAAGTTATCGCGAAACAAGTCCAAGTGACATACCCAAAGGCTACGGCCATATTAAAGACTACGGTCATGTAAAAAGGCTACGACCTAAATAATGCGGCTCGGAGACGTCTGACTTCTGCTATATATCAAAGGCCTTCAAACACTTTGTAAAAACCGGTTAAATCAGGCTACCCTCGGCAAAAGCAAAATATAATGGGCTTCGATAAATTCAGCCCTCGAATAATTTAAAGGGTTTCGATAAATTAAGCCCTCGAATAATTTAAAGGATTCGATAAACATCAGCCCTCGATAAAACCTCAAGAGGTATTCGATTATCAGTACACAAACAAGGTTTCGATACATCGAACCCTCAAAAAACCCAGCGTGTACAAAAAACACATGCTAAGGAATAACTAAATTTTCACTAAGTCTTTTAGCCGAAAAGAGGGAGAAATTATATACCTTTTCTAGAGGCCGAATTGTCCCAACTTAAAGAGCCTAAGGGCCAACTAAAAGAGCCTAAGGGCCAATCTAAAAGAGCTTAAGAGCCAAAATATATAAAGGTCAAGACCTCGTTCTCAAGAGTTCCATTGTCATGAGCTCGCATCCAGTTGATTTAAGCTCGAGAATTATCTAAGACCTTAAGAGGCATTATGTTGATCAGTTTAAAACTTAGTCCATTATATTCTGAGTTCAAACCAATACTCGAACTGATCATTTGGGTTGTACAATTGAATTTTCCATAAATGAAGACAAAATGAGTTTCATCACAAGCCAAAATTGAAACAAAAAGTTCCATTGTATTTCCAAAAGATATTTACAAATACCCGCGATGGGTCCTTACACAAAAACACTAAGGCAAAGTAAAGAAACCTAAAACTACTCTGGGACCACATCTTCGGCAGTTGCATCTCCTTCGGGAGCTGCGCCTTCGAGAGCCTCATCTTCAGGGTTTTCATCTTCATCTCCCCTATTGTCAGATCCACTGGCTTAATCCTCGTCATTAGAAAGCAGATCAGCAACCTCTTCTTCCGAAGTCTTAGCCTTTTCAATAACGGTCGAGAGATCGAAGTTGTGAGCATGCACCTCCTCGAAGGTTTCTCTCTAAGACTGTCACCTAGCGTGATCATGTGCATTTGATAACTTAACTTCGGTAGAAGAAGAGATCTCCTTTTCCCGTGCATTAGCCGCTTCAGCGTCGGTTCGGTACGAAGATATAATGGCCTCAGCATCGAATTTAGCCTTGGCCAGCTCAGTAGCGGACTTGACTTTAAGCTCCTCAATTTCGCGGCCTCGAATCAGGCTCTCCTCCTTCACACTTCGAAACTGACGTTCGAGTGAAGCCAGCGTCTCCTGAAGAGTTTCTTTCTCAGAGGCAAGACTGTTCATGCCTTGCCTCCACCCTAGGGTCTTGGCCTCCATCATCTTGAGCACCTCTCGAAGCTGCTCCACCAGCTCCCACTTTTGTTGAAACTGTAAAGGAAAAGTGTTAGAAGACCAATTAGGAAAATCTATAACAAAGCTTTAGAGGGAATATTACCTTTTCAGTAAGCTCGGTTCGTTCTTGTCAAGCCTTTGCTAGCTCGGCTCGAAAAGCATTGATCTCCTCCTCTTTCTTGGCATAGAGGGTTTTCAGAACATCCTTCTCTTCCAAGATTTTCTCAAGCTCAGCCTCACATCGAGCAAGCTAAGCTCGAGACTTGGAGAATGCCTTTGAATGGAGCATCACATCCTTCACAAAAAGGGGAAAAGTTAGACTCGGAACAACAAGGACAAGGCACAGGTGTGATTTTAAAAGACAGAAAACTCACTTGTTTGAAGAGCCGATAGGCCTCGTCAAAAATGAAAGAAACATCTGGGTCGGGGCCATCTTCAATCCCTGCAAGGTATTCTCGAAAGATGTCATGCCCTTTGAGGCTCACCCCCACATCAGGAGTTCTCATATTACGAGCATCTCGGATCTTCCCCCCCCCCGGAGAACTCGGGACCAGGTGGCGAGTCATCCACATTGATTACCCTAAGTGACCCACTCGGGGCGTTCTATTCTATTTTAAGGAGCTCGGGACCGGGCTCCTCAGTCTCACCCTCCAAATGACCTCCAAGACGAGGTGCTCTTTTGCTGCCTGATGGATTGGGGACTTTGCTCGAGCTCCCCTTGGAGATTTTTTTTTATTCTAGAATGAACCGCGTCTGCCACCATCATCTCGGCACACTTCAAAGCACCAGCTTCTTCTTTTACGAGTTACTAATAGGCAGTCGTCATCTTCTTTTTCTTCTTGGTCCCGAACGCGTTGGGCCGTTCCTGGAGATAAGGCCACAGTATCGGCCTTAGGCTTTTGAACCGTGCTTTTCTTCCGCTTTGGTGTATTTACAGGTGACCCCTTCTTTCTCTTCTTTCTTTGGGAGGCTTTGCGATCTCTTCTTCTCCAGGCGGCGGAGGCCGCATAGAAACGGCATCTACGAGGTCTGTGTAAAGACAAAAGTAAGTATTTCATTGAGAAACATAAGTAAACAGACAAAAAAACTCACCATGATTTTTAGCCTCCCATCGGCCCTTGGCCAGGTAACGCCAGCAGTGCTCTGAATATGAGAAAATGGAGGCCAGTTTTCGGACCCAACCTTCGAGGTCTGGGACCGCACCAGGAAACTAAGAAATAGTTGTGCCATCGGAAAGAGGTTAGATCTGGAAAAAGGTAAAATCATGAAAGAAAAAGGGAAGCAAGGTACAAAGTTACTATATAGTTACGTTTCATGTTCCATTCCTCGGGGAATGGCATCCTCTCAGCAGGAATCAGGTCAAAGGTCCCGATTCGGACAAACCGGCTCATCCACCCCCAGTCTTTATCCTCATCGACGCTGGAGAAGAGAGATTTCGAGGATCGGCATTGCAGTTTTATCACCTTAATAAAGTCGAGGACTGTACAGCCTGATTAGATGGTCTAGGGTTAAAGGCATCCCCTCGACCTGGCTTGAGAAGAATCTGATCAAATGAATGATTCGCCAGAAAGAAGGGTAGATCTAGCCAAGCGTCACTTGGTATCGTTGGAAAAAGTCAAGAATAACTAGATCTGTGGGACTTAGAGCTGGGTTTGCGGCCCAGCTTGAATGGGTAGGTATACATGCTTAAGTACCCCGCTTTATATGTGTTGATGTCCTTCTCGGGAGAAGGGATCACTACGTCCTTATTCTTCTAGTGGCAGTCCTCTTTTACCTACTCAAGCTCGTCCTTAGTTATCAAACTGATGTATCGAGACATGGGTTTACATCAGCCTAGTGTCGATATGGGTTTTTCGATCTTAAAATCGGATGTTATTTCACGCGGCGGGGGAATACACTCCTTAATACGAGGTGGCACTATCGCTTTGCCTTTGGCCGATCCCGACGATGAAGAAGCTTTTCTTTTTGAGGAATAGATTTTGATATCTTAGCCATTATGATGCGGAAACTCAAAGAAAATAGAGAAGGTTGATGATGAAGTAAGAGCAAATAGAAGAGAAGGGAGAACTCAGAAAGTTGAAAGGGCTAATAAGATTTAGAGAACAATGTGAGAATAAAGTTAGCAAAGTTGAGGAGTTGATCTATTTATAGAAGTCACTTAAGCGTATTGGGGAAGCCAAACAGCCGACCATCAGCCGCCTCTAATTAATGACTTTGGGAACTACACAAAAAGCAACCTTTCACTCACTTCAGTCGTTGACGTCACGAGATTGTCATCAGGATTGAGGCATCGAGCATCGAAGATTAAATCGTTTCTTATCGACCTACTCTAAGAAACGAGGGGACTATTTGTATACGGTCAAAATCATATGCCTCCGATTTATAGGCTCGAGGTTCCGTCCTAGGTCCGAAGTCCGAGCGAAGCCGAGTTCGAGACCGGTGAACCAGACTCGAGCTCGGAGACAGAGTGCAATGCCCGGAGATAGGAGTTCGAGGAATACCGAGGCCAAGTATGATCGACCCCGAAATGGCACCATTATGGATTTGTAACAGAATGAGCTAGATTCCTGCCACGTCCCCAAGATCATGGAGCAAATCCCGGAATAGGATTGTTCGATTCCGTACTAGGCGGTTAGACAGATGTACCAAGAATATTCCTTACTGTAAATAGAAATATACCTTATTTACGGATTCCCCTAATATATAAAGGGGACTCCAATCATTTGTACATCATCTAATCATTGAGCAAAGAATATACTCTCTAATTTTTGCCTACTGTTCATCAGAATTGTCCTTAGCTTTACTATTCTTACTTTATTTTTCTTACCTAGTTGTTCTTACTGTTCTAAACCCACCTCGAGGTCACTAAGCTCGAGGTCACTGTTGCTGAGTAACATTGGTTTGATTCACTTGTCTCTTTCCTTTCTAGTTCATATTTCTTGATTATTAATTGGAATTCAACTAAATCACATATCTTTAAAATCACTAAACAAATTTAATTATTACTCATATTTCCGAGGTAAACAAAGTCACCTCTGGTTAGCACTCGTGTAAATTCAAATTAATTGAGTCCCAAACCGATATCCGAACAACAAAGGGAAAAGAAGCGGTTTTCGCCGATGGGACATTCTACTAGTCAAAACTCAAAAGTACCATAATTCAACCATGATTTTATAAATTGAGTCATTGTTGTCCAGTTAAGTCTTGTCAAACACATTGTTAATTGTGTAAAGACCAAAAAATTATTTTCATAATCCAGGTGCAAAGGCCACACTGCACAACAAATAATTGATTTCTCGAGTTGATATTAACCAACAAACTATCCAAAATGATAAAAGAAAAAAAATTGACTTGTAATTAATTGATCCGATTTGATATTTGCTTACCCTTAAAATAGATAACAATTGAATTTATATGCGATTTAAAAGATATTTGAATTGATTTAACACAAATAATCAATAATTTTAAATAAATGGATTAAAGGTATGATGAATAATCAAATCAATCGTGACATTATGACCTAGCTCGAACGAGGATTAATGAGCCTCGGTTGAATCTTGGGTTCGAGGCCAATCGAGAACATAGAACAAAAATAAAGTAGAAATCTTTGAATAGCTAGAAAGCAAATAAATAATTTTGTATTGCATTGGTATGTGTATTACAATGTCCATTGAATGAAAAACTTTCCGTTTATATAGTAGGAGAATTTTATCCCTAGTACAACTCTAAAAAAGGTAAAAAAAAAAATCTTCCTTTCTCGTCAATTACTGATATACTACCAACATCGGGCGAGATTCACGCCGTGATATCCAGTTGGGTGCGGATATCACGGCCTTCTGTTAGTCGTGTGCAACCGTGCTTTCCGAGGTTTAGGAGCTCATTCTGAGTTCGGGGAATGATGTCTTATCAGGCATGTGGCGAACACTCCGTTCGAACCTGAGAAGTCATTCCGATTCCATGCAGTCATGTCGTTCGCTTTGTTTGACCCACCGGGAAATTGGGGTATATGTTGCCCCGGTTTCACTCGTATATTAACCAAAAAAACTGATGAGGAAATCGCACCAAACATCTGAAACCATAGTGTCAATTTTTCTTATCTATAAAAATATTTATTGTTATAAAATTCTAAAAGTATTTTGTTTACATTTTCAGAATTTATGTTCTTACATAACTTCGGTCTAAAGTTGTTCAAGATGTAGCTAATAACGTGTGTGAAACATGGAAGCCTATTGGTCCAGCGCATAGCCCAAACAAACAATTGGCTAAATGAAATGTTAGTGAGAATATTACTATAGTACTTTATGGACATAAACTGAGGAGATCAGCAGTGACTGTGTATGCCCTTCAATTCCTATATATAAGACTTATGCATAAATTTTTGTCTCAAATGAAATCACAAGTTGATTGTCCTATGTTTATGTTGGTTTGATTGGTCTATAAAACAAATAAGTTTCAGTGTTGGGTTGGATAGGACTCGATTCAATCAAATTTGATTATAACTTTTAGTTAAGGTATTATATCGAACCAAAAAGAAGGGGGCAGCGAACCTCCTACCAAGAGGCTATTAAGTTTACTTGCTAACTTTCAGTCACTTGTTAGGAAGAAGTGCAATTTGATTGTTGAGGGAATCAACGGAAAGGAAAAAAGAATAACTCAAACCAAATCAAGTACATCCGACTCATTAATTTAAATCACTGAATTTCACCCGTTAGCCAAAGGTTGGTAGACTTCAGGCCAGGGGCGGATTTAGGAGGGTGGAAGGGAGTTTATACCAAATCTCATTCGTCGAAAAATTATACGGTAAGTAAAATCTATTTTGTACCTCTATATATTTTAAATTCGAAGGGGAGCCTTGACTTAACTGGTAAAGTTACTGTTATGTGACCAGGAAGTCAGAAGTTCGACTCGTGGAAACAACCCCTTGTAAAAATACAGGTGAAGACTGCGTACAATAGACCTTGTGGTCCGGCTCTTCCCGAGCCCCGCGCATAGCGGTAGCGCAGGGGACTGCCCTTTTTATATATGTTAAATCCCCTTGACAAAGCTTAAAGGTATAGCTCAATGCTCAAGGAAACCTGTGTGAGTTCACTGGTTCAATTCTCCTTGACAAACTGTGTCACGACCCAAACTGAAGGGCCATGACTAGCACCCGACCACACTTGCCGAGCACCAACGTACATTTCATCTAACCTTCATTATTATCTTTTAAGGCTAAAGAGATCAATATAAATGGTAGACCTAGATCATGGACAACCAGCAATAAAATATGACGGCATGAACATACATAGCAGGGGATGACCAGACAATCAAGAAACTACATATAAGGTATGAGCTACCACGCTACTATGAAAGACTATACAACAAAAACTAGCCGACAAGGCATACCAAACTATACATGAGTCGACACCTGTCTATGAGCCTCTAAAAGAACATAAGTGTTGCAACATAGCCGGAACAGGGCCCCGACATACCCATAATGTCTATAACAAAAATTGCATACCAAGACCAAGGCAAGTCCGGAGAAGGGATCTCGCCAATCACCGCTGAACTGGACAGTCTACTGTGGTGGGGGAGCTGCACCTGCCTGTCTATCAGGACCTGCAGCACGACATGCAGCGTCCACAAATAAAAGGACGTCAGTACGAATAAAGTACTGAGTATGTAAGGCAAGGAACCATAAATACGATCAGTAATGTAAGCAAGGATAAAGAATATACCACCTGTAACATCTTAGTACCTCTGAGGGCTACTTACATGAAATGCATGATACATATGTATAAATACATAAACCTTTAAAGCATTCGCCTCTGTGGGCATCATCATCATCATATCGTACCCGGCCATAATAGGCTCGGTAGAATCGTACCCGGCCACGTGGAGCTCGGTAAAACCCAACTGATCAGTGGTTGCACAATAGGTGCCGTACCCGGCCAACTATAGCGTGGCTCGGTAGAGTAAAATAGATACATATATATAATGCATGCTCGACTCATGGAATCACATTCTAAACCTTTCAGAGTGACGTAAGGTCGGTATCCTCTGTACACGTTATTAGGACTAACTCTTCACTATGAACCTTATAAGAATCAGGAAGTACCAACAACATTGATAACATAAGACTAAGAGAAGCAACATTAACATCAATCGTTCCATAAGAGGGAAAACAATGTAAGTACTGCTAGCTTCTAAGAGTAGAGTATCTTGGAAGATCGTTCATTACATTATGTGCAATCGGAGTCGTGCAAAAGAAGGAAAGGGATAGCCTCACATACCTTGTATATACTTCCCCAATCTCAAGCTATGCAATTGTCAAAACTCCTTAGTCTACAATAAGAGAAACGATACTATCGTTATCATTTAAGCGTCATAACTATTATGTATCGACCACAACCTATTTTACGATGAAACGGACAGCACCTCCCCTATATATATGACCTTACACCATTCAAAATAGTCACCAAACAGCCCAAACAACATCAATAATAAACATATTGAGCCTCCCAATATAGTCCACACACAGCCTAATCACTCCATACATACGACGACCACCGTAGTCGTGTCAAACAATCTGGAAATGTTACGAATAACTATCAGCCCATAACCCTACATATATATGGTGTTTCCCCACACCCTTCCTCCTCCAAAACTCCACAAGATAGTAGTAAAATACGCAGCCCAACAACAACGCAAAACAGTCCACAAAACAATAACATTACTACCAAACCTTTCGATATATATCTCACAAGTTCTAGCTTCAATGGCTTAGCCGCAACTTGGATAATCTTAAATACATATAGAGTAAGAGGTTCCTTACCTTTATACAGAAAGAAAAACTCCAATTTGACCTTAAATTTCCATGAAATATCCCTCCAATGCTGCCACACAACAAAAAAACGAAACTAGCGATCAATTAGTGTTTTTCGGCACTAGAATCACTTTAGAAGGCTTGAAATCACCTAGGATTGATATTAAGAACATGAGGGAGTATTTACAGAACATAAACCCTTTAAAACAACCTCCCACACGGGCTGGAACGACACAAAAATGAGCAACAACAAGAAGAACAAGAGACTTACTAGCGCCACGGAATTCCCGACACTTGATTTGTGTTGTTTGCCCCTTTTTTGGGTCTTGAATCTTGAGAGAACCTTGAGAGGATGTTCCTAGGGTTCTAAGGTCTGAAAATAGTGAAAATAAATGACTTAAAATGGGTTGTAGTCATCCTATATAGGTCCAAATATCTTAAACCGACTTAGTGGGACCCATAGAGAGGTGCTTGGCGCAGTCTCGCGAAAACGCAAATATCTCTCTACTCCGAGATCGTATCGATGAAAGGTTTAATGCGTTGGAAACTAGACTCATAGATATTTAATTTTGTGGGTAGATCACCCCGTAATTCCTTGTAAATTATGAGAAAAGATTAGAAACATTTGACCTAATGTTTAAGTAAAATTATGAACCTAAGTTGCGACAACTTTTGTCGATTTTTGTTTCATAACTCGTTTTACTTCAAGACTTATGATACGGATATTATATGATTAAAATACCTTAATAAATGACCACTTAAGTGTATTAAGCACCGCTAGATTACCTGAAAATACGAGTTACAACATCCTTGATTCGTTTAACTTCTAATACTGGTTAATCACCCTTATACACTCTTGTATCACTTAAGACCAATAGGATTGACTTCTTATAATCTCAAAGATAATTCCTTCTTGGATTTATGTTAACTAATATATGGCATGAACTAACACATGTGGATATGGGTTGTAACACCCTCCCCCCCTTAGGAACATTCGTCCTCGAATGTAAGGGTTTATGGGGAGTTTAAATCATCGTGGATTCCAATGGAAATTTCCGATCAATTTTCCCCTATAAAATGGTCACTAGCAAAACTTGCAAGTAATTAAGCCCAACATATGGTTTCACAAGTCTACACAAAGCATTATGCGTATTTACATTATCTACATATCATCATTTTGTATTAAGGAGGAGTATTCTCAAATTATTGCTTACCTCATAGAGCCGTTTCTTCTTCCAATGTATCCTGTCTTCCACCAGCATCCTTGTTATCTTCATTCTGGAATAAGTAAGGGTATTTTGACTTCATCTCCTTTTCTGCTTCCCATGTCATTTCTTCCATATTTTTGTTCCTCCACAATACTTTGACGGAAGCTACATCTTTTGTTCTCAGCTTGCGGACTTGCCGATCTAATATCGCCACTGGCACTTCTTCATATGATAGGTCCTCTGTAACTTGTACATCTTTGATAGGGACGACTCGAGAAGGGTCTCCAATACATTTTCTCAACATAGATACATGGAATACCGGGTGGACAAATTCCAATTCGGATGGCAATTCTAACTCATAAGCAACCTGTCCAATCCGTCGAAGAATTTTATACGGCCCGATATACCTTGGACTCAGCTTACCTTTCTTCCCAAAACGCATAATACCCTTCATTGGTGAGATCCTCAGGAAAACCCAATCACCAACCTCAAACTCTAGATCACGACGTCGGACATCAGAATAAGATTTTTGCCTGCTTTGTGCCGTCCTCAATCGCTCCTGTATCACTTTCACCTTCTCAATAGCTTGGTGAATCAAATCTGGCCCATATAATTCTGTTTCACCGACTTCGAACCATCCAACTGGTGATCTACATCTCCTCCCGTATAGTGCCTCGTATGGGGCCATTTTAATACTGGAATGGTAGCTATTGTTATAGGCGAATTCTATGAGTGGAAGATGATCATCCCAATTCCCCTTAAAATCTAGAACACATGCTCGTAGCATATCTTCCAGTGTCTGAATGGTACGTTCAGCCTGTCCGTCAGTCTGCGGATGAAATGCAGTGCTGAGATTTACTTGTGTGCCTAAACCCTTCTGGAAAGACCTCCAAAAGTTAGCCGTAAATTGAGCTCCTCGGTCTGATATAATAGATATGGGCACACCATGAAGCCTAACAATCTCCTTGATATACAACTTTGCATAATCTTCAGCCGCGTAAGTTGTCTTCACTGGCAGAAAATGGGCACATTTTGTAAGTCGATCAATTATCACCCAGATGGAGTCAAACTTATGATAAGAGCGAGGTAATCCAATAATGAAGTCCATATTAATCACCTCCCACTTCCAGGTCGGAATCTCTATATTTTGAAGCAATCCACCGGGTTTCTGATGTTCTATCTTTACTTGTTGACAATTGGGACACTGGGCTACAAATTCAGCAATAGACTTCTTCATATTATCCCACCAATACTGCTCCTTGACATCATGATACATCTTTGTCGAGCCGGGATGGATGGAATATCGGGATTGATGAATCTCATTCATAATCTTCTCTCGCAACCCTGCCACATTAGGCACACACAATCGGCTCTGGTATCTCAGTGCCCCATCTTTTCCGATCCTAAAAGCCATACTTTTACACTGTTGAATGCTTTCTCTTAATCGTACTAAGATAGGATCTTCATATTGTCGTGTTTTTACCTCGGCTACCAAAGATGATTCTGATGTATTCTGTACAGTAACACCTCCGTCATCAGAGTCTAACAATCTGATTCTCATATTGGCTAGCTGATGAAGCTCTTTAATCAACCCCCATCTACCTGCCTCAATATGTACTAAGCTTCCCATTGATTTACGGCTGAGAGCGTCTGCCACAACATTGGCTTTACCGGGATGATACAATATCTCGACGTCGTAGTCTTTCAATAATTCAAGCCACCTACGCTGCCTCAAATTCAACTCTTTCTGCTTGAAGATGTATTGTAAACTCTTGTGATCTGTGTAGATGTCAACATGGACGCCGTATAAGTAGTGCTGCCATATCTTCAAAGCATATATTACTGCAGCCAATTCCAAATCATGGGTTGGATAATTCTTTTCATGCTTCTTCAATTGTCTTGATGCATAAGCAATCACATTCCCATGCTGCATCAATACGCACCCCAAACCTATACCTGAGGCATCACAATATACCACATAACCTTCTGTTCCTTCAGGAAGAGTTAGCACTGGTGCAGATGTCAATCGATTCTTCAACTCCTGAAAACTACGTTCACAAGTGTCAGACCACTGGAATTTGGTAGCTTTTTGTGTTAACTTAGTCAATGGTGATGATATAGAGGAAAATCCTTCTACAAACCGCCTATAATATCCTGCTAGCCCTAGGAAGCTGCGGACTTCTGATGGTGTTGTAGGTCTCGGCCAATTCTTTACTGCATCGATCTTCTGAGTGTCGACACTAATACCCTCATCAGATATCACATGGCCAAGGAATGCTACTGAGTTCAGCCAGAATTCACATTTGGAGAGCTTAGCATATAACTTACGATCCTGAAGCGTCTGTAATACTATCCGCAAGTGGCCCGCATGTTCCACCTCCGAACGAGAATACACTAGAATGTCATCAATGAATACAATCACGAACACATCAAGATAGGGCCTGAATATAGTATTCATGAGATCCATAAAAGCTGCTGGGGCATTTGTTAGCCCGAACGACATCACCAAGAACTCAAAGTGCCCATATCTTGTCCGGAAGGCCGTCTTTGGAATATCCTTCTCCCTAACCCTCACCTGATGATACCCTGAACGTAAATCAATCTTAGAGAAATACTTGGCACCCTGGAGTTGGTCAAACAGGTCATCAATTCTTGGAAGTGGATACTTGTTCTTTATAGTAGACTTATTCAACTGTCGATAGTCGATACACATCCGTAACGACCCGTCTTTCTTCCGCACGAATAGGACTGGTGCACCCCAAGGTGAAGTGCTAGGCCTAATAAAGCCCTTATCCAGCAAGTCCTTCAACTGCACCTTCAACTCTCGCAACTCTGCCGGGGCCATTCTGTATGGAGGAATAGAGATCGGTTGAGTGTTCAGGCAACACATCAATGCTAAACTCAATCTCCCTTTCAGGAGGAAGGCCCGGGAGTTCATCTGGGAAAACATCTGGGAATTCGTTAACCACAGGGATTGATTGTAAAGTAGGCGGTTTCGCCTCCGCATCCCTAACGCGAACGAGATGATAAATGTAACCTTTTGAGATCATTTTCCTTGCCTTAAGATAGGAAATAAACCTACCTTTCGGTGTAGCAATGTTCCCTTTCCATTCAATGACGGGTTCACCCGGAAATTGGAACCTAACCATCTTCGTACGACAGTCAACATTTGCATAGCATGAGGCCAACCAGTCCATTCCCATTATCACATCAAAATCAACCATTTCTAACTCAAATAAATTTGCCGAGGTTTGACGACTACAAATCATCACAGTGCAACCTCTATATACCCTTCTAGCAATCACAGAATCTCCTATCGGAGTAGATACCGCGAGGGGTTTACTTATCAATTCAGGTTCAATGCCAAACTTATTAGCCACAAAGGGTGTAACATATGATAATGTAGATCCCGGATCAATCAGCGCATATACATCATAAGAAAATACAGATATAATACCTGTAACAACATCTGGAGACGACTCGAGATCCTGTCGACCTACTAGAGCATAGGTTCGATTTTGAGCACCACTCGAACTCGGCACTGCACCTCTACCCCTACCACGACCTGTCGACTGCTGAAAACCCCGTGCTGGAGGTCGAACTGATGAGGAAGAACCAGACACAGATCCAGTCGGCTGAGCCATACCATCACCTCCTCTATTAGGACAATCCCGCATCATATGGCCAGGCTGCCCGCACGAATAGCATGCATCAGAACCTCGACGACACAGTCCAAAGTGGGCCTTGCCGCACTGATCACAATGTGGTGTTGGGGGTCTCATCTGACTAGTATCCCTGTGATGTTGCGAGCCAGATGCCCGCGAACTCTGACCTGGACCAGAATAGGATCGATCATATCGAGGCCTCTGAAACTGTGGAGGAGCACTAGCTACAGGTGGCGCCGAACTCCTCGAAAACTGTGGCCTGATGCGGCCTCTGAAGTCATCAGAATACCCTGCAAATCTCGCCCTCTTATGCTGGCCTCTATCCTGCTCCCTAACTGCCCTCTGCTGGCGCTTACGATCCTCTAGGGTCTGGGCATAAGCTTGAATACGAGAAATATCCATGCCCTCCACCAAGGAGGCTGTCGTACACTCATTTATTAGATGTGGTCCCAACCCATTCACGAACATATGCACCCTATCACTCATCTCGGCCACCATATGGGGAGCATACCTTGCCAAAGAATCAAACTGCATACTGTACTCTCGCACACTCATATTACCTTGTCTAAGGTTCAAGAACTTATCAGCTCTAGCTCGTCGTATCTCAACTGGCAAGTAGTGACGAAGAAAGGCCTCAGAAAATTCCTTCCACACAGCTGGAGGAGGGTTCGGACCCCTGGATCTCTCCCAACTATCATACCAGAGAACTGCTAAATCCCGTAGCCGATAAGAAGCCAACTCTACTGCCTCTGTATCACTAACATGCATAACCCGAAGTGTACGATGAACCTGGTCAATAAAAGTCTGTGGGTCCTCCTTGGGGTCTGATCCGGTAAACACTGGAGGGTCTAAATTAATAAAATCACGAACTCTTGTACTAACTGGTTTCTCAGCAGCACCTGTATTCTGCCTCTGAGCCTGAGCAGCTACCAAGCTAGTCAATAACTGCAAAGCACTCTGCATATCCTGGTCTGGAGTGCCAGACGGAGGAACTGGAGGCGCTGGGTGCCTTCTAATATCCTCTGGAGGAGATGGAGTAGATGAGGTATGAGAGGGCATCTCACTTTGAGCCTCACTTTGTCCTGCTCTGACTTGGGGCACCTGACTGGTACCCTCTCCCGCTGCTGTATCAAGCCGTCTACTAATCGTTTGCTTCCTAGTCGAAGGCATCACTGAAAAAAACAAGGTGAATATTAGAGACAAACACTTACGACTCAACTCTACGCACGATCTAGATTCAGGAAAAAGGTAACAACCCTAGATGTCATGTAGCCTCCTGATTATAAATGTGGCGCGCTACACATCCATAATCAAGACTCTACTAGACACGGCTCATAGACAACCCCTAGGACAGACTTGCTCTGATACCAAGTTTGTCACGACCCAAACTGAAGGGCCATGACTAGCACCCGACCACACTTGCCGAGCACCAACGTACATTTCATCTAACCTTCATTATTATCTTTTAAGGCTAAAGAGATCAATATAAATGGTAGACCTAGATCATGGACAACCAGCAATAAAATATGACGGCATGAACATACATAGCAGGGGATGACCAGACAATCAAGAAACTACATATAAGGTATGAGCTACCACGCTACTATGAAAGACTATACAACAAAAACTAGCCGACAAGGCATACCAAACTATACATGAGCCGACACTTGTCTATGAGCCTCTAAAAGAACATAAGTGTTGCAACATAGCCGGAACAGGGCCCCGACATACCCATAATGTCTATAACAAAAATTGCATACCAAGACCAAGGCAAGTCCGGAGAAGGGATCTCGCCAATCACCGCTGAACTGGACAGTCTACTGTGGTGGGGGAGCTGCACCTGCCTGTCTATCAGGACCTGCAGCACGACATGCAGCGTCCACAAATAAAAGGACGTCAGTACGAATAAAGTACTGAGTATGTAAGGCAAGGAACCATAAATACGATCAGTAATGTAAGCAAGGATAAAGAATATACCACCTGTAACATCTTAGTACCTCTGAGGGCTACTTACATGAAATGCATGATACATATGTATAAATACATAAACCTTTAAAGCATTCGCCTCTGTGGGCATCATCATCATCATATCGTACCCGGCCATAATAGGCTCGGTAGAATCGTACCCGGCCACGTGGAGCTCGGTAAAACCCAACTGATCAGTGGTTGCACAATAGGTGCCGTACCCGGCCAACTATAGCGTGGCTCGGTAGAGTAAAATAGATACATATATATAATGCATGCTCGACTCATGGAATCACATTCTAAACCTTTCGGAGTGACGTAAGGTCGGTATCCTCTGTACACGTTATTAGGACTAACTCTTCACTATGAACCTTATAAGAATCAGGAAGTACCAACAACATTGATAACATAAGACTAAGAGAAGCAACATTAACATCAATCGTTCCATAAGAGGGAAAACAATGTAAGTACTGCTAGCTTCTAAGAGTAGAGTATCTTGGAAGATCGTTCATTACATTATGTGCAATCGGAGTCGTGCAAAAGAAGGAAAGGGATAGCCTCACATACCTTGTATATACTTCCCCAATCTCAAGCTATGCAATTGTCAAAACTCCTTAGTCTACAATAAGAGAAACGATACTATCGTTATCATTTAAGCGTCATAACTATTATGTATCGACCACAACCTATTTTACGATGAAACGGACAGCACCTCCCCTATATATATGACCTCACACCATTCAAAATAGTCACCAAACAGCCCCAAACAACATCAATAATAAACATATTGAGCCTCCCAATATAGTCCACACACAGCCTAATCACTCCATACATACGACGACCACCGTAGTCGTGTCAAACAATCTGGAAATGTTACGAATAACTATCAGCCCATAACCCTACATATATATGGTGTTTCCCCACACCCTTCCTCCTCCAAAACTCCACAAGATAGTAGTAAAATACGCAGCCCAACAACAACGCAAAACAGTCCACAAAACAATAACATTACTACCAAACCTTTCGATATATATCTCACAAGTTCTAGCTTCAATGGCTTAGCCGCAACTTGGATAATCTTAAATACATATAGAGTAAGAGGTTCCTTACCTTTATACAGAAAGAACAACTCCAATTTGACCTTAAATTTCCATGAAATATCCCTCCAATGCTGCCACACAACAAAAAAAATGAAACTAGCGATCAATTAGTGTTTTTCGGCACTAGAATCACTTTAGAAGGCTTGAAATCACCTAGGATTGATATTAAGAACATGAGGGAGTATTTACAGAACATAAACCCTTTAAAACAACCTCCCACACGGGCTGGAACGACACAAAAATGAGCAACAACAAGAAGAACAAGAGACTTACTAGCGCCACGGAATTCCCGACACTTGATTTGTGTTGTTTGCCCTTTTTTTGGGTCTTGAATCTTGAGAGAACCTTGAGAGGATGTTCCTAGGGTTCTAAGGTCTGAAAATAGTGAAAATAAATGACTTAAAACGGGTTGTAGTCATCCTATATAGGTCCAAATATCTTAAACCGACTTAGTGGGCCCCATAGAGAGGTGCTTGGCGCAGTCTCGCGAAAACGCGAATATCTCTCTACTCCGAGATCGTATCGATGAACGGTTTAATGCGTTGGAAACTAGACTCATAGATATTTAATTTTGTGGGTAGATCACCCCGTAATTCCTTGTAAATTATGAGAAAAGATTAGAAACATTTGACCTAATGTTTAAGTAAAATTATGAACCTAAGTTGCGACAACTTTTGTCGACTTTTGTTTCATAACTCGTTTGACTTCAAGACTTATGATACGGATATTATATGATTAAAATACCTTAATAAATGACCTCTTGAGTGTATTAAGCACCGCTAGATTACCTGAAAATACGAGTTACAACATCCTTGATTCGTTTAACTTCTAATATTGGTTAATCACCCTTATACACTCTTGTATCACTTAAGACCAATAGGATTGACTTCTTATCATCTCAAAGATAATTCCTTCTTGGATTTATGTTAACTAATATATGGCATGAACTAACACATGTGGATATGGGTTGTAACACCCTCCCCCCCTTAGGAACATTCGTCCTCGAATGTAAGGGTTTATGGGGAGTTTAAATCATCGTGGATTCCAATGGAAATTTCCGATCAATTTTCCCCTATAAAATGGTCACTAGCAAAACTTGCAAGTAATTAAGCCCAACATATGGTTTCACAAGTCTACACAAAGCATTATGCGTATTTACATTATCTACATATCATCATTTTGTATTAAGGAGGAGTATTCTCAAATTATTGCTTACCTCATAGAGCCGTTTCTTCTTCCAATGTATCCTGTCTTCCACCAGCATCCTTGTTATCTTCATTCTGGAATAAGTAAGGGTATTTTGACTTCATCTCCTTTTCTGCTTCCCATGTCATTTCTTCCATATTTTTGTTCCTCCACAATACTTTGACGGAAGCTACATCTTTTGTTCTCAGCTTGCGGACTTGCCGATCTAATATCGCCACTGGCACTTCTTCATATGATAGGTCCTCTGTAACTTGTACATCTTTGATAGGGACGACTCGAGAAGGGTCTCCAATACATTTTCTCAACATAGATACATGGAATACCGGGTGGACAAATTCCAATTCGGATGGCAATTCTAACTCATAAGCAACCTGTCCAATCCGTCGAAGAATTTTATACGGCCCGATATACCTTGGACTCAGCTTACCTTTCTTCCCAAAACGCATAATACCCTTCATTGGTGAGATCCTCAGGAAAACCCAATCACCAACCTCAAACTCTAGATCACGACGTCGGACATCAGAATAAGATTTTTGCCTGCTTTGTGCCGTCCTCAATCGCTCCTGTATCACTTTCACCTTCTCAATAGCTTGGTGAATCAAATCTGGCCCATATAATTCTGTTTCACCGACTTCGAACCATCCAACTGGTGATCTACATCTCCTCCCGTATAGTGCCTCGTATGGGGCCATTTTAATACTGGAATGGTAGCTATTGTTATAGGCGAATTCTATGAGTGGAAGATGATCATCCCAATTCCCCTTAAAATCTAGAACACATGCTCGTAGCATATCTTCCAGTGTCTGAATGGTACGTTCAGCCTGTCCGTCAGTCTGCGGATGAAATGCAGTGCTGAGATTTACTTGTGTGCCTAAACCCTTCTGGAAAGACCTCCAAAAGTTAGCCGTAAATTGAGCTCCTCGGTCTGATATAATAGATATGGGCACACCATGAAGCCTAACAATCTCCTTGATATACAACTTTGCATAATCTTCAGCCGCGTAAGTTGTCTTCACTGGCAGAAAATGGGCACATTTTGTAAGTCGATCAATTATCACCCAGATGGAGTCAAACTTATGATAAGAGCGAGGTAATCCAATAATGAAGTCCATATTAATCACCTCCCACTTCCAGGTCGGAATCTCTATATTTTGAAGCAATCCACCGGGTTTCTGATGTTCTATCTTTACTTGTTGACAATTGGGACACTGGGCTACAAATTCAGCAATAGACTTCTTCATATTATCCCACCAATACTGCTCCTTGACATCATGATACATCTTTGTCGAGCCGGGATGGATGGAATATCGGGATTGATGAATCTCATTCATAATCTTCTCTCGCAACCCTGCCACATTAGGCACACACAATCGGCTCTGGTATCTCAGTGCCCCATCTTTTCCGATCCTAAAAGCCATACTTTTACACTGTTGAATGCTTTCTCTTAATCGTACTAAGATAGGATCTTCATATTGTCGTGCTTTTACCTCGGCTACCAAAGATGATTCTGATGTATTCTGTACAGTAACACCTCCGTCATCAGAGTCTAACAATCTGATTCTCATATTGGCTAGCTGATGAAGCTCTTTAATCAACCCCCATCTACCTGCCTCAATATGTACTAAGCTTCCCATTGATTTACGGCTGAGAGCGTCTGCCACAACATTGGCTTTACCGGGATGATACAATATCTCGACGTCGTAGTCTTTCAATAATTCAAGCCACCTACGCTGCCTCAAATTCAACTCTTTCTGCTTGAAGATGTATTGTAAACTCTTGTGATCTGTGTAGATGTCAACATGGACGCCGTATAAGTAGTGCCGCCATATCTTCAAAGCATATATTACTGCAGCCAATTCCAAATCATGGGTTGGATAATTCTTTTCATGCTTCTTCAATTGTCTTGATGCATAAGCAATCACATTCCCATGCTGCATCAATACGCACCCCAAACCTATACCTGAGGCATCACAATATACCACATAACCTTCTGTTCCTTCAGGGAAGAGTTAGCACTGGTGCAGATGTCAATCGATTCTTCAACTCCTGAAAACTACGTTCACAAGTGTCAGACCACTGGAATTTGGTAGCTTTTTGTGTTAACTTAGTCAATGGTGATGATATAGAGGAAAATCCTTCTACAAACCGCCTATAATATCCTGCTAGCCCTAGGAAGCTGCGGACTTCTGATGGTGTTGTAGGTCTCGGCCAATTCTTTACTGCATCGATCTTCTGAGTGTCGACACTAATACCCTCATCAGATATCACATGGCCAAGGAATGCTACTGAGTTCAGCCAGAATTCACATTTGGAGAGCTTAGCATATAACTTACGATCCTGAAGTGTCTGTAATACTATCCGCAAGTGGCCCGCATGTTCCACCTCCGAACGAGAATACACTAGAATGTCATCAATGAATACAATCACGAACACATCAAGATAGGGCCTGAATATAGTATTCATGAGATCCATAAAAGCTGCTGGGGCATTTGTTAGCCCGAACGACATCACCAAGAACTCAAAGTGCCCATATCTTGTCCGGAAGGCCGTCTTTGGAATATCCTTCTCCCTAACCCTCACCTGATGATACCCTGAACGTAAATCAATCTTAGAGAAATACTTGGCACCCTGGAGTTGGTCAAACAGGTCATCAATTCTTGGAAGTGGATACTTGTTCTTTATAGTAGACTTATTCAACTGTCGATAGTCGATACACATCCGTAACGACCCGTCTTTCTTCCGCACGAATAGGACTGGTGCACCCCAAGGTGAAGTGCTAGGCCTAATAAAGCCCTTATCCAGCAAGTCCTTCAACTGCACCTTCAACTCTCGCAACTCTGCCGGGGCCATTCTGTATGGAGGAATAGAGATCGGTTGAGTGTCAGGCAACACATCAATGCTAAACTCAATCTCCCTTTCAGGAGGAAGGCCTGGGAGTTCATCTGGGAAAACATCTGGGAATTCGTTAACCACAGGGATTGATTGTAAAGTAGGCGGTTTCGCCTCCGCATCCCTAACGCGAACGAGATGATAAATGTAACCTTTTGAGATCATTTTCCTTGCCTTAAGATAGGAAATAAACCTACCTTTCGGTGTAGCAATGTTCCCTTTCCATTCAATGACGGGTTCACCCGGAAATTGGAACCTAACCATCTTCGTACGACAGTCAACATTTGCATAGCATGAGGCCAACCAGTCCATTCCCATTATCACATCAAAATCAACCATTTCTAACTCAAATAAATTTGCCGAGGTTTGACGACTACAAATCATCACAGTGCAACCTCTATATACCCTTCTAGCAATCACAGAATCTCCTATCGGAGTAGATACCGCGAGGGGTTTACTTATCAATTCAGGTTCAATGCCAAACTTATTAGCCACAAAGGGTGTAACATATGATAATGTAGATCCCGGATCAATCAGCGCATATACATCATAAGAAAATACAGATATAATACCTGTAACAACATCTGGAGACGACTCGAGATCCTGTCGACCTACTAGAGCATAGGTTCGATTTTGAGCACCACTCGAACTCGGCACTGCACCTCTACCCCTACCACGACCTGTCGACTGCTGAAAACCCCGTGCTGGAGGTCGAACTGATGAGGAAGAACCAGACACAGATCCAGTCGGCTGAGCCATACCATCACCTCCTCTATTAGGACAATCCCGCATCATATGGCCAGGCTGCCCGCACGAATAGCATGCATCAGAACCTCGACGACACAGTCCAAAGTGGGCCTTGCCGCACTGATCACAATGTGGTGTTGGGGGTCTCATCTGACTAGTATCCCTGTGATGTTGCGAGCCAGATGCCCGCGAACTCTGACCTGGACCAGAATAGGATCGATCATATCGAGGCCTCTGAAACTGTGGAGGAGCACTAGCTACAGGTGGCGCCGAACTCCTCGAAAACTGTGGCCTGATGCGGCCTCTGAAGTCATCAGAATACCCTGCAAATCTCGCCCTCTTATGCTGGCCTCTATCCTGCTCCCTAACTGCCCTCTGCTGGCGCTTACGATCCTCTAGGGTCTGGGCATAAGCTTGAATACGAGAAATATCCATGCCCTCCACCAAGGAGGCTGTCGTACACTCATTTATTAGATGTGGTCCCAACCCATTCACGAACATATGCACCCTATCACTCATCTCGGCCACCATATGGGGAGCATACCTTGCCAAAGAATCAAACTGCATACTGTACTCTCGCACACTCATATTACCTTGTCTAAGGTTCAAGAACTTATCAGCTCTAGCTCGTCGTATCTCAACTGGCAAGTAGTGACGAAGAAAGGCCTCAGAAAATTCCTTCCACACAGCTGGAGGAGGGTTCGGACCCCTGGATCTCTCCCAACTATCATACCAGAGAACTGCTAAATCCCGTAGCCGATAAGAAGCCAACTCTACTGCCTCTGTATCACTAACATGCATAACCCGAAGTGTACGATGAACCTGGTCAATAAAAGTCTGTGGGTCCTCCTTGGGGTCTGATCCGGTAAACACTGGAGGGTCTAAATTAATAAAATCACGAACTCTTGTACTAACTGGTTTCTCAGCAGCACCTGTATTCTGCCTCTGAGCCTGAGCAGCTACCAAGCTAGTCAATAACTGCAAAGCACTCTGCATATCCTGGTCTGGAGTGCCAGACGGAGGAACTGGAGGCGCTGGGTGCCTTCTAATATCCTCTGGAGGAGATGGAGTAGATGAGGTATGAGAGGGCATCTCACTTTGAGCCTCACTTTGTCCTGCTCTGACTTGGGGCACCTGACTGGTACCCTCTCCCGCTGCTGTATCAAGCCGTCTACTAATCGTTTGCTTCCTAGTCGAAGGCATCACTGAAAAAAACAAGGTGAATATTAGAGACAAACACTTACGACTCAACTCTACGCACGATCTAGATTCAGGAAAAAGGTAACAACCCTAGATGTCATGTAGCCTCCTGATTATAAATGTGGCGCGCTACACATCCATAATCAAGACTCTACTAGACACGGCTCATAGACAACCCCTAGGACAGACTTGCTCTGATACCAAGTTTGTCACGACCCAAACTGAAGGGCCATGACTAGCACCCGACCACACTTGCCGAGCACCAACGTACATTTCATCTAACCTTCATTATTATCTTTTAAGGCTAAAGAGATCAATATAAATGGTAGACCTAGATCATGGACAACCAGCAATAAAATATGACGGCATGAACATACATAGCAGGGGATGACCAGACAATCAAGAAACTACATATAAGGTATGAGCTACCACGCTACTATGAAAGACTATACAACAAAAACTAGCCGACAAGGCATACCAAACTATACATGAGCCGACACTTGTCTATGAGCCTCTAAAAGAACATAAGTGTTGCAACATAGCCGGAACAGGGCCCCGACATACCCATAATGTCTATAACAAAAATTGCATACCAAGACCAAGGCAAGTCCGGAGAAGGGATCTCGCCAATCACCGCTGAACTGGACAGTCTACTGTGGTGGGGGAGCTGCACCTGCCTGTCTATCAGGACCTGCAGCACGACATGCAGCGTCCACAAATAAAAGGACGTCAGTACGAATAAAGTACTGAGTATGTAAGGCAAGGAACCATAAATACGATCAGTAATGTAAGCAAGGATAAAGAATATACCACCTGTAACATCTTAGTACCTCTGAGGGCTACTTACATGAAATGCATGATACATATGTATAAATACATAAACCTTTAAAGCATTCGCCTCTGTGGGCATCATCATCATCATATCGTACCCGGCCATAATAGGCTCGGTAGAATCGTACCCGGCCACGTGGAGCTCGGTAAAACCCAACTGATCAGTGGTTGCACAATAGGTGCCGTACCCGGCCAACTATAGCGTGGCTCGGTAGAGTAAAATAGATACATATATATAATGCATGCTCGACTCATGGAATCACATTCTAAACCTTTCGGAGTGACGTAAGGTCGGTATCCTCTGTACACGTTATTAGGACTAACTCTTCACTATGAACCTTATAAGAATCAGGAAGTACCAACAACATTGATAACATAAGACTAAGAGAAGCAACATTAACATCAATCATTCCATAAGAGGGAAAACAATGTAAGTACTGCTAGCTTCTAAGAGTAGAGTATCTTGGAAGATCGTTCATTACATTATGTGCAATCGGAGTCGTGCAAAAGAAGGAAAGGGATAGCCTCACATACCTTGTATATACTTCCCCAATCTCAAGCTATGCAATTGTCAAAACTCCTTAGTCTACAATAAGAGAAACGATACTATCGTTATCATTTAAGCGTCATAACTATTATGTATCGACCACAACCTATTTTACGATGAAACGGACAGCACCTCCCCTATATATATGACCTCACACCATTCAAAATAGTCACCAAACATCCCAAACAACATCAATAATAAACATATTGAGCCTCCCAATATAGTCCACACACAGCCTAATCACTCCATACATACGACGACCACCGTAGTCGTGTCAAACAATCTGGAAATGTTACGAATAACTATCAGCCCATAACCCTACATATATATGGTGTTTCCCCACACCCTTCCTCCTCCAAAACTCCACAAGATAGTAGTAAAATACGCAGCCCAACAACAACGCAAAACAGTCCACAAAACAATAACATTACTACCAAACCTTTCGATATATATCTCACAAGTTCTAGCTTCAATGGCTTAGCCGCAACTTGGATAATCTTAAATACATATAGAGTAAGAGGTTCCTTACCTTTATACAGAAAGAACAACTCCAATTTGACCTTAAATTTCCATGAAATATCCCTCCAATGCTGCCACACAACAAAAAAAACGAAACTAGCGATCAATTAGTGTTTTTCGGCACTAGAATCACTTTAGAAGGCTTGAAATCACCTAGGATTGATATTAAGAACATGAGGGAGTATTTACAGAACATAAACCCTTTAAAACAACCTCCCACACGGGCTGGAACGACACAAAAATGAGCAACAACAAGAAGAACAAGAGACTTACTAGCGCCACGGAATTCCCGACACTTGATTTGTGTTGTTTGCCCCTTTTTTGGGTCTTGAATCTTGAGAGAACCTTGAGAGGATGTTCCTAGGGTTCTAAGGTCTGAAAATAGTGAAAAGAAATGACTTAAAATGGGTTGTAGTCATCCTATATAGGTCCAAATATCTTAAACCGACTTAGTGGGCCCCATAGAGAGGTGCTTGGCGCAGTCTCGCGAAAACGCGAATATCTCTCTACTCCGAGATCGTATCGATGAACGGTTTAATGCGTTGGAAACTAGACTCATAGATATTTAATTTTGTGGGTAGATCACCCCGTAATTCCTTGTAAATTATGAGAAAAGATTAGAAACATTTGACCTAATGTTTAAGTAAAATTATGAACCTAAGTTGCGACAACTTTTGTCGACTTTTGTTTCATAACTCGTTTGACTTCAAGACTTATGATACGGATATTATATGATTAAAATACCTTAATAAATGACCTCTTGAGTGTATTAAGCACCGCTAGATTACCTGAAAATACGAGTTACAACATCCTTGATTCGTTTAACTTCTAATACTGGTTAATCACCCTTATACACTCTTGTATCACTTAAGACCAATAGGATTGACTTCTTATAATCTCAAAGATAATTCCTTCTTGGATTTATGTTAACTAATATATGGCATGAACTAACACATGTGGATATGGGTTGTAACAAACTGGCTATAGTGCAAATCTTAGGGGGCAGTTCTTTCAGACTTTCCATCTTAAGTGATCTCTGAACCTTCCAAGTTCGATTTATTATCAGCTGGATGAAGTTTATTGAACCTTCCAAGTTTGATTTTTCAGCTGCATAAATTCACTTACTAATACCCCGAGATAAAACAAAGAAATTTTCTTACTGTTAGAAGTAATAATTATATGCATTGTTCGGCACCGAGATAAACTAAGTTTTGTAAATCATTTCTCAAGTTTTTATAATGAAATTGTATACTATATAGCATTTCTATATCATTTTCATTTACGCAACTTAGTTGGTTAGCACTATAGAGTGACAAGAATTTAAGAAACCACCATAATAATTTAGTAATCTTATAAACTTTATGTACATAGCCCCTGTCCAGAATATCTTTGATTAAAATACTCTTAACGTAATTTTTTTCAAAAGGTATCAAATATTAGATATAAAATCTTTGGAATTATGGATTTTGTGATCGGAACTTGGAAGGAAGCTGGTTCTGTGAAAATTTACAATGTCAGCATTACTTGTTTTTTGGTTTTTCACCCGCTATCCATTACCCGTTTTGAGTCCCACTAATCTGAGTTTGCGCCAAAAAATCCGAAGGGATAAAGCACTTCTTATCAAAGACAACTTCATTCGCATGAGTCAAATTGAAACCTCTAGTTAAAGATGAAGGAATATTTACTACCTCATCATAATCCTCGGCGGTGGCTGTAAACATCTCATTCCATAGCTTGTGGTAACTTCAATTCCTCGTTAATCCAGTTTAAGTGCTAGTGATGGAAACGTAATGAAAGGTGATTAGTTATTCCAAATATTTAAAATTAAGCTGTGACCTCATGCTGAGAAATGGTAAGTTATTATATTAAGAGTTGCCATACGTTCAATTATTACTTTGCTGTCCTTATAAAAAAAAAATATATTTCCTTGATGTTTGATTGTACACCCCACTTGCCCAGCATTTAAAGATGTACTGTTACACCAACTGAAACAAGAATATTGTCCATTGTACGGTGTAATCTAGTTCCAATGTACCTATTTACGGATATTGTCCTCTATTTCCTGGAAGTTCTCTCCCTCAACATGCTTGATAAGTTGTTGGATTTAACACTTATCAAGCATGTAATCTTCTATTTGCATGTTTAGTTTAGTAATATGCGAGGATAGGATGTGTGTATGAAGTAACATTCTCCATAAGGAACTAACTTTGAATGTTTCAATTTGAAACAGTCAGTTCTAAGAACTACTCTTGCTTGGAATGATAACAAGTTCCATTTCAATCATTCTATCCAAAAAAAAATTCCTCCTTTAGAGTACATCCCAAATGGGCAAATCAAGGACATTGTTTTGATTTAAGCATCCAATATTTGAAAGCCAGTAAAAGGGGATTAAGCGCTCAACAGTAGAGAGGTAAAACAAAGACATTATTTACTTGTACAAAGTCTTTTCTTAGCAACCAAAGGGCAGCAAAATTAATGATTCTTTTCCAAACCATCAACCGACTACTAGTTCAATCTTCTGGAAATGAGGATGTGGGGACATAGAAATAATATGTAGTAGTACCATGCCTAAAGGACCTTCCGTACATGTGGCCTACTAAATGGAAACAAGACAATGCAATAATGTGGCCAAAATATTAATTCATAGATGCAGACGTTTGCCAGCTAATAAGGTTAGACCAATCTGTTCAAGTCAAATAGCCCAATTTTGAAATACTTGCAGAGGATGAGAGTTGAGATTAGGTTGGGAGGATGGGCAAATATTCATATCGAGACTCTGAATCTTTAAGTATGTAGCATGAAAAAGAGGCAAGATCCATTAAGGTAACAGCATCCAGGAAGCATCCAAATTCCAATATCACATTTTTATATAATTGGACATTACATTTCTTATCCAGAAAATAATAATAAAAACATACACGTCTAGACAGATAGATGGACAAAGTAAATTAGGAAATTGTTAGCACTGCGGATAACAATGTCCCATGTATATGATGAACTACCTGCTTTCAGTCAATATACTCTTTAGATATAGAGAGACCATCACAACAACAACAACAATAACATACTCAGTATTATTCCACATCGTGGGGTCTGGGGAGGGTAGTGGGTATACAAACCTTACCCCTATCTTGTGAGGATAGAGAGGTTGTTTCCAATAGACTCTCGGCTCAGGAAAGCATAAGC
Organism: Nicotiana sylvestris; assembly: GCF_000393655.2. Classification (NCBI taxonomy): domain Eukaryota; kingdom Viridiplantae; phylum Streptophyta; class Magnoliopsida; order Solanales; family Solanaceae; genus Nicotiana; species Nicotiana sylvestris. The sequence goes on along the minus strand of NC_091060.1, from coordinate 112,703,660 downwards.
ACCCCATTAAAGAAATATAGACAAGGGACAGTACCAAAAAGCCATATAAAAACATAATAAAAATAGCAAAATAGTAAGGTGATCAACAATGAAAGAAAACAACGGTTAGTCATAAAAACCTACTACCAACAGAAAGAGACTTTGTGCCAATAGAGAGACCATGTTGACTGAAAATTAACCACAATCAGGGATGGCGAGCGAAGAAACGCTGTCTTGGTAATCAGCAGATTAAGACCTAAATTCTAAAATTTGTATACGAAAGAAATAGATGGAGTATCCTGATTAAGATGATACAACCATTAAACTTCAGTAGGACATATTTTCAGTGTGCATACTGTTTGTACAAAATACATGTCACCAGATCAAGATATTACGAACATATAAACTGCAGCATAATTTCTGCAAATTTAGTAAGTAATACATTATTTGACATAGGTTTAAAGATCGACTGACTAAACTCCAGATGGGCTTCTCAATTAAAGGAATAATGGTGGAAGCTTCAAAGAAGAATAGTCTGCAAGCTTTGTCAATATAATTTATTGCAAGTGTAAAACAGCTCTTCTTTTCTCAAGATGATATTATTACTTTTGCAAGTGATGTTATACAACCATAACGTATGTACAAATCATCTTTTTCCACAAGAGTGACTCCCCTGCAAAACTAACAAACATAATTTCAGAGCTAGCATAAATACTACTATGTCAACACCTAGAGTTTATTGGGAACCGGTAACATAAATCAATTCTCAGGTTAGCAGTTATGAGATGATAATGCATTAGATAACTAGCAATACACGTTCATTCAAATCCACAGTTTGAATAAGCATAAACTTCAGATACCTTAAGGAATTTCCCTTTGGCCTTTCTAATTTGAAAAGCTAACTTTCCAGTAAAAATTGGATAAAAGTGACGAGTAGATAATTGTCTAATCTTCCAAAATGTTTTTCAGTAGTAGATTCAAAATTGTATGTGTTTTTGTTGAGAAAATCTATGGAAAATAAGTTTTGTGGAAAAAGAATTTCAAAACATTGGTGGGTTTTTTTGGACTGCATTTGGTAAGTTCTTGAACTGGAAATTACTTCAAGGAACATTCACTATCTGTTGATAGGTGAAAAAAGAATATTCTGTGTCCATTCTTCAGTTAGATTTAGCGAAGCCAACTTGGTAGTTTTAATTAATAACTTTTGTAATTATCGGAATAACTTCTTATGTTGTTGGAGAACACAGTTGGACATCTGTCTAACAAAAAAAAAAGTTATTCCAGCAACTACTACAATTGTCCGACAATCGTATGTAGTTGCTAGATAACTGAATAGTTGTGGAACAACTTCTGCAGTTGTTTGAAGAAATACTTGGACAATCACACAAGTTGTCCCACAATTGTTGGTAGTTATGGGACAACTAAAGAGTTGTAGGGACAAGTAATCGAGCTCTTTAGCAATTTTGAAGTTGTTTGATAAATCTATCTCCGGTAAGAACCACTGAAATATGTATCTTTATGATGTCAGTTATTGTGACCACCAATAGGGGACTAAATAATAAGAGTTAATACATGGTGAATCGGTAGAGAATCCTACTCGTTATACTTGATGTCCAAAGGGTTAAAAGACAATACCGATAGAGATGAGTGAGAATATTACGTATGATGAGCTGATTGAGATAATTATTTCTAGGTTGGGGTTAAATTGTAATATAGAGTATCTTTCCATTACAAACATGCTCGGCTTTGATGAAAAGCAAAAGGCATCTCTTTCTAAGATAAGGGATGATCGTGATTTGCGTCTTTTTGGCTAATCAAAAGAAGCTCATTCTAAGGGTATCTATGGTTGAAAAAGTGCTAGAGAAAATAAATTTCAGCCAAAGTGGAAAAACTACATTATTTAAGAGTTGTTGGGATAACTAGAGAAATTGATGAGACAATTAAAGAAAATGTTGGGCGAAGTGAAGCAGTTATTGGGCAACTCCATTAACCTTAAAATAATCATCTCAAGTAACTAATTATCCATTCAACCAAACCAGTACAAAGAACAACCCCATACACAACCAAATCCCTAAGGTGTCATTCAACATATGGTTGACTATTCTATTTTTCTCAAGTAGTTTGGGTTATGACTAGTCTTCTTGGGTTATGACTGGTCTTCTTGGGTTATGACTGGTCTTCTGGCTAAACCGGGAGTATAAGGAGATTGCCTTGCATAGCTCGGTATTATCGTCCTCTTTGGCTGGAGCCCCTCTAACTTGCATGAGAAGGAATTGATTGCCTCCATCAGGGTATTATGGATTCATAACAATTTTTGCATTCACAGCAACATAGAACCTTGGAAGTACTCATACCTAGTGTTTTGGTCACTCTAGGAGTATCTCCTCCCCTGTCAAGATCTGATGTGCATAGGAGTCTCCTCCTCCTACCCTACCAAAAGATCAGCAGCTTGGTTAGTCGATCTCCTCACAAATATCTAACATCATCTGCCCAATACAATCTCTCTCAAGACTCTCCCTACCACCAACTTTCTCCATTCTTATGGTTGTTGCTAACTCATCTTTTAATGTATCAATATTGGGGTCTGGACTATCTTTAAAGGCTAAGAGGTCGTTTGATACGAAGAATAAGGATAATAATTCTGGGATAGAATTTGAGATTGTATTTATCCCATGTTTAGTTATAGGTATTAGCTAATCCCGAGATAAATTTCACATTAAAATGGTGAGATTAGCTATCTCATAGAGAAGGTTGGATAATTAACCCTATGGGATATCCTTGTCTAACTCACTATTGTACCATACGATCCTTAAATGTCTTTAATGTATGCCTCCCTTTCACTTTGTTTGTTGGTAAAAAGAAAAAGGTGCACTTCTACATTTCACCAAAAAAAAAAAAAAATTAAAATACTCTAATGCTTTTTTTAACACAACTACTGAAGTTATGCAGCAACTTCAGTTGTTATTCCCACAACTTCAGTTGCCCAACAATTGAACTTATTGTTCCCACAACTGCATAGTTGGTCCAACAACAACTAGAGTGTTGTTTACTTAAGTAGTTGGTGCAGAACACATCTGAAGTTATCTAGCTAAGAGGATGGATCTACATTTGTCGCATAAGCGGGTTTTACCACCAACCATCTAATCATTCTTGGAATTGATCTCTTCCTTAGCCATTCGTCAAACTATTTGAATGCTTCAAATGCCCAAGACTATATTGTAATAAGTGAAATGCAGTTTAATGTACATCAATGCCCAAGTCTATATTGTAATAAGTGAAATGCAGTTTAATGTACATCAACAACAACATAAAACCAAAATAATAATTTAACTCAAAATTAAAATGGAAACACATTTTAATTACATATCGTGAACGCCCACATGAAGTTGTAAAGGTTATTATTGGGTTTTGGATGGTGTCAATTCTTTCACAAAATATTTAATGGTAAGGTCGAAGCTTATTCGACTCTCATGTATATGAAATGAATATTTTTTTATTGGACGCTACTTTTAACTAATTGGTGTCTAATTTCTTTTTTTGCACATAATATGCTGTTCAAAAACCAAACCACGCTCATTGTTACCTTTTGCTTTTTCGTAGGATACTTTACCTTCTCAATGGAGAAAACAGACTTCCTACTATATCACCCAAATTTTCACCATCTTTTCCAACCTCTACTAACAGCTGAATAAGGAGAGGAGAGAATGACATCGGAGTCCAGTCATGATAGCGAACTAATTGATGCCAAAACAAATAGGTATGCTATTGTAATCACACCAAAGCTCTTTTTCTTTACATAAGACTCTGGTTCGTGAAAAGGAAACACATGAGAGTCGCGGTGAACAGTCAAGTGAAGAAGAAAAAAAATGGTGGGATTACAACTTAGCAGTCGAATGAAGAAGAGGAGGAAGATAGAACTGTGGCTGATGACATGGGTGAGAACCAGGTTAGTGAAGAAAGAAATGAGTGTAGCAAAAATTAGCATTCAACTGAATGTTTAAAGACCATTGACATCACCAGCCGTTGCTGGATTAGATGATGATGTTTATGGTGATAATAATTCTAAAGTTACTGGATCATCAAATGGTGTTGGTGATGCTGACGGTGATCTCGAGACTCTTTCGACCCTAAATGTGTAAAGACCGTTGACATTGTAAAGTATGGATTTAAGACCAACTTGAACATGTCTCGACCTTAATGAGTCAAGGGTCACTGTGAGATCTGGCTTTGGAAATTAGTTTGTTAAGTTTAGAAAGCTTTTTCCATAGTACCGGGCCTTATTTACTTGTTATGGTTATTGTTTTTCATCTATTTTCTGGTTCTTATGTCGCTGTTATTATTTATATGGTTTCTATTGATGATACTGATGTATTGTCTCTTTTCGTTTTCTTGAGCCGAGGGTCTTTTGGAAACAACCTCTCTACTCCCTCGGGGTAGGGGTAAGGTATGCGTACTCACTACCCTCCCCAGATCCCACTTGTAGGATTTGACTGGGTTGTTGTTGTTAGTTCAGAAAGCTTTTGATCAATGAGGGTATTACAACAACAACAACAAAAAACCCAGTATAGTGGGATCTAGGGAGGGTAGTGTGTACGCAACCTTACCCCTATCTTGTGGAGATAGAGGTTTCCAATGATCAATGAGGGTATTGAGAAAGGATATTCGAAAAACGTTATTTTGATCACTTTTTAGACTTGCAAAAAAATGAAGTGCTACTGCTCTAATGAAGTTGGTGTATGTCCTTCTTCTTCACCAAGTCTTCTGTGAAAATAAAAAAGAGCTTTGGTATGATTACAATGTCATGCCTATTTGTTTTGACACCAACGAATTCGCTGTCATGTCTAAGAGCAAAAGGTGGCAATGAGCTTATTTGATTATTGCACAACATATTATGTGAAAAAGATGCAAAAAAAAAAAAGGTAGACACCGACTGGTTAAAAGTGGCGTCGAATAAAGAATTATTCGACTTATATCTCCATGGGGTCGAATAAGCTTTGACCTTACCATTAAATATCTAGTAAAAGAATTGAAACCATCCAAAATCCAATGTAACCTCTACGATTTTTTGTGGGCATTTGAAGCAAGTAATTAAAATGTTTATCCATTTTATAATTTTGAGTTAAATTCCTATTTAGATTTTATGTTATACATTAAATTGCATTTCACTTATTACAATATAGACTTGGGCATTTGAAGCCATTACAGTAGTTCAACGCAGTGTTCTGGAGAGAAAGCAGTGGAAAAAAGCGACGAGCCCTCGCTTCATCGAAGCGAGAAGCATGAAGCGAAGTGCTCGCTTTTTTCATGTGAAGTGCAATTTAATACATAAATAAAAAATATTAAATAGGCAAAAAAATGACCAAGAACTCAATAAAAATGACATATTAAGCAAATCTTTCAATTCTTAAATAAATAAGTAAATAATAGATACTAGAACTAGATAGTCAGTAATCCTTATAAGTCATAACATATTAAGTAAATGCAAAACCAAATCACGAAGGGAGCAACATCTTATTCTTCAACAAGATCTCCAAACTCTTGAAGTGTCATCACATTTGAGTAATTATATTGGTCATCATCTTCTTCATCATCGCAGGCTTCATCAATTGGGGTTCTACTTGAACTTGAAACTACTCTTTCTTTGCTACTTAAAGTACTCCCTCCCCCCCCCAAACTATAAATATTCTCCTCAACTCCACTTGCCATAGAAACATGACCAGAAGTGAGATCTTCTCCTTCATATACTTCTTCTAATTCATGATATTGGGGGGCTCCCGTTAACCATTCATTTGCTTCATCAATATTATCCAACAAAATTGGATCAATGGTATTGTGAGCTTTGCAACAACGCGCCAAATGTTCCATTATATTTAACGAATACTAGATCATTGAGTTTCTTTAGCTCAAGTCTATTACTCTTCTTAGTATGAATATGTACATAAGTTGTAGAAAGTAATTAAGACGAGTACTTAGGACAATTGAGATACACTTTAGTTTAGTAATAATCAAATTGCATCCACCATTCAATTGTAAAAGTATTATTTTAGAAGTTAATAACTTAAAAGTTGAAGCTCTAAAGAGTAAAAACAATTGAAACAACTTGCTCACATGGTGACAATTTGGTTTGGGCTCTAATGGCCGAACCTAATCCAAATATTCCATCTGCTTGCATGTATACTAAGCTCCTCCCCTATTTTGTCTTGCATCGCTTCATCTGGCACCAACCTCGCAATACATGCAAGATATCCCCCACACTTCTTTATCTAAAGTCTTCTTCTCTTCATTTATATATTTGAACTTGGGGTTCAAAATATGCCTTGTTGAATGCAAAGGTTGATGAAGTTGATCTGTCCACCTTGCATCAATGATTTCAAAAACTCTCATATTTCCTCTTATCTTTATCAAATGCCTTTTTGATAGCTTCTTTGGCCCTATCCATGGCTTCATAAATGTATCCCATTGGTGGTTTTCTCTCCCCATCCACCAAACGAAGTACAGTAAGCAAAGGATTACAAACTTTAAGTGCTTGAACAGTGTCATTCAAAAAATATGGACCAACAATATAGCTCGCAACTTCTTCCCCAAGAGCTTCCTTTGCATAGATAATCTTACTCCATCCAGTTGACATGAACAAGGTTCTCAAGTTTTTCTTTTGCAAGTAAAAACTATGCAAAGTCATGATAGCTGTTGTGAATCTTGTCTTAACCGATTTCCCCAAATTTCTTTGGTTTGTGTATCTCCTCGTTATGTTCAACAACAATGGCCTCTGACTAAAGTAAGAATGTATCTTAATCGCCTCCGCAAATACAGTAGAAAATCAAATTTCATAGTTAATAAGTGTAAACAATTAACATGAAGGTTAAAAAGGATAACTAGAACCACTCGTTCACACGTAGAATATGGGGCTAACTTGAAAATGTGACCAAACATCAAAGTTGATACAATGGGCAACACAAGGAGTCCAAAAATGTTTCAGGAACACTCCCTTCAATATGTCACCCGCTTTTTTATTCTCACTTGCGTTATCAATAACAATTTGCACAACATTTTCCTTCCCAATTTTCAATAGAGTCTTCTCAAACAAGTTGAACATTTTATTGGAATTGGTGGAAGAGTCACTAGCATCATAAGATTCAAGAAACACACTACCTCTTGGAGAATTCACCAAAACATTAATGATCACTTTCTCATTTTTTGCTGTCCACTTATCCATCATAATGGAACATCCATAAGTTTGCCATTGCACCTTATGCTCCTTGACAATCTTGTTTGTCTTCTCCCCCTCCTTTTTTAGACAAGGAATTCTTACTTCGTTATAGGTTAGGGGCTTCATTCCTGGGCCAAAACCATCTGTGTCAATATGAAAAAGAGCTCTGCATCATACATTCACCTAGCAAAAGCATCTACACAGCGCTCCCTTAAACTCTTCCTGCAAGAATTTAAATCAATAGCTTCACCTTTTCTCTTTTCATTTGGTTTTTGCGAGAAATAAAGATTGAGAGGACCTTTCACATTGCTACCCGTGGATCATCCACTTCCACTAGTTGAAATCTTTCTTTGAGATTTTGAGGAAGGCGGCCCATTGATATATCATTGGCTTCAAAGCCATCCTTATCCATTTGATTATCTCATCAATAAGATTAACCATAGATGCTCCGTGGCTCATTGGATACTCATTTTTTTTTTGCAACATACTCTCATTTCTTCCTTAACAGAATCCGAAACATTTGGACATATATTGGCATCTCTATAACCACAAATTAGATGTTTCTTGTGATGATGTATTCCACTGTTATACATATATTTTGATAAAAGATACATTGGAATTTTGTGCTACTGCCAATTTCAACTCCATACGCCCAAGCTGGATCTTTTTTTTGGCTTGATGCCACTGAATAAAAAGACAGAATTTACTACAATCACAAAAAAAGGTTAAAACAAAGAAAAAAAATAGAGCAATCAACAGAGATTAAAAAACAGAGCGGAACATAGAAAATAGAGCCAAAAAAAAGTAAAAAAAAAATAAAAAAGGAGAGAAAAAAGAGAAGACAAATGAGAAGAGGAATCGAGAGGAAGCAGGTAAAGCAGAGAAAAGCAGAAGAGGAAGAGAAGAGAAGAGAAACTTACCTTGAAAGAAGTCGCAACAATCAAGAGAAGAGGAAGAGACGTCGCAAGGCTTGCAACAGTCACTCTAAGCAGATGATTTGGAAGAAAAGTCGCGTAAGCATGTATTCGCAAAATTTTAGAATAAAACCCTAGGTAGCCGTCGACCTCGCTTAAGTGAGCTTTTCTTGCATTTTTCTTGCGCCTTGCTTCTCGTTTCTTTTCGAGAAGCGTGCGCTTTTTATCCCATGCCTCGCTTTAGGGCAGAAAAACGCAAGGGTTGCGCCTTGCCTCGCTTTTGCGCTTTAAGCGAGAAGCACTCGCTTTTAATAACACTGGTTCAACAAATGGCTAAGGATCCTTTACCTAAGAATTCAATTCCAAAAATAATTAGATAGTTGGCCATGAAATCCGCTTATGCGACAAATGTTGATCCTCTTGTCCAAACAAGAGAAGATGTAAGATATACAACTAGACAACTTCAGTTGTGTTCTACACACAATTAATTCAGTAAACAAAGTTGTTGGCACAACAAAAGTTGTTGAACCAACAAGTGTAGTTCTTGGGCAACTTAACAACTATATAGACTTAGGAACAACTTCAATAGTTGTACTAAAAATTCATATTTGTTATGATGAATATCACATTATGGTGGATGTCTACTCTTCTTCCATGATCTTTAGCTAAAATGCTTAATGACATATTCAATGACATAATTTGTATGTTCAATGGCATATTCCATGACATATTTTCTTCACTTTTTATGCCTATATAAAGGCCTTATAATAGATAGGAAAAATACACAATTGAAGAAGAAATAAGAATCTCTCTTCCTCTCTTTCTCTCTATATCTCTTAGTTTGTTTTTGCTTGTTCTATATTGTTATTTTGGGTTATATTTCATAACACGTTATCAGCACGAAACTCTAATTTTATTCTTAACTCCAGCTAAGTTGAGCCATATTTTATTGAGAATATGAAAATTCCACAGTCTTCAGTTGGACTCAAGATTAATAAAGATGATATATGTCTTTTGGATAGTGCTACAACACACACTATTTTAAAAGATAAGAGATATTTCTCTTATTTGGTAATGAAAGAAGCGAATGTTAATACAATATCCGGTAGTACAAGATTAATTGAAGGTTCTGGAAGAGCCAATTTATTACTACCAGGAGGAACAAATTTGGCTATTGATGAAGCACTATATTGTAGTAAATCTCAAAGAAACTTATTAAGTTTCAAAGATATTCGCCAAAATGGCTATCATATTGAGACTACAAATGATGAAAAGATTGAATATCTTTATATTACTACAATAACGTCCGGTAAGAAATATGTGCTTGAAATGTTACCCGCTTTTTCCTCCGGCTTATACTACACAAGTATTAGCAGGATTGAAACACATGCCGTAGTAAACAAGAAGTTTACTAATCAAGATAATTTTATTATTTGGCATGACCGGTTGGGCCATCCTGGTTCTAATATGATGCGTAAAATAATTGAGAATTCACATGGACATGCAATGAAGAATCAGAAAATTCTTCAATTTAAGGAATTCTCTTGTGCTGCATGTTCTCAAGGAAAATTAATTATTAGACCATCAACTATTAAAGTTAGGATGGAATCCCCTGCATTTCTGGAACGTATACAAGGTGATATATGTGGGCCCATTCACCCTCCATGTGGACCATTCAAATATTATATGGTTTTGATAGATGCATCTACAAGATGGTCACATGTGTGCTTACTATCAACTCGCAATATGGCATTTGCGAGATTGTTGGCTCAAATAATAAAGCTAAGAGCACAGTTTCCAGATTATGCAATTAAGACAATCCGTCTTGATAATGCTGGTGAGTTTACATCCCAAGCCTTTAATGATTATTGTATTTCAACTGGGATTACCATTGAGCATCCGGTTGCTCATGTTCATACACAAAATGGTCTAGCAGAATCATTGATCAAACGCCTCCAATTAATTGCTAGACCAATGCTTATGAGAACAAAACTTCCCATTTCAGTATGGGGTCATGCTATTTTGCACGCAGCATCACTTGTGCGGATAAGGCCCACAAGTTATCATAAAGTCTCCCCATTGCAATTGGCTTTTGGTCAGGAGCCAAATATTTCCCATCTTAGGATCTTTGGTTGTGCGATATATGTTCCAATTGCTCCACCACAACGCACAAAGATGGGTCCTCAAAGAAGGTTGGGGATATATGTTGGATATGAATCTCCTTCAATTATAAAATATCTAGAGCCGATGACTGGAGATTTATTTACGGCAAGATTTTCTGATTGTCATTTTGATGAATCAGTATATCCAACATTAGGGGGAGAAAATAAGCAGCTGAAAAAGAATATAGATTGGAATGCATTATCACTGTCTCATTTAGATACTCGAACAAATCAATGTGAACAAGAGGTTCAAAAGATTATTCATTTGCAAAATATTGCAAATCAATTGCCAGATGCATTCACTGACCTACCAAGGGTGACCAAGTCACATATTCCAGCTGCTAATGCACCAATTCGAGTTGATATCCCGACAGGACAATTAATTAAAGCAAATGAGTCTAAGCCATGCTTGAAACGTGGTAGACCAATCGGTTCTAAAGATAAAAATCCTCGAAGAAGAAAAGGAGCAAATGATCAAAGTGAACATAACACGGAGGTAGTGGCTCAAGAAGAGCCCCAAGACGTAACAAATGATAAGACCTTAGGGGAGGTCCAGGTACCTGAAAATAATGAAAATGAAGAGATATCAATAAGTTACGTCTCAACCGGGAAAAGATGGAACCGAAATAATGTTGTTATCGATAACATTTTTGCTTATAATGTTGCTGTTGAAATAATGCAACAAGATGAGGATCTTGAACCAAAATCTGTCAATGAATGTAGACAGAGAAATGATTGGCCAAAATGGAAAGACGCTATCCAGGCAGAGTTAACTTCACTTGGAAAACGTGAAGTCTTCGGACCCATAGTTCGAACACCTGAAGGCATAAAGCCAGTAGGGTATAAATGGGTTTTTGTGCGGAAACGAAATGATAAAAATGAAGTCGTTAGATATAAAGCACGACTTGTGGCACAAGGGTTTTCCCAAAGGCCTGGAATTGATTATATGGAGACATATTCTCCTGTAGTGGATGCTATCACCTTCAGGTATCTCATAAATATGGCAGTGCAAGAAAAACTTGATATGCATCTAATGGATGTTGTTACAGCCTATTTGTATGGATCATTAGACAACGAAATTTTTATGAAAGTACCTGAGGGATTTAAAGTGCCAGAAGCATATAAAAGTTTTCGAGAAACTTGTTCAATAAAGCTTCAGAAATCTTTATACGGATTGAAACAATCAGGTCGTATGTGGTACAATCGCCTGAGTGAATACCTGTTGAAAGAAGGGTACAAGAATGATCCAATTTGTCCTTGTGTCTTTATAAAAAGGTCTGGATCTGAATTTGTTATAATCGCTGTGTATGTTGATGATTTAAATATCATTGGAACTCCTGAGGAGCTTCCAAAAACAGTAGACTGTTTGAAGAAAGAATTTGAAATGAAAGATCTTGGAAAGACAAAATTTTGTCTTGGTCTACAAATTGAGTATATGAAAGATGGAATATTTGTCCATCAATCAACATATACCGAAAAGATTTTAAAGCGATTCTATATGGATAAAGCACATCCATTGAGTACCCCAATGGTTGTGAGATCACTTGATATAAAGAAAGATCCATTCCGACCTCATGAAAATGATGAAGAGCTTCTTGGTGCCGAAGTACCATATCTTAGTGCAATTGGGGCATTAATGTATCTTGCCAATAATTCCCGACCAGATATAGCTTTCTCAGTAAGTTTATTGGCAAGATTTAGTACTTCGCCAACACAAAGACACTGGAATGGTATTAAACATATATTCAGATACCTCCAAGGGACCATTGATATGGGTTTATTTTATTCAAACGAATCCAAGCCATCATTGATTGGTTATGCAGATGCAGGATATTTGTCTGATCCACACAAAGGTCGATCTCAGACAGGCTATTTATTTACAAGTGGAGGTACAGCCATATCATGGCGTTCGACAAAACAAACTATGGTTGCTACTTCTTCAAATCATGCAGAGATAATAGCCATTCACGAAGCAAGTCGAGAATGCGTTTGGTTAAGATCTATAACTCAACACATTCAGCAAACATGTGGTTTTTCTTCGAAAGAGAATATTCCAACAATATTGTATGAAGACAATGCTGCATGCATAGCTCAATTGAAAGGAGGATATATCAAAGGAGATAGAACAAAACACATTTCACCAAAATTCTTTTTCACTCATGATCTTCAGAAGAATGGTGAAATAGATGTACAACAAGTTCGTTCAAGTGATAATTTGGCTGATCTGTTCACTAAGGCATTACCAACCTCAATATTTGAAAAGCTGATATATAAGATTGGAATGCGTCGTCTTCGAGACATTAAGTGATTTTTCATCAGGGGGAGTAACTACACGCTGCACTCTTTTCCTTAACCAAGGTTTTGTCCCACTGGGTTTTCCTGGTAAGGTTTTTAATGAGGCAGCAAGCAATGCATATTATAAATAACTATGTACATCCCAATATTTTTTTAGAGAGTTTTTAACAAGGCACATTATCTATGGACATCCAAGGGGGAGTGTTATGATGAATATCACATTATGGTGGATGTCTACTCTTCTTCCATGATCTTTAGCTAAAATGCTTAATGACATATTCAATGACATAATTTGTATGTTCAATGACATATTCCATGACATATTTTCTTCACTTTTTATGCCTATATAAAGGCCTTGTAATAGATAGGAAAAATACACAATTGAAGAAGAAATAAGAATCTCTCTTCCTCTCTTTCTCTCTATATCTCTTAGTTTGTTTTTGCTTGTTCTATATTGTTATTTTGGGTTATATTTCATAACAATATTAGTATTTTTATTAATTTGTTTTAAAAATGCAGAAGATTATGCACCCCTTTTTTCCCCAACAAGCGGAGAGAAGGGGGAAACTTACATTCAAGACATTGAGCACTTTGAAGATAGCTCGGACCCCAAAATTGATGCTTTGAAAGATAAGTTGGTCATGGTAACAACCATAAGAATGAAGAAAGTTGGTAGTGGAGAGTCTTTAGAGAGTTGGTCATGTTGAGAGAGATGGTGTTGGGCAAAATGATGTTAGATATTGGCGAGAAGAGAGCTACTAGTCCATGTGGACTTTGATATTTGCAGTTATGTTGGAAGGGTAAGAGGAGGAGATTCCTATGCAGTTGATATTGGTAGGGAAGGAGATTCATCTGGAGTGACCAAAATGGCAAATTTGGGTACCTCCAAGGTTCCCTGGTGACGTGAAAGCAAAAAATGTTATGATAAGCATAATGCCCTAACGGAGGCAATGAATTCCTTGTCAAGCAAGTTGGAGGGGCTCCTGCCTATGAGCACTATAATACTGAGGTATGCAAGACAATTTCCTTGTACTCCTGGGTTCGTAAGAAAACTGACCATGAGTATCAAGACTAAGAATGCTAGGGCAAAGAGGATTGGCCATCCTCGAATTGTGGCCCAAACTACTCAAGAAAAGCGGGATGTTCAACCATATACTAAATGGCACTTCCAAAATTTAGTTGTGCATGAGGTTGTTTTTTGTACTGGTTTGGTTTAATGGACAATTAGTTACTTAAGATAGTTACTTTTGAGTTAATAGACAATTAGTTACTGTGTAGGTTTATCAACTAGATGTGTATATATTGATTTTTCATTCTACTTTCTTCTCTTTACACTCTCACCATACATTAGGTCTATAAAAATAGTAAAAATAGTTTTGTTCCGGGAACAATTGTTTTAGTTGTCCCAACAACTACTTTAATTACTACGACAATTTATGTAGTTGCTTAACAACTACTTCAGTTGTCCCATCAACTGCTTCAGTTGTTCCAGCAATTTTTCTAGTTGTCCCAAGTACATCAATTGTTCGATCAATTTTTGTAGTTGTCCCAACAATTCTTAACTAATTCATAGAATCGGTGTCATTACGTTTATTCTTAATAATTCATAGAATAGCTCTAGGTGATCATCAATTGTCATCAAATTACTTCATTTATGTGTAATAATTGATAGAATCACTCGATCGATCTTCAATTGTTATTGAATCACTACCTTTATCCTTAATAATAATAGAATCACTCTATCAATCTTCAATTATAACTGAACCATTATGTTTATCTTTACTAATAATATAATTCATAGTATGGCTCAATTTTTTGAGCAATTAAACAGTATGTTGTTTTCTTTCTAGCCATAGTATGGCTCAATTTATCATCAATTTTCATTAAATTTATCGTTATAGGATATAGATTCATCAAACAGCTTGAAAATTACTAAATAACTTGATTACTTATCGCTAGATTTGCTACAACTCTTTAGTTGTCTCACAACTACCAACAACTGTCTCACAACTTTAGTAGTTATATGGACAACTTCTGTAATTGCCCAACTATTTCTTCCAACAACTACAGAAGTTGTTCCATAACTGCAATAGTTGTCCAGCAACTGTTGTCAGACAACTGTATTAGTTGTTGCGAGAACTTTTGTATTTGTCAGACATATGTTCAATTATTTCTTCCAACTTCAAAAGTTGTTCAGACAACTAAGAAAGTTGTTGAAGATATCCAACTGTTTCTTCGAACAACTTCAGTAGTTGTTCCGACAACTACGAAAGTTGTTGGCTAAAACTACGAAGTTGGTTTCACTAATTCACTCCAGCTAAAAAATGGACACAAATTTATCTTTTTTCACTTACCAATAGACAATAAATGGTCCTCTAAAGTAATTCCCAACTCAAGAACTAACCAAATACAGTCCAAAAAAGACCCAACAATATTTTGAAACTCTTTTACAACAAAAATTATTCTCCACAAATCTACTCAACAAAAACACACATGCAATTGCAAATATACTATTGAAAAACATTTTGGGAGACTAGACTCCTAAAGAAGAGCAGGAGGAGGATAGGAGAAGGAGCAGCACTGGTGGCTATGAGCAATGAGAAGAAGAAGGCTGCGAAGGGTTTTTGCCTTTTTTGTTAATTTTTAATTATTTTGAGGTAATAAATATAGAGGCCAAAGTGTAAAAAAAAAGTTTGAGGGTTACTGAAAGAAGGTTCCTAATGAGTTTCAACCTCCATAACACTAATTACCTACTTGTCACTCCCACCCAATTTTTAAAACTTGAAGGACCCTCACTCAATTGCCAAACTCTTTTGTCATTTTCAATTAAAAGCCCCAAGCCAAACTACAATGAATTACATTTGAAACATCATTATGCATACATGATACTTTACCCACTTAGAATGTTCTTTATGGGACTCAATCAATTGGGTATTGGCAGGACAATTCATCTGATATACAATCTGTTTTTGTTTTGTGTAGAGCAGTGCGGTTGAAGTTCTAGCAATGAGACACAGCCAACCGGCCAAGCAACACATGAAACTGCAAGTTCACCCAAATAATCTAGCATGAAAGGAAACAACAAGCAGCTGACGGAAGATTCAATTTGACCCCTTGAGTGGCTAAAAGGAGAAACCCTCCAGTATATTTATGCCAATATTTTGTAAGGAGAAGCATTAAATGCCACTAAAACAATTATGAAGAAACTATAAAAAAAGGGCAACACGGTGCACAAGGCATCTCGCGTTCACGCGGTCCGAGGAAGGGTTGCACCCCAAGGATAATATGATGTAAACAACCTACCCTAATGCAAGCATTAGTGGCTTCTTCCATGGCTCGAACCTATGACCTATAGGTCACACGGCACAACTTTATCGTTGCTCCAAAGCTCCCCTTCGATAAAGAAACTATACGAGAAGTTAACAAATTAAGATTTGTATCTAAAAGACCTAGTATGTTTATAGCATGTGCAGAATTAGAACTTGCATACCTTGAAATTAAACAATATTCGAAAGAGATGAATATCATACCAAGTTTTCAAAAGCTTCATTGTTGAGAAACTGCATTACACCGGTGTTCATAATATCCCTCAAAGGAACTTAATAATTTTATTATGTATTCATAGACCTTAATCCCCTCCAAGTAAACAGTATCCTTGAGGAACTGCCAGGAGAACAAATGATTGGCATCAGAGAGAAACAAGTGTTTATCGACTTGTCATAAATAGAAGCAGCGACAAACCTCATTGTGGTCATGCAGTAATATGGGGGTGTTCTTCATAGGGGAGAAACCAAAGGTGGGAATTCCCAGTCGTCTCATGAATCGAGCATCAGTTGTCGATGCTAATATTTCAGGCTTGGAGAGTTTTCCCCCAGCTCTAGTAACAGCTTCATTAAAAACAGACCACCAAGGGTTGGAGTCGGAAGTGAGTGTCATCAAAGGACATCCCATGTTGTCCCTCAGGAATCCTTTCTCGGTTATCTGCCATATTACAAGAAGCCTGAGAATCAGAAAACCAAAAGTACACCATCTTGTCCATTTTTTGTGTTTAGTATACAAATAAAATATCACCCAAATGCAAACTTCTTAAAAACTGGTGTGTAACGCATAAGAATGGGAATGGGGAAAAAACATAAGCTTCATCTACCAAACCACGAACCCCAACTATTATTTACATTGGAAATGATGTCTCTACTCAAAATTAACTGATATACTATCTATTTAGAGTTGTCCCACAAGCAAACGTTTCTTTTAAATAAACACAGCTGTCCAGCGGAATGACTATAGATGATTCATATTGATGCATAATTGATTGATTGATAAATAGAGTTGTCCCAATTGTGACAACTTCCTAAAAGAAAAAGTTTTTCATTACACGATCCGGCACTTTTTGATATCATACGATCAGAAAGGTATAATGGCGCTCAATTTAAAGAGAGCAATCTTGGAACAGCTTCAGAAATACAAGAATCAGACAATCGGAGCTAAACATGTAATCTTAAACTCTTAGTTATCTCTGGATTTCCAGTCAGATTAATCCTGCTTTGTGATTTCCAACCAAACCTTTCTTCTCTGATCCTTCCTCTTCCCAAAACCCTCTCTCTTCTTAACATGTCTCCCACAGCAGAAACACTTTTACTTGTCATCTTTAAGTCCAGATTGGCAAAATGTAATTGATCATATAGTAGCAGCTATGACGACGTGGAGTGTCATCAATTTAAAACTAGTGTAAAATCCATTTTAGATGGAAAAGAATGCCTTCTTCTCAGCTGGGGAAAAATCATATGAAATCATTGGGGAAAAAAGGGAATGTCAATCCACGTGGTTTGAATGGATGCAAAGAAGGAATTCTTTGTTAGTAGAATTAGAGTTGAAAGCAACAGATTTTTGTGGATCTGCAAAAGTATTGATGAAAGCATCTGAAGAACCAGAGAGATCTCCTTTGGAAATAGAGCAAATGGGAACAACTATATGAACGTTACATCATCCAAAACTACAATGAATGTGGAGGATTCAGTAGAAACACTATATTAGAAAGGAGGACAAGATTGATCATAATCAAACCCCGGAGCAGACCATTGCCAACAAATTGATGAAATTCAAGAAGGAATTTCTTCTTCAATATAACCTTCCCCTATTATCACTTCAGAATCTTGTTCATTGTCGGATTCATGTCGATTCAGATTGATATTTGGGTATTGTATTACCTCTTTCTTTTTCTCCCTCTTATCAGTCCAGAAATTATCCAGAAAAAGCCACACTGAATAGATGGTAGGAAACAAGTTCAGCAGTGCAAAAACATTCAACAGGCGGAACCCCTTTGTAGACGTGAACAAGCAATCTCTAAAATCAAGAAAAGACTTTCTAGCAAAGTGTGGGCAATTTGGTGAACTGGTGGCAGAAGGAACAAGAAAACATAGTAGAGCAATGGATACAATCAAATAGGAACATCTACGGGACAAGCGTTTCTTACTTCTGTTCAAGTTCCCGTCGGAAACAGTTTAAGGACCTCAAGCTTCACTTGAACTAGTGGTCTACAACCACCACTTGCCACACTTAGCTCCCGTTTGGACATAGATTTTTTTTACTTTTAGTCAAAGAAAATTTTGAAAACATTGCCTGTTCATGGAATTTGATCAGTTCTTGAAAAAAATTTATAAAGTTTCCAAAACTGGTTTGGATCAGTTTTTGGGCGAAATTTTTTCTTCCACTCACAAAACTTCATCCTTTTTATATGTAAAAAGTAAAATACATGTCCAAACACAACTTCAACTTCCAAATACTATTTTTCAACACAACTTCAAAAAAAAAAAAAAAAAAAAAAATCAACCAAATCTTTGTCCAAAGGCTTACTTAGTATCTAGTCCATTACTCCATATCATATTGTGTCAACACAACCCATTATGTTTCCCCGCGCATACATCATTTTCCAACTCTTTCATATATTGGACCATGCCAAGAAGTCACTGGGAGTATGCTCTACAGATTTACTGAGACAGTGGCCTCAAGTTGTGATCCCTCTGACTGACCAGACATAGTGGATTCCTTTTTGTTCATTTGCCAGCTCTGCACTTTGTCTCTTCTGCTGCTTTTCCACTTCATTCTTCTCAGATTCAATCTTCTGAATTGCTTGCTTGAGTCTTTGCTTGACTCTTTGCCCTTGTCTAATCTTCTCTAAGTTAGGTAGTCGCTATTAGTTGGTTCAGCTTCTCTTACCCCTTGTTGACAACCCGCTGGTCTTTGACAATATTAACCTTAGGCTTGATCATCTTCCTCAGCTTCTCTTGAATCTTATCAGTGACAAAGATACAGAGACCTGAGACTCCTTTGTAGATGTTGATATCCAATAAGCACTTCTAGTTTAGACCCAATCTTGCATAAATGGAGACTTGGGAGGACAGGAACTTTCTTGCTTTTCTTGTTTGGACGGCAGTTCTTGTCAGCAGTGATGTTCTTTCAAATGATAGAGTTTCTTCGTGAAGCATGGTTCGTTCCTGTCCGCCTGGTTCCACTGATTCTTTTAAGGTGGTGTTCTGCACTTGCGACCCCTTTGGAGATATCGGTCTCTTCTGTGAAGCTGCCACACGAGCACATCTTGCTGAGAATTGGGAGCAGTATTGGTAATGGCTACCATATTATCAAATACTGGCAAGAAAGTATCAACACCAGTCACCATATGTTAAATAGAATGAACATGCATCATCATTGATTGCTTTTCAGCTAGCATCGCGAAAGACGACGCGGTTATTGCTAATATGAGTTTCGCTTGCAATACTGCCTGTTCTTCGATTCTTCAACTGATGGATGTTTGGATGATTCTGGAAGTCTGATCTGCTTATCCTTAAGAAAATAGTCAAACATCAAGTTAGCTTTAGAAGTATCAATCATGTAGCTTTCTTTGTTCTCAATCTTCACCAACTCCTTAGCTTTTCACAACTTGAGAGCAAAACAAGAATATGGTTTTTCTCATATGTTTCGACAGCATGAACCTAAGCAGACTACTTCTCCTCATAATCAGTAGGCTTGGCCAGTCCACTTAATTTATGATGGACACGAGATAAGGACCTTTTCCTCTGCTGGCTCTTCATTGCTTCTCGCCAAGAATGAATTGCTACACCTTTGTAGCTTTGGTGACCAGCTAAGTAAGAGCCACGAACTCCTACGCTATGAGTATTTCTTTGAACCCAGGGATGAAAGTTGGCAACATATAATGCATACTGAGATTCCGGGAATTGTATGTTGCATCTAGTGCGCATCTTCTGATATCTCTCCAGGAAAGCAACAACAGATTCATCAACCTACTGTAATAACCAGTCATGGAACATTCTCTCCATGTCAGCCCACCTTTGAGCTGATTTGGTAGGCAACGAAAAGTACTAGGCAAAGATGGTTTTTGTCCACAACAAGGGGAAGAGCATATTATGCCCTTATTTATGTGCAACCTCCCCCCGCATTCAGCAATAAATGCCGATGCGATCTTCGGTAGATGTTTTATCTTCTCAGGAAAAAAATGACAAATCTTGGATGTTTGAAACCTCTTGGAAGAGGCACATCCGTCAATCCAGTAAGAACAGGTACAGAAATTTGTCTACTGGCTTCAAGTTAATTCCAAAATGTATCATCATTTTGACCGGTGCACTTAGAATGTAGAGTTGTAAAATTGCTGGCTCATCTGCTCAGATGCAGGATTTGGCATAAAGGTTGCCGAAGGCTGGGTTGGTCATGGTTATGCATTGGCTTGCCAGGCCAGCGTGGGTAGAAATATGGCTGATTTGGAACAACCCGTGTCTGCTTTCCTAAGTGATTTTCTGATATAGGCAAATCCCAAGTACGGATGATGTTTGACACGTTATTAAAGATCTGCTGATAAAGGAAACCTCCGACTTATGGATCTGAAAGAAAAGGGGTTGTAGGTAAGGCAAAATTACCTGTTGAATTAGTAAGCTTCTTAGCCAAGTTGACTTGACTGAACTGAAGATTAGATTGTGACACTGGGTAACTGTTTCCATATAAAAAGTATAGTCAGTAGGAGCTAACAATGCTTAATTTGCCATCTAAGCCGCGAAACTTGATGGAATCAATCGCCCTCCCCGACATTCATGTTCCCCTGCTAAGGAGTCATCCTGAACCGAGGCCTTGGTAGGTCTAAACCGATTGGTAATTAAAGTTGGTCATAGATTGATCTTCCTGTTGTCTTGCCACCATAAGCATTTAGTCTCGAGAAAAGTGGACCTCAATTTGCACTACAGGTTTCTACTTTACCAATAGGTTGGGGGAACTAGTGAATCATGTCATTAATATATGTTAAGAATATCGATCTTCGACCTAACTCAACCCCAAAAGTTAGCTTATAAGTTGAGGATTGCCCAAGATCATATAAGGAGATTCATTTTTTAATTCCCAACAAATGTTGGACTCAACACACCTTGTGCGACCAGTACTGTACATCTGGAACGAGAACAATATAAGATGGGGGCCCAACATCCGGTTAACAATGAATTGAGATAAACCTAGCTCGGATACCATTTTAAGAAAATGGACCTTCAGCCTAACTCAACTTTAAAAGTTAGCTCATGAGATGAAGATTGCCTAAGATCATATAAAGAGAACCATTTTTTAATTCCCACCTTATGTAGGACTCAACAATATCCATGTCGATTTCTCTTGTATGAATTATGTGTTTATTATCATGGGAGGTGAACCAAAATATCCTTCATTTGGAACCATGATAGGTTGATGTCGGTTGGAGGAGCTTATGCCAATGTAGTTGTACCTTGCAATTTATCATATGTTTGAGTGGGAGAACCATGAGTTACAGTCCTTTTTCCCGGGATGTTTCCCTATGCTGAGAAGATTCTTGCCCCCATTATAGTTCATGCACAAGTGAAATCAAATCCTAAAAGAGTAAGCTTTGAAAACTATAGAAAAAAGAGCATACCAAAAAATATTGTTGGCTTAAACTAAGTTGCTCGGACTCTTCACTTTTGGTGCCGCACCCGTATCAACACGACATGGGTGTGGGTGTGGGATGTGGAATCCAAAGCGGATCTGATCAATCGATTTTGGGTACTTTGACCAAAATCGATGGAGAAATTTGCAATAGATACAATGATTTCTGAAATCAAAATAAAAGTTAGAGTGAAATTGAAGGAAATGGTGTATGAAGAAATTTATATGTCCGGCATTCTCCTTTTATCTTCTCAGAATACATTATAAGGTTTCCACATAATGTCTCGTAAGTAGGACATATTTTTATAACTCTATTTTTAGACATTTGAATTATTTTTAGCCGAATTCCCGCACCCGTAATTGGATTCGTACCCCGGATCTTAAAATTTAGATCATGAAGGATCTGACCTCTAGATTTGCACCCGTATTGGATACCTGCACCCGAGTCCGAGCAATTTAGGGCTTAAAAAATAAACGGATTTCTCGAGCTAGATGAACAATGGAAGCCGAATTTGCCAAGCAATGATCCCCAAAATGGAAGTCAAACGAGTAACGTTGAGGAGGGGATTTTGCCATTTGCCAATCATATAAAAGAGGAACTTCGCTAAGATTAATCTAAGAAGAAGACATCTACCTTATCAACCAAAAAAGAAAAGGAAACATCTACTGACATTGTAAGAAAAGCTGTAAGAAAAAAAGAAGAGATGATTAAAGGAATTTGAAGGAAATGAATATAAGTTTATTAATTGCTGTAATGATTGTGATGATGTCCATCCATGCATAGAAAGACCCTGCTTATACATATAAGGCCGAGCATAACTTCCTAATCGTGCATTTTATTTTTATCTCTAAAATCTAGGCACGATCTTGATGATGCAAGAGTGGTTTACTGCTCATTCGGTTGTTCTCATTGCATGTGCACTAACCTTATTGTCCCATGTTCAATCAGCGTAGCGTTGTTTAGTATTCTACGAGAAAATAGTTACTTAACTGAGTCATTACATGATAAACCTTGTACAACTTGGTTGACAAATAAACTCCTTTGATTATTTCGAGAAGTGGAAGCTTGATTCTTCAGGTTTTGAGCTGATGGATATGTCATATAATCAGTTACTCCTTGGATTTGATCCACTTTTTGTAGACATCCAGCTTGCTTCCCTTAGTAGGCTTTGGCCATAGATACAAAAAAAAAATGAAAAAGATTTTTTGAAATTGAGTTAAAAAATTGTATTTGGAAGTTGAAGTTGTGTTTCGATAACTTTAAAAAAGTTCATATTTTGTTGGAGGAGAAAATTGATTTTTTGAAAAATCTTGAAACTTTTTTACCACTTTTTGATTTTTCTAAAACTTTTTTTTCAAAAAATCTCCAAATTTTGGTGTTAACAACAGTCAATCTGCTGCTATGTCTTTGTAAGATTTCTATTTGCCACCTTCAAATGGATATCGATAGTTCAAAGAGCAGGGAGAGCTTCTTTCTGGAAATTTATTGAGAAGAGACTAAAGCACCCGCTAAAGTCACCCACTTATAATATTCCATTTTATTCAGAATGTTGAAATTGGCCTTCTTTGGTCTCATAAAATCCTCTAAAGGACATTGTAATTAGTACGCTCCTAAACCAAAGCATTGAAGCTATTCCTTTTCTAAGAGAAATGACATACAACAACAACAACCCAGTGTAAACCCACAAGTGGGGTCTGGGGAGCGTAATATGTACGCAGACCTTACCTCTATCCCGAGGGGCAGAGAGGCTGTTTCCAGGAGACCCTCGGCTCAAAGAGGCAACAAGAGACACTATATTAGTACTATCAATAGACTCATAATAAAACAACATAAAGTACCATAAAATCCATAACATAACATAAATACCATAAATCCTTTTTTGGAACACAGCAGCATCAAATTACCTAAATCCTTGAGAAGTGAGAACCACTAATAGTCCGTTGATTCATGAAACTACTTCCTTTGATTCACTGCACAAGATAGTCTTGTGATATCTCTCGCTCTCATTGCCTAATTTTCCCTCTTTTTTGGAGTTCACTAATGAGTTTTGTCTCTTCAATTAAGGCAACAACAGAAACCTACTTGCTGATATTACCAACTTATTTAAACTGCTATTCAAATATTTCAGTATACTATTGATATACCTCAAAATTTTCCGAACAGTTCTGGAAAGATAGGAGCACTATCATTTTTAATCTAAAGCCGAAAGATATGCTAAGGTCTGCAAACTAACAACGATAAGCACAAAGAAAAAGTAACTATTCACCTCATATGTCATGTTCCTCCAAGCTGGTGCCCATTGCTCTTCAATTATCTTCCTCATAATTTGTGGATCAGCCGTTGGTGGCATCCTAATATCAAATCCTGCCTCAGCTTCAGAGGGTTGCATGTTCATTACAAATCCCTGTGCAAGCAAATCAGAAGGCCTCCATAAATCATAAATCCTAATTAAAGAACAAAAATATAAGCAGAACCATAAACAACTAGGAAATATAAGCCCAGTAAACCATAAGCCAATGTTGCCTAATACATAGAAAGCTGTTAATGGAACAGGAACAAGTTCATAATTCGTAACTTAAACTTAAAAGTTATTCCCTATTGGTAGGTTTCTCTAGATCATACTTCAATATACTTTAGAAACCTCAAAATCTTTTAAGCTAAACAGAACTTGAAAGACTAATCACCAAGAAACTATTATTGGCATCACATACTTCTTAATTGAATTGGAAAGAGAAACAATAATAATTCGGATGACTACATTTAGCATTCCGAATTACTACAGTATCATTTCCCAAATGACAGTAGGCTTTAAGATATGGGCTCGGCAGAACAAAGTAACTTTGGCCCAAACTCTGTAATAAGAAATGCACTAAATATGTACAAAAATTAGCTCAGAACACAGCACTTGAGATTGCTGTCCTAGAATCCAGAACCCATAAAATTCAAATCTTAGATCCCCCCTCATAGACCCCATTCAACAGGAGCTTGAAAAACAACACAACTCAAAAGATCAAACTCAATCGAAAATTCAAAAACTCACAGTTGGGGAAGGAATTCCAGCCTTGAGAAACACTGGATTCACAGAAATGACTTCAGAATTAGCAGCCAATCCAGCCTTGACTATATCAAACTTAGACTCCCTAAACTTAGTAATAACCTCAATACTCTTCATCAAATTCTCCATAGCAGTATTATCATACAATCTAGAGCCGTGTCCAGGTGTTCCAACAGCCTTAATCACCATATGCCAAGGTGTCCTATCAGCATAAAACACCCTAAACTCATCATTAGTTGAAGCCTGTCCCTCATCCATCACAAACCCAACATTTAACTCTTTAAACTCTTTAGTCTCCACAAACTTCCCCATCCCATCAAACCCACCCACCTCCTCCTCGGGCACGTATAAAATATGAACATTTCTTAAAGGTTTAAACTCGGGATCTTTGCTCTGTATCGCTTTGATTGCCTCCAAATACTGCATGCCAATACACTTATCGTCCTGGGCCCCACGTGCAAAGATTCTTCCATCGGAAGTTTTATGAGCCGAAAAGGGTGGGTGGGTCCACTTTTCGGGCTCGGCGGGGACGGAGTCGAGATGGGAGTTGAAAAGAATGGAGGGGAGTGAAGGGTTGGAGGTACCGGGCCAGGTTAATAATAGGAGGGGTATGGTGGGGGTTAGGTGCAGAACTTTGGAGTGGAGGTTTGGGATAGAGTTGGCGAAGTTGATGAGGTAAGTGATGGGAGAAGTGTAGTTTGGATTAGGGTGGGCAGTGTTGATTCTGAGGTAATTTTGGAAACGGGAAATGGGTGTGTCTGATTCGGAGGCAGAGATAGCGGAGAGTGAGAGGAAGAACAAGAGGAGTGGGATACGTTGGAGGGGATTGAACATGGTGAATGCCTCTCTGATAGAAGAGCTTTGAGTGTTATGTTGAGGGGATCTATATTTTGAGACTTTTAAAAACTGAGAGGTCGTTTGGTAGGGTATCCATTAGCTATTACTAATGCTTTGTTTGGTACACTTTTTCAACCTATGTATAACTAATAAAAGCATTAGTTATTCACTCTATTTAGTATTATCTTATGCATAGAAAACCGTGGCATTAGCTATACAAAGGCTATTAATGCATGCATTAGTATGGTTAAAGATAAAATTATCCTTAAAGTCCCTTAAGTTAAAGAATATGGATGACATTTTTGTAAACAATTAAATTTCTTAAAAATTATGCAATGCATTTTAATTTTTAATACACCACACCAAACAATGCATAAGAAATAATCTCTGTATAACTAATGTTTGCATTACTAACTCATGCATTACTAACCTCTGCATTACTAATGCACCTTATTTAGCATTATTCTTATACGTCCTACCAAACGACCCCTTATAGTGTTAATATTTAAACAAAAGTGTTAAGATTGTTGTTAAAAAGATATTTTTATTTTGGGTATTACACTTTTAGTCCGTGCCAGAAACTATTTATATTCATTAACCGAAAAAGTGTATAAATTTTTTATAATTTTTTTTTTGTGTGTATATATATATATATATATATATATATATATATATAAAATCTATATTTTTCGGCTATTATTTTGAGAGCGGCTATACATTAAAAGTGAATTTAACAATAACCTTATAAATTCAAAAATAGCCAGATTTACAAGTGGTAATTCAAAAATAGCCACAGTTTTAAAAGTAATCTAAATTTAACCACTTTTCATGTAAAGATAAATCTGAACGAAAACACTGTTCAAAATTAGGAAAATACTCTAGCATAATATACTGGAGTTCCAGCATAAGTATAATGAAACTCCAGCATATTATAATGGAGTTTCAGCATAATATACTGGAGTTCCAATATAATATATCGGTCCAGTATAATATGTTGGAAGTTCATACACAGGTGTTTCAATCTCTAGTATATTATGCTGGAACTTTCCGCGTGTTGGAGTTCCAGCATAATATGATGGAAGTTCATATACAGGTGCACCGATCTCCAGTATATTATGCTGGACCAGTCCCTGTTGCAGTAAAATAGTAGTTATTTTTCAATGACTTTACAAACGCTGACTATTTTTGAATGACCAGTCCGAAAACTGACTAGCCCGTGCTATTTTTACTAAAATTTTAGAATTATTACAAAGGCCTTGAATGGGCCTCACCCACTCTATGCAAAAGAAATGGGAAACTATTCCTGCTGGCCCTTCCCTATTCCTCATTCGCGCTTTTTTCATCATCTTCTTATGTTGTATTCAGTATCTTCTTCTTTTTTCAATTCCAACATTATTTTCTCGCAAATCTTCTTCTTATACTTCAAGGTTTTTGTTCTTTGTTGAGAAAGAATGGTGAAAAAAGAATAAGAACAATTGGAGATCGATCCTTGCACCTTTGAGAAACACTTGACCGTGATTTGCTAAATTAATTTGTACATTACTTCAAGGGAGATATTTAGTTTATTCGTCACTGTTGATTAGTAAAAATTGGTATTTAAGCTAGTTTTCCTCATCTATAAATATTGCAGGTTTTTTGTAATTTTTAAATATCCTAATCCTAGATAGTTATTTCAAACAGCCTAACAACCCATTCAAGATGTTCAAACATCCTCTTAAGATATTTCAAATATCCTCTTAAAATATTTCAAATATCCTCTTAAAATATTTCTCAAACATCCTAAGTATCCTCTCAGGATGTTTTAAATATCTTCATAAAGTGTTTGAAATATCATTAGGATGTTTGCAAAAATATTAATTTTTTAAATCGATTACTTATATATATTTGTGATATCTTAAGGTATTGCAATCATAAAATGGTTGATTATATAGTATTGGGGGGAGTGATTGTCATGGTGGATAGGTAGAGTGTTCTACTCGTTTTACTTGGCGCTCAAAGAGTAAAGAGACGGTTCTAATATCCTAAGATATTCCATAATATGAAGAAGAATATGCAAACTTTCCTAGAGTTGAAGGTAACTTACAAGCGGTAGAACCAACAACACAAAGCAGCCACAATTATGAAGACGACACAAAGTTTTATAAGGATTTAAGTTCCAAAAACAAGTGCGACCTAGTTGTGTCACTGAAGCTTGCTTCCCTGAAGGCTCCTTTCAGTTTCAAATCAGTGATTTATGTACTGTGCCAAATGTGTAGACAATAATTACATGTTGTCACGATCCGGAATTCCAACCTCGGGACCGTAATTGCGTCTAACATCTACTTGTTAGGCAAGCCGATGTTAGATAATCAAATAACCATTTTAACAATTTAAAACAGAGTAATAACAATTATTAATGATTGGTAAATCTGGAGTGCATAAGATATTCCATAATATAACACATTCTAGTCTAATCCCATAAATCTAGAGCCACTAGTATATGAGCAACTAAAATACTACAAAGTACGGTCTGAACAAAATACAATTGTTTGAAATAAAATAAATAGTAAAGATACAAATAGAAGGGGACTTCAGGGACTACGAATTTCAGCAGCTCTACCTCAAGTCTCCGCTGTAAATATAATCCGAGCAGAAGCATCAGTAGTCACCGCTGGGACCAACATCAGAATTTGCAAAAATGCAGAAGTATAGCACGAGTACAGCCAACTCAATGTACTCCGTAAGTGTCAGCCTAGCCTCGATGAGGTAGTGACGAGGCTATGACAAGACACCTACTAAAATCTTGTGCAGATATATACATAAAGCAATAGAACTAACAAGTAGAGCATTTAAAATAATAATGGGGAGGGAACATATAAAAAAAGATATAAGATAAGAACGACAAGTATAAAATCACCAAGTAGCCTTTTTTAGAAATAAACAATAATGCAACCGATTAAATCACCAATCCAGAAATCAAATAAAGCAATAAAATCAACAATATAGTATCAAAAATGCAATGGCACAGCCTTACCCTTCGTACTTTTACTTTTATCCTCACCATATAGTATCATAAATGCAATGGCACGGCATCACCCTTCGTGCTTTACTCTCATCTTCGCATGATATAATAAATGGTGATAAAGCAATTAAGTGCATGGTATCACCCTTCGTGCTTTAATCTCACAATTTCTCAATCAATAATAGTAATATGCAAATTAGGCACGGCAATACCCTTAGTGCTTTTTACTCTTCCTCACAAAACTACAACAATAATCCAAACTACCAATGCAAGGTGGGAAGTAAATTTCATTTCAATTATAGTGTCATGACAGAAAAACTCAACTTTTAATATCCCAACAACTTCAAAATAAATAATGAATACGAAGGCGAACAATTAAAGAGATAATAATCTAACTAAGGCATGAAAAGCATAGTAAATGGAATGACAAGGTACAATAAAATTATTTTCACCCGCATGTTTTAACTCAATGGCAACGCATATATACTCTCACCTTATATATACGCCTTCCCTACACATAATTCACGTAGCAAATAAATCAATAAGTCCTAATTCCCTCAAGTCAAAGTTAACCCTGACACTTACCTTTTTCGCAATTAAATCAATATTCAACCACGACTTTTACTTTAGAATTAGCCTCCAAACCAATCAAATCTAGCCAAATATAGTTTAAATAATTCAAAATAAGCTTTAGAAACTACCCACGAGTGAAAAAGATCCATTCTTTAATGAATTTGGAAAAAGTCAACAAAAGTCAACCACGGGCTCGCTTGGTAAAAACCCAAGATTCGGACAAAAATCATATTACCCATTCACCCCCAAGCCCGATTATGTGATTTGTTTCGAAATCCGACCTCAATTTGAGGTCTAAATCTCATTTTGTTTTCACAATTCCTAATTTCTACTCAAAACCCCGTTTTACCATAAAATTTATAGATTAAAGGTTAAAATTAATAGGTCATTATGGAAATACATCAAAACTAGTTAAAAATCATTAACCAACGAAGTTGGGATGAAAACCTCCTCAAAATCCTCTCTTGGCCCAGCTCTAGCTTTTAAAAATGGTGAAACGTGACCAAATCCCTGTTGATACCCAATTTTGCCCTCATATTTTCTCAAATAGTATATATACTTTCAAATAATCATTTTTGCATCATTATTTGTCTTACAAATCTATACAAGCATTTTCTATAATTTTTCATAATTTTTAGAGCTTTTAAATTGATTTTCCTGTATTTAAATTACTTGAATAATTATTAATTACTCCTTCAAATTATTTTTTAATGGATTAGTTACCTAAAATTAGTATTTTCACATATAATACATATTTAAAATATTGTTACTTCATTTTATGTAATTACATTAGTATTTTTAAAGTTATTTGAATAATTTTGCAATATAGCCCATACTCATACATAAATGCTCTTTATTTATATTATTTGTGTCAAAATAACATTTTATATTTTTATAATACTAAGTTATTATTTTTAAGCATTTAAATGTATAAATAATATTTTTACTTAGTTATCAAGCATTTTTATAAATTATTTTTTTGTATTTAAATAATAGCCTAGCTTTAGACTAATTTTGGACCAAATTGGCCCAATATCCTTAGGCCAATCCCCTGGCCCAAGACCAAACGACCCCTTTAATTATAACCCAGATAGAACCCGTTTCAAATAACCTGCACCATTCCCCTTGCAATCTTGGTCATTGATCTCAAATGATCAACGATTTATAATTAACCTGCCCATTCTTTATATTACCCTTTGCCCAAAACCCTAGCCCATTTTCTACCAACCCGCCGCCTTTGTATCCTCACACGCTCCCATCTCTCAAACCTAAACCCTAGCCGTCCTCACTCAAATCCCATCCCCAATCCGACCTTACATGGAAATCATCCATGATTTATTTTCTTTCTTGCATACGCGGAGTTACTTACCATCTTTTGAATGTTATAAGTACTGGATACTTGATTATTTATGGAAGCTGAGTCGTTGGCGTTCTTTTTATTCTGATTCTGTATCATCTTCATGTTGCTGACCGGATACACTAACTATTAGACCACATGGTTTCGATTCAATTAGATTTTTGCCATTTTTGTTCCTCGTCTAAACTAGGCTTCCTGGATTGCCCTAAAACTGATTCTTATTGATTTTGCATGCCATATTTTCCTTATTTTGTGTTTAATCTATTGTATTTCCTTATTTTAAGTGTTAATCTTTAACTACTATATAAACCCCTCCCCATTCCCCTTTAAGAGAAACCTTTAATCGATAATTTTCACTAAAAAATTAAAGCTATTTTTATGTTATTCTCTTATTCTCTTGTTCTACACTTTGGCTCTTGGATGGCTGAAAGCCAAGGCCACTGGGATTAGATTATTCAACCTTTTCTTGGTGCGAGCACTGCCCGGGGTTCCTTTGAAGCCCTTGAAAACTTTGACGCATTAAGATTCTGGGTTCTTGCTCTTTGTTGATTCAGAATATTGTGGAATTTTTTTCTTTATTGTTGTCTATTTAACTGGTAAGTCACTTGACATTTGCAATTTCGTTCTTATGTGTCTATGATTTGCATATTCTTACTTCTAAAATTCATGGCTTAATGCGTTTTTGGACTACTTTTGTGTGCAACTTTGTTAGCTTTACACTCGCTTTGAGCCTTTTTAGCATTTAATTTCACCTAAATCTACTAGTTCTGAGATATGTTATTTGAATATGCTTCACCTGAATGATTTAGACCCTCTTAAGTTTGTACTAGCCGAATGTTGATACCTGAATGTCTACATTTGCTATTTGACATTGGGCTTGCATTTTCACTCTGTTTTGAACTCCTATAATGTGTCTTAAGATCCTCACTATCAACTATGACTTGCTCTTCTGTTAATATGTCCCTAAGCATGTTTTGGTTTGCAGCCTTAGTGATTATTTGAGACCTTTGGAATTGTTGTTCTTAATTTATGTTTCCCTACCATGTTTGATATTGTTCTGCTTCATGATATAAGTTAACCTGGATGTCTTATGATATTGTGATGAATCCTTAGCATAATTTGGATCTTTAGGCTTTAAACCTTTAAGTTAGTGCCTTACTTAAACTTGTTTGGTGTTATGCACCTTTGTATGATAATCTTGTTAATCTTGCAAACTTGTTTATCCCCTAATTCTTTCAATATGTTTCTGCCAGTGTGTTATCTTGCTAAGTGTTGCACCTACTTCTAAGTCTTGTTGACCTTCTTGATTAGCTATTCTGTGTCCTCAACTCTGATATGTCTACTTTAAGCTATAAGTGTATTTCCACGACTTCTGTCCCTTAACCATTGTCCACTCACTCTCATTTGTTACCTATGATATTCTGAACCTATCCGGCTAAAAGCCAAGGCTACCAAGATTCTTACTATTGACCTCCCTAGTATGAGCACTGCTCGGGGTCCATTTGAGACCCTTATGAACTCTGACATACTAGGACTTGAGGTCTTTTGGCCACTCTCTTTATTTCTAATACCTGAGCTATCTCCGACACTCAGTTCTTCCCTCATTCTATCTATTGAACATGCAAGCTGTTTTGTTTAACTGATTTCTGGGTAGCTCGATGTTTGGTCATGTGGTCAATCTATGGTTGTCTTGTTCTGGCTAGGGTTCCTCTGTGATTTTTGGGTTGTGCTTATGGATATAGTTCTCTATTAATATGGGTGCGCTAAATTGGTGAAGAAAGAGTTTCGTTGAAGGCCCAAACAATTCTAGGTATTTCTTTTGGGCTGTTATAGGTCCATTGTTATTGTTTGTATAATCCCTTGTAATTACATTCATTACTGGGCCTGTAATAACTTTGTAATAAATAATTAGGGGTGTTAGTAAAAATGGGGGAAACGGGTATACTTAATGTCTGCATGAAAGGGTAGCAAACATGCTTACAGGATTCATATGATTTACTTGATATATATGCCTTTCAGTTTCTATGTGCACTATTAGAAATCATGTCATTAGGAGAATCACACACATACTACTCATCTACCATCAAAGAATGAGTTCAAATGCTTCATTTATTTCTATGTCTACGGCTACGTATTAATAGACAACATGTCTATAGGAAACAAATGTCAATGAACTTTCTTTCAATTCATTTATTTACAGCATATTCATTAGATACCATGCCTATAGGACTATACTAGCTTATGTTTTACTTATCCTCGCTTAGGAATCATGTCTATAGGACCTTAATTAACCAATTAGCTACTTCTATCATTATCATATTGCTCCGCCTAGATAACATGCTCATAGGGATAAGGTATTATAAAATCAGGATCAATGTCAATTGCTAGATATCATGCCTATAGGATATTGTCACTCGCTTAATCTTGTTTATGAGATCAACTTGTCAAGGTTGGATTCCCAGAACTATTCTCATTTTTTAACTATGCCACTATTAGATATCATGCCTATAGGACAATATCACTTTTCTAAAACTGATATCTAAAACTGACATTAACAGCAGATGGTCTACTGCCTCCTCGTCTAAGACACTAAAGGCAGTAATGTTATATATGCGTGTCTGAATCTAAGGTCACCTAGAAATCATGTATATAGGGCTTAAGGATTTTAATTCTAAAACTGCCTAACATGAAAACCTGTTTTGTGTGCATTTGTTGTCTAAGCGTGGAGGCTAATTTGAGCCCTTAATTGCACTCATTTGAAGTCTAACTTGTTATGTATGTCGCCTAGTTTTATCATTTTGAGCAGCCTAAGTTATGTCTAGAACCACCCTAAATAGAGGTCCAATGCCTTTTGGACCATAGGTATGGGACGGGTAGTGCACGCATAGGGCACGACTTTGAATTGAATTAGAGCACTTAGGTAAACAACTTTAACATAGTAATCGGATAGCAGGAGATGATAGTCTGTGCCCGCTGAATAATATGAGTAACTCCCTAACTCAAGGGAGTTGCGGAGTATTATTTATGTTTCACGGGATAATCCTTTAGGCTAAAATACTTACGACCCCCCTTCTCTTCTTTATTCATTTAGTCATTCGGTATAGACCCAATAGTCATATCCTTGTAATCCTTATTGTGTTATAATAAATTCATTTGACTTGTACTCTCTTTGTTTATCTTGCCTAATTATAATCCGCATAGTCTTAAGTTCGACCGGGACCCACAGTTGTGGACCTCGAAGAGTGCCTAACACTTTCTTTTTGAGGTAATTTGAGCCCTTACCCGATCTTTGATGGCGTTGACTAGTCAAAAAAATTATCTGCATAATAGGTGCCCTAACGCACCTTAAAAACTGTTAGGTAGTGACTCTTCCCCTTTAGCACTCTATCTCTCATCCAAAAGGAGTTGTCACAACGTCGAAACCCGCTTTCGCGAGAAAACAGGACGCGACAGCATGTCGACTCTGTTGGAAATTTACATTTAGGCTCTTACCATAATGAACTTGGCTTATGTGGATTATTTTTTATTATAAAATGCACATCCTTTTTTCATCTTTATTTGTTTAAATTTGCTATTATATGCACACTCCTTTCCCTATTCACCCTTATTCATTTAAATCTGTTATAACATGCACATCTATTTTTCATCTTTATTTGTTTAAATTTACTATTACATGCACAACCTTTTCCATATTCACCCTTATTTGTTTAAACCCATTATAACATGCACATCCTTTTTCCATATTTATTTGTTTAAATTTGCTATTACATGCACACCCCTTTCCCTATTCACCCTTATTTGCTCTGACTACTCTCCATTTATTTAAAGACCGCTATATCATGCCTCCCCAATCCCTAATCCCTTATTTGATTTATTACATTCTCGCATATATTCTACGAACTAACTTCTTCCTTTGCCTTTCTTTTATGTCTTTCATGTTTTACATTAATATTGTATTTATTGCTTTTACATATTTATCATGCAAATACTTGACAACGTGTTATTATCTCTGCATAAAGCATGCTCCACAATCATACTTCACTCATGCCAATTATCAACATAGCGGCGCTTGATGAGTGTCCGTGCTCTTCCAAAATTACCCTTTTAAATCGGGAAGGCTTATTTGCGCTAGACTAGTCGATCAGTGGTGCAATCGACGTTCATGTGCCTTTCCCTCTCAAGTTGTCCACTTGAGAGTACCAGTCTAGTCCATCATAGAAAGCTTGTTCCAATATCAAATGTACATGCATCATGTTAAACCTAGTACAGGTTATAACGTTGTTAACGTGATAGCCCGCTAAGATAAGCCTTGTCCAAAGTCCGATGGGATTTCCACAATCCCAATGGAAACCATCATGTTATGTGCATTACTTGGAGAAAATATGCCAATATGTTGATCATTATTGTGTAAATAGTCGAATCTGGAGGGGGAAAGGGCTAACCTTATCTGTTTGCAGAAAATGAAGCACGAAGTCCCCAGGTTCGGCATGGTCCAAAATATCCCACCTCTGCTGCTTGATTGGTGGAAAAATGTCGCACTTAGCGACAAGAATCACGTGAGAAGGGTCCTTGGTAAATTACCGTCCTTGCTAGACATCCGACCGAATAGAGCATTGATTGAGGCTGCCACTATGTTTTGGGATGAGAAAAGGGTCGTCTTCCGCTTTGGTGATATAGAAATGACTCATCTCCTAGAAGAAATAGGAGGCTTTGTTAAGATGCTATGGGATAGTCCAGGGTTATTAGTGCCAGAGAATCGCACCCCTACGGTTTTTTAAAAATGCTAGGTTTCAAGAAAAATGATGAGTTTCTTTGTTTGAAGAAGTCA
Organism: Nicotiana sylvestris; assembly: GCF_000393655.2. NCBI lineage: Eukaryota > Viridiplantae > Streptophyta > Magnoliopsida > Solanales > Solanaceae > Nicotiana > Nicotiana sylvestris. Next base: position 112,668,502 of record NC_091060.1, on the reverse strand, counting down.
TACATACCATTTGAATTCCTTTATGAGTGTTATGGGCACAACAGGTCATATTGGCTTCATCATGATGAACTTGCCATTACTTCCTTGGGTTGGACGCATCGTCGAGTTTATGTGTTCATTGTCTGCTTCTTGGGGTTGTTAATATTTCCGATGAAAGGGGAAGGATCCACACTCGTCATGGTCGCTAGGACCCTGATGGAAGGCATCGAGGGACAAACCTATACTATCATCCCTATGATCTTGACTGAAATGTACCGCACTCTAGATCGGTGCAAGCAAGGATTCGGGAACTTCGAAGGTTGTAATCCTTTACTACAAGTTTGGTTATTGGAATATTTTCAGAGGGGGGAATATCACCAAGAGCTTCTGTGACGACCATTAAATGATTACATAGCTTACCATTACCCAAAGAAAATGACATTTTTCCCAGACAAGTTTGCACAACCTAGAAATGCTGTGAGTTGGGTGAGTTTCTTCAGCAATCTGACAGACGAGCAGGTACATTAGATGTTTGAATGGTTTCCTAGAAGTTAGTTCATCATCAGGTAAAGAGAGACTACTTATCTGGTAATGATTGGGTTGAGAGGCATCTATCTTTCTGCTTCTGTAAGGGTAATGAGACAAGCGGGAAGAAAACAGGTTATACCTCGGGTTTCCAACATGGTCCAGTACAAAGCAGATTTTAAAGAGGATGTCATTCCATTCAAGTTCGAGGCACATCATATGTGGAACCAAAAGGTCATCGTGGAAAAGGATACTATTGAACCAGACAGGTATCATGCCGGCCATGTGTACTTGTACCCATCATAGTTGGTGGATGATATAGCAGGAGATGTCAAACCGGGAATTAATCTGAAAAACAGGATCATAGATGACGTCGCTGAAGCACAAGTCAAGTATAAGAGGTTACACAAAAGGGTCTTAAGTCTGAAGCCAGGCATCTGGAACAATACAGAGTGGATATGGAAGCATTCAACGAATGGAGGAAAATTGCCACTAAGTCAATAGAGAGATTGGAATATTTGGAGCAAGGGTTGATGGAACTTGAAGGAAATATGAGGAAGATACTTTCAGATTGTTAGAACACGGATGGCAATGAAGGAGGGCACCTAGTAAAGGCTTACCTTCTATTGGATATGCGTGACCTGGGGAACCTGATTGATGGAGTCAAGAGAACCAAGCACGGGGAAGGTCCTTTCGGGACCAAGTAGAATAGGAAATGATGTTCTTTACTGCTTTCTAGCTTTGTTTTAGATTTCGATTGTAATAAGGCAAAATGCCATTAGTAACTTTCCTATTATTGTCGATTTAGTAAGGATTTGATTCATTTTTGATTTAATGAAATGACGCAATTATTGACATCAATTTTCTCCAAGCCTATGAGTCGCTTAGGTCTACCTCGGGCACAACGAGGTCCCCCAAGTTAGGACGCGAATTTATTACATGATTTTGCAAAGCATGTTCAATATTGCAAGCATTCTTTCAATATCCCTTACTGACTTGGTTACCTTTTGTTTTTCTTTATTTTGATTATTCCCATTCTCCAAGGTTGGTTCGTGCATACTGGCATCATCCGCATATCACACTAGATCCAGAGGTCCTCCTCCTCCTCTTCCACCAAGTGATCCTAAAAGAAGAAACAAAGGGAAAGAAAAAATGGCTATTTAAGCGATATCAGAAAAGACAATGCAGAAAATATTAAAATTTTGGATGGTCGAAGTACTCGAGCACAGAATGAATTAGTCTTATGCCTGGAACAGAAAATACTGGAGCTACAAGGAGAACTTGAGCAGGTCCTGAACTTGGCAAACCTTTCCCTCACCCTAAACGTCACTGATATCAACCAACAAAATCCAAACGCTCAAAACACGGCACCACCCCAAAACACACAGGACCAAAATCCACCGCCAAATCCTCCCACACCACATCAATACACCACACCTCCTCAAAATCATAACCCTCCACCGGTACCTACTCCTCAGCAACACCATCACCTAATAACCCAATACCCACAAGCCACAACTTACCACACCCTTCAGAATGCACCACAACCTACTCTTGATCCCTAAAACTCAACCAATGACCACCATTATGCCCATATTCTCGGAGTTCACCAAAGCAATCCTATATATGTGAAAACTTTACCTCACACCCCACAAAAAAAACCTATATATACCGAAATCCGAGAAGGACCTGCTTATCAAGAACATGGCGGAAGAACTCAAGAAGCTCATTGGTAGAGTTTAGAGTGTCGAAGGTGGTAAGGGAATTTAAGGTTTGAATTATGAGGAATTGTACATTCAACCAGATGTGGAACTGCCGGAGGGTTACAAATCTCCCAAGTTCGAAATGTTCGATGGAACTGGTGATCCGAAAGTGCACCTAAGAACATATTGTGACAAACTTGTAGAGGTTGGCAAAGATGAACGAATTTGTATGAAGCTATTCATGAGGAACCTCACAGGAGATGCTTTGTCTTGGTACATCAGTTAGAACCCGAAAAAGTGGGCTAATTGGGTGATCATAGCGTCATACTTCATGGACCAATTCAGGTTCAACATAGAAAATGCACCAGACGTTTTCTATATTCAAAATCTCAAGAAAGCAACGAATACCTTCCACGAGTATGCTACTCGATGGAGATCTGAAGATACAGAAGTAAGGTCAGCACTTGAAGAAGAACAGATGAATAAGTTCTTCGTCAGAGCTCAAGACCCGTAATACTATGAAAGGCTGATGGTTATTGAAAACCATAAATTTTCTGATATCATCAAACTAGGAGAAAGAATAGAAGAAGGGATCAAGAGTGGAATGGTGACAAATTTCGAAGCACTCTAGGCCACAAATAAAGCTTTGCAGTCAGGAGGTATCTCTAAGAAGAAAGAAGTGAGTGTTATGATGGTAGCCCAAGGTCCAAAGTCTCCTCTCACGTACCAAACACCTCCACCCACATACCAGCCTTCACCCCCAGATACCAACAACTCGTTACCACCTACCACACCTATAACACCCAACCAGCATATTGTGAGCACATGATTTTTGCCCTATACGAATTACTCCTATAAAATCCAAGAAAATAGATTTTTTTCAATTATTTGCCATTTTATAGGACTTTTGTAGGGTTTTATTAATTGTTTACATTTTTATGCACGTTTAATTTCCATTAAAAATCATGCAAAATATCAAAAATACCATGCATTGCATTTAAATTTTGTTTTTACATTTTTAGGATTAATTGGTTAACTATTTGTGTCATTAAAAATGAAAATTACAAAAATGGCCCATTGTTACATTTTTTTCTTTTTCTTTTTAGATTATTGATTTTTCACTTTTAATTTAGGATTAAGTGATTTTTATAATTTTTATAATTAGGTAATTAGTTTAACTTTACATTTTTAGATTAATTTAGGTTTTTAAATAAAGAAAAAGAAAAGAGAAAAACAAAGAAAAAGGAAATAAAAAGGGAAATTGAACAAGGTTTTTTTTTTTTGAAATTGGACCAATTTAATACAAAACCAATCCAAAAATCCAGCCCAAATAATTAGCCTATCCAAACCGACCCAAGACAACAAAAACGGGCAGAGATAAAAAAAGAGGAGAAGCAATGGCTGCGCCTTTCTTCTTCTGGAGAAAACATATACACAAACATACACAGTGAACAGATAAAGAGAGCACAAGAGAGATAGAAGGGATTTTATCCTTTCTTCCTAACGAAAAAGAACGCAAAAGCTCCATCTGATTTGGATATCTTCTTCCTCAACTTAAAAGAAAAACACCAATTCTCAAAGCTCCAGATCTGGTCGGAAATGGCAGATATGTCATTCTAATTTGTGATTTTCCGGCTAATGTTTGTTCGATTGAGCTCCGATGTTCTCTATTGAAGCAGCGCCATTTGCTGGCTTCTTCTTCCTCATTTTGCAAAAACCAAAAAAAACGACCGGCCCCTCCCTCCGTATTCTCTCTTCTCATTCATTCCTCACTTCTCTGATGAACACCCAAACACACTAGGAAATCAATTTTTGAATAAAAATCTGGAAAAATTGTTTCAAACAAAAATCAAAAGGAAGTTAGAATTTGGCATCGATTTTCCTAAACGTTGCTGCTGTTGTTGTGTCGTTCTTTTGCTTTCATCTCCTTGCAACTTCAAAGATTTATTATTTTGGTGTATTTTGGCTAAATCAGGTATATAATTTAAGCTCTTAAGTTGAAAAATGTCGGGTCTTTGTTGAACCAGAAGCCAATTGATTTGGTTCTTTTGATAAAGTTTTTTTCGTGTTGGATCTGTTCCTTTTTTTTATTCGAGCATTTGTTGAATGTATAAATATGTTTCCTTGTTGTTTTGGTTTCTCCATCTGTATATGTCCTTGTCCATTTCATATTTCAGTGGTTTTATGTCTTATTTCTCACAACATAGTTATTCAGTTTCATGTGTGTTTCCTCTTCTTGTATGATCGCTATGCCTGACTTGAAGATAGTTAAAATATAAATAGGAAACTAAAGCGGCAAAGGTCAAATAGTCAAAGCTTCAATAGAGTATGGAATGAAATTAATGCTGCACTGTGGGCCGGTCCCGAACCGGACCGGACCAGGCCCGTGGTCTTAACGGGCCTCACGGGCCTGGTGGGTCGGTCCTGGTGGGTCAGTCCTGGTGGTCTCTTTAAGCCCGTGGCGGGCTGGTCTTGTTTGGTAAGCCCACGAGCCCGGGACCATTTAGCCCGGGACCGGCTGGCGGGCCTGGTCCGGGCCCAGCGGGCCTAACAACTATAATTAAAAAAAAAATTTAAAAAAATAGCCCAACGACCATATTTAAAAAGTAGCTGTTTGGGGCTTTTTTTTACCGTTTGATAGTTTAGAGAATGGCCATTTGGCCCCCAAACTTTATTTTAACCCCAAACTTTATATAATTACACTTTTTCCCATTTCTCAACTATAAATACCCCCTCATTCTTTCATTTTTATTCACCAATTCATCAATATCTCTCAATCTCTCTACTACAATTTCTTAATCTATTGTTGAAATTTCGTGAAAAATTGTGAAGTTGTTGAATTGAAGTTTTCAAGTGTTCAACGATTTTCAATTTTCAAGAAGTTGTTCGGCAATCCGGTAAATTCGTTTCAACTCTTACGTTTTAAGAATATATTTTTGTGTGGTTTAGATTGCATAATTATAATTAATATGGCATTTTCTTTGAAAAAAATATTTGGTAAAGGAAAAGATAAAACCGGTGAAAGTAGTGGCCAACCAACTACCCTTCCCCCGGCTCCCCGACCTAGAAAAGATAAGCAAGTTGAAAGTAGTCGTCAACCTAGACGTCATCCTCCTTCTTTAATTCTTGATAGTGATCACCTTTGTTTTCAATTTACCGATAGTGAATTTTACCATAATGTTGCACCAGGTGAAAGATTAGATGATGAAATTATGAATGCTCTTTATCCTAATGAAACCATCTTAGAAAATATTGAGGAAAATGAGGATGATGATGAAACCCAAGCACCGGATTTAGATGATACACCTACTAGTCCTCTTAATAACCCAACTGATGCACCGGTCGACCCACCTGTAGAAACTCCTACTTTTAATAGAGAACCTGCTAAACGCCTAGAAACATCATTAGTTTGGAATTTTTTTACTCAAGTAAGAGAACAAAATAAGGCTAAGTGTAAAACTTGTGGGAAATTAATGTCGCATAAATATACTGGAGACCGTAGCGGCACGGGTAGTTTGACTAGGCACATAAAAACACACCCTAGAGATAAGGCTAGATTTTTTCAAATGAAAGCGCAACTAGAGGGGACAAGTGTAGATTCTGCGGTTAACCCTAGTACAGGTTCAAATCTAGTTCAACCAGGAATTAACACTGTCACCGGAGGTATTTTATATTACGATCCAAATAGAGATCGTGAAGAATTAGCAAAGATGATTACTGTTATGTGCTTACCTTATACTTTTGCTTCTAATCCTAATTGGGTTCATTATATTAGAAGAGTTTTTAATCCTACTTATAAAGGTTGGCCTCGCGCAACAGTTAAGAGTGATATTTATAAATTCAAACATGAATATGAACAATATTTGCGGTATTTATTTACTCATATACCTAATCGGATTTCTATTACTACTGATATTGGTAGAAGTGGTAATGATTGTGATTATCTAACTGTTACAAGTCATTGGATAGATGAGGAATGGATAATGCAAAAACGCATAATTGCATATAGAATAATTAATTCGCGTCACACAGGTAAATATTATCCTACAATTTCTGGGCAATATTATCCTACTATTTCAAACTGTTTAGTTTATATTGCAGCACTATCTGATTTGTTTGTTGAATTTGGTGAGGGTGGGGACATTTATGAACTTGCTATAAATGAAATGAAACAAAAGTTTAAAAAATATTTTTTTCCTATCCCTCCTATTTATGGTCTTGCTGCAATGCTAAATCCTACAATGAAATTGGGAGGTCCTCATTTTTGGTATTCAAATATTTATAAGGCTTTAGATCTTTCAAATGAGGAAATTGCTACACTTGCAGATGCAAAAGCTTCAATTAAAATTAATGCTCAAACAGTTTATAATGCTTATCAACTTGCCTTAGAGCATGCTAGGCCAACTATTCCAACCCCTACTTCGTCTAGCTCACAATCCTCTAAAAGAGTTGCGGGCTTAAAAGCTCTTAAATCTTGGACGGAGTTCAGGGGGTCTCAAGGTGAAAATTATGATGAAACTTCACATCTAAATGAGCTTCAAGTTTATTTGTCTCAGGGACTTGAAAAGGAGAATCCAGACGGCTCTTTTGATCTTTTGGAATGGTGGAAGGCAAGGGAAAAACATTTTCCTGTTCTTGCAAGGATGGCTCGGGATATTTTATCAATTCAAGCTTCAACTGTTGCATCAGAGAGCGCTTTCAGTCAAGCAAGACTGCAAATAGGTGATCATAGAGCGTCTATGAGGGATAGCTTGGAAAAATCAGTACTGTTTAGAGATTGGATCCGCTCGGAAAGAAGAAACTTTGGAATTGCAGAAGCACAACCGGCGATAGATGAAGCTTATGAAGAAATGATAGCGGAACTTGCGGAGGATTCGGCTTCGCCCGGAAGTGGTGATGAACAAGCTTCTTTTCCACCACCACCAACGCAACCTCCTCCGAACCTTGAAGGATTTATGAGATTTGTTAGAGATAATACATAGACTAATATGTAACTTGTATTTTGGCACATCTTCCTTAGTTTTTTTTCCTTCTAATGGTGGTATTAGTACCTTGTTGTGCTCATTCCATTGGGGGAAGGATGACTAAGAAAGATATGCCATTTTTGGTAATAAAATTTATTGCTTCTACCCTTGAATATCTTTTCGCAATATTTCTTTGTCTTTACTTAGAATTATTTATAAGCTACAATATATACATAAGATACAATATATATACTACAAGAAAATATATTATGCGAATATATATACATAAGATACAATATATATACTACAAGAAAATATATTAGAGAATATATATACATAAGATACAATATATATACTACAAGACAATATATTATGCGAATATATATACATAAGATACAATATATATACTACAAGAAAATATATAAGAGAATATATATACATAAGATACAATATATATACTACAAGAAAATATATAAGAGAATATATATACATAAGATACAATATATATACTACAAGAAAATATATAAGAGAATATATATACATAAGATACAATATATACTACAAAAAAATATATAAGAGAATATATATACATAACATACAATATATACTACAAGAAAATATATAAGTAATACTGTACTATACTATACTATACTATACTATACTATACTATACTATACTATACTATACACTAAGTATTAGTGCATTAGCTAATATTATATCGTATATAGCTTATACATACATACATACATACATACATACATACATACATACATACATACATACATATATTAATTGATATAAGTCGAGACATTTTAATTTATTGTTAATATATATATATATATATATATATATATATAACATACCATTTTACACCAGGATCTAGGTAGGCGGGCGGTAGTCCGCACGGCCATCCAGATCTAGCTGCTTTAGTACACTTTAAAGGTTGGCGGTAGTCCGCACGACCAATAAGGATTCGAAATATACGGAAATTCTATTATAGTTTAATGACTGTATGGAAGGATCTATATCCTTTTACCCAAGCAAGGGGCCTGTCTAAGCCCGATACATACTCTTACTGAGCCCATGTGTCTAGCAGTTCTAACTGTGAAAGAGGTAGCCCTTTTGACAACTTCAGCGGGCTTTAATGTCACAGCTGGCTAGACGTAGCCACTAAGGCAAAGCCAATAAGAGTAGTACCAGAACCGACTGTACCACCATCTTGGAACCAAATCAAGAAACTATATTAAAATTTCTTTATATTTTGAAAGAGTCTGGATTCTTCATGGTTAATATGCAAGAGAAATTAGTTCTTCAACATAGATATGAATCCGTTTAGCCGGACATAGTCACGGCTAGGGAGAAAGACTAAAATTACTAAAAATAAAAATATGTACCTTGTAGGCCGAGAAGCAAGGCCCTGAAGATGAACTTCAAAACTTTTATTAATTCTTCAACTTGATTTACAAACTATAAACTAAATGTTTACAAAGGGGGGTTGGTTGAGAGAGAGGAGAGAGAAAGTAGAGAGAGAGGGGGGTTCCGGCCTTTTCTTCTTCAAATGAAGAAGCATCCTTATATAACAAAAAAAAAATCTTGAATAGTAAAATGGGTCCCACATCTGGGTCCCTACACAGTGTTTTTACTGTAGATAAACAGTGTTTCTACTGTGGATGAACAGTGTATCTACTGTTTAAGTGGGTCCTGGCGGCTGATAAGCTGTCAAGTCTTCTTTTTGTCCAAATTGTGCATTTGTTGGAGGAATTCTTCCACCTTGTCGATATCTCTGTCAGATAATATCATTTCTGGCTGTATAGGTTGTGTATCTTCTACGAGGTCATCACCACTCGTTTCACTTCTCATCGAAGTGTCTGATTTTTCGCACTGATCTAGTGATTGGAGCAGATTTCTTTTCAATCCTTCTAAGTATTGATTTATCAAATCAATTTTATCTCCGTCTTGGATTGATATTCTCCGAGCAATATGTTTAACAGTGCTTTCTTCTATTATCCTCTTTTGAGGGGCCGTTACATATAAATGGATTTGTGTTTTGATAGAATCTAATAATTCTTGTCCATATAACGTCTTTGTTTTGGGATCAGTCTTCATCAATTTGTCCCAAAAATTATTGTAGAATACCCTATATAAACAAGGGATTTGTTCTTCCGTATAACCTAATTCCGGAGTCCATTTATGGATCCAGGGGATTGAAAATTCAATAAAGAAGTAGATTTGATCAATTTTTTCTAGGTAGCAGATATGATCTGCGTGATATAACTCTGTTAAGAACGGCGAAGCTTTTGTCCATTCTTTGTATAACTTTAGAAATGGTTCGGGCAAAATCTTGGTAGTAGGACCGTGGTATGACCACCAGTTTAAAAACCAGTTAGGGATAGGTCCTGTAAATACCTTTGCGCATACTTTGATAAACCAAGTATGCTTATGTCTCTCATTGTTATAATAAAGCACCCTATCAAATGCTTGAATATAATCCCAATAAGTGAAATTCATAGGTGATTTATTAAGGCTTATCTGCCTTTCTTTCATTGTTGAAATACCCCATTCTTCAACAGATATAATCTGTTTGATAATGACTTTTGAAAAGTTATAAACATTTTCATTCGTGTTATAACCCGAAAAGTGCTGGAATTCTGCACTACCTGTACTGATCAGGATAGTCTCATAATAGGTGCGGGTTTTATATGATTCACCCGGATAGTATAATCCATTAATCAGGTATCTCTGAAATATTTTCCACGGTTCTTCTTTTCTCTGAATCTCAGAGTTTTCAAGAAGAAATATCATTTCTTTCTTTGGTAACTTTTCATATGACTTGATATCATCATTGTCTTCCTCTTTAGCAATTGAAGCAAAAGTATCACTTTGCTTTTTGGATGCCAGATAAGCTTGCAGATGTCCATATAACGGACTATCTTCTGGAATATCTTCCAAATGTATAGAATGTCCTGAGGATTCACCTGTATGCGGTACCTTTGAGGTTATCAAACTCTTTTTCCCTCTTTTTATTACAGGGGAGTTTGATAAGGATCCGTATGATGATCCCTGAAAATAAGTCCTACTAGGGGAAGATCTTCTCTTACCTCTGCCCCTGGTGACCCATGAAGGGTCCATTCTGCAGAAGCTGCAAATCATTATTAATTAAAAAGGATAGCATAATTCTAGTGCTGATATCATCTTGACCGAAGGGACGCACATTTTCAATTAACTGAAGAATATCAATAACTTCTTGAAAATTAGAGTGTTCTTCATCCCTTGTTTGAATAATGTCAGCCATAATAATATCAAGTATAACTTCTTGTAAGTCTCTATTTAATTTAATCACTTTAAGAATAGTGATTAGTACCTTATCATCCAAAAACATGGTATAATAATTCATAATCTATTCTAAATATTCCCGGGATAGAAAATCCGGAAGGGAATTATCAATTCCTTTTTTGTATTGTATTTCAAAATCGAAAGGTGCTAGCTGAGCCTGCCATCTAGCAAATATTAATTTTGAAGCATCGTGCTTAAAATCTTTGTCAAACATGTATTTAACAGATTGAGCATCAGTTTTTATCAAAAACTTTTGGTTGTATAAGTCGTCTTGAAATTTTAATACACACTTAACAATTGTTAACATTTCATGCGCCACAGTAGCGTATTTCTTCTGGGCTTCGGTCCATTTACCAGAGTGAAATCTTATTAAGTATTCACTCTTATTATTGGGATTTACTTGTTTCAAAATCCCTCCATATCCAACATTAGACGCATCTGTCTCGATAATCTTTTGCCAAGTAGGATTGGCAAGGGTTAAACAAGGTAAAGATTTAACACGCCCTTTAATACTTTTGACTAACTCAGTATGTTGGTTAGTCCAAGGGTGTTTATGATCTTTCTTCAGCCGATCGTATAGAGGGGCTAGATCTCGTGAAAAACTTTTATAAAATGGGATATATAATTTAGACTCCCCAAAAATCTTTGTAATTGAGTCCTGTCAGTAATAACATCAGGAAATTTTGAGGCAAAATCAATTGATCTTTGTATTGGGGTAATTTTTCCCTGGCAAATATTATGACCTAGAAAACGAACATTCGTTTGGAATAGACTCATCTTAGGTTTAGAAATTACTAAACCGTTTTGTATAACAATCTTCTTAAAAATATCAAGATGCTTAATATGCATCTCCAAAGTTTTAGAAAATACTAATATGTCATCAATATAAACGATGATAAAATCCAAATATGGGTTAAAAATATCATTCATAATTTTTTGAAATTCAGAAGGGGCGTTTTTCAAACCAAATGGCATAACATTCCATTCATATTGCCCAAATGGAACATTGAAAGCAGTTCTATAAGTATGCTCTTTAAATATTTGAATTTGCCAATAACCAGATTTTAAATCAAATTTTGAAAATATATTGGCGTCATATAACCTAGATAGCAAGTCCCTTTTATTAGGGATAGGATACCTAATCCATTTTAGATGTTTATTTAATGGTTTATAATTTATAACTAAGCGAGGAATACCTCGTTCCTTTTCTGCCGCATTATTAACATAAAAGGCAGAACATGACCAAGGAGATTTTGAGGGTTTTATCAAACCCTTTTGTAACAAACTATCAATCTCGTTTTTGCAGAATTCAACTAACTCAGCATTCATCTGGCAAGGTCGAGATTTAGTAGGAATATCATCCTCACCGAAATTTTCTTCGTATGGAAGAGTTACAACATGCCTTTTCCTGTTCCAAAAGGCACTAGGGTGATCGGCGCAAACATCAACGGCCATTTTTTCAGCAATCAATTTAATCTTTTGCTGAACTTTAACAGATTGTAAAGCATCGAATATATTCATGCTAAGAATTTCTAATTGTAATGAATCAATATGCCTCTGTTTCATATTAATCAAGGCATTAATATCTCTAGTTACGGGATCTGTAACAAAGGTATAACTTATCCTTTTATCTTGGTAATTAGCAGAAAAACCATGTTCATCTATATTATTGAATGGGTAAATAGCATTAATAAAAGGTGTTCCAAGTATAATTGGAGGGTATAACTGGTTTTTTACCAGAAAGAAGAAATGTGGGATGCAGACTTTATTCTGGCAAATATGAGTATTAGGCAATTTGTACTCTATATCTAAAGCATGACCAGAAGCGGATTTCACCAAATGAGTGGTCTTTTGAAAATACTTAGTAAGAATTAATCCTTCCTGAATGCAGCTTACATCTGCACCACTATCAATCATAGCTATATCAGTTATAGAAAAATTATTATCGATTAAAATAGTACATTTAATATACCATTTGTGTGCAGTAATAATTTGCATCATATCTAAAAATAAATCAGATTTTTCATCAGAAATTTCTTTTCCTTTATCATTAGAAAAATTAGAAAATCCTTTAGTCGAAGATTCAGGTAGAGAATTATTTTTCTCAATTTGTGTAATACGGTGATCGCAAATCATTTGATTTTGCTTAAGAGACTTAATATCTCTTTTCAAATTCTCAATTTCTTCTTTTAAGTCATCAAAAGAAGTATCTCGACTAGGTGTACTGGACTTTTGAAGTCTTCTATTAATTTCAGATAAAGAATATGGTGCAAAATTTTCAAATTCGTTCTTGTATTTTTCAACAGATTTTGAATTACTAGAAACTGGAATTTGCAGCTAAATTAATAATTTTTTCACGAAGTTTTTCATCAGTAACTTCTTTTAAAAGTTCTATTACATTGTCAGATGTAATAGTTTTTATATTAAGATTATCAAATTGTGATTGCAATTTATAAAATTCGTCACTATCACAAGTACAAATATCACCTTTGCAAGCAGTATCAATATTTTTATTATTATCAGAAAAATCAATTAACTCAACTTCAGCTTCAGATTCAGTCTCTGAGTAATAGTCAAATTCTGATCCCGAAGTGTATAACAAGCCATAAACCTTATCGTGTAACTCATCATCGAGTTCTAAGGCTTTTAGCTTTTGAAGTTTGCAATTTGGGGAAATATGACCAAACTTCCCACACTTATAACACTTAATATCAGCGAGATCACGTTTGGATCTATTCTTCGCAAATCGAGTAGATTTCCTATGCGCTTTTCTAGTATCATGTTCTTCCTTAGGCCTATATCTAGACCTCTTTTTCTTATATGGGCTATCCGGGTTAGGGTACCTATGATATTTGGTTTTCTTCTTCCTATTTTGAGTGGAAGTTCCGGGTAAACCAAACTGGGTACAAAAGTCACCTACTTGGGACCTTTCTTTAAGCTTATCTATCTTAAGCTGTCTAGAAAGTCTTAGCTCATTACATAATTTAAGACCTTCTTCTGTACAAACACCTATAAGCTTACCATAGGTATAATTATTATACAGAATCTCTCCGCAACTACCCTTTAACACATTCCTTACTCTTTCAGCAAATAAGGAAGGGAGGCCGTCTATAAACTTGGCTTTCCAGTGTTCATATCTATTCTCGGGTAGTTCCATAACTCTACTCATAAAAGTATCTTTATACCATCTAAATTCACTAAGGGTCTTACATCTAAGTCCATTAAGTAAAGTTCGGACGGTCTGATGATTTGAGGTAAATCTACCATTGAAATGCTCTAAAATTGTAAGTATAAGGGTATAAACTGCATCTTCTCTACCCACCACTAGAGCCATACCTATGTTATCAACACCTTCGTCGGTTGCTGTAGCATTTATAACGAAAGCCTTTTCCTCTACAGATAAATGATTATCCCACCAGCCACGAAGTTGGCCAGTAAATCCTGCAATAATCATTTTGCAAATAGTTCTATCTGTATTTTTAACACTTTTACAGATAGTCGAATACATAAGCATTCTGTGTACGAGAATGGTTAATTGTCTATCAGTTAGACCATCAAGATTCCATTCATAAATTTCGGAACCGTTATAAGACGTATTAGTCTGATTCCAATCTCGTTCCTCAATCAACACATCTTGAGGAGTAGGACGAGGATAATAATAGGTCTGCATTCTCGGTTTATCAGCATACCTATGATTTTGTTTAACAATCCCTTTGAGTTTATTAAACTCTGACCAAGTCTCAGTTTTATAATCAGAAACGGTCTCCATTTTATCAGCAAAATTTTTTGATAAATCAATAGGTCTAATATTTAAACCAGAAAGCTTTTTATCTAAAAGCTGAGCTAAGTCATCAAGAGATTTAAATTTAAAATCCTGAATCTCAGGAGGTCTTTGAATATGAGTAAGAATGTTTTGATCAACTGTTTTACTTCCTGAAGTGGAGGCAATATCAGTTGGTCCTTTCTTAGTACCCATTTCTTTTATTAAAATAGTCAAATCATCAAGTTTTTTATCAAGAGAACCAATATGTTCTCCTAAAATTTTTACATACAAACCCAAATAATTGTTTTGAGAAATCAATTTATTAATTTCTGCAATACTAATAGCTGCCACGTTATCATCAATAAATTTTTGAAAGGCAGTGAAAGTAATACCAGTATTATTAGGTAAAATAAAGGGAGCCTGAGGAGGATAAATTGCTTTAGTAATATTATCACTCCCGTCTTTATAAGATCTTTCCAATACCTTTATATAAAGTGGTAAATAAGTTGTTATGAACCAAGGAACAAAATACATAATTTGATTATGCAAGGCACAAGTTTCATAAAATTCTTGAGATATATTATTCAAATCCTCTTTACTATAAGTATCAAAAAACTATGTTTTAAACTGGTTCCATTTTTCACTAAAAAATTCTTTTTGAATGTAAATACGGGCCCGAGAACCGGAGCTAAAATCAATTTGGTGTGGAATCATTAAATATTATTGGGGTCGAAATCCATCTCGGATAAAGAAGGAATATCTTTATCTGAAATATTGTCATTATCTTGAACAATATTTGTTTGAGGGTTAATCTTAACCCTTTCAACCCTTTTAACCTTTTGATCAGGTTTATCACTAGCAATAGTGTGTAAAGAAGCCGCACGATTGCGGGCTGGACCGTAAACTGGTTCAACAGGGGAAATATGTTGAATAGTAGGTAGAAGTTTATGATTAGAAAATGAATGTCTATTATAAATAGTAGACTTATCATCAAATTGAATACAAATCCTACCATCCGGATTTTGAGTAACATGTGAAAATTCAGTATTTGACAAGTCGTTATTAATCTGACTTGGGGATATGACTGAATTTAAAGTCCATGTAGTTGGAAAATTAATTTTCTCCCACCTGATAGGTCTCCTTGTGGTGACCTTGGACTTTGCAAAATTGGTTTCGACCAATATGGTCTGATCCGATGTATCGTATAACTTACATCTAGGATTCAAAGTAGATAGCAATTTGAAATAAATTCTATAGGACAGACATATAAGTTCCGAACCAAGCGCATAATTATAACCATGCGTTTTCACATTTAAAGTCAAAGCATCAAGAATATTAACATCAGAAAGAGATAGTTGCAAATTGGGTTGAGTATTAAAATATACTGGACCATATGACACTGTAGATTCTATCGAACCCATTAAAGACTGTCTGAAATTCAGATTTCTAGCATCTCTAAGAGCTGCTAAAAAGGTCTCTGGTAATCCTTTAAGGGTTAAAGGTTTAAATGCAATTTGAACCATACCAATATGCACATAATGGTAATGATGTTTATATAAATCTATATCATGCTTGTTTAACAAACGAATAGTCTGTTCAGACGAATTTAATGCTAAAGACTGTTCAGTCGTTTTTATCAATTGTTTAGAAGAAAGTTTATCAAACCAACCATAATCATAAATGGTTTTTATAGAAACTTTAGGAATAGTCCATTTATTTAACAAATCAAGGTTTTGAGGTATATCTACCTCTTCAAGTCTAGTACTTTTAGTACTTGTTTCTCCCAGATCCATTCCAAAAGCTTCATATCTATGTTGAATCTTTCATATCTATTACACAATTACCATGAAAATTCCTAGGCTCTGATACCATTTTACACCAGGATCTAGGTAGGCGGGCGGTAGTCCGCACGGCCATCCAGATCTAGCTGCTTTAGTACACTTTTAAAGGTTGGCGGTAGTCCGCACGACCAATAAGGATTCGAAATATACGGAAATTCTATTATAGTTTAATGACTGTATGGAAGGATCTATATCCTTTTACCCAAGCAAGGGGCCTGTCTAAGCCCGATACATACTCTTACTGAGCCCATGTGTCTAGCAGTTCTAACTGTGAAAGAGGTAGCCCTTTTTACAACTTCAAACGGGCTTTAATGTCACAGCTGGCTAGACGTAGCCACTAAGGCAAAGCCAATAAGAGTAGTACCAGAACCGACTGTACCTGTTCCCCTAAATTTTTTACATATAAACCCAAATAATTGTTTTGAGAAATCAATTTATTAATTTCTGCAATACTAATAGCTGCTACGTTATCATCAATAAATTTTTGAAAGGCAGTGAAAGTAATACCAGTATTATTAGGTAAAATAAAGGGAGCCTGAGGAGGATAAATTGCTTTAGTAATATTATCACTCCCGTCTTTATAAGATCTTTCCAATACCTTTATATAAAGTGGTAAATAAGTTGTTATGAACCAAGGAACAAAATACATAATTTGATTATGCAAGGCACAAGTTTCATAAAATTCTTGAGATATATTATTCAAATCCTCTTTACTATAAGTATCAAAAAACCATGTTTTAAACTGGTTCCATTTTTCACTAAAAAATTCTTTTTGAATGTAAATACGGGCCCGAGAACCGGGGCTAAAATCAATTTGGTGTGGAATCATTAAATATTATTGGGGTCGAAATCCATCTCGGATAAAGAAGGAATATCTTTATCTGAAATATTGTCATTATCTTGAACAATATTTGTTTGAGGGTTCTTGATGCACTACCGCCAACCTTTAAAAGTGTACTAAAGCAGCTAGATCTGGATGGCCGTGCGGACTACCGCCCGCCTACCTAGATCCTGGTGTAAAATGGTATCAGAGCCTAGGAATTTTCATGGTAATTGTGTAATAGATATGAAAGATTCAACATAGATATGAAGCTTTTGGAATGGATCTGGGAGAAACAAGTACTAAAAGTACTAGACTTGAAGAGGTAGATATACCTCAAAACCTTGATTTGTTAAATAAATGGACTATTCCTAAAGTTTCTATAAAAACCATTTATGATTATGGTTGGTTTGATAAACTTTCTTCTAAACAATTGATAAAAACGACTGAACAGTCTTTAGCATTAAATTCGTCTGAACAGACTATTCGTTTGTTAAACAAGCATGATATAGATTTATATAAACATCATTACCATTATGTGCATATTGGTATGGTTCAAATTGCATTTAAACCTTTAACCCTTAAAGGATTACCAGAGACCTTTTTAGCAGCTCTTAGAGATGCTAGAAATCTGAATTTCAGACAGTCTCTAATGGGTTCGATAGAATCTACAGTGGCCTATGGTCCAGTATATTTTAATACTCAACCCAATCTGCAACTATCTCTTTCTGATGTTAATATTCTTGATGCTTTGACTTTAAATGTGAAAACGCATGGTTATAATTATGCGCCTGGTTCTGAACTTATATGTCATATACATAAGATACAATATATATACTACAAGACAATATATTATGCGAATATATATACATAAGATACAATATATATACTACAAGAAAATATATAAGAGAATATATATACATAAGATACAATATATATACTACAAGACAATATATTATGCGAATATATATACATAAGATACAATATATATACTACAAGAAAATATATAAGAGAATATATATACATAAGATACAATATATATACTACAAGACAATATATTATGCATGACAATTTAGTGTTTTACTATTGTTTTGTTATTTTCTTTTTCGTCAAGCACTTTAATAATTAGATCTACATATATACTACATATATATTTTTAATATAGCCATGATACTACAAGAAATTGCCTTAAAAAAAAATTAAACCCCGCTAGGCCCGCAAAGCCTACGAGCCCGGCCCGTTAAGCACAGGACCATGTGGGCTTAGGCCCGTCACGGGCCGGTTCCACCCATTGAGCCCACGAAGTCCGGGACCGCCAGAGCCCAGGCCCACGAAACCTAGCCCGTTTGGCCCACGAAGGTTTGGGCCCGACCCAGAATACAACACTAAATGGAATGGCATAAAGCTACGGTTAGGCCTAATGGATTCAGTGTTTGATTGAATTTTTTTTTGACCTC
Organism: Nicotiana sylvestris; assembly: GCF_000393655.2. NCBI lineage: Eukaryota > Viridiplantae > Streptophyta > Magnoliopsida > Solanales > Solanaceae > Nicotiana > Nicotiana sylvestris. Next base: position 112,650,117 of record NC_091060.1, on the reverse strand, counting down.
TGGTGCACGGGGCATTATTTGAGCTACATTGAATGAATTCTTTTAATATTTTTCTTAAATCAATAGGCGTATGATTGTCCTAAAAATAGAATAAAGCAGATAAGAATTTGCGAGATGTGCACGCCGAGTTTTTCTTTTCTTGTGATTTCTTTTATGATATAATAAGATCTTGTTTAGTTGTTTGCTAAGTTGACAATTGTATAACTTCTAATTGTTGAAGCTTTTAAATATAGGCCTCGTTGGTTTACTTAAAACCAATAAATTTGTTCAAATGGTTGAATGTTGTCTCCTGGTTCTATGTTTACGTGAGATTTGTCATGCCATTTGTTTGTTACAATTGCTTGGCGTGAGTAACGTTGCCTTCATCCTATTGTTTTTATTTTTGTCACATTGTGACATGTTTGGGTATTGATCCATATTTAGCGAAGATTAATTCATATTACTTTGAGCAGTCAACTCGTTAATTTGTAAATAATTCATAGTAGTTGCTAATAATTTAAAGATCTAATTACAACCCCTTCATAATTCATGACCTTACAATAATCTCAAATTAAATTAGGAAATAAATTACAAACATCGTAGTTTGCTTTAGGCTCGATTTAGACTAGTATTGTGATTACGTATACGTTCGCAGAATATAATTGCAAATTTAATTCTAAAAGTAACTCGAGGGATGTGTTCCCGCAACTTCAATCAAAATTTTCCTTATAAAATAAACAAAGTTTCATTAATTGCGGACACGTTCGCGTGACATGATTTTTGACGCGCCAAAGGAAATAAGTATGCGTATGCGTAACTCGATTCTTTAATTACGAATAAATCTAATGATTAAAAGCGGTAAAAGATAAATGCACATAGGTCCTAAAACTGATGTAGTTAAACAATTTAAGCCAAGTATAAATTGCTAAGTGACCGTGCTAGAACCACGGAATCCGGGAATGCCTAACACCTTCTCCCGGGTTAACAGAATTCCTTATTTAGAATTTCTGGTTTGCAGATTTTTAAATAAAGTCAAATTTCTTCGACTTGGGATTTTAAAATAAATCGGTGACTTGGGACACCAAATAAGTTATTCCAAGTGGCGACTCTAAAAATAAAATAATCACATTTCGAATAATGTCACTTTAATTGGAAAAACTTCCTTATATACCCCCCTCGGGTGGTAAAAATGAGGTGTGACACATATTACCACTCACCACCACCTGCCCGCCAAAACTACCAAAAATCAAGACCAAACTTCGACCGCAGACCACCCAAACAATACACTCCAATTGCTGAACCCAAAGACCAATTGTATGAAAGGCTGAAGGCTGCTGGTTATGTCACTCCCATTCCCGCTATTGCTATGGAAAATTCTTCTCAGTGGATTAACCCAAACAAGATATGTGCCTATCACTCAGGCATGAAGGGTCATACCATTGATGAGTGTCGCACTTTAAAGGACAAGATCCAGATATTAGTTGACACTAAAGTCATATAGGCAAAGGAGGTTGCACCCAATATTCGTAACAATCCTCTCCCGGATCACAGAGGTGATAGAGTAAATGTGATAGAGACCGATGAAGAATGGGATCCGGAAGGGTCAATTAGACTCATTCGGGAGGGGGATGATCCTAAAACATCTCCAGTCACCCTCACGCCCATTGTGGTACAAATCCAGGCACCGCTGGAAGTCGAGGTAACCGCACCAACACCATTTGAAGTTGAGGTAACCATACCCTTCACTTTGATAGTAGAACCCACATCATCTTATAAGCATTCATGCTATACCATGGGATTATGTTGCGGAAGCAAGAAGGAAACGAAAAGCGAAAATGGAAGAAATAGGTGCAACACAAGGCATAACTAGAATTGGCAGGGTTTATACACATGGGAATTTGGGAGGAACAAGCAAAGAAGCTGCATCTAAGTCGCCTGTTGTGAGCAGGTGATTTTTTCCTTACATGAAGTACTCCTACAGAATTCCAAAAATTAGATTTTTTTTCCTTTTAATTATTTGTTATTTTAGGAATTATTGTAGAATTCTCTTGATTGTTTGCATTTTGTGTGCATGTTTAATTTTATTCAATTCATAAAAAATACAAAAAATATGTTGCATGTACATTTAAGATTTAATTTTATATTTTTAGATTAATTAGTAAATTAGTGTTTCATAAAAATTGGAAAAATCACCCAAAAAATAACCAACTTTGCATTTTATTGTTTAAATTAGAATTTTGTTAGTTTTCTTTAAAATTTCGTTTTTTAATTAGTTATGTTAATTATTATTTAGAATTAATTAGTATTTTTGGATAGGCTAATTTGGTTTTAAGATTTAATTCAGGTTTTGATTTTTAATTTTGGAAAAAGAAAAGAATTTTTAATAAATTGAAAAAAGAAATGAAAAAAGAGGGAGAAAGATCAGATTTGGGCCAACTCAATTTAAACTCCTAAAGCCCAATTCAATTACACCAAATACCCGTCCAAAACAGCCCAGATCCGTTCCTCACCCGGTCCGGTCATTTAAGTAAACCGAACGACCCTGTTTTATTCCGTTGATCATAGCCGTTGGATTTCTATCATCCGACGGCTCAGAACTGTTTTGTCGTTTACCATATAATGGTCGGAATTGGGGTCAAACCCCCCTAAAGACCAAATTCTTCTCCTTCGTCTCTCACCTTCTTTAGAGACAACTGAACCAAACCCTAGAAGTCGCCCCCATTTTCCGTCGCATCCGCCCGGCGGCGCCACCCCCAAGCCAACCCAAATTAACACCACATACCCCCCATGACCCCCTCATACCTAATCCATCACTAGTTTTCCTCGAATATGTCTAGAACTCCTCGAATCTTAAATCCGAGTTCGAGCCCTAAAAATCTAAAATCATTTTTTCATCGAACCCAGTGGCATGCATGATCATAGGGTGCTGTTCTTTCGAGTTTTGAAGTTTGATTTCAACAAAAACTGATGTCGTTCAGTTGTTCTTGACAAAAGAACAAATGATCGACATTAGTTTTGTTAAGTCATTTGTCTCCAGTAGTTTTCGAGTTCTGATTTGGTAAGTCCCCTTCACCCCTTTGTCTTTTCTTTCTTTTACTATCTTATTCTTCTTCTCCTTCCCCCTTCTTTAGTTAGTTTTTTTCCCTTCTTTCTACTGATTTGGTTGAAACTCGATCAATCCTCTGAGTTCAAATTGTCTTCTATTCATTTTTTTTTCTTTTTTTTTTCTTTGTGAAAGCCTGTTCTCTAATTTCCTTAGTTCGTTAAGTTTTGTTATTAGCCTGTTTAAAGTTCTGATTTCATCTCTCGTTTAGTCACCTAGTTAATTTAGTTAGGTTTATTTTGATAACATAGTTAATTTCTTGCTTACTTGTTGTTTAATAATCTTTCGATTAGTGTAGGTTTGGTTTCGAAATCATTTAAGTATTTTTCCTCTGTTTGTGTACTGATTGATTTAGTTTCATTTTTGCTATTTGGGCTTTGAAACCATTTCATACCTTCCCCCAAGAGGTTATTTAGGTTATTGGGTCAGAATTGAGCCCATATTTAGTTTAACTATTGGGTCAATTTGACCCATGACCCATGGGTTCCCGGGATAAATAATAGGGGTCCTAAAAGGTAGTTTAGGAACTCTAGGTGAAAGAATATTTGGTAACTAACTGGGGGAAGCTTTCTAGAAGGTGTCATTGGGACTTATGTGAAAATCTGAATTTTACACTAAGGGTGTCTAAGCAAAAATAAAAATTGTAAAAGGTTTTAAGTGCAAAACTAAATGCATTTCTGCAGCCCTAAAACCTTTCCTATAAAGGCACCTTTTCTTCAAGCTCAAGTTAGAGGGCAGAGAGATAAAAAAATTCCTGAAAAGCTTAAACGATTGAGTTTCTCTGAAAAATTCTGAATTCCATTGCTGAAAACCACCAAAATTCTGCTTTGGTTTTGATTTCTGATTCTCTTGTGTTAGTTAGAACTTGTGAAAACTCCTTAGTTATATTTCTGAAATGGTTTGAGTGTGATTTGAAGATTGGGTTTTGATTTATTGGTCTTCTACTGTTCCATTGTTTGGTTTCGAGTTGGTTTTGCTGGCTGTTTCCTGCTGCTGAGCTCTGTTCTGCTGCTGTCTACCGATTTTTTTGTTTCTCCTTGCTTTTCTCTTTCGATTCCCAGGTACATACTCTTAGGCCTTATTGATTTGTGAAGTTGGATTTGAAGAATGAAATGAAAAGTAAAAAGTTTAAAGCATAGTATTAGTTTTATTTGTGCTTCAGTTGTATCTCTTCTTGATTTTGTATTTTAGTAGTTTAGTTCTTATCATTGTACATTATCATGAGACTGTTAAGGTGCTGCATTAATAGACTTAGTCAAGGCACATGAATCTTAGCTTTGCTTTAATTTTGACTGAAACAAGTGTTCATGATTGGTGATGATTTCGTATTGAACTAGCTATCATGACAAGTATAGGTTAGGGATAAGATGAATAATGTGTAGTCTGTTATTCAAAGGCACTGTGATGTGTTGTTTTTGCTCAGAATTGGTTGTCCTGTGATATGTGATTACAAACTCATGTTGAGGATAGTTTGATTTGCCTATTAGTCGTGTTTAAAGTTTGGCATAAATCAATTCAATGTTTGATATCTTGTGAAATGGGGGGTTTAAATCAATTAATTTGAAGATGTTGTTGAGAATCTTCGTGTGACTTTTGGGATCCAAGCAATTCACATGCTAATTTTCTGGATTGGTTGTTGTTTAGTATTGAGAAGAGTTCAATTGATTTAAGTTTTCTTGAGTGGTAGTTAATGTAAAATCATGTGAAGAAAAAAAGGAAAATAGTCAAGGTTGTTTTAAGAGTAAAGTTATGCGTTGATTTGCCCCTGTTGGTTCATAAGTCTGTTTAAATTGGAACTGATGTTAAATTTCGGAATTTTCAGCTAGCTAAATGGTGTTTGAACATTTAAAATTCAGAAATAAATTATTAGTTCAATCTCATGCTTCTTATGGTCTTGGTCAATTTCCATTTCCTTGATTGTATACAATTGTTTGATTCTGAAAGTTGGGCCCAATGTTGGCCCAGTCAACGATGTTCAATCTCAGATTCCTTTTGCATGTTCCATGCCCTTGGACGTCCTTCCTCATCAATAATTGGGCTCGTTTTAGGCCCAAGCCTGAAATTGGTCTCATTTAGTTCGCAGTTTGTTGCAGCAATTTCCCCTTAGATGATTGGTCTTTTAATACAAAGATTGTTAGTTAATTAGTAGGGTCGAACTTTTAGTTAAAAATAATTAGAATCCCATTAAGCCATCCTTAATTAATTAATTAGAGTCTTAAGGTAGACTCGAGGTGTGCCGTGCCAAATAAAATCTCAAATGCATGACCTTCGCTTAATTAATTTTTGAAACCTTAGAAATCAAGGCGTGCCATTTAGTCGAATTTTCATGGCCCTCACCAAGTTGAAAGTGCGTAGTTGCTTTAGGCGCGTTATTTTAAAAATTACCTTCCTAAACTCGGGTGCGCATTTCATGTGTCCCAAATTCAAATCTCAACAACATTAAATAAAATATGTCTCGAGCTACGAGTGCATTTCATGTGGCGTGGTCCAAAGAAGTGTTTTAAATAACGTTGAATCTTCCTAAAATTAATTAAAAGCGGCTAATAAGTTAAAATGTACCATAGGCTAAAACATGTATTAAAATCAGATAATAGACCAATTGTAATAGTTGAAGCGACCGTGCTAGAACCACAGAATCCGGGGGTGCCTAACACCTTCCCTCGGGTTAATAGAATTCCTTATTCAGAATTTCTGGTTCGCAGACTTCAAAAAGGGAAGTCGAGTTTTCCTCGATCTGGGATTTAAAAAATAAACTGGTGACTTGGGACACCACAAAAACAAATCATCCCAAGTGGCGACTCTGAATAAAATAAAGTAAAATAATCTCATTTTGAATAATGTCACTTAAAGTGAAAAAACTCCCTTATATACCTCTCGGTGTATAAAAAAGGAGGTGTGACAGCTCTGGCGACTCAGCTGGGGAAATAAACCCAGAACTTTGGTTTAGAGTTTAAGAATTCAAGCTTAGAATAATTATTATAGTTGACTTGTTTTTATCTGATTTTTACATGTTGAGCCTAATGTGCTAAATGCCGCTTTTACCGCTTTGATATTGTTTGGATTGTATATAAACTGCTACGAAATCCTTCTTCTCTCTGAGTCGTCTAAATCATCTGGGAAGTGTGCACTTCGTGTGGCTTCTTTTTCTGTTAGAGTCTTATCCCAATTTTAGAACGAGGTTCGGACAAGTTGCAAAGCCGGTGAAGCTTCTGTATTTCCGGTACGCTGCCCCCCCTCGGCTCGAGCTATCCGCTTGGGTAAGCCAGGTCTAGAATAATAAACCCAGGTTTTAAACCTAGTATAACAAAACTTCATGCTGGATCCCTAGTAGAAACGTTTGTTTGCATCACATGCATTTGACTTTGGAGACTCAACACAGGGGTTGGGTCTGTCTAGGACAGGTGTACCCGAAATGAAATGACCATCCTGATGCATCCTACTTGCTACTTGTGCATTTATTTGCTTCGGATTTGCATGTTGACTGGTTTGTTGGATAATAAGAGGAAAGTTGAAAAAAAAATCAATGTGAGAGCTAAGAGAGATAATTGCCTGTTTTTGAAAAAAATTAGTTTCCAAAAATATACCGAAACTCTGTCGAAATTTTGAAAAAAAAGAAGAGATACGTACGCAACCCCCATCGGGTCCAACTTCTCTTTTTGCAAAAATAGCCCAAAAAGAACAATTTTTTTTATTTTTATTGTAAATAAGCAGGGTGATGTCATTCTTGGCTAAAATAGCCGAATGTCTCTAAAAAGGCACCGGAAGGCCGTTTTTGCATGAATAGCCACCTTTGGTTGCTTTTTCAAGGTTTTGGCCGGTTAGCAAATACAGCCTTAAAATCTTCTTCCCCGAAGAGCTGAAAGGCCGTATTTGCAAAGCCGGATTTTTTACGAAATTTTTGGAAAAAAAATTAGTGACAACTTTTTCTTGAGTCAAAATGAGTCATAATTTTTCTTTAATTAAATCAGCCTAATAAATGTGCAGGATGAGCACAGGTGAAAATGAACCATTTGCAGCTCTTAAAGAGATCCCCTTACAGCTCCACATGTGGTGGAACGATTTAGGGAAAGGCAGTAGAGGAACCGTGGTAAAGGTTTTGGGTGGTCTTATCGGACTTTTGAACATCAAACCAAGATTTGACGTGATTGAAGCCTTGATACCTTTTTAGGATCCGACTCGCAATGTGTTCCGCTTTTCTGATTTTGAGCTCACACTCACGCTAGAGGAAATTGCGGCTTACACCGACATCGGTGGAAACCTTAGAAGTCGGTACCCAGTGTCACCAAGACCGGTAGCTCCCCATAAATTTCTGGATATGTTTAGTATTAGCCGGGATATTCAGGACGGGAATTTGTCTGAAGGGTATTACACTTTCCATTCTTGTATCAACACTATGGTAACCCCCAAGGTTTTGAAGTACCGAATACTGGTCTGACCTATGCCGGAATAAAGATAAGTGGGAGGCAAGGAGGAGTTTAGTTTTTATAGTAGCATTCTTGGGTGTTATAATCTGTCCGCGAAAAGACGACAACATAGAATTGGGCCTCATGGGAATGGTTGACGTCGCAATCAAGAAAGCTTATGGCACTTTGGTTCCCCTGATCTTAGTTGAGATTTATCGAGCTTTGACCATTTGTTGAGAAGGTGGGAAGTTCTTCCAAGGCTGTAACTTACTACTACAATTGTGGATACATGAACACCTCTATCACCGTGTCGGGTATATGAACTATGGTATGACCGATTTGAATTGCATCGAAGAATTTGAAAGTCGAGTGGTGGGTGTTGAATTTCCCGAGGGTACCGAAGCTTGGTTTGCACACTTAAGTTCTTTAACTTATGATAAAATTGAGTGGGCGTTCGGATGGCTCCCTGTCACCAAAGCCGTATACATGTAGGCCGAAGTGTGTTATCTTCTCCTGATGGGCATCCGGCCGTATGCTCCCCACAGGGTTTTGCACCAACTGGGCAAATTTCAAACTGTTCCTCATGACGAAGATTTGAGTAGACATGTCGTTGAATTGGGCCCGAAGGCCGTATTTCCGGAAGGAAGAGTTCGCCAAGTGTGGAATGAGTGCAGATTTCTCGAACCTAAGACTATGGTGCGGGATCTAGCTAGAGGTGAGGTAGACCTCAAGTACATTATTTGGTTTGGTAAAAGGTTTCAGATTCCCGAGAGACCAGCTAATAGACCCCATGTCCAACAATTCACTAACGATTCGCAAGAGCAGTGGGGTTGGTTGGCAAAAAAAGAAAGCTATAGGGCCAAAATAAGTAAATTAGAGGGACAAATAAGGGACCTAAAATTTGGCAACAGTATCCAGGCTGCCGCAAATGAAGTGGAAAAGAAAAAGCTAACTCAGAAAAATGAAGCCCTCAAAGCTCAAATCCAGAAAATGAGAACAACTGCTAGAAACCCGGAAAGAAACTGAGAAGATGAAAGGCTTATAAGAAGTCTGAGAAAGAAAGTACTTGAGTGTCGAGATGACCTAGAAAAATCTGAGGCCAACTTAGCAAAAGTCCGGGCACAATTGGCAAAGAATGCAGAAGGGCGAGCACAGTTTGTGCAACAAATGAAAAGGAAATACGAGGGGACAATCACCAATTTGAAGAGAAAGCTAACCACCCTTGAAAATGAGGCGGACAAACATGCTAGGAACTTTAAAGCCGATAGGTAATATTGTCATGCTTTGATGGCCCAGATGGAGGAAGATATGCGACAATTGCAGAATCAAAGCCAACATGACACTCAGGTGCTAGAGGTCCGGAATCAGCAAATCGGGCACTTGCTTCAGGAAAAGGGTATTGTCCGAGAGAGGGTTAGAGCCATTGCCGACTACATTGTCATGAAATGCCAAGCATGTAAGGACATGACTCGAACCACTTTCTTCGCTACAGTGATGACATTTGTCCGCCAGATAATGAGTGATTTGGAGCGGCTTCACGGGAATCTCACATGTAGGCCCGTGGCTAGATCGAATGATGTCCCGCGGGCCCCAGGAGTTGAAGCATTGATGTATTCATGATTTTTTCATCTATCGAGTCTGTATTTTTAAAATGTTGTTTTGAGTCAGTTCGTAGTTTTAAATTCCAAGAAATGAGTAGTTTGAAGTCTTTTGTAATAGAAAAGTTTAGGAGTTTTTATTAATGAAAATAGAAAATTCCCAAAAATTGTTTCTTTATTTTCCGCATTTATTTTTCTTGAACTACGTAATGATCTGATTCATGCGGCGTCGTGATAAGTAGGCAATCTTCATCGGATCCGGTCATAATTTTTGTAAATAACTCCAATAAGAGAATGATGTGAAAAGAAAGACCCAAGGAAAAACCCAAAAAAAGAAAGAAAAGAGAGTCGAGGAAAAATCAAAAGAAAAATGGAAAAAAGAGGAAGGAAAGAGATGAAAGAAAAGAGCGGAAAATGGGAATAGAAGCACGAAAAGCCAAAGTGGAAAGAAAAGAAAATTGGGGAAAGTAAGCAAAGCCGGGATAAAACATGCAACCGTTGCGAAACATGTAGAAATACATTTAACTGTATAGGTGCATCACACCCCAATGTGTGATTACCTATGTGTTATTTGCTTCAAATTGACCGGTTTGTTGTCTACTGTTAAACCCAGGTTTTATAGTAAGGTGGTTGGTTTTGTGGTAGTTTGGCTTCGCATCCATACTTCACAAGGTCGAAAGGAAGCGTTGAAATGTCTTCGGAAATGCCTCTGCCAACAGTTCCTATTGCAGATGAGTCCAATCTCAGGCATCCAACTTCAGAATCGGCAGTTGCCAAGGAAAATAGATTTCTGTGTCTCCGCATGATGGAAATGTGGGACGCCTGGGCAAATGGAAAAGAACCACCAAGTGTAATCCCCAGATTTCCTGAGCTTTTTCCCAGGGCAAGTGGGACCTCCAACACCCCCATAAGCTATCCAAACACCCCACTGGGATATCCTACCATTTCCGCCAACTTTGTGGGAACACCTTCTGAGGCTCGCCCCCAGGTGTTAGCTTCAGGTGCGGCTTCAAACATCTTCACTGAGCCACCTTGCTCAGCTACGAAACAACCTACTCTACCTGGGCCTAGCTTCGATCCATCCTCTTTCACCTTTCAAACACCATCCTTCCCAATGGAACCATCCCAGTTTACTACTAGTGCTTATCCTCAGCCGCCTCGGTACGAGTTTACCGTAAGACAGGAGAAAACTACAAAAAACCCTGACAAGAGGAGATTACAAGAAAGATGAGAAACATGGAGCAAAGTCTCAAAAACATAAAGGGGTTGAGTGGGCAAAAGAGCGTGTCTTACGCCAACCTGTGCATGTTCCCCCATGTACATCTACCCTTTGGTTTCAAAACCCCGAAGTTTGAGAAATATGATGGGCATGGGGATCCCCTTGCCCACCTCAAAAGGTATTGCAACCAACTGCGGGGAGCGGGTGGAAAAGAAGAGTTGCTCATGGCTTACTTCGGAGAAAGTTTGGTCGGTATCGCTTCAGAATGGTATATGGATCAGGATATATCTCGCTGGCATATCTGGGACGACCTGGCTCGGGACTTTGTCAGGCAGTTCCAATATAACATTGATATCTCTCTTGATAGGAATTCATTGTCAAACCTAAAGAAGAAGTCCTCGGAGAGCTTCCGAGAGTATGCTGTCAAGTGGCGTGAACAAGCCGCTTGAGTTAAACCTCCCATGGACGAAACAGAGATGGTCAATGTCTTCCTTCAAGCCCAAGAGGTTGATTATTATCAAAACATGATGTCTGCAATGGGTAAGCCGTTCGCCGAAGCCATCAAAATTGGTGAAATAGTTGAAAATGGGTTGAAAACAGGGCGAATCTTGAGTCAGTCTGCTATAAGGGCTACCTCTCAAGCCATCCAGGGTGGGTCTGTAGGAGTAGCAAATCGAAAGAAAAAGGAAGAAACAACAATGGCAATGTCGAGTGCAAGAAAACCCTATCTACCCAGATCTCTTTTCTCTGAAAGAACCCCACAACACTACTATCCCCACCAAGATGTGGCTTATGCTCCTCAGCCATACACAGTGATGAATGCCCAACCCTATGTTAGGCCACAACAACAATTTAACCAGAACAGAGTTCCACTTCCCAGAAATCAACCTCCTTACCAAGCTCACTATAATCCCTTACCCCCACAAAACAACTTCCGTGCCCGGGAGCTGCCAAGGAAAACAAACTTCACACCCATTGGTGAGTCTTATTCTAGCCTATTCCCAAAATTGGTCCAAATGGGTTTGTTGCAACTCGTACCCCCGAATATGCAAAACCCAGAGTCACCCTCTTACCAACATGGCACCCAATGTGCCTATCATTCAGGGGCAGAAGGGCATGATATAGATAATTGTTGGACCTTGAAGAGGGTTGTGGAAGATCTGATAGAACAAAAGAGAATAGTGCTAAGGGACGAAGATATCCCTAATGTAACCAACAATCCGCTACCGGCTCACAACAATGGACCGGTTATTGAGATGATTTGTGAAGACAGGGAGTTTGACCCAGCTCTAAAAGCCATCATTGCCATAGCCGATGTGGAAAAGAAGCCAAAAACTGTCGCGAAACAAGACAAGGGGGAGAAAAAGAGCAAAACCACCCCTCATAAGACGGAAAAGAAAGTGGAAGTTGAAATTGGGGCAACGCCCTCCAAAGATGCCATTCTCTATGTCCCTCGAGGCCGCAAGAAAGAACAGATGTCATTGAGTCCTCCTAGGAGATTTGAGCTAAACAAGGGAGCTCAAATGTATGTGCCTGGTCACACCCAACTATGCCTTATATAAAGGACACACAGACATTGCAAATATAATCTTAGTATTTAGCCCAAAGTCGAACCCACAAGGAATTAACCTATCAATTACTTCTCGTTAGATTTACTAAATTCCACGGAATCAACTTTTCAAATGTTGTAAATAAGAATTGAGGGTATTTCTACTAACTACGAATGAATGTAAATAAGCAACTGAAAAAATAACTATAATTGAGTTGTAAACTATTAAGAGAACGTTCTAAGGCTATGATTTCCCCTATTGATGGACTTCCTTCCGGTTATGCTTCACATAGAATCACAAAATTATTTCTATCAATCCGGAGCACTCTTACTACCGTAAATCTCTCCCGAGTAATCACGATAATCTACTGATGCTCTCTCCTAAGTTACGCTAGCTGGCTTATTTATTACAGCTCACTTTAGATTACACCCAAGGCTTCATTATCCCTAATCCCGCCTTTAAACCCGCAATTATTGATCCCTCATATATTTTGGGAGTGGTGTTGTTCAACAATTACCTAAATATGCACTCTCTCTCTCGAGTTATGCACACTAAATAGGCACAGCTAATTGAGGATCATGTCAATTAACTACAACAAGCACGTAGTTGAACAAATAGAGATTAAAATGGCAAATTATAGTAACATAATCAAGAAGTTCATCCTTCAATAGGTTCCATCAAACCTTAGACTAAATATTTAGCTATTCATACTGGTGTTCATCACAACAATAATCAAATTCATCACAAATCATAAAACAAAAGGAAGAACTTGATGTTGAATTCTCCTCCTTGCCTCTTGCCTCTCCTTTTCTTGTACTAAGCTATGAAAAGCTGCATAATCCCTCCTTGGGCGAGCTTGACCTTCTATAGGTTAAGTGAATTTTCCCCCAGATACCCCTGAAAATTAATATTCCGGAACTGGGCTAGCGCGACCGCGCTAATGGCCGTGCTAATGCCCTACCATTCTGCCTCGACCATTTGGGCTAGCGCGGTCGCGCTAATGGCCGCGCTAGTCTAGGCCTTCATTTTAACTATTCTTTTTCTCGTCTTCTCGCGTACTCAACTCCTAGGAGTTTTTTTCTTGCTTTAATGTAGCTCCAATCACAGCTTTAAGGCCTCATACAAGCTCCTCACTCCTGCAACGCGTGACATTCACAATTAGAGCCCATTTTTCATCATTTAACTATATTATAACATTGAAACATAATTAAGCTGGGGCATAAGCAATCGCCAAATTACATAAATCTAGCCTATTATCAACACCCCACACTTAAATCATTGCTAGTCCTCGAGCAATCCACCACACTCTATAGAGGTTGCTTCACTAAGCATTCTTTCCTAACGCATCACACCAAGAACAAATCACATGAGTTACGCCTAGTAGTGAAAAATATTAGCCTCAAAAGTCGACTCTCACGTGCCGTGCAATATTCATACTTTCTCAAACTACTCTACTTAGAAGTCAAGACTTGCCCTTCCTTCATGAATCACATGCCCTCACATCCACACAAGAGAGTAGTTCCACATATAATGATGTTTAGAACAATTAGGAACTTAGATAGACAAGCCTACCTCACTCTCAAAAAGAATATTCACATGCCACAAAGATGCACCATAGGCTTGCCCGTAGTGTACTACTCTACTAATCGAGCCCACTCAGTCTAAGATCAAGAGGACTTTACTTGGTTGTAATATAGGCTAAGGAATGGGTAGTATATATTTGGATATAGTGACTAACCTCCCTAAGAACTTTTTAATACAGTTACATTAACATTCAAAGCCATACTTATGTCAACCAAACATCCCACCACTTTTTCTTTTATTTACAACAACCCCATCCATTAGATGCAATTATAACAAACCACCACTTATCAATTACTACATTTATTCATTTTTTTTCCAGTGGTGCTTATTCTTTTACTTTTCCAAACACTGCACCTTTTCTCTATTTCAACGGCTCCACTCAAAAAACCAAACCACCACCCCACACTTTTGCCTTTGCATAATTTGCATATATTCAAGTGCTTATGGGAGGTAAAAGGGTTCAAAGAGCAGGCTTTTCAAACAATTGGGTAAGGTTCGCAATGTGGTTGCCAAAGAAACAGGCTTATAAGCTCAACTGGGTTAACTAAGATGTAATACAGTTAGGTGGTTTACTTTATATGTCTGGCTCAACAAAGAAATGCCTATATCACTTCTAGGACTGAATGAAACTACTATTTCGCTTTGCAAACACACAGGGCAAGTTCTAGGCATCAAATATGAATCATGGAATACAGTAAAGCTCACACACACATGGCACATAACTCATTCCAGATTGGCTTATCAAGACACTCTCTTCTGAGTATTCAAGTCAATAACAAACATATAAATTTTTTAAGGCACTTTAGGAAGAATCAACTACTGAGACTAAGCGTTACACTCTAGTGTTTATCGTGTTCAGGTGTATTAATGCTAGAGGCTTAACATTACTAAAGAAAATAAAATGAACAAAAACTACCTATACCTGGTTCAAGCTAAACCCTTGGAAAAGAACCGTGGCCCAAAGAAAAACCAAGGGGAGGGGGGTTACTACACTACCTAAAAAAAATCTTTTTGGTCTTTTCTCTAGAGTTACTTCCCTCAAGTAAATTATCTAAAGGCTCCGTCATTAGGAAGATTCTCCATATTTCCCTTTTTTTTGATCAACTTAGTCCCTCAAGAATCCCTCCAAAAGAGATTCGTCATCGGGACAAGCCACTTACCTACTTTAAATTAACCTAATCAAACTATTACTCAAACACCAAAAACAATTTACGCAAAACAAAGAAACAACCAAATTGTACAATTACATATATACATTGAAGTATCCCCCACCCCACACTTGAAATGTAGACATGTCCTCATGGCATCAAAATTTAAGGAATAGTAAGGTAAAGGAACTTCCCTGAAGGATCACTCCTGATCGGAGACGGTGTCTGGGTTTACACTGCATGCGCGACCCAGAGCTCTCAGCCAACCTAAGAATTTCTTTTCCGACTTCACCTGCCGCTCAGCCACCCCGTCAACGCGGGCACTCAAATCAGTGATAGATGTATGCAACCCCGCCATATCCTGCTCCAAAGCGGTCACACGGATACTATGTCGTGGCTGTGAAGATGTTGCAATGCTAGATGGTGTTGCAGCTGCTGCACTGTGCTCATGGACCTGTGGTTCGGCCTCCACGTCCTCCGCTCGTCCTCCTCTTCGTCTGAGTCATCAGAGCCACTACTATCCTCCCCCTCAGTTGCCGTTGGGTCCTTACCCATTGTTACCTTGTCAGCCCGGAACTTGCGGATATTTTGGTACTAGCCCATCCACAGCTAGATTTTCGGGCACTCGAGCTTCCCTGCAAAGATGAGTAACTAAAGAAGGGAAAAATAACCTATACCTTTTCATTGGGAAGCGGATGAACATCTCTTCATGTATCACTTTTGCCACGTCGAAGTTGTGACCATTGATGAAGCACCAAATCAAAGCTGCTCGGGGCCCATTTACCTCCGTAGTGTTGGGGGACGGAAGTAGACGGTTGTTGATAAGATACAGCCATCACTTTCCTTCAAAGGTTAGTGCCGAGGAGTGAAACTTCTCACCATATTTCATCCAAACCACCTCCTTCCCTGGTACACAGATTGTTTCAAAGAATTGCTCCCACTTTTCGTGTGTTGGGTTATGGCCATACTCATAAAAGTCATCATAATCAACCACTGTAGGGGCAACTAGTATGCCATCTGTATCGCCTCAATAGAAGCATTCACCGCCTTTTGGCGTATTGTGACTACACCATTGTCATGCTCCAACACATTGGCGTAAAACTCTCTAACAACCATGACATTGACCTCACCTGGCGCATTAATGAAGGTTTGCAACCCCCGCCTTAGCAGCTCAGTATACATGTGAGGGCAGTGCCGCTGGACCGATCCAATGTTAATACCCCTCTCCGGAATCGGTTTTTAGAGGCCTTCGCTGCAAAACAGTCCTGAGCCTTGGCTGAGACAAATTTGGTGCTATCAAAGGGGCGTGCAGGGGCTGCTCCTCGTGTCCTGGACGAGCTGGCTTGGCTGTTAGAAGATGCACCTGTGGCGCGGCGTTTCCGAGATGGAGTCATAGTACCTAAAAAACGGGAACACATTAGCACAGCCCAACACAAAATTGTGACGCGTTGCGGTTACTCAGACTTCACAGGCATAAGTGGTCACAACTACATAGTTACGTTCATTGAGGCCTTTCCACAAACACCTTGTGGGCATTAGGCACTCACAACCCTTTTCAAGCATTTTACAACATCAAAAACCACCACAATGTAGCCACAATCACAACTAAATCATTCTCTAACTCCACCAACCATTCCATCCATAGTTACTACAACATATACCACAAATTTCAACTAAACAAAGTCCATAGCAACAATAATAAAAATGAAAATCAGAAATAAAAGGAACAAAAGAAAACAAATGGTCCCTAAAATGCATACCTGTAGTGATAGAAGGTGGGGAACATAGAAGAAAGGTGGAGGAGAATGTGGTTGGATACTTGGGGCCAATTGAAAAAGATGAAAATTTGTGGAAGAGGGGATTTGATGAAGAAGAGGATTTGGGGAGGGTTGTGTTTGGAATTGGGGCGTGGGGTTGGGGGATTAAAGGAGGGGGGGGGGGGGTTATTACAACTAACAAAAAATAAAATTAGAACAACTCAGAAAATATAACACAAAAAATCGTCGGAACTAGCACGGCCACCAGCGCGATCGCGCTAGTAGCGCGGCCAGTAGCACGTTCACGAGCGCGGGCCAGGCAGAATGTTTGCCCATTAGCGCGGCCACTAGCGCGATCGCGCTAGTAGCGCGGCCAATAGCGCGTTCACAAGCGCAGGCTGTGCAGAATGTTTGCCCAAATAGCACGGCCTGTAGCGCGGGCGCACTCCTGGCCTTTAATTTTTTTCAAATCTTTCACCTGTTCTTACCACTTCCGATGGCTTTATCACCCGCCCATTGTCACCTGCATTGTTTAGCACTTCCTAAAACTCACAATTAACAACTACTACTATCGTTGGGTTGCCTCCCAACTAGCGCCTTAGTTAATGTCATGGCACGACGCACACAAGCGCATTTAAGGCTCGCTCGACCTCTGAGGTTTCGTTAGGTGGACCTCTGACACTTCCTTTGGTTCTTTTATGCCTATGTATAACTTCAATCGCTGACCATTGACTCTAAATGTGTGAGAGTCTTTCTCTAAGGCGATCTCTACAGCTCCTGAAGGGAATACTTCAACCACTCGAAATGGCCCAGACCATCGTGACTTAAGCTTACCCGGAATAGCCGTAATCTTGAATTATAGAGCAGTACCATGTCCCCGGGTTTGAAATGTTGCTCAACAATGTTCTGGCCGTGCAACCGCTTCATTCTTTCCTTGTACAACCTTGTGCTCTCAAAAGCAAGATGTCTGAACTCGTTAAGCTCATGCAATTCAGTGATCCTTGTTGTGCCCGCAGCTTCAATGTCAAGGTTCAGCTGTTTCAATGCCCACCAAGCTTTATGTTCAAGTTCCACTAGCAAGTGTAAGGACTTCCCAAACACCAACTTATATGGAGACATACTAATTGGTGTTTTAAGAGCGGTTCTATACGCCCAGAGTGCATCATCTAGCTTTTTTGCCCAATCTGTTCTTGTGGCGTTCACAGTCTTGGTTAGCACATTCTTGATCTCTTTGTTGGATACTTCAACCTGCCCACTAGTCTGGGGATGATATGGGGTATCCACCTTTTGGCGTACATCATACTTTGTGAGCAACTTCTCGAAAGCTCTATTACAAAAGTGTGTGCCTCCGTCACTGATGATCGCTCTTGGTGTCCCAAAGCAGGTGAATATGTTCTTCTTCAAAAATACCACCACCACTCTTGCATCATTAGTGGGAAACACTATGGCTTCTACCCATTTGGATACGTAATCCACAGCAATAGGTATGTACTTATTGCCAAAGGAGCTGGCGAAGGGACCCATGAAGTCAATCCTCCAAACATCAAACACTTCCACCTCTTGAATCGGGTTCATAGGCATCTCATGGCGACGGGAAATGTTCCGGTCCGCTGACATTCATTGCAGCCCTTCACCCATTGGTGTGCATCTTTAAACACTGTTGGCCAAAAGAATCCGACCTCTAGCACTTTCGCAACTGTCTTAACTCCTCAAAAATATCCTCTATACGCCTATGCGTGACAAGCCTGCAAAACAAAAGATTGTTCTATATCGGGGACACACATCCGTATCATATTGTTAACACATATTCTAAATAGATAGGGCTCATCCCAATAATACATGCGACAGTCACGATAAAACTTTTTCTTTTGTACAGATGAAAGGTCATAGGGAATTATACCACTAGCCAGGTAATTTGCATAATCTGCATACCATGGAACTTCCTCAAGACTAGTAGCGAGCAACTGCTCGTCTAGAAAGGTTTCCAGAATATCTTCAACCTCGACTGAGTTTTCAGCTCCTTCAAGTCGTGATAGATGGTCAGCGACTTGATTTTCTGTGCCCTTACAGTCACGAATTTTGAGGTCGAATTCTTGCAATAGCAGCACCCAACGAATCAGGCGCGGCTTAGACTCCTTCTTCTCAATCAAGTACCTGAGAGCTGCATGATTAGTGTATACAATTACCTTAGAGCCAATCAGGTATGATATGAATTTGTCGAAAGCAAACACCACAGCCAACATTTCCTTCTCAGTCACAATGTAGTTCAGCTGGGCTCCACTCAGCGTTCTACTACCATAGTAGATTAGATGCATCAGCTTGTCTTTCCGCTGTCCCAGCACTCCCCCCACTGCGTAGTCACTGGCATCACACATGAGTTCGAATAGTTGCTCCCCGTCGGGGGAAACAATGATAGGTGCTGTGACCAGCCCCTTTTTCAGCTCCTCGAATGCTACCCTACAATTATCAGAAAACGAGAAAGAGTGATTTTTTTCTAACAACTTACAGAGAGGGTTGTCAATTTTTGAGAAGTCTCTCATGAATCTCCGGTAGAAACCGGCATGCCCGAGGAAGCACCTGATTGCCTTGACTGAAGTTGGAGGGGGCAACTTTGCTATCACATCCACTTTAGCACAATCCACCTCAATTCCTTTGCTTGACACTCGGTGCCCCAAGGCTATGCCCTCTTGTACCATGAAATGACACTTCTCCCAATTAAGAACCAGGTTAGTCTTGTGAGCACGTGATTTTTGCCCTATATGTATTACTCCAACAAATTCAAAACAAAATAATTTTTTTCTAGTGTTTGAGATTTTGTTGGATTTCATGGCATTTTTTGTTAATTATTTGCATCTGTCTGTGCACGTTTATTTCAGTTAATCCATGAAAAATACAAAAATATGTTGCATCTGCATTTAGGATTTAATTTTATATTTTTAGATTAATTAACAAATTAGTTTGTTTTATAAAAATAAAAATCACAAAAATTATTCATTTGGCATTTTTTTAATTTTGAATTGCGTAATTTTTCTTTAAATTTAGGATTTAATTAATTATTAAAAATACCATTGGGTAGGATAATTTAGTTTAAAAATAATTATTAATTAATTTAGGATTTATTTTAATTTTGGAAAAAGAAAAGAATTGTGAATTGAAAAGGAAAAAGAAGGAAATAAAGAAGGTTTAAATTTGGGCTCAAACCCAATCCAACAGTCCCAACCCAAACGGAAACCACCCAATATCTGGCCCAACCCACGCCTGACCCGGTTCGGATCCCCCCCAAACGAAACGATGTTGTTTCGATCAATATTGATATGAGCCGTTGATCCCATATGATCAGACGGCTGGGAACTGAGCCCTAACTTGATATATATATGTCCTAACACCCCTACCCCCCTCATTCATCGTTCCAACACCTCCGTCTATCAGAGAACCCAAGCCTAACCCTAGCTGAGCCGCCCCTAAATCCACCACCGTCCGGTGGCGGTGCCACCTCCAAACGCCACCAAAATAACACCCCATGACCCCCTCACTCCCCTCTTTCTAAATCCCAGACCAATTTCCTTCGAATCTGCTTGGAGCTCGGCGAATCTCGAATCTAAGGCCAACCCCAAAAGTTCAAAATCATTTTTTCTGTCAATCCTGGTAGCATGCATGTTCGGGAAGTGCTGTTCTATCAAGCCTTGAGGTTCGGACTCGGCGAAACAGATGTCGATCTGTTGTTCTTGACAAAGAACAAAGGATCGACATAAGTTTGGCTTAGTTCTTTGTGCTTGTCCGATTTTGAGTTCGATTGGTGAGTTTCTATCCCTCTGCGTGACCAATTATGTTTTAGTTCACCTTTTTGTCCCTCTTCTTTTCTTCTCCTTTTCTCTGTTTGAAGGCTGGACCTATCTGTCGATGTTTTGAATTATTTTCTGTTCCCTCTATTTTTTTTTCTTTCAAGCCCCTTTAAAAAAATATGTGTGTTCTTGATTTGTTGAGTTTTATTAAGGTTATAGTCAAGCCTCTGATTTTCTCCCGTTTTATGTTGGCCTCATTAGTTTAGTTTAATTAGTTTATTCTGGTCTATTAATTGGGTTAGTTTTAAGAAATCGTTTGTGTGTTATCTTTGTTGTTACCAATTTTGTTGGGTTCATTCAGCTTTTTGGGCTTTCGGTCTGACCCATCTATAAAGGAAGGGCAGCCCGTTCACTTGATTAAACCGCCGGGTCAATTCGACCCATGACTCATTTGGGGTTTAAGGTAAATAACAGGGGTATGTGGGTTAGTTTGGGTAGTCTTAGTGAGGGAATCTACTTGTAACTGTCTGGGAAGCTTCTAGGAAGCTGGGTAGAGGAATACTCTGCAAAAAAACTGAATTTAAATTAGGAGTGTTTAAGCTAAGATGGAAACTAAAAAGGGACTGAATGGAAAAAACGTATCTCCTTGGGTCTGCCCAATTTGCTTGCCTATAAAGGTGTCTCTTCCTTGTCATTCAAGGCAGAATTAGAAGATCTAAGAGCTGAAAATCACTGTTGCATTGAAATCCTGATTAGAACTTTTGGAGTTTGTTTCTTTTACTGCTGAAAGAATACCTGATCCTATCTGAGGTTCAAAATGGTTTGAACATTGGGTAATGAAAGCCTTGCTTTGAGCTGGGGAATTGGTTCTCTCTTCTGGACTGATTTCGTTGCTATTTATTTAAATCTAGGTGAATTCCTGTTGCTGCTGCCTACTGATTTTTGCCCTTTCTTGCTTTCCCCTTGTTCCCAGGTACTCATTTGACCTCAAATGACATCTTGAAATGGGAATGGGAATGTTGATGATACCATGTTTTATGGCAGTCTATTTCTGATTATTAGGTTCTGTACTCATGTGTGCTTTGTTAATTAACTTGTGGCTATTTACCTCTTCCAAATTTTGGTTTAAGTGTTTGAACAAAGTCATTGCATGTTACTGTATTTTGTTAGCTGATTCGAATGGTTGTAACACTCTATTGAAGCCCCTATTTAGTTTCAATGTTGATTAGTAGTAATTTTTATTTTAAGATGTATAAGATTGGTTGTTCCGAGCATGAAGTGTGCTATGTTACAATATAGGAAAGTCTCTTACTCGATTTAAGTGAAATCAACATGTGTTTGTTTTCTTTTCCAGGTTTATAGTTAGGCAGCTCCAAGTCCATTGGTGACCTTAAATTGTTGATTAGTAATAAATGAAGTCTTTCTGAAACTTTAAATTGTTTTCTTCTTGCTGGAAGTTCGATTTGGTGATTTTCAATGATGAAACGACCTGCATATGAGCTGTTGATAATCAGGAACTGTAGCTTCATTTCAGCATGTATGTTAGCATCCAGAATGTGTTTTGTATTGGCTTGAGGACGTTGGTGTTTGTTAAAACTCTAAAATCTCCATCACAATATATTTTACTTCAAGTCTTAGCTTCAGATCTTGAGATTGGGCTACCATCAGTGGCCCAGTTGTGATCGATTTCGACTTCTGCAATTAGACTATCGGTCTGGGCTTCAGGATTGAGCCCAGTTGTCTCATGCTGGGCAACCAGTCATTGGGCTACAACTATACCCATGCCTTTCAGCAATTTAGCATCGACTTTGTCTATTGTTAGCTCATTAGCTATAAAAGTTTTACTCAAACATTGGCTTTAAATAAATAGAAACTCCCTTATGCCTTTTAATCAATTACTTACGCTCATTAATTAGTTGATGTGTGCCAAATTATCCAAACATACATTTTATGGCCCTCGAAAGAGTAGTTCAAACATCCTTTGAAATTAGAATCGATGTGCACCATTTAGCGAATTTTCCGTTGCCCTCGCAAAGTTAAAACGCGTAGTTGCTTTAGGGCGCGTGTTAGTTAATAATTTTTACTTTCTGAAACTCGAGTGCGCATTTCCTGTGACCCAAATCAAATCTTAAAACGTTGAATAAGATATGCTCCAGATTGCGGGTGCATTTCATGTGGTGCAATCCAAAGGCATGTTTTAAATGACGTTCAATCTTCTTTAAAAATCAATTAAAAACGGTTAAAAGGTTAAAATTGCACATAGGTTCAAAATGTTCTAAAATCAGATTATTAAGCCAAATATAACAGTTGAGCGACCGTGCTAGAACCATGGAACTCGGAATGCCTAACACCTTCTCCCGGGTTAACAGAATTCCTTACCCAGATTTCTGGTTCGCGGATTGTTAGAACAAAGTCAATCTTTTCCTCGATTCGGGATTTCAATCGGTGACTTGGGACACCATAAATCTCCCAAGTGGCGACTCTGAATCTAAATCAATAAAATAAATCCCGTTTTGATTGTCCTTTAATTGGAAAAACTCCCTTATGCTATATCCCTTCTCGGGGGTGCAGGTAAAAAGGAGGTGTGACAACTCTGGTGACTCTGCTGGGGATCGAACCCAGAATCTCTGGTACAGGGTTCAAGAATTCGAGCTTAGAATAATTGTTATAGTTGGCTTTATCCATTATCTGATTTTGTTATCTGATTTGAGCCTAATGTGCTAATTGATTGCTTTTACTGCTTTGATATTCCGTGAACTGTATATAAATTGTTGCGAAATCCCTCTTCTCTCTGAGTTTTCTAAATCATGAAGAAGTGTGCACTTCGTGTGACTTCTTTTCTATTAGAGTCATATTCCAAATTTAGAACGAGGTTCGGACAAGTTGCAAAGCTGGCGAAGCTTCTGTATTCCCGGTACGCTGCCCCCCTCGGCCTGAGCTGTCTGCTCGGGTAAGCCAGGTCTAGAACAATAAACCCAGGTTTTTAATCTAGTATAACAAGACCTCATGCCGGATCCCTAGTAGGAACGTTTGTTGCATCATGTGCATCTGACTTTGGAGACTCAACACAGGGGTTGGGTCTGTCTAGGACAGGTGCACCCGAAACAAAAAGACCATCCTGATGCATCCTACTTGCTACTTGTGCATTTATTTGCTTCGGATTTGCATGCTGACAGACTTATGAATATTGGAAAGAGAAATAGCAGTATGAGGTTTAAAGAGAGTTAATCGCCTGTTCTGAAAAAAAACCAATGTCCAAATAGTGCCGAAACTCTGTCGAATTTTCGAGAACATAAAAAGGGAAGAAAAAAAGGGTTTTGTTTTCAAAATAGTTTGTTTTATTTACCATTGAAATAAAAAAAAGAAGTCTTGCTTTCAAAAAATAGTTTGTTTTGCTTGCCCGAACTACGCCAGTTTGATTCTCACAGGGTGTGAGATACGTAGGCAACCCCCATCTTGTCCAACTTCCTTTTGAAAAAGTAGCCAGAAAATTTTTACTTTAATTTGAAAATAATTAGGGTGATGCCATTCTTGTCAGAAATAGCCAAATGTCCATAAAAGGGCGCCAGAAGGTTGTTTTTTCAAGAACAACCACTTTTTTCACTGTTAAAGGGTTTGGCTGGTTAACTGACACAACCTTAAAATCTTCGTTTTGAAGTGCTGAAAGGCCGTGTTAGCAAGGCCGGATGTTTTGTGGAAATTTTGAAAAAACGGTCATTTCTCTTAAGTCAAAATGAGTCATGGTTTTCTTTTAATTAAAATCACCTTAATAAATGTGCAGGATGAGCACAAATCAAAATAAACCTTTCTCAGTCTGTGAAGAGATCCCTTTGGAGCTACATATATGGTGGCATGATTTGGGGGACGATAGCAGAAAAGTTGAAACAAAAGCACTAGGCGGTCTTATTGGGCTTTTGAAGGTCAAGCCCAGAAAAGATGTGATTGAGGCCTTGATACTATTTTGGGACCCAGCACATAATGTGTTCCACTTTGCGGATTTAGAGTTAACTCCTACGCTAGAAGAGATAGCAGGCTATGCCGCTTTCGAAGCGAATCTTAGAAGTCAATACCCGGTAGCACTAAGAACAGTGACCCCCCACAAATTTTTGGACTTGTTAAGCATCAGTTGGGATGTCCGAGACGGAAATTTGGCTAAAGGATTTTGTACCTTCTACTTTCTGTATCGACGATATGTGAATCCACGTGGCTTCAAAACACTATATACTGGTCTTACTCATGCTGGGAATCAAGACAAGTGAGAAGCTCGGAGAGGATTAGCTTTCATAGTGGCGTTCCTGGGTATTTTGGTTCGCCTGAGAAAAGATGGGAACATAGAGATGGAGTTAGTAAGGATAGCTGACTTTATGGTGAAAAAGGCAAATGGGACTATAATGCCGTTGATCTTGGCATAAATTTACCGAGCTCTTACTCGTTGTCGAGAAGGAGCAAAGTTCTTTGAAGGGTGCAATATGCTGTTACAAATATGGATGGAGGAACACCTTTGCCACCGTCCCAGATACTTGAATTGTGGTATGATTGGCCGCGAGTTCATTGAAAAACATGAAAAGCGAGTAGAGAGTTATGATTTTCCAGAAGGTACGGAAGCATGGAATGCTCATTTGAGATCTTTGACCGCAAATAAGATCGAATGGACATTCGGATGGCTCTCGGCTAACGAAGTAATCTATATGTCGGCTGAGGTGTGTTTTTTGCTGTTGATGGCTCTGAGGAGTATCCAGCCTTATGCTCCGCATAGAGTCTTGCATTAGTTGGGCCGATACAAGAACATCCCACACAATGAAGATTTGAGTCAGCAAGTCATTGAGTTAGATCCAAAAGCTGCCTTTCCAGAAGAAAAAGTGCGTCGGGTTTGGCATCAGTGCAGATTTTTAGGTCCTAACACGCAAGTACGAGACCTATCCAGAGGCGATGTGGAGCCCAGTTATATTGCTTGGTATGGTAAAAGATCCCGAGTTCAACATGAGCCTGACAGTCCCGCAAAGAGACCCCATGTCTAGTAATTCACCAACGGAGCTCAGGTACAATGGGATTGGCTGACCAAAGAAAATGATTACAGGGCTACCATAAGCAAGTTGGAAAAGCAAGTCAGAGAACTTCAATTCGAGAATAGCTTGCAAGTGGCGGTGGATGAAGGAAAATGAAGCCCGTCGAGCTCAAATTCAAAAATTAAAAGTAGCGGCAGAAAATCCAGTCCGAAGTGACAGTTATGAAAAACTCATAGCTAACTTGAGGCAGAAAGTAAATGACTACAGTTTTGATTTGAATAAAGCAAAAGGTGAATTAGCCAAGGCTCGAAAGCAATTGGCTAAAAACGCAGATGAACGAGTACGCTTGGTTAAGCAATTGAGAGAAAGGTACAACGATGAGGTCGCAGCGTTAAAGAGAAGGGTCATCGCCGCAGAAAACAAAATGATCAAACATGCAAAAGACTTCAAAGTTGAAACGGAACATTGTTATACATCATTGGCACAATTAGAAATAGATTTGCAACAACTTCAGGAGCAAAATCATGTGGTTGAGCAAACTTTGGAAGCCAGGGCCCAGCAGATTGGGCGTTTGTTACAAGAAAAGGGCGCCATAAAAGAGAGAATTAGAAGCATTGCTGACTACATCGTTATGAAGTGCCAGATTTGTGAGGATATGACTCGCACTACCTTCTTTGCAGCAGTAATGACATTTGTTAAACAGATAATGAACGATTTGGATCGACTTCAAAGGGAGCTTGCATATAGGTCCGCGGCGAGACCGAATGATGTCCCGCGGGCACTAGGAGCATTGATGTATTCATGATTCTTTCGTTTGAGTCTGCATTTCCTTTTGTTAAGCGTCTGTCAGTCATGTTGAGTTTTCTTTCTGCTAGAGTTCGTCCAATTGTTTTCGAGTCTGTATTTTATTCTGTTGGAATATAATGTCTATTTTTGGAGTCTGTATTTCATCTTTGCATCGAAATCTGTTAGTCTTTTGGAATTTGTTAGTTTTGAGTTTGTAATGGAAGCATTTGTTGTTTTATTTTATGAAAACTGAAAATCCCAAAAATGTTTTATTTCACACTTATCTACAAGAACTATGCTTGGTCTGATTCATGCGGGGTCATGATACGTAGGCAATCTCTATAGGATTCGACCGCAACCAAAAAAAAAGAGAGAGAGGAAAAGAGGGAAAGAAAATAAGAGGAAAAACAAGAGGAAAAAGCGGAAAAACAAGAAAGAAAAGAGAAAATAAGAGAGGGTAAAAACAAAGAGAGAACAGAGGCCAGAATGAGAGGAAAGGAAAGAAAAGAAAATAAAAGGGGATGTTTGCAATTAAAAGAAAGAAAGGGCCGGGATGACGCATGCAACCGATCAAATACATAATAGAGACGGTTAACCGTTTAGGTGCATTCACGCCCAATGTGCGGTTACCAATCTGTTAAAGCCTAATCGCTAACAAGGTTGTTTGTTTGATGTATTAAATCCAGGCAGGTGGTTAGTTGACTGGCATTTTGGCAACTCACTCCTACAACACCCGATCGAAAGACATGCTGAATATGGTCGACCAGGAACCGGAAACAAGTATTGTCGACCCATCAAAGGAGGTGGAAGAAATAGACGTTAATGCAATGAGGGAAGAAATGTATAAGCTGAAATAGCAGATGGCTGAAATGTACCAAGCTTGGGCGAAGGGGCATCCACCACCGGTTTATCCCGCCAATCCTGCTTATATTCCACCATCAGCCCAACCTCCGGAGCCTCCCACTGTGAACTCATCTCCAGCCTTTCCCCTCTACCAACAATGTCATGGCGCCACTTCCCATACTTCTCAAGCTCCACCACCCAAACAAGTCTCATACCCTCCTCCACCAATTACACCTATTTTTGTGGCACCTCCACCTACTACATTACACCGATCTTCCAGTGAACCCCTGTTCCAAACTCACGACAACCAGTACTATCCCCCTGAACCCACCTTCAAAGTTCCAAAATTGTATCCTTACACTCCTCATCTTGATATCCCGGCAGAGACCGAGAAACCGCCCAGAAATCTCGAGCATGAAGAGATGATCAAAAAGGTCAAAAGCTTAGAGCAATCGTTCTGAGATATGAGGGGCCTGGGAGGCCAAGTGAGTGTGGCTTATAAGGATTTATGTCTGTTCCTAGCTGTTCAGTTGCCAGCAGGGTTCAAAATTCCCAAGTTTGATTTGTACGATGGGCATGGTGACCCAGTAGCATACTTAAGAGGATTTTGTAGAAAAATGAGAGGAGCAGGTGGAAGAGATGAATTGCTGATGGCGTATTTCAGCCAAAGTTTGAGTGGGTCGGCACTAGAATGGTACACCAGACAAGATCATAGCAGGTGGGACACATGGATGACTTGGCCCAAGCCTTCGCCTACCATTTTCAGTATAATCTTGAAATCATCCCAAATCGTCTGTGATTGACGAAGATTGAGAAGAAGCCCGGTAAGAATTTCCGAGAATATGGGTTCCGTTGGAGAGAGCAAGCAGCGAGGGTTGACCCCCGATGAAAGAGAGTGAGATGGTTGATTATTTCTTGCAGGCTTTGGAGCCCACTTATTTTGGTCATTTGGTGTCAGCAGTGGGCAAGTCCTTTAATAAAGTTGTGAAAATGGGAGGCATGGTTGAGGAAGGACTCAAGTCCAATAAGATCATGAGTTATTCAGCAATCAAAGCAACCACTCAGGCCATTCAAAATGGTACTGAGGGTGTGCTCGGAAAGAAGAAGAAAGAGAATGTTGCAACGATCGAGTCAGCAGCTTGGGGTGGATCCAGGAACCTTCCATCGTTCTACAACCAGCCTCGACCCTATCCCCAAACATACCCCACACTCCATATAGCCCATCACAACACTATTACCCACCGCCGGATCCCCATTTTTCTGTCTATCACGCATAAACCTATACCCAACCTCCCGCTCACGCACAATGGTGTGCGCCAGCTCCACATAGTCCCTACCAAGCTCCACAAAATACCCATCCACCCCCAAAAGCCTACAAAACCCCTCCTGGAACAGGTTTTCGACCCAATCAAGCCTTTAAGAATAAGAGGTTGCAGAAGCAGAAGACTTTCACTCCATTAGGAGAATCATATACCAGCCTATTCCATAGACTGAGACAGTTGGGTATGTTGAATCCGATCAAGGCCAAAATGCCGAATCCCCTTCCCAAAAATCTTGATCGCTCGGTGAGTTGTGAGTATTGTACAGGGGCCCTAGGCCATGACACAGAGAAATGCTGGAAACTAAAAATAGTTGTACAAGAGCTCATTGATACTCATCGGATCGAGGTTCAGGCCCCAGAAACACCAAACATCAACCAGAATCCTCTACCAGCTCACCATGAGACCTATATGATTGAGTTGATACACAATAGAGGGGAGGCTAAGAAACCCTCGCAGACGTTTATGATGATCCGCTCCAGTGAAACTAGTTTAAAGGAAAAGGTAACCAGTGGGGAATCAATGGTCCAGTTGAAAGGGGTAGACAATAAGCCAGCTGTGGTAACCTGGAAAGGGTCGTCAAGCGCTGTCACAATGAAACCAGAGAAAGATAAAGTGGTGGTATCAGGGGTTACAAGTAAACCTGTTGTGGTCGCGAAGGGTGCTCGCACAGAGCCTGTTATTATAAAACCAGTAACTCAGCTCCCAGTGATCAACAACAAGACGGTCCCGTGGAATTATGAACGAGTGACAGTAACTTACCGGGGGAAAGAGGTTAAAGAAGAAGTGTGTGAGACCCATGGTTTAACTCGATCGGGGAGATGCTTTGCCCCGAAGAGTTGAGAAAATCTAAGACCTCAAAAGATAATCCAGTGTTGGTGAAGAAAGCAATGACTGAGGAAGAAGCAGAAGAATTTCTGAGAAAGATGAAAGCGCAAGACTATCCCATTGTGGAATAGTTAAGGAAGACACCAGCTCAGATCTCGCTCTTGTCATTATTGATCCATTCAGACGAGCACCGTTGAGCTTTGATGAAAATCTTGAACGAAGCCCACGTTCCTGAAAAAATCTCAGTAAACCACTTGGAAAAGATAACTAATAAGATATTTGAGGTAAACCGAGTCACTTTTTCTGATGATGAGTTCCCCGTGGAGGGTACCGAGCACAATAGAGCCCTCTATCTGACGGTGAAATGCGAAGATTCCATGGTTACTCGGGTACTGGTTGACAACGGGTCTAGCGCGAATATCTGTCCTCTCTCCACATTGAACAAGCTACAAGCGGAGGATGAAAGAATTCATAAGAACAATATTTGCGTTCGGGGATTCGACGGTGGAGGGAAGGATTCAGTCGGGGACATAGTGCTTGAGCTCATAATAGGGCCAGCTGAATTTACTATGGAATTCCAGGTGCTCGATGTTGCTGTTTCGTACAATCTGTTGTTGGGACGACCTTGGATCCATGCTGCCAAAGCAGTCCCGTCTACTCTGCATCAAATGGTCAAGTTTGAATGGGATCGACAAGAAATTGTTGTACATGGCGAAGATAATTTGTGTGTGCCCAATGGTGCCATTGTTCCGTTCATAGAGGTTGACGATGACAAGGGACCATGGGTTTATCAGGTTTCCAACACAGTATCGGTAGAGAAAATTTCGGAAGGAAAGTGCGTGCCAACTCCAAAGATGGCTACAACATCAGTTATGATGGCTGTTGAAATGTTGAAAAATGGTTTCGTACCGGGAAAGGGTTTAGGTGCATCTCTGCAAGGTATTGTGCAGCCAGTTTCTCTTCCAAAGAATCTAGATACTTTTGGTCTGGGGTTCAAGCCTACCGTTGCAGACGTGAGAAGAGCTAGAAAAATGAAACAGAAAGCATAGGCATTGCCAAAGCCAATCCCGTGTCTGTCTAGGTCATTCGTCAGGCCGGGTATCAGAAAGTAACTGTTGTCAAAGGTCCCTGGACCACTGATTGGAGCCGATGGAGACTTGGAGAAGGGTTTCGAAAGGTTATTCACCAAGGTTAACATGGTTCATGTTGGGGAAGGGTCCAGCAAGGCAGATGTGCAATTTGTGGGACCACATGCAAAAGTCAACAACTAGGAATCTACTCCTCTTCCTACCCAGAGGGAGTCTTGGTAGTGGGTTTTGATTTTCTTTTAGTTGTCTGGATTATTCCAGGGTCTGTAATTCAGATATTATGTTCCGTCCATTTGGATGTGTTAAAACCCTGTTATCTTTATATTCAATGAAATGCAATTGTTCCTTTTCCTTCATTTCTTCTAATTTTATTTTTTTTTTCTTCTTTGTACAGTTCTTTTTATGCTGATATCAATGACAAGACATGCGTGAGGAATCTTTGGCCCAGTTTTAAAAGCCAATCTAACTCTAAAATAATAATACAAGAAATTGAATGTGATGACGAGTTGGAATTTGAGGATGATGAGGCCTATGAAGAAATTAGTAAGGAACTAAGTCATTTTGAGGAAAAGCCCAAACCTAATTTGAATGACACAGAAGCAGTTAATCTAGGGGACCAAAAAAATGTCCGTGAAACTAAAATAAGTGTCCATCTGTAACCTCAACTCAGGGAAGAGATAATTAAAGCACTGTTCGAATACAAAGACGTTTTTGCATGGTCCTATGATGACATGCCGGGTCTAAGCACTGATTTAGTGGTTCACAAGTCTCCCACTGACCCAACATTCCCTCCTGTCAAACAAAAGCTGAGAAAGTTCAAAACGAATATGAGTGTAAAGATCAAAGAAGAGGTCACCAAGTAGTTCGATACGAAAGTTATTCAGGTCACGCGGTATCCCACCTGGTTAGCCAATGTTGTGCCTGTGCCAAAAAAGGATGGCAGGACCAGGGTGTGCGTTGATTATCGGGATCTCAACAAAGCAAGTCCGAAGGATAATTTTCCCCTGCCAAACATCCATATATTGAATGACAATTATGCCAAACATGATATTGGTTCTTTTGTGGATTGTTACGCGGGTTATCATCAGATCTTGATGGATGAGGAAGATATAGAAAAGACGACATTCATCACGCCATGGGGAACGTACTGCTATCGGGTCATGCCATTTGGTTTGAAAAATGCTGGGGCAACCTACATGAGGGAAATGACAACAATATTCCATGATATGATACACCAGGAAATTGAGGTGTACGTGGATGATGTGATCGTGAAGTCTAGAAAGCAGTCTGACCATGTCAGGGATCTGAAGAAGTTCTTCCGAAGGCTTTGTAGGTACAATCTCAAGCTTAATCCTGCAAAGTGTGCTTTTGGGGTGCCGCCTGGAAAGTTGTTGGAGTTCGTCGTCAGCCACCGGGGCATTGAATTGGACCCATCGAAAATCAAGGCCATCCAGGAATTGCCACCTCCGAAGAACAAGACTGAGGTGATGAGTTTGTTGGGGAGATTGAATTATATCAGCAGGTTTATCGCTCAGCTCACGACAACTTGTGAGCCTATCTTCAAGCTGTTAAAGAAAGACGCTGCGGTCAAGTGGACAGATGAATGTCAAGAGGCGTTTGATAAGATAAAGGGGTATTTGTCAAATCCGCCTGTGTTGGTCCCGCCAGAACCAGGGCGACCTTTGATTCTATATTTGACGGTGTTGGACAATTCATTCGGCTGTGTATTGGGTCAACATGATATCACTGGCAGGAAGGAGCAGCCGTATATTATCTCAGCAAGAAATTCACACCGTACGATTTCAAGTATACTCAGCTTGAGAGGACATGTTGCGCCCTAACCTGGGTGGCGCAGAAGCTGAAACATTATTTGTCATCTTACACTACCTATCTCATATCTCGCTTGGATCCATTGAAGTATATCTTTCAGAAGCCTATGCCTATAGGGAGGCTTGCAAAGTGGCAGATCCTACTCACAGTGTTTGACATTGTCTACGTGACTCGAACTGCAATGAAAGCACAGGCCTTGGCAGACCATTTGGCCGAGAACCCGGTTGATGAAGATTATGAACCTTTGAAAACTTATTTCCCTGATGAATAGGTGATGCACATTGATGAGTTGGAACAAGCCAAGAAGCCTGTATGGAAACTTTTCTTTGATGGAGCCGCAAACATGAAGGGCGTGGGGATAAGAGCAGTACTTATTTCTGAAACAGGGCAGCACTACCCTGTTACGGCTCAGCTTCGTTTTTACTGTACCAACAACATGGCTGAGTACGAGGCATGTATTCTGGGTTTGAGGTTAGGTGTGGATATGGGTGTCCAGGAAGTCTTGGTCTTGGGTGACTCGGACCTCCTGGTGCACCAGATTCAGTGAGAATGGGAAACACGGATTTGAAACTCATACCGTACAGACAATGTTTGCATGATCTTTATCAGTAGTTTCAGTCGATAGAATTCAGGCATCTCCCGAGGATCCATAATGAAGTCGCCGATGCTTTGGCCACTCTGGCGTCAATGTTACATCATCTAGATAAGGCTTATGTTGACCCTTTGCATATTCAGGTCCGTGATCAGCATGCTTACTGCAATATGGTGGAAGAAGAACTGGATGGGGAGCCATGGTTCCATGACATCAAAGAATACATTAGGATGGGGGTATATCCGGTACAAGCCACTAGTGATCAGAAAAGAACAATTCGACGATTGGCAATTGGATTTTTCTTTAGTGGAGGGGTATTGTACAAAATAACTCCGGATCTAGGATTGCTAAGATGCATAGAAGCTAGACAAACCACAACAATCATGACTGAGGTACACTCCGGAGTTTGTAGGCCGCATATGAGTGGGTACGTTCTGGCAAAGAAGATTCTCCAAGCAGGTTATTACTGGCTCACTATGGAGCGGGATTGCATTAGTTTTGTGCGTAAATGTCATCAGTGCTAAGTACATGGAGATTTGATTCATTCTCCACTATCTGAATTACATACAATGTCTGCACCATGGCCTTTCGTTGCTTGGGGCATGGATGTCATTGGGCCAATCGTGCCGGCAGCATTGAACGAACACAGGTTTATCCTGGTAGCCATTGATTATTTTACTAAGTGGGTTGAAGCGAAAACGTTCAAATTTGTTACCAAGAAAGCATTGGTCGACTTTGTGCATTCAAATATCATCTGTCGGTTTGGGATTCCGAAGGTAATCATCACGGACAATGGCGCTAATCTCAACAGTCATCTGATGACAGAGACATGTTAGTAGTTTAAGATTATACATCACAATTCCACCCCATACTGCCCTAAGGCAAATGGAGCAGTCGAGGCAGCCAACAAGAATATAAAGAAGATACTTCAAAAAATGGTGGAAGGTTCTAGATAGTGGCACGAAAAGTTGCCGTTTGCATTGCTGGGTTATCGCACTACTGTTCGCACTTCGGTAGGGGCCACTTCTTATTTGTTGGTGTATGGCACAGAGGCAGTGATACCCGCAGAAATTGAAATCCCATCCGTTCGGATTGTCGCTGAGGTAGAAATTGATGACGTTGAATGGGTCAAAACCCGCTTGGAGCAATTAAGTCTGATTGATGAAAAAAGATTAGCAGCAGTATGTCACGACCACTTGTACTAACAGAGAATGGCGAGAGCATATAACAAGAAGGTACATCTACGGAAGTTTGAAGTGGGTCAGTTAGTGTTGAGACATATCTTGCCTTATCAGACTGAAGTAAAAGGAAAGTTCGCCCCAAACTGGCAGGGGCCATTTGTTGTAACTAGAGTGTTGTCCAATGGCGCGTTATATTTGACAGATATAGAAGGGAAATATGTAGAAATGGCTATCAATTCCGATGCAGTCAAAAGATACTATGTATGGTTTTTTTCTTTGATTGTACTTGTTTGTATTTGGCATATTTTGAAGATTGAAATGACGAGGACATTTTGTTCTGCTATCTAAACACTTTATCCTTTGTGACTCCCTTTTGAGCCTTATTTTTCTTCTTTCATACCCCTCTTTCGGGATCAATGACACGATTCAGAAACGCGAGTGTGGAGGATAAGTAAGTGAAAAGAAAATAAAGGATGAACAGGAAAGGAAGAGGGAAAAGAAAAACGAAAAGAGAGAAGAAAGAGAAAGAAAAGAAAAGAAAAGAGAAAATCAAAAAGAAAAAAAAGGAAAAAAAAGAAGAAAAAAAGAGAGAAGAAAAAAAAGAGAGAGAAAAAAAAGGAAGAGAGAAAAGAAAAATCACAACAACGAAGTAATTTCTATGTTATGAACTACGTTCGACCTGATTCCTTTTAAGAATACGTAGGCAGCCTTACGGTTCGGTCTCATCAAAACAAAATCCAAAAGTCCCCATGCCAGAAACTGGGACAGAAGTTGTGGTTGTTGTGAGAAACCTGATTCCAAAAGTTGTAATTTAACCCATCCGTATTGTTTTGAGCCTTTTATACCCTTTCTTGCTAACCCTGTCTAGAAGCCTACATTACGGTCCAAAGAAAGACCTTCTGATCAGTCTTCGAGAAATGCCAAGTCAAGTAGGTAAATGTAATACATGTCAAGGGCAACACTCTGGTTCAAGCAGGAAAAATAAAAATGAGAGAGTCTTATTAGTGAAAACCTTCACAGGCACCATAATGAGACAGGAGTTGAGAGAAATAAAAATAAGAGAGTCTTATTGGTGAAAACTTTCACAGGCACCGTAAGGCGATGGGAGTTGAGAGAAAAATGAGAGTCTTATTGGTGAAAACCCTCACGGGCACTGTAAGGCGAAAGTGAGTTGAGAGATGAATGAATGAAAGAGGTATGCTGGTGAAAACCTTTCAAGGCACCGCAGGATGAACAAGGTCAAGGTTTGGGTAAAGTAATCAGGTCATGGAAATTCTGGGGCAACAAAGTACGGCAACTGAAAGTTGATTGGTTGGACAGATTGGGCCGATTAATCCGAAATGCATGTCATGATCATTGGTACCAGCTGTTCCAATCAGATAAGTTTCTTTTTCTTTTTCCCTTTGTAGCAGTTATCTGGTTTTGGATTCTTCTTATCCTTAACCCGCAAAGTCATTGCATTTCACTTTCCTTTGGGTTTATTTATCTAAGAGCTTTTAATGTTAGTATTGTCCCAAGTAAGTGGAAAAGAGTTTCAAAGCTCACTACCAACTCCCAAAATTGCAAAGCACGGAGTGGTCAAAGCATACTAAGGATAACATGATGTAAGAGAGGGGTACAAGGAATCACCGAAAGTTTCATCGGTGGAATGGATTGGTAATGTCATGGGAGATGCAAAGTCTCAGATAAAAAGGTCAGAGGTAAAGCAACAACATGGGTATAGAACACTCGGTTCGTCAAAGGTCATAGGGTTTGAAAGTCAATCAGAAAGTCAAAACGGTTTAGGGCCAGTTGGAGAAGCCAATCAGAACAAAACATTGCAGCAGAAAGATTTTCAGCAAGAATGCCATCAGCTAACCACCACTTTAAACTGACAAAATTTTCTTTGATTGAAATAGGGGCAGAAAATTCGTTTGATTCGGAGAAACTCTCCATAGGGGAAAAGAGCAAGCACTAAACAGGTTTGATTTTTGATTTTCAGGACCCTCCTGGACAATGAGACCTAGTTTAAAGTTCAGAAATAGCATAATCTAGCATAAATGTATCCCAAAAGAATATAAGTTAGCATGTTCAAGATAGGATTCAATTAGGAGTTGCCAGGACCCTCCTGAATAATGGGACTTAGCTTTAAGAGTTAGGTTAGATAACAACATTTAGCGTAAACTCTACTGTGGGGTAGTATAATTCAGACATGAAAGTTGTCACCCTTAAGATAAAAATTGACCTTTGATTTTCAGGACCCTCCTGGATAATGGGAAGTAGTTTAAAGATCCTCTTAGATAGCAAGATTTAGCAAAAGTCACACCTGTAGAAGATATACCTTAGATTTTAAATTGTCGTTTAGTTAAGAGTTGTCAGGACCCCCCTGAATAATGGGACCTAACTTTCAAATCCTTAGTAACACTTGGTAATATGATTTAGTTTTACAATCACATCTGTCCCCAACCGCCAAACTGGGGCAAAAAATTTTCTTTGTTTTTGTCTGTTATTTTAAAGTCAGGAACCCGCCTGGAGAACAAGGGAATACATTTCAAGTTGAAGTCAGGAGCCCGCCTGGACAGCAGGGAATACTTTCAAATGCAGCAGTCAGGAGCCCGCCTAGAGAGCAGGGAATACATTCAAGCACAGCAGTCAGGAGCCGCCTGGAGAACAAGGGAGTACCATTTAAGTTTTAGCTTTCAAATTCTTTGCTTTGTTTATTTTGAAGTCAGGAGCCCGCCTGGAGAAAAGGGAATACATTTCAAGTTGAAGTCATGAGCCCGCCTAGAGAGCAGAGAATACTTTCAAATACAGCAGTCAGGAGCCCGCCTGGAGAGTAGGGAAAACATTCAAGTGCAGCAGTCAGGAGCCCTCCTGGAGAACAAGGGAGTACCATTTAAGTTTTAGCTTTCAAATTCTTTGCTTTGTTTATTTTGAAGTCAGGAGCCCGCCTGAATAGCAGGGAATGCATTTCAAGTCGGCAGTTAGGAGCCCGCCTGGATAGCATGGGAATACATTCACATTTTGAAGTAAGGAGCCCGCCTGGATAGCATGAGAATACATATCAAGTTCAGCAGTCAGGCCCCACCTGAAGAAGGGGAAAACATCTCAGTTTACAATTCATGGTGGCAACAAATGGATGTCTCCGGGAGAATGGAGGACAACAAGGCAACAAGAAACATAAGAGCAAGCTTGAAAATATAGATAGGACTTTTGTAATCCATAGATCATAGTCTAGTCTAGCTTCTTTTATTTTATCATGGTGTAATAAGGGGGTTCAGTAAGCAGTAGCAGCAGCAGCAACAACAGTTTAAGCCCAGCTTCGTGGTAGTCCCAGCTACCAAAA
Source organism: Nicotiana sylvestris (assembly GCF_000393655.2). Taxonomy (NCBI): domain Eukaryota; kingdom Viridiplantae; phylum Streptophyta; class Magnoliopsida; order Solanales; family Solanaceae; genus Nicotiana; species Nicotiana sylvestris. The sequence goes on along the minus strand of NC_091060.1, from coordinate 112,613,196 downwards.
CTTCCCGAACTACACTGACCTGATTCCTTTTTAGCCAAGGATATGTAGGCAACCTCAGAAGCAGGGTGCGGTCAAATCTTTCAAAAATGCTTCACGCGGAGTATTCAAATGGGCACAAATCGCTCGTAATCGCTCACTTATCTTTGTACGAAAACTCTTCGTGTTTCCGAGCAAAGAGGGGCAGCTGTGAGCACGTGATTTTTTCCCTATATGTATTACTCCAACAAATTCAAAACAAAATAATTTTTTTTAGTGTTTGCAATTTTGTTGGATTTCGTGGCATTTTCTGTTGCTTATTTGCATTTGTCTCTGCACGTTTATTTCAGTTAATCCATGAAAAATACAAAAATATGTTGCATCTGCATTTAGAATTTAATTTTATATTTTTAGATTAATTAACAAATTAGTTTGTTTTATAAAAATGAAAATCACAAAAATAATTCATCTGGCATTTTTACATTTTTAATTTTAAATTGTGTAATTGTTCTTTAAATTTAGGATTTAATTAATTATTAAAAATACCATTGGGTAGGATAATTTAGTTTAAAAATAATTATTAATTAATTTAGGATTTATTTTAATTTTGAAAAAAGAAAAGAATTGTGAATTGAAAAGGAAAAAGAAGGAAATAAAGAAGGTTTAAATTTGGGCTCAAACCCAATCCAACAGTCCCAATCCAAACGGAAACCACCCAATACCCGGCCCAACCCATGCCTGACCCGGTCCGGATCCCCTCCAAACGAAACGACGTCGTTTCGATCAATATTGATCTGAGCCGTTGATCCCATATGATCAGACGACTTGGAACTGAGCCTTAACTTGATATATATATGTCCTAACACCCCTACCCCCCCTCATTTCATCGTTCCAACACCCCCATCTATCAGAGAACCCAATCCTAACCCTAGCTGAGCCGCCCCTAAATCCACCATCGTCCGGTGGCGGTGCCACCTCCAAACACCACAAAAACAACACCCCATGACCCCCTCACTCCCCTCTCTCTAAATCCCGGACCAATTTCCTTCGAATCTGCCTGGAGCTCCGCGAATCTCGAATCTGAGGCCCTCCCCAAAAGTTTAAAATCATTTTTTTTGTCAATCCTGGTAGCATGCATGTTCGGGAAGTGCTGTTCTATCAAGCCTTGAGGTTCGGACTCGGCGAAACAGATGTTGCTCTGTTGTTCTTGACAAAGAACAAAAGATCGACATAAGTTTGGCTTAGTTCTTTGTGCTTGTCCGATTTTGAGTTTGATTGGTGAGTTTCTATCTCTCTGCGTGACCAATTATGTTTTAGTTCACCTTTTCGTCCCTCTTCTTTTCTTCTCTTTTTCTCTGTTTGAAGGCTTGACCTATCTGCCGATGTTTTGAATTGTTTTTTGTTCCCTCTATTATTTTTTCTTTCAAGTCCCTTTAAAAAAATATGTGTGTTCTTGATTTATTGAGTTTTATTAAGGTTATAGTCAAGCCTATGATTTTCTCCTGTTTTATGTTGGCCTCATTAGTATAGTTTAATTAGTTTATTCTGGTCTATTAATTGGGTTAGTTAAGAAATCGTTTGTGTGTTATCTTTGTTGTTACCAATTTAGTTGGGTTCATTCAGCTATTTGTGCTTTGGGTCTGACCCATATATAAAGGAAGGGCAGCCCGTTCACTTGATTAAACCACCGGGTCAATTCGACCCATGACTCATTTGGGGTTTAAGGTAAATAACAGGGGTATGAGGGTTAGTTTGGGTAGTCTTAGTGAGAGAATCTACTTGTAACTGTCTAGAAAGCTTCTAGGAAGCTGGGGAGGGGACTACTCTGCAAAAAACTGAATTTAAATTAGGGGTGTTTAAGCTAAGATGGAAACTAAAAAGGGACTGAATGACAAAAATGTATCTCCTTGGGTTTGCCCTATTTGCTTGCCTATAAAGGCATCTCTTCCTTGTCATTCAAGGCAGAATTAGAAGATCTAAGAGCTGAAAATCACTGTTGCATTGAAATCATGATTAGAACTTTTGGAGTTTGTTTCTTTTACTGCTGAAAGAATACCTGATCCTATCTAAGGTTCAAAATGGTTTGAACATTGGGTAATGAAAGCCTTGCTTTGAGCTGGGGAATTAGTTCATCTCTTCTGGACTGATTTCGTTGCTATTTTGTTAAATCTAGGTAAATTCCTGTTGCTGCTGCCTACTGATCCTTACCCTTTCTTGCTTTCCCCTTGTTCCCAGGTACTCATTTGACCTCAAATGACATGTTGAAATGGGAATGGGAATGCTGATGATACCATGTTTTATGGAAGTCTATTTCTGATTATTAGGTTCTGTACTCATGTGTGCTTTGTTGATTAACTTGTGGCTATTTACCTCTTCCAAATTTTGGTTTAAGTGTTTGAACAAAGTCATTGCATGTTACTGTATTTTGTTAGTTGATTCGAATGGTTGTAATACTCTATTGAAGCCCCTATTTAGTTTCAATATTGATTAGTAGTAATTCTGATTTTATGATGTATAAGATTGGTTGTTCTTTGAGCATGAAGTGTGCTATGTTACAATACAGGAAAGTCTCTTACTTGATTTAAGTGAAATCAGCTTGTGTTTGTTTTCTTTTCCAGGTTTATAGTTAGGCAGCTCCAAGTCCATTGGTGACTTTAAATTGTTGATTAGTAATAAATGAAGTCTTTCTGAAACTTTAAATTGTTTTCTTCTTGCTGGAAGTTCGATTTGGTAGTTTTCAATGATGAAAGGACCTGCATATGAGCTGTTGATAATCAGGAACTGTAGCTTCATTTCAACATGTATGTTAGCATCCAGAATGTGTTCTGTATTGGCTTGAGGACGTTGGTGTTTGTTCAAACTCTAAAATCTCCATCACAATATATTTTACTTCAAGTCTTAGCTTCAGATCTTGAGATTGGGCTACCATCAATGGCCCAGTTGTGATCGATTTCGACTTCTGCAATTAGACTATCGGTTTGGGCTTCAGGATTGAGCCCAGTTGTCTGGTGCTGGGCAGCCAGTCATTGGTCTACAACTATACCCATGCCTTTCAGCAATTTAGCATCGGCTTTGTCTATTGTTAGCTCATTAGCTATTAAAGTTTAACTCAAACATTGACTTAAAATAAATAGAAACTCCTTTATGCCTTTTAATCAATTACTTACGCTCATTAATTAGTTTATGTGTGCCAAATTAGCCAAACATACATTTTATGGCCCTTGAAAGAGTAGTTCAAACATCCTTTGAAATTAGAATCGAGGTGCACCATTTAGCGAATTTTCCATGGCCCTCACAAAGTTAAAACGCGTAGTTGCTTTAGGGCGCATTACTTAATAATTTTTACTTTCTTAAACTCAGGTGCGCATTTCATGTGACCCAAATTAAATCTTAAAACATTGAATAAGATATGCTCCAGATTGTGGGTGCATTTCATGTGGCGCAATCCAAAGGAATGTTTTAAACGACGTTCAATCTTCTTTAAAAATCAATTAAAAGTTATTAAAAGGTTAAAATTGCACATAGGTTAAAAATGTTCTAAAATTAGATTATTAAGCCAAATATAACAGTTGAGCGATCGTGCTAGAACCACGGAACTCGGGAATGCCTAACACCTTCTCCCAGGTTAACAGAATTCCTTACCCGGATTTCTGGTTCGCGGATTGTTAAAACAAAGTCAATGTTTTCCTCGATTCAGGATTTCAATCGGTGACTTGGGACACCATAAATCTCCCAAGTGGAGACTTTGAATCTGAATCAATAAAATAAATCCCGTTTCGATTGTCCTTTAATTGGAAAAACTCCCTTATGCTATATCCCTTCTCGGGGGTGTAGGTAAAAAGGAGGTGTGACAAGTCTCAATACACATTTTCAGCACACGAGTCAGATTTATCAGTCACTCATCGAATGAGTTCCCCACTATGGAGAAGTCATCCATGAACACCTCCATTATATCCTCTACCATATTAGTGAATATGGCCATCTACACCTTTGGAATGTGGCGGGTGCATTGCATAGCCCAAAGGGCATCCTCATAAAGGCATAAATGCCATACGAGCACGTGAAGGAAGTCTTCTCCCTGTCCTCTGGTGCAATGGAGATCTGATTGTATCCTGAGTACCCATCCAGAAAACAGAAACGCGACCTCCTTGCCAATCTGTCTAACATCTGATCAATGAAGGGAAGTGGGAAGTGGTCTTTCCGGGTGGCTAGATTTAACTTTCTGTAATCCATGCAAATTCTCCAGCCCACGACGGTTCTCGTAGAGATCAGCTCATTGTTATTATTTTTAACTACCGTCATGCCACCCTTTTTAGGTACACACTGAACCGGGCTAACCCAGCTGCTGTCAGATATTGGGAAAATGATTCCCGCATCTAACCATTTTATCACTTCTTTCTTCACTACTTCCTTTATGTTGGGGTTCAACCTTCTTTGGTGTTCCCTGGAAGGTTTGTATCCTTCTTCCAGGAGAATTTTGTGCATACAGTAGGCTGGACTGATCCCCTTTATGTCTTCCATGGTCCACCCAAGGGCAGTCTTACACTCCTTTAGTACCTGCAAGAGTTGTTGTGCCTGCATATCTAATAAATTAGATGAGATAATATCAGGTAATGTGGAGTCAGGTCCAAGGAACTCATACCTGAGATGGTTGGGCTATGGCTTCAATTCCAGCTTTGGTGGTTCTTCGATGGATGACTTGGCTGGAGGAGTTTCTCTATTTTCCAAGTGCAAGGGCTCAAATTCCAAAGGTCTATCTCAGAACCCTCTACCCTCTAATGCCATCACCCATTCTGCCTGTTCTTCTCCATTTACCTCATCTAAATTCATCAGACATGCAGTAAGAGGGTCCTCAATAGTTAGCATCTCATCATCAGTCTCTACGATTACATCCACGACATCAATAAGAGAGCAATTGGCGAATTCACTTGGTCGCCTCATAGATTTTTGCACATTGAATGTTATCTCTTCGTCATTCAATCTCATATTGAGCTCCCCAGTCTCACAATCAATGAGAGCTCTCCCAGTGGCTAAGAACGGCCTCCCAAAATTATGGGAATCTCTTCATCTACTTTGTAGTCTAAGATCACAAAAATCTACAGGGAACACAAATTTCCCTACCTGAATCAACACATCATCCAGGATACCTGAGGGTCGCTTTACAGTCCTGTCAGCCAACGACAACAACATAGAGGTGGGTCTAGCTCTTCCAGTACCCAACCTCTTATAAATCTCCAGGGGCATAAGATTTATGCTGGCCCCTAAATCACACAGTGCCTTAGCAAAAACAAAATTACCAATAGTGCATGGAATTGTAAAGCTCCCTGGGTCAGACAACTTTTCTACAATTGGTCTAGTCACCACTGCACTACAGGTCTAAGTAAGAGTAACTGTGGCAAGTCTTGGAAATCAAATTTTTGGGACATCAAGTCTTTCATCATTTTTGCATACCCAGGCATCTCTTTCAAAGCATCAATCAATGGAATATTTACCAGGATTTGTTTCAGCATCTTCAAGAACTTCTTGTATTCCTCTGAGGAAAAGGTGCAGGCGGTCTCTTCTTCCCAATCATTTGGGATTGATCTTTATCAGCTTCCACCTCAACTACTGGTTCCTGGGTTGTCTCAGCATCTTTCTCGGTCTCAATCTGAATGTTATTTTCTTCCTGGGCAGGCTGGACTGTCGCCTCTGTCAGTTTTGTTGACGCATCCAACTCAATGGGCACTGGTATGAGTGTCTCAGCCTGTCTAGTTTCTCGAGCCCTCTATTGCTTTGCATCCAAATCTCTGCCATTATGTAGACTCACCACTATCAGCTACTCGGGCCTTGATCTTTTGGATTTATCTGGGTGTATGTAGGTAGTGTCCCATGAGGATGATTGTTCAGAGACATTGAAATTTAGCCCATCTGCATTTCAATGTTCTTGATCGCTGAATCATGTGCATCTACTCTCTCACTAATCTTCGCATTAGACCCAATAACTTGTTGCATCATTGCTTCAAGTCTAGCAAACCCTTCTTCTTGCCTTCCACCATGCTGCTGCTGAGGAGGGTGATACCCCTGCTGCTGATTCTGATTATTATATCCATGTGGCCTTGGGTAAGGTGCCATATTATTAGGGGGTCTCATTCCTCCCATGTTCCCATTGTTGAACTGTGGCTGGGCTGGCCTGTAATACTGATTCTGCTGGTCCCAATTTTGACCCCCAGTCTCTGGCCTCCATAATTCGACACATACTTCATGTCTTCAGGATTGTGATGATGATCATGTTTTGTATTCCACTGGTTACCAATTGGCTGACTGATGCACGATGTGCACAAGCCCCCATTGGTAGTATCTACAATATGTACCTGCTGCTTATGCCCTGACTCTTCCACCTTTTTGGTGAGTATGCTCATCTGTGTCAATAAGGTGGCCATATTTTTAGCCATAGAGTTGGATGGATCTAAGGGTACTGAGTGCACCACTAGAGTGATAGGTGCATTACTGGTTATACATCCTGAATTCTGTGCCTTCTTGTCAAGTAGACCCTGGCCTTCTCTCCATGTTTTCCTAAAAAATGCTCTATCAGCTGAAGTATCAACAATGTTCTTCACGCTATCTGACAATCCATGTAAAACCACTGCCCCAATATCAGATCTGGAATTCTATGGTGCGGACATATAACCAGTATCCCCTTGAATCGTTCCCATGTTTCTTGCAGTGTCTCCATTGGTCTCTGTTTAAAACTCAAAATTTCATCAATTTGTTGAGCGGTTTTGTTGGGTGGGTGGAACTTGTTCACGAATTGCTTGACTAACTCCTCCCAAGTTGTTATGGAATTTATGGGGAGTGAGTTTAGCCAGGTCTGGGCAGCTCCTGTCACTGAGAATAGAAACAATAACAACTTGATTGCTTCCGGAGTTACGTTGGGCTGCCTTTGGGTTTTGCAGATTGAAAGGAAATTCTTCAAGTGCTGTTGAGGATCTTCGACTTGTGACCCCGAAAATAGTCCCTTGTTTTGCAACAAGTGCAACATATTATTCGTGATTTGGAATGATTCAGCCTGTATCTGCAGGACTAAAATCGAGGTGGCCAGATTTTCAGTTGTGGGTTGTGCCCAGTCATAGAGAGCTGCCTCTGGCACAAGAGGTGCCACTGGCGCTATTGGTACAACTGGGTTCTCTTCGTGATCTCCCATTTCTGTCTCGAAGTGTTCAGTTGTTTGTTGTTCCGGTTGGCCCAATTCAAGGCCTTGAAAACGTTCTCAGGATATGATAATGTTTCAAATACTTCACCAGTTTTTGATGAGTTTTTAGGCATGCACCTGTGCAACCAAGTCAACAAACGTTAACATTTTAATGTAAAGATTGGGTATAGATAAAATTGACTACACTAAGAATTTTTTTTGTACTGAAGCTCACGCGCGCATCATAAGGATGATTTATGATTATTAGGTGTGGTACCTCGGGGTGATTATTGTTGTTATTCTTGTGTTGGAATGGCTTGATGATTTGAACATATAATTGTTTCCTTACCTGATGTCACCTTGTATTTTACTTATTTTTGGTTGAACTATTGTGTTATCACATGTTTACTCCTTGTTGACATTTATTGATTTTACTTTTTGTTGTTAGTATTATATTGATATTCTGCACAGGCTATATGTCTAATAAGTATCTTGACTTGAACCTTGTCATTACTCTACCGAGGTTAGTCTTGATACTTACTAGGTACCATTTGTGGTGTACTCATACTTCACTTCCACATATTTTTTGCGGATCTAGGTACCTCTGAGCGTGTCGATCGTTTGTGAGTTGATTTCGAGATTACTGTAGAGACTTCAAGGTATACTTGATGTTCTCGTTCGTATGCCTCAGAGTCACATTCTGTTGCTTTCCTTATTACTTTCATTTGCATTCCAAAGCAGTGGTGTATTTTGAGATTTCAAGTGTACTTTCCGTAGAGCTTATGATTATGTACTATCAATTTTGGTATTTATATGACTTATGTATTTCTGGTTTTAGTTATGTCAAATCACTTTTCAGCTTTCATTATTATTTTAGTTATCTTTCTTAACCAGGGGAAAATGATGTAAAAGAAGAATCTATGTTAAATTTCATTAAATTTGGCCAAGATCATGTTTTAGAGCTCAAGTCTAAATAGATCAACTTAATTTCAAGAAGCTCAAGAAGTCCAAGAAGCCCAAGATTGATTTCAAGAAGCCAAGCCTTTCCTTCTTAAAATAGGATTTAGTTTATTCCTTTTAGAATAAGGATTTTCCTTTTAGTAGGATTCTAGTTTCTTTTCCTTATAGAATAGGGATTTTACTTTCCTTGTCTAGTTAGTTTATTTCCTTATTAAAATAGGAATTGTAGTCATCAAAGAAGAGACTTTAGGCCTATATAAAGGGTTCTCTTGCCTTGTAGAATGCAATTCACATTTTTGAGCTTTATCCTAATTTACAATAGAGTGTTTTTCTCAATTTTGTCTTCTTTATCCTTGTTTTTGGTTCCAATCAAGGTGGTGATAGTCTTATCTTGTTTTCAATTGTGTGTGGTGTTTCTTTATCACATTAATTGATTCCAAGTGGTGACTTTAGGAATTGTATAGTTCTTGATCATTCAAGAACATGTTTCTTGATCTAATTTCGTTTTTTTGTTATCATAGGATCATAACTTTCCTTGAACCGGTACATCATCAATATTTACTTGTTTTGAACGAGTAAATAGTTTTTATTATAGTTCAGATTGCCATCTTTCATCTCGTTTTTGAATCATCAGATTCCGAGTCCTAAAGCTTGAGATACGCTATTTCTTGAAACCGGCCCACAAACCACATTTTCGTTTTAAGATCTCGATCCTGGTCGATTGGTTCTTTATTAACTCGAAGAATTACATTATTAAGTTTGGAAATGGCTAGTTTTTTGACAATGACTAAGTTTTTAAAATTTGTAACGGCTAGTTTTTCGAATTATTTAATAAACTTAAATGTTAAAATGGAAATTAGGAAACTAAGTAAAAAATTATAAAATATTAAAACAAAAGACTTGTAATGAAATATTCTAGTAATTACAATAGAGTTATAATTTATTTAATATAATTTCAAGCTATTAAGTAACTAAGTAAGAATGTAAGACAATTCATAAAAAAGATTCAGCACTTAGAGTCTTTTATTTTATTAATAGAAATTTCAAATCTCACATACAAATATAATTCTTTTGAAGAGCACCTAATATACGCAGCCACCCTCTAGGAAGGTTTCTTTTTGAACTAGGCCTCTTAGTAGCCAATTAAAAATTATCATACTATTATTTGTAAGCTTCTATATAGATTCTTTGTAACTTATCTATAATTTCTCTCGGACATTGTTCTGGAATTGTATGTTGATTGATGTTCCATGAGCTCCATGCTGTCATCGCTCCCAGTGCTAAGTATCTCATTGTATTCTTCTTCTTCTTCCCTAGTGGTTAATTTTTCAAAATCAAGATTTCTTCTTTCTAAATTAATCCAGTCTCTGAATAATACGGAAATATCTAGACTATCCTCCGCTAATGAATGTCTATGATATTCGATTTGAAATCTTTCCGCGCTAAAAGCACTCTCTGATGCTACTGATGATGCTTGAATAGTCAGGATATCTCGGGCCATTATTGAAAGTTTTGGAAAAGCCTTGCCACGCTCCCCCCACCATGCTAAAAGTTGTTTGTTGCCTTCTTTGTCTTTAATACTTTCCAATCCTTGATTAAGATAAGAATCAAGTTCATCATCAATAGAGGAATCAAAACCTGTTATATCATCCATATCTTCCCATAGAACTTGTGCTCTAGACTTAGAAGTAGAAGGAGAAGTTTCACCACCTGTTGTTTCCATAGATTTATATTTATCAAACATTGATCTAGCATAACAATATATGTTAGCTTGGCAGTATTCGAGAGATGATTGTTCATTTTCTTTAATTGCTAAATTCTCATAAATTTTATGAACAAGTCCCTTTGCACCTCTTAATTTTAAAGATGGGTTAAGTAGAGTAGAAATCAAATAAACTTGGGGAATAGGAAAAAAATAATTTTGAAATTTTGAAATCATTTCACTAATAGCCGGTGCATAAGTTGGATTTGTTTTATACGTATGTCACGACCCTAAAACCGACCCGGTGGCACCTATCGTGAAACTAGGCTAACCGACACAACTCCCGAATTAACCATTTAATCAATAACAATCATTTTTAAGCCTTTAATTAATCAGATATCTCATAATGTAAGTCTAAATGGACAGTGCGGAATAAAGACACAAGCCCGACATCGGGGTATCACAAGTCACGAGCATCTACTAAGGTCTGAAAATATACTAAAACAATTTAAGGAATACAAGAGGGAAAAGAGCAGGGCTGCGAACGTCGGACAACTTCCTTGCCAACTCCAATGACTCTGCCACTGAGCAATCAACACTCACTACCGGATTCAGAAATACTTGAATCTGCACAGAAGGTGCAGGGAGTAATGTGAGTATGCCAACTTAGTAAGTAATAAAAGTAAATGAAAGCTGAGCAGTAAGAAAACACGTAAGCCACGTCATAACGTTACATCAAATGCAACACCTTTCCAAAACAGTACATAAATCATTTACTTCGTAAATCAAGCTCAGTTTCAGTAAAACCCTTTAAAACAACCTTCAATAGTTTCAAACGAGTGATAAAACAGTGAGTAGAAATGATAGAAAAGCAAATATCCTCTCAGGCAAAACATGTACCATAAATCGCCCCTCGGGCATAATATCAACAGAACCAGCTCTTTGGGCTACCTCACAATCACTTGTAATCAGCCCCTCGGGCATAACATGAATCAAGAACCGCCCCTCGGGCAAAACATGGATCAAGAACAGCCCCTTGGGCTACAATATGAAACAGCAACAGCCCATCGGACTACATCATATCACTCACACTGGGTACCCGCTCTCACTAGGGGTGTACAGACTCCGGGAGGGGCCCCTTACGGCCCAAGAACAATAACAAGCCATCTCATGGCATAATCAAACAGGCTCTCAGCCACATATCAAGCCACCTCGTGACGTATCAAATTAGGCCATCGATCTCATAATCATAAATCAGTACCACACTGTTGTGGCACACAGCTCGATCCCATAATATCCTCACAACAGGCCCTCAGCCTCACTCAGTCCGAAATCTCTCATGCCACTCAGGAAATAGTAAAAATATGAAGTCTGTACTCAGTCAAAACAGTGAGGAATAGTAGTAAAAATCCCCTAAGATCCAAAATAGTTGGTACGAGGCCCAAATATGGCATTCAGATAATTTCCAAAACACAATGATATCAAAAAGTTTTCAATCAAATACACGACTTAACAATCATACGGGACGGACCAAGTCATAATCCCCAATGGTGCACGACCCCACGCTCGTCACCTAGCGTGTGGGTCACCTCAAAGTAGCACAACAATGTGAAATCTGGGGCTTCATACACTCAGGACATTATTTACAATCATTACTTACCTCAAATCTGTCCAAACTCTAGCCCGCGATGCCTTTGCTTCTCGAACCGACCTCCAAATTCTCCAAATCTAACCAAAATCAGTATATTATTATCAATATACGCTAAAAGATCAAAGCCCAAGCGAAAATAATCGAATTAACTCAAAAATCCCGAAATTGGCTCAAATTCGGTCCCTGGGCCCATGTCTCGGAATCCGATAAAAATTACAAAACTGGAATACTCATTCGCTCATGAGTCTACCCATATCAAATTCACCAAAATCTGACATCAAATGGCCATCCAAATCCCCAAAATCAACTCTCCAAGCCTTCCTCCATTTTTCCCAATTTTCACCCCAAATTCCCAAATTAAATGATAAGAATCAAGACATAATCATGAGATTTAACCAAATTTAAGTGATGAACACTTACCCCAATCAATCCTCTGAAAATACCTTCAAAAATTGCCTCAATCCGAGCTCCATAGCTCCAAAAATGCAAAAATGGCCGAAATCCTCGAAATAGAGTTCTTTATAATCTGCCCAGGCATTTACCCTATGTTATCGCAGGCAAACTAATGCGATAGCGAAGCACAAAATTTTCCAGCCCTTCTTTTACCTTATGCGATCGCGGCCATTCCCCTTCGATCGCGTATAACAAATTTTTCCAACAGCCTTCTCCAACTCTTCCGGACAGCCTCTCGTATAATGGTCATAACTTTTCAAATTTAAAGCTTTAAACTGAGAATTGTTCTTCCAAATCTATTCTGATTATCCTGAAAACCAAAACTGACGATTTACATAAGTCATAATACAGCACAGGGGGTTAGTCATGCCCGAGAACTAGCGAGCGAAATGCAAAAGCTCAAAACGACCGGTTGGGTCGTTACATTCTCCCCCACTTAAACATACGTTCATCCTCGAACGTGCCCAAAGTTGTTCCAAAACCCATCAAATTGTTGTGTAACCTTACCATGCATATACCCGGGGGTGATCCCACATCACCCTATCTTATATAGGTCTGATAAAATAATGTAACTGAAATTTCGCAATTCAACCTAGCCCATAAACCTTAGAACCACATTTCCACCTCTGAAATCATCTACAATATCAGAATCTCATATTTATACTCTGAATAAGCCCGAACAAGCTGTAACAAACTATTCATGCAGCCTCAGATGTAATTACATGATATATCACATATTCAAACAATCGTAGTGATAACTTTTAATCACAGCAATTGCTCAAAATAACCGAATACCAATAATAAATCTCTTATCAAACAAAGCCTCATTCCAATACTTTCGTATACTGCCAATGATAAATGAAACACGCAGTAAGTCATAACCATTCCTCATATCAACCATTCATGAAGCCACTCCTCCTTTGGCAAGGACCCTAGAAAATTTCTGAGACGAACATCGATATTATCCGTCCAACATGCTGAAACCAAATCCATTTGTATTCAATTTAGAACCCGACGATCTCATTTAATCCAACACAGCTACTTTGGTGACATGACACATCCATACAATCTAAAGCCACAACTCGTGCAATCCGCACACCAATAAGCAACAATCCGAACGTACTCAATTCATGAAAAAATGACTCAAATGAAAGATCTGTACCGCAAGCTCACCAGTACCACCACAAAACAATGTTGAAAACCCATCACACGTCGTAGAAACAGAACACACGAATACAACCCGAAGGGTCATACCTCCACATAACTTTGCTGCAATGCGCGACCCTATCCAAACACTGGTCCACATGAAACACCTCAAGTCACTATGCTCAAAATCGACAACCACACGCAATTTGATGTCTAGAACCAAAGCAAATCATCATAACCACGGAGAAGCAATTGACATAAAATTACTCAAACCCGAATGGAAAAAACCGCTGTGCTATCCGCCGAGCAATACCCAATACTCTTCCCGCTCGAATCCCACTGAGAGACCCCAATAAAACCACACCACATGTGCCTATAACCAACAAATCCTAACGCCTCGCAACACGGAAATGTAACTCCTAGATCACTAATAAACTCAATAACAATCGAATCAATACATCCCTCAACAATACAATTCGGAGTCAACCAAGCCGACTCGATGTAGCTCACACCTCCCTATTGGCCTATCAATGAACCCCTTATCAAGGAGTTCCTGAAGCTGCTCCTTTAACTCCTTTAACTCGGCCGGTGCTATACGATACGGTGCCTGGAACCAAATCAATACCGAAATCAACAATCCTGTCCGGCGACATGCCCGGTAGTAGGAAACACATCCGAAAAATCCCTCACCACCGGAATTGAATCAATGGTAGGAGTCTCTGCACTAACATCCATCACAAAGGCCAAATAAGAAACACGGCCCTTCCCAGCCATCCGTTGGGTCTTTAAAAATGAAACCACCCTACTGGGAACATACTCCATCGAACCCTGCCACTCAATCCATGGCATTCCCAACATAGCCAACGTTGCCATCCTAGCGCAATAGCCCAGAATAACACGACATAGAGACAACCAGTCCATACCCTATATCACTCTAAAATCTAGCATACTAAGCAACAAAGATCCTCTCTGGTCTCCAAACCTCCAATAGTTACCACACAAGACCGATATATGCGGTCCACAACCACGACCTAACCTATTTATACGGACTCCTAATCTCCAAATCCATACAGCACGCAAATCACCATATCCGATACCAACTCCACCGTCCAAATATACAACACACTCCTTATACCCAATCATTCCATGAGAGGTACTCATATAGTTCTTCTGTGCCCCCAAGCAAACTCGAATATCAGCAGTTGATCCAACAAGAGAGTGTCGCAATACTAATCAAGTATCCTCAATTCAAATAACTTGCCCTTTCTAAAGCGTATACCCTCATCAAGCCACACCAATCAGTGATATCATTTATCTAGTCATCTGAAACTGTCCATGCTACCTAAGAATTTGTGACCTTCTTTTCAAAACTGAACCGTGACCTTACACATGCAAATCTCAAACAACATAGAGCATATACCATACCATCCTAAGATAAACATGAGAACTTCATATCAATTCCGAGCCACAAGCAACTACGTACTCAACTAGCCAAGAACTTTCCAGTGATGCCATCTAGAATAAAATTACTATACATCCCATGCTCCTCACGCTCGTAGAAAATATACATCTCTAACTATGGTAGAAACCATCAAGAACTCTCCGAATTCCATTTGCACAAAACTAAACCGTCAGGACTGAATCCTTCGAACTCAACCAAGCTACGCAGGCTACTAAAACCCAAGAGCACTGCTGCGAAACAACTGTAGAAACTCATTACCTCGTAAGCACCCAAAGAACTAATCATAACCCTTACCATGCCGATCTGACCCACTACCAGACTGTCCTATTTCTCCAAGTTTCTTCTAAATTACCTTCAAATTGATACTTCTCCTTGCTGGAATACTACAATTCCTCAACCCAGACTCACCACACGAGACCCAAGCATAAAATCACACCGTCTAAGGCTCATAAGCCGCTGAATACTCTCTTAAATATTCTCAAAAGCATAACATTCAAAATACCTACCCTGAATAGACTTCCTGTGAATCCAAAGCCATTACCTTTACCTTCCTGATACTGATATATAGAAACCCAAAATTGATATAGAAATGTCACAAGTCTTGACACCCTCCAATGCAAACATCAGTTTCAAGCCAAATATACAACCTAAAAATCTCCAATTATTACACGAAAAATCTTGAACCCATTAGAACCATTCTTGAGAGTCACTCACTCTACTCAAACCGCAATTAGACCGATCAAACGGAACGGACGACCTATGCCCCATAAGCACTCCGACACTGCAGAATATAACCTAACCTTAAAGCAACCAAGCAACTTTCTGTTCTATGCACCGTACATCCTTTACCAATAACAACTCAAGTCATTCAGTGATTCTCATACACCCATAAACATAACATAACCTTTATTGAAATTTACTTTACTCGAGCCATCCTCGGTCTCAACTTCCGTGAGCCATAACTGATTTACCAGTATGCCTCAAACTAGAACCAACATAGCACATAACTGTGCAATCAACTAATCAATAGCAGACTCTGCCATTTGGCTCAAAGTCATAGATCAAAACACACAATAACTCCTAATGCATATATCATATTACTTCCATAATACCATAGTGAGATTAAACTCAATCCTTTATAAGCTCGTGTAACATAGACCATCTAGTACTTCAAATTTTCTGCAAATCTCGCATTCACCCTCGTAACAGTCAAGCCCACTCTCTTAAGAGACCCAAATTCAAATTGCAACACATATATTTCACTGGTAAAAGAGATCTTCCAACAAACAACATAAGCATCACACAAACTTCATAACACTACGCATGAGATAACCCACCTGCTTCGCCTCAAACCAATATCTCTTTATACCTTTCCACCGTCATATCACAATGTGAAATCTACTTCACTTCCCAACTAGGTAATCATGAAAAGATCCTTCAACACACCCACAACTCGGGGCCATACATCCAATCACGATGGAAATCAAGCCCCAAATAGTTCTTTCGCTACAACAAATGCAACACATTTCCAACATAGTACAGAAATCATTTGCTTCATAAATCAAGCTCAATTTCAGTAAAACCCTTTAAAACAACCTTCAATAGTTTCAAACGAGTGATAAAACAGTGAGTAAAAATGATAGAAACGTAAACACCCCCTCGGGCAAAACATTTACCATAAACTGCCCCTTGAGCATAATATCAACAGAACTAGCCCCTAGGGCTACCTCATAATCACTCGTAATCAGCCCTTGGGCATAACATGAATCAAGAACCATCCCTCGGGCATAACATGAATCAAGAACCATCCCTCGGGCAAAACATGGATCAAGAACAACCCCTTGGGCTATAATATGAAACAACAACAGCCCCTCGGGCTACATCATATCACTCACACTGGGTACCCACACTCACTGGGGGTGTACAGACTCCGGGAGGGGCTCCTTATGGCCCAAGAGCAATAACAAGTCATCTCGTGGCATAATCAAATAGGCTCTTGGCCTCATATCAAGCCACCTGCTGGCGTAACAAATTAGGTCATCTACCTCATAATCATAAATCAGTACCACACTGCTGCGGCATGCAGCCCGATCCCATAATATCCTCATAACACAGGCCTTAAGCCTTACTCAGTCCAAAATCTCTCAAGCCACTCGGGCAATAATAAAACATGATGCTCAGACCAAAATATCATTTAAAATATCAAAACTGAGTAAATATAGCTGAGTTATGAAAAATAGTAGAATACAACATGACTGAGTACAAATACTCAGTCAAAACAGTGAGGAATAGTAGTAAAAATCCCCCAAGTATCCAAAATAGTTGGCAGGAGGCCCAAATATGGCATTCAACCCAAAACATGGTAATAATTTCCAAAACACAATGATATCAAACAATTTTCAATCAAATACGCGACTTAACAGTCATAGGGATGGACCAAGTCACAATCCCCAACGGTGCACAACCCCACGATCGTCACCTAGCATGTGCGTCACCTCAAAGTAGCACAACAATGTGAAATCCAGAGTTTCATACCCTTAGGACAACATTTACAATCATTACTTACCTCAAATCGGTCCAAACTCTAGCCCGTGATGCCTTTGCCTCTCGAATCGGCCTCCAAAAGCTCTAAATCTAACTAAAATCAGTATATTATTATCAATATACGCTAAAGGAACAAAGCCCAAGCGAAAATAATCGTATTAACTCAAAAATCTTGAAATTGGCTCAAACCCGGCCCCCAGCCCACGTCTCGGAATCCGATAAAAATCACAAAACTAGAAAACCCATTCGCTCACGAGTCTACCCATATCAAATGGCCATCCAAATCCGCAAAATCAACTCTCTCCAATCCTTCATCCATTTTCCCAATTTTCACCCCCAAATTCCCAAATTAAATGATAAGAATCAAGACATAATCATGAGATTTAACCAAATTTGAGTGATGAACACTTACCCCAATCAATCCTTTGAAAATCCCTTCAAATGTCGCCTTAATCCGAGCTCCATAGCTCCAAAAATGCAAAATTGGCCGTAATCCTCGAAATAGAATATTTTATAATCTGCCCATGCATTTACTCTATGTTATCGCAGACAAACTAATGCGATAGCGAAGCACAAAATTTTCCAGAACTTCTTTTACCCTATGCAATCGCGGCCATTCCCCCGCGATCGCGTAGAACAAATTTTTCCAACAGCCTTCTCCAACTCTTCCGGACAACCTCTCGTATAATGGTCATAACTTTTCAAATTTAAAGCTTCAAACTGAGAATTGTTCTTCCAAATCTATTCCGATTATCCTGAAAACCAAAACTGACGATTTACATAAGTCATAATACAACACACGGGGTTAGTCATGCCTGAGAACTAGCGAGCGAAATGCAAAAGCTCAAAACGACCGGTTGGGTCGTTACATTCTCCCCCACTTAAACATACGTTCGTCCTCGAACATGCCTAAAGTTGTTCCAAAACCCATCAAATTACTGTGTAACCTTACCATGCACATACTCGGGGGTGATCCCATATCACCCTATCTCATATAGGTCTGATAACATAATGTAACTGAAATTTCGCAATTCAACCTAGCCCATAAACCTTAGAACCACATTTCCACTTCTGAAATCATCTACAAGATCAGAATCTCATATCTATACTCTGAATAAGCCTGAACAAGCTATAACAAACTATTCATACAGCCTCAGATGTAATTACATGATATATCACATATTCAAACAGTCGTAGTGATAACTTTTAATCACAGCAGTTGCTCAAAATAACCGAATACCAATAATAAATCTCTTATCAAACAAATCCTCATTCCAATACTTTCGTATACTGCCAATGATAAATGAAACACGCAGTAAGTCATCACCATTCCTTAGATCAACCATTCATGAAGTCACTCCTCCTTTGGCAAGGACCCTAGAAAATTATTCTTCCAAATCTATTCTGATTATCCTGAAAACCAAAATTAACGATTTACATAAGTCATAATGCAACACACGGAGCTAGTCATGCCTGAGAACTAGCGAGCGAAATGCAAAAGCTCAAAACGACCAGTCGGGTCGTTACAACTTACCAAATACAATAAAAATTCCACAAATATACCATAATACTTGTGTAATAGTACGATGATATATACCAGAAAATTATTTTGTAGCATAATAAAAAATTTCTAAAATTATTTTAAGCTCTTTGATCTCATCCCAATCAAAATCAACAATTTGATCAGCGAGGATACCTTTACGCATATTAAATACCTTTTGTATAGGCACCCGATAATCATAAGTAACTTTAAGCATTTCATAAGTAGAATTTCACCTAGAAAAAAAATATTTTGGAACTTTTCTATATGGAAGATTAACACTAACACATTGTCGAGAAAATTCACGAAGTCTACTCGCTTTATTAGTACGAAAAATATAGCCGCAAGCAGGTTGTATTTTACTAGAAGCATCAAAAAATAAATTAATATCATCTTTTACAACCAAGTTAAAAATATGGCATGCACATCTAACATGAAAAATTGCTGGATTAATTGGACAAAGTCTAGTTTTAAGCTAGTTGTTGTGGTTGTGTTAGCAGAAGCATTATCTAAGGTGATAGTTAAAACTTTATCAATGAGTCCATAAAAATAAAGTATTTGTAGAATAGTAATTTCAATATATGCTCCAGTGTATTTTGAATCAACAAATTTATAACCAATAATACGTTTTTCAATGTTCTATTGATGATCAACCCAATGACATGTTACAGTTAAATAATCACAACCATTAGGACTGCGACCTATATCAGATGTGATAGACACTTTACAATCTAACTGAAAAAATACACAACGAATATACTGAAGATATTCGGTTTGAAATTTAAAAACATCATTTCTAACCGTGGTCTTAGGAAAACCTTGAAAAGAAGGATTATAAGTTTCTTGTATATAATGCACAAAAGCAGGGTCAGAAGGAAAAGTAAAAGGTAAACCACAGATAGCCACCATTTTTACTAAGTTCTCACAATCTCTATCTTTGTTATAAGGGCATAAAATAGTACCCGAAGCATGGTCAAGCTGCTGTTGTAAAAAAATTAGAACCCCCGCCAGATCCACTATGAGTGCTAGTGCTGATGCTAGGATCCGGTAGAATTTTGGCTTCTATTTTAGCTTGTATCCATAAAGATTTGTAGTCCCTAATTAAGTGCCTACTTAACCCCCCCACCCCCACCCCCCGTCCCACCACTTTTGGTGTGAGCAAAAGTTTGCTTACATATTTTACATATATGTTCATTGACTTTATCATGTTTAAAATTTTTCCATACAAGTGATGTTTTGGGACGTTCACCCTTATACTAACCCCTTACAGGAGGTACAGGGCGTAAAGCTCCAGACCGAGATTGACTATGAGTTGGAGCTTGTGTTGCGGGACTAGTGGGTATTTCATCTAATTCTTCTTCCTCATTTTCTTCATCCTCGTTTTCCTCGCCCTCAGTAAAAATATCATTGCCAAATTGTCTTTGTAAAGTTTCATGATCTAGTTGTTCTCTGAAATTAATATTATAACATGCGGGGGGTTGGAAAAATGAAGTTTCATCAACATGAGTCATTTCATCTATATGTTTTCTAATTCTAGGAGAAGGGTTAGAATTAGGACTATGATTAGGATTACTACTACTTTCACCTTTACTAGTATATTTTTTACTACTTTTTCTAAATAAGCCAAATACATTTTTAGGTGCCATAATTTAAATACGAAATTAAATTAAAAAAGTTAACACAAAAATTAAACACACAAATGAAATACAAAAATAGAATACGTAAAGTAAACACAAAAATTAAGCACTAAAATGATACGCAAAAGTTATATATTAAAATTAGGAGATGGAACGAGTGCACCGTGACTAAATATTAAAACTTGAAGAAATTGCCCAAAATATTGCTCCAAATACTTGACGAATTAATTTAAAGCTTGAAAGTTGCTCCAAAAATTTACCCAAATACTTGAAACTTATCACTTGATTGTGAGAAAATTGAGAGAATAATATAGATAGAATGTAAGAGATTTGAGAGAGAATGATTGATTTTTGTGGGGAAAAATGAAGAAGGATGGGGGTATTTATAGTTAAAAATAGGGCCAAAGTATAATTTAATAAACTTAGAGGTTATATTAAAAGTTTGGGAGGTCGGAGATATTTTGTTCGGGATGACCGTTTTTGGACGTTGAAAACGGCTATTTTTTCAATTGAAGTTGTTGCCCAACGACTATAATTAAAAAAAATTAAAAAGGATGCGGGACGAGATAAACGGGACGACTTGGCCATCCCGTCCTATCCCGTGTCCCATTTAACATAGGCCCATCCCGTTTAGAATTAATTGGGATGGGACGGTACGGGACGCGGGACGGGACCGGGACGGGTCAATATTAGTGATCATTGGATAGTGGTGGCTAGTAGTGGATTACTCTTACAATTTTCAGGTAGTGCACTCATCTTGATCTATTCCTAAGGTATTAGCCTCTTCAAGGATAACATGCTCTAATACCACTTGATGTTTTATACTTCAATACCACACAAGAGGGGGTGATTTGTGTGGTGCTTGATTTTGCGTGCACTGGATTATCGAAGGACCTGGTTCTTCTATGCGTTCTTTACACTACAGTTGCGGAATAAATAATGCAAAAAGTAAAAAACACAAGGATTTTTACGTGAAAAACACCCGGCTCAAAAGGTGAAAAAATGACGACCTACTACCCAGTAGGAATTTCCCCAAACACTTCACTACAACTCTAAGCCAACAACAAAGTTTATAAACTCTTGCAAACCTAAGGATTACCTTTAACCCTTGTAGCAACCAGCCACAGGCTGTCACGACTGCTTCAAGTTAACTCTAACTTGAACAATACAACTAGAGTTTACAATCTCTTGCAAACCTATGGATTAACTCCAACCCTTATAGCAACATGCCACAGACTGTTGCGATTACTTCAAGTTAACTCTAACTTGAAAGATACAACTCAGGTACCTAGTACAATTTGCTTCTTAGAAAGCTAAAAGGTACAACTCAAAATGCCTACTACACTTTGAACAAGAAATAAAGAAGACACGTAAAACTCTTTATGGAGCTGGTTCTTCAATCTAGTTCGTGTAGCTTCAAGATCGCACTCTTAAATCTCACATGAATTGCTTACAAAATGCCTTGCTATTTTGCTCTCAATTCGTGCTTAACTTCAGTGTATGTGCATCGCCTGTAAAAGAGAACAAAACTGGTATTTATATAGTTAATAGAATAAGGATTAACTAGAAGTAATACTTTACTCTTCTATGGTGGAAGAATTCTAGTTATCTTTAACTTCTATCTCTTTCCTTATCTTGGATAGAGTTCTCTTCAAGTAAGGAGTCCTGCTCCTTATCAAATATGCAACCTTTTCGTTAAGGGATTATCATAAATAACCACTTATACTTATCTCTTTCACGTGCATGCCTTTTGCTTGATTCTACCCGTCACATGTGTACACTGTCCATGGACCTGGTTCATGCATGTGTATATTTGTCAATCATCAAAAAATCGCTCAAGTCAACAAAATGTTTCATATTTAGTTCACAACATAGATTCAAAAACGAGAAAAATATTATGATATTAGAAAGAATAAAAAGTAAAAAAAGAAATACATAAAAATTAAAAATTTAGAGGATAAAATAGATAATTAGGAAGTTCAATTGAGAAAGGAGGATGAGAATGTCTATTGTCAAAGTTGGAGGAGGACTTTGATTTTTAGAGTAAAGTTCAGGGATGTAATATCTACCCAGTAATAAGGGCTTGAGAGGGCTGGCTGCAATTAACCTGATGGTCCAGAGGCGGATCCAGGATTTGAGGCTTATAGGTTCCTATCGTAATTTCAGACTAATATGCAATAATAACTGGGTTCATAGTCAGATATTTGCCAATATTTAGCGAATTTCTTAATATAAATATAGAGTCTACGCAAGAGTTACTGGGTTCCCGTAAACCCGTAATCCATGCACTAGGTCCGCCCCTGGATGGGTCCTCTTATTACGAGCTTCATCAGATTGAGCATACGGTAAAAGTTATACTAGACGAAATACATAGTCGAATACGAATCATCACACTTATAATTGAGCTCATGTTTATGGGATATTATCAAACCTAGAACGTTTAATACATAAATAAATATTCATAAAGCGTATTTTGTTAAATTCAGTTTTAGAAGTTCTTTATATTGTTAATTAGTATATATAATTAGTTGAATTTTAAAAACAAAAAGTTGTGACATTCAATATCTAGACAATTTCCTGTGGCCTTTACCTTGCTTTTAGTGATTTTGAACTTTCAAACTTCTTCCCAATCGCCTATATCTCTAGTCATCAACCGCGAAAGTGCATTGAATTATGATGTACACTAGTCCAATTTGCACCAAACATGATACAATCAGTTTTGGTTACAATCACGTACTCTCTATATTTAAGTAGAAAAAAACTTGAAGTGGTTTGCTTTTCTTTTTATCCTCCTTATCTTAATGCCTCACGTCTATACTCAATCCTATTAAATATCCTTAACTATATTTTCCGTCGAATAATTCTTTCCTCCACTGTAACAAAAATGTTACTACTTCTATACATAGATTATACTTGTCTACTTGACTACTTTTAGATTATAAAATATGCAACTATTTGCGAAGACTTGAACCCAACGTATATACCAAATATTCTATATACTACCAAACTTTCCGCTCTCTATGTATAAAACCAAATGTAAAAACTCTTGGCAATTACTTATTCCATTCTTCCATTGAAAATCCGTTATCCTCTTTCGCCATCTCCAAAGTTAGCAAGGAAAATCTGCATAAGTTTTCATCGATATATGAAAACATCCATTCTTTTGCAAAGTTCAACAAGTATAAACCACGCCTGCTGGTCCCGTTATAGGTATTATAGTATCTCTTTATACCCTATTTTTAGCTTTAAAATCTTGAAAAATAAGGATGTAAGCAGCTTTGGAGATCAGTATAATAATAGCTTGTCATTTCTCGGATCAAGAAAAGGACTTTTAACTAGTGACAAAATTAAGAGGTAAACATCTTGGTTTTTGTTGGAACTGGTGATTAATATTTGTGAACATATTTCTTTTAGATAACATGATCTACTTTACGTCCTCTTTTCTTCTTCATTTTCGATATAGGAAGTTTGTGGTGAGCAGCAATGGTCAACCAGGAGGTCCCTTTCCTTCTCCACCCTCTTCAAATCCCTTGTAAGTTATTCGTCATTTATCGACGAATTTATCATTACTTAGAGTCAATCCGTTCAAAATGAATGTAATATTGTACGTACGATCAACATTTTAATTTGTTTTACAGATGCATACATAGTTTGATTTGGAAATTTGAACTCATAAAACCTGACCTAAATCCGTCTCTTCATTGATCAGATCCTCTACAAAATTAATAAAAAAGAATGTATACATTCAACTGCTCTAGTTTTGTGCTTCTAATAATCACTATATATACTTTTTTTCTGAGCATTGTTGCAGTAATGGCTGGCTTATAGGAATTCTGCTATCAATAATTTTACCCTTCTTCCGCAATAAATGGGGGTCATTATTGCAACTTAAAAGTAAGATTTCCTTGAAATTCAAGATTAATTGAGAAGATAGAAATTAATTAAGGGGCCTTAGTTTCACGTATATTAAAAGGTTTAATTTGCCAATTATACAGATAAAGTGGAAGATGTAATAGAAACAGTAGAAGAAGTAGTAGAGGAGGTGGAGAATGTGGCTGAGGAAGTAGACAAAGTGGCTGAAGAAATTGGGAAAGATTTGCCAGAAGGCCTACTCAAAGATACTCTCAAAGCTGTGGAAAATTTCTCAGAAGAAACAGCCAAGTTTGCTCATGCAGCTGGAGATATTATTGATAAGGTTTATCTAATTAACTCACTTTATAGTTTATTTCTTAGTTAATTAAACACCTTCATTCCCAACTAGTACGTAATTTATTATTCTTATTGGTTTACTTTGAGCTTTCAAGTTTGGTTACTTGTTCAAATTAAAATGGGATTCTTTAAAATCTGGCAACTGACTTGACTATACATTAAAAAAATACTCCACGTACTTTGAAAATTTGCCTCAAATACAATAATAACTCAGTCATAAAATTAATATTGTTGACTTTAAAGAATTGAAAGAGATACTAATCATTCTGCAAAGTCGGATTGATATATTTATTTTTTTTAATTTTCCTTAATCTCTTTTCCTCCAAAAAATCAAACTTATACAGCCTTTGCAGTCTGATACAATACAAGCTTTAATGTTCATATATAATTGTTAGCTTCATCTTCGCGATAAAATTGTGCATCAAGTATGACTTGCAAAAGATTATTATACTAAATTTTCTTGTGCCTTATTGATGTAGAAGCCTAACATTCTCTTTTCCTTGTCCAGCAAGTGATAAGGATAAAACCAAGAAAATTTGCTTTCTTTTTTGAATTTACTGTTCTAACCCTAGCTGCTTCACAAAAATTTATCCTTTATCAAAAAAAAAGTTAATTTCGTCCATGAGAGGATTTAAATTATATACACATACACTGTAAAGAAATTTTACACTATCACTATATCTTAACCTCTTATGGGAGTTTATTGCTCAGTTTTTCGGATTGGTGCAAAATGCAAATAATAAAAAAGTTTTTTCTTAAGGTTTTTTCTATATAAGATTAATCAAACTTATACAAGCTATCGTAGTCTGACCAGACATTGCTTTAACAAAATTCATAATTTTGTTAGTCTCGTCTTCGCATTCAACAAATGGCAATTGTTTATCAACTATGACTTTGATATCAACTATGACTTGTTCCTTACTATAGAAGAGTAACGCAACATCCTCTCCAGCTTGTCCAACAAGAGACGAGGAAATAACCAAGAAAATATGTTTTCTTTTTAAAAATTCATTTTTTAACGCTACTTTCGTTAATAAAATCCCAAATAAAATAAAGTCAATTTCGTGTACAGGAGGAAGAATACAGTATAATACATTTTATTTAGGTAAAATATCTTAAACCACTCCTAAACTTGGATCAGATTATTAGTATCCTCCCCGAACTATGCCCGGTCTTAATTACCCCCCTCAACTTGGCCTTTTGAGGACCATTACCCCGCTAGACGCTAATATAGCAAAAAATATGGGTGCACTCGCCTGCCACGTGGATTTTTCTGTCAATGTGGCATTTTTTTGAAAAATATTTTATTTTTTACCTTTTTAAGAATATTAATTTTTTAGATAATTTTTTTCGAATAAAATTTATAATAAAACTTGGATATAACTACATTATTTAGGCTAAATATTTTTATTTGGCCAAAAATAATAAAGTTTTAGTTAATCTTTTTTTGAATTTGACCTGAAAATAAAGATTTATAAAATTGAAATAAATAGTCAAGGCATCTAAAAAGTTATAAAAAAATATAGTTGAAATAAATAGTCACTGCATAAAAAGAAGAAATAAAAAGAGTGTACAATTGCCCTTGTAATTTCTTGCAATTGTACACTCTTTTTATTTCTTCTTTTGATGCAATGACTATTTATTTCAACTGTGTTTTTTTACTTTTTTAGGTAAAACATGTAAAAAAGAATATTTAGAGCACCGTAATTTAGAGCTATATAAATGTCACGACCCAGATTTTCCCACCCTCAGGAGTCGTGATGGCGCCTACTCGTAGAAGCTAGGCAAGCCAGGAAAATTTAGAAATCTTTAACTACTTTATTTTAAGCCTTTTTAACAACTTGCTTTAACAGGTGATAAACATTTAAATGATAGCGGAAGATGAAATTAAACAGAAGACTTAAATGAATATAATACTAAAATCGATAAGAATAGCCAACATATGTCTCTACCCAGAAGCCGGTGTCATAACATTCACGGACCGTCTATGACTACTACATACAAATGTCTGAAGGAAAGAAACACAGTCTGTCTCGGATACGAGTGATAACAGAACATGATAATAGATAGAAGAGACGTCGGGCCTGCGGATGCCTGCAGGACTACCTCGGAATCTCTGTGGACTGAAGGCTGGCTCCCAAGCTACTGATCGAATGTTGCTCCGGTATCTGCACAGAATGCAAAGTGTACCATCAGCACAACCGACCCCATGTGCTAGTAAGTGTCTGGTCTAACCCCGGCAAGGTAGTAACGAAGCTAGGACCAGACTCCAGATAAACATGTGCAGTTATATAATATATGGCGGAAAAATAAACAGGAATAAGCAATTTAAAATGGGAGGGGATACATACTTCGGGGAAACATATCAAGACCAATAGAAACTTAATAAAATATGAAAGGACAGCTCAATATCTACAACAATACAATAACAATACTGTTGTGGCGCATAACCCGATCCGTTATCATTTAACATTGTTGCGGTGTGCAACCCGATCCACATATATATAGCTGTTGCGGCGTGCAACCCGATCCAATATAATATCTGTTGCGGCGTGCAACCCGATCCAATATAATATAATATCTGTCGCGGCTGCAACCCGATCCAATATAATATCTGTTGTGGCGTGCAACCCGATCCAATATAATATCTGTTGCGGCGTGCAACCTGTTCCAACTATATAGTCACAATAATCATAATTAACCGTCCCGACAAGGGATCAACAATATACTACACTATCTCGGCAAGGGAACTCAACAGTACAAGCATATACGTCTCGGAAAGAGAGAATCAGCTATAACCAATCTCAACTCAACTCCTACTCGTCTCAATTACCACCATTTCTCAATCATAAGTAGATTCCACGATAAACAAATTAAGTATTTGCTCAATATCAAGGATTTACTCACTATTTCAACCGTAGTAACATTCAAGAATACAACAAGTATCAATTTAA
The DNA here is from genome assembly GCF_000393655.2 of Nicotiana sylvestris. Classification (NCBI taxonomy): domain Eukaryota; kingdom Viridiplantae; phylum Streptophyta; class Magnoliopsida; order Solanales; family Solanaceae; genus Nicotiana; species Nicotiana sylvestris. The sequence continues at coordinate 112,585,794 of NC_091060.1, read as the reverse complement.
GACGCACGGTCATGCTTGACACCAACGTATAGATACTCGTCACCATGCCTATACGTCGTACTCAACAAGAAGCAAATAGCAAATATGACTCAACTCTTAATCCCTCAAACTAAGGTTAGACCGAACATTTACATCGATGCCTCGAACACAACTCAAGTTTCAACTATAGCTTTACCCCTTGATTCCACAGCCAATTCGCTCGTATCTAGCCACAAGTTACTTAATTACATCAATAAACGCTAAATGAATCAATTTGAATTCATGAAAATGAGTTTTCCAAAATTTTACCCAAAAGGTCATAATCGTCCCCGGGCCCACGTGGTCAAAACCAGAGGTTCAAACCAGAACCCGATCACCCATTCCCCCACGAACTCAAATATATAATTTATTTTAAAATCAGACCTCAAATCGAGGTCCAAATCCCCAATTTGAAAAACCTAGGTTCTACCCAAAACACCTAATTTCCCCTATGAAAATCATTTATTTGAAGTTGAAATCATGTTAAAAGATGTTAATGATTGAAGAAAACTATTTAAAATGACTTACAATTGATTTAGAGAAGAAAGGTTGTTTGAAAAATCGCCTCTTATGTTTTTGGGGTTTTGAAAAATGAAAAATGACTGAAAATCCCGTCTATTTATACCCCTCTCAGACCCCCTGTGCGGACCGCACAAAATGGACTACGGTCGCACCGGCCTTCCTGAGGTTACTACGGTCCAGTGCCCTATGCGGACCGCACAAAGTCGACCGCCGCCATACAGCAGTGCCCTGTGCGAACCGAAACTCACCCGAGCTCTCGGAACTCCAAACCAAGTGTGCATACTAACTCGAAAACATCATATGGACCTACTTGTGTGATCACATGATGAAAATAACATGTAAAATCATGAATTAAACCTCAAAACTTAACATTTTCATCAAGAACTCTCAAAGTCCATAACTCCTCAACCGGAAGTCCAATTCACATCAAATAAACTCCGTTTTTTACCAAAATTCACGAAAACGTCTTAAATCATATATAAGACCTGTACCGGTCGCTGGAACCAAAATACGGGCCCGATATCATCATGTTCTAAGCAAATTTCATTTCAATTTTCCTTAAACAGTTATAGAAAACAATTTCTTTTAAAAAATTCTTTTCTCGGGCTTGGGACCTCAGAATTCGATTCCAAGCATATGTCCAAGTCCCATATTTTCCTACGGGACCGTCTAATCACGGGTCCGGATCCGTTTCCCCAAAATATTGACCGAAGTTAAATTAGTTCATTTTATAATCAAAACTTATCATTTTTCACAGATTATCATAGTTAAGCTTTCCAGCTATGCGCCCAGACTATGCACGCAATTCGAGGTGACTCTAAATGAGGTTTTTAAGGCCTCAGAACACAGAATTTAATGGGGATAACGGCTAAAACAAATGTTCGTCCTCTAACGGACAGAAGAAGGAAGTACCTGAGTCGGGGAAAAGATGGGAATAACGGCTCCGCATATCAGACACGGACTCCCAGATCGATGCCTCAGGAGGCTGACCTCTCCACTAAACATGAACAGAAGGAAAACTTTTCGTCCTCAACTGACGAATCTGCCGGTCTAGAATGGTTGTCGGCTCTTCCTCATAAGACAAGTCCTTGTCCAACTGGACAGTGCTGAAATCTAACACGTGGGATGGATCGCCGTGATACTTCCGAACCATGGACACATGAAACACTGGATGCACGGCTGATAAGCTAGGTGGCAATTCAAGTCTATAAGACACCTCTCCCACTCGATTAAGAATCTCAAACAGACCAATGAACCTTCCCAAATCTCATCACGCCCTTCATAGGCGACACTCGGAGAAATACCCGCTCACCGACCATAAAAGCCACATCTCGAACCTTGCAGTCTGCATAACTCTTTTCCCTGTACTGAGCTGTACGAAGCCTATCCTGAATAATCCTGACCTTATCCAAGGCCTCCTGAACCAGATCCGTACCCAACAGCCGAGCCTCTCCCAGCTCAAACCATCCAAGCAGAGATCGACACCGCCTACCATATAAAGCCTCATAAGGAGCCATCTGGATACTCGACTGGTAGTTGTTGTCGTAGGCAAACTTTGCTAAAGGCAAGAACGGATCCCACGAACCTCCAAAATCGATGACATAGGCTCAGAGCATATCCTCCAAAATCTGAATAGTCCGCTCGGACTGCCCGTCCATCTGAGGATGAAATGTTGTACTCAACTCAACCTGAGTGCCCAACTCTCGATGAACTGCTCTCCAGAAACGTGAGGTAAACTGCGTACCTCGATCCGAAATGATAGACACAGGCACACCATGAAGACGAAAAATCTTCCGGATATAGATCTCAGCTAACCTCTTGGATGAATAGGAGACTTCCACAGGAATGAAATGCGCTGACTTGGTTAGCCTATCAACAATGACCCATACCGCGTCAAACTTTTTTCGAGTCTGCGGGAGTCCAACAACGAAATCCATAGTAACCCGCTCCCACTTCTACTCAGGAAGCTCAATCCTCTGAAATAATCCACCAGGCCTCTGATGCTAATACTTAACCTGCTGACAATTCAAACACCGAGCCACATATGCAACGATGTCCTTCTTCATTCTACGCCACCAATAATGATGCCGCAAATCCTGATACATCTTTACGGCACCCGGATGAATAGAGTACCAGAAACTATGGGCCTCCTCTAAGATCAACTCTCGGAGTCCATCCACATTGGGCACACAAACTCGACCTTGCAATCTCAAACATCCATCATCATCTAAGGCAATCTGCTTGGCACCTCCGCGCTGCACCGTGTCTCTAAGGACACACAAATTGGGATCATCATACTGCCGATCACGGATACGCTCCAATAACGAAGAACGAGCGACTGTGCAAGCTAGAAAACGGTTGGGCTCAGAGACATCCAACCTTACGAACTGATTGGCCAAAGTCTGAACATCTAAAGCAAGTGGTCTCTCACCGACCAGAATATAGGCAAGACTACCCATACTGGCTAACTTACTACTCATGGCATCGACCACCACATTGGCCTTTTCTGGATGATATAAGATGGTGATATCATAATCTTTTAACAACTCCAACCACCTCCTCTGCCTCAAATTCAATTCCTTTTGTTTGAACAAAATGAAGACTCTTGTGATCTATGAAGACCTCATATGCCACGCCATACAAATAATGCCTCCAAATCTTCAACGCGTGAACAATGGCTGCCAACTCCAAATCATGAACCGAATGGTTCTTCTTATGAATATTCAACTGTAGTGAAGCATAGGCAATGACCTTGCCATCCTGCATTAACACTGCACCAAGTTCAATGCGAGATGCATCACAATAGACTGTATAAGGCCCTAAACCTGTGGGTAAAAACCAACACTGGTGCCGTAGTTAGAGCTGTCTTGAGCTTCTGAAAGCTCGCCTCACACGCATCCGACCATCTGAACTGGGCACCCTTCTGGGTCAACATGGTCATCGGGGCTGCAATGGATGAAAACCCCTCCACGAACCGACGATAGTAGACTACCAACCCCAAGAAACTCCGAATCTCTGTAGCTGATGCTGGCCTTGGCCAATTCTTGACTACCTCAATCTTCTTCGGATCCACCTGAATACCCTCTGCTGATACAACATGACCCAGGAATGCAACTGAACTCAGCCAGAACTAACACTTCGAGAACCTAGCATATAACTGACTATCCCTCAGAGTTCGAAGAACCACTCTGAGATGCTGCTCGTGCTCCTACTGGCTGCGGGAATATATCAAAATCTCATCAATGAAAACTATCACGAACGAGTCCAAATAAGGCCTGAACACTCGGTTCATCAAATCAATAAAAGCAGTTGGGGCATTTGTCAACCCGAATGACATCACCAAGAACTCAAAATGCCCGTACCGAGTGCAAAAAGCTATCTTAGGGACATCGGATGCCCTAATCCTCAGCTGATGGTAGCCAGATCTTAAATCAATCTTTGAAAATACCTTGGCACCCTGAAGCTGATCAAACAGATCATCAATCCTCGACAATGGATACTTATATTTTATTGTAACCTTGTTCAACTGCCGGTAATCAATACACATTCTCATCGACCCATCCTTCTTCTTAACAAACAACACCGGCGCACCCCAAGGCGAAACACTAGGCCTGGTGAAACCCTTCTCAATCAAGTCTTGCAACTGTTCCTTCAACTCTTTCAACTCAGGTGGGGCCATACGATACGTCGGGATAGAAATGGGTTGATTGCCCGGAGCCAAATCAATGCAAAAATCAATATACTTGTCGGGTGGCATACCCGGCAAGTCTGAAGGGAATACCTCAGGAAACTCACGAACAGCGGGCATAGAATCAATACAGGGAACCTCAATACTAAAATCACGAACATATGCCAAATGGGCCAAACACTCCTTCTCGACCATGCACCGAGCCTTCACATAAGAGATAACACTACAAGTAGAATGACCAGGAGTCCCTCTCCACTCTAAACGAGGCATACCCGGTAAAGCTAAGGTCACAGTCTTGGCATGACAGTCCAAGATAGCGTGGTAATGTGATAACCAATCCATCCCCAATATAACATCGAAATCGACCATATCTAAAAGCAACAAATCTACACGAGTCTCAAGACCCCCAATCACCACAATACAAGAACGATGGACTCGATCAACTACAATAGAATCACCCACCGGTGTAGACACATAAACGGGAACACTCAATGAATCACTAGGCATAACCATATATGGTGCAAAATAAGATAACACATACGAGTAGGTGGACCCTGGATCAAATAACAATGAAGCATCTCTATCACAAACCAGAATAGTACCTGTGATAACCGCATCCAAAGCCTCAGCCTTGGGCCTGGTTGGAAGAGCATAACATCGGGGCTGGGGCCCACTACCCTGGGCTCCATCTCTGGGACAGCCTGCAGCTGGCTGGCCTCCACTTCTAGCGGCTTAAGCTCCACCTCTAAGTCCTCTACCTCCACCTCTAGCACCTCTACCCCCATCTCTACCTGGCTGGGCGGTCTGTGGAATACCTGGTGCCTGAACCATAGCACGGGAACCCGCTGCTGCGACTGAGTACCCACCAACCTCGGACAAGTCTTCCTGATATGACCATACTCACCACACTCAAAACATCCACCTGAGTGCTGTGGTTGAGGAAACTGTGACTGACCCTAGCGACCCGAATGACCACCCCAAAACCTCTGGAGTGGCGGTGCACTGATAGGAGCTGGTGGTGCACTGTAGGACTGCTGATCGGAATACTGCATATGCGGACCACGGCTACCTGAAGTGCTATGAGAGACCTGAAGAGCTGACTGAAAGGGCTTGGGAGGATGGCCTCTACCATATGAATCTCTGCCTCCAAACAAGGCACTACTGAATCTACCTGAATGATAGGGCCTCTTATCCGACCCATGACTACCTCCCTACGATAGGACCATCTCCACTCTACGGGCCACATTGGCCGCCTCCTGAAAAGTGATCTCACTCCCAGCCTCCCTAGCCATCTGAAGGTGAATCGGCTGAATAAGACCATCAATAAACCTCCTCACCCTCTCTCTCTCTCTCTCGGTAGGAAGTATGACAAGAGCATGGCGAGCTAAGTCGATGAACCTAGTCTCATACTGGGTAACCATCATGGAATCCTGCTAGAGGCGCTCAAACTACCTCCGATCCTCTCACTGAGTAATGGGGAGAAACTTCTCCAGAAATAGCTGTGTGAACTGCTCCCAAGTCAAGGCTGGCGATCCGGCTGGTCTAGCTAAGCAATAATCCCTCCACCAAGTCTTGGCGGATCCAAACAAGCGAAATGTAGAAAAATCGACCCCATTGGTCTCAACAATACCCATGTTCCTGAGAACCTCATGACAACTGTCTAGATAATCCTGGGGATCCTTAGTAGATGCACCGCAGAAAGTAGATGTGAAGAGCTTGGTGAACCTATCCAGCCTCCACAAAGCATCGGCAGACATAGCTTCTCCATCGCCGGTCTGAGCCACCACACTTGGCTGAACTACTCCAACTGGCTGAACCGCTGGAGTCTCAATATGAGCAGCTACCTACTCCAGAGTGCGAGTAGCAGGAGTCTGAGCCCCTCCTCCAGACTGAGAGACGGCTGGTGCTATAGGAAGCAAGCCCGCTCGGGTGATACTCTCCATGAGGCCCACTAATCGGACAAGAGCATCTTGAAGGACTGGGGTAGCAATAAACCCCTCTTGGACTTGAGTTGGGCCCACCAGAGCTGCTAGGGCCGGAACCTCTTTATCAAAGTCAACCTGAGGCTCCGCTACTAGGGCTACTGCTCGGGGCTGAGCTCTACCCCTACCTCGGCCTCTGGCACGGCCTCGGCCTCACCCTCTGCCCCTCGTGGGAGCTCCTTCTAGGGGTTCGGGCTGCTGAGCGATAGATGAGGAAGCGTATGTTCTCGCCATCTCCGAAAGAACAAAGTAGAAATTCAATTAGCATTGAGAAACAAAACTACACGATAGAAAAGAACAAACATGAAGTTTTCCGAACTCTGTAGCCTCTGGGGGATAAATACAGACGTCTCCGTATTGATCCCTCAGACTCTACTGAGCTTGTCCGTGAATTGTGAGACCTATGTAACCTAGAGCTCTGATACCAAATTATCACGACCCAGATTTTCCCACCCTCGGGAGTTGCGATGGTGCCTACTCGTAGAAGCTAGGCAAGCCAGAAAAATTTAGAAATCATTAACTACTTTATTTTAAGGATTTTTAACAACTTGCATTAACAGGTGATAAACATTTAAATGATAGCGGAAGATGAAATTAAACGGAAGAATTAGATGAATATAATACCAAAATCGATACAAACAGCCAACATATGTTTCTACCCAAAAGCCGGTGTCACAACATTCACGAATCGTCTATGACTACTACATACAAATGTCTGAAGGAAAAAAACACAGTCTGTCTAGGATACGAGTGATAACAGAACATGATAATAGATAGTAGAGACGCCGAGCCTACGGACTCCTGTAGGACTACCTCGGAATCTCTGTGGACTAAAGGCTGGCTCCCAAGCGACTGATCCAATGCTGCTCTGGTATATGCACAAAGTGCAGAGTGTAAAATCAGCACAACCGACCCCATGTGCTGGTAAGTGTCTGGCCTAACCCCGATTAGGTAGTGACGAGGCTAGGACTAAACTCCAGATAAACCTGTGCAGTTATATAATATATGGCAGAAAAATAAACAGGAATAAGCAGTTTAAAATGGGAGGGGGTACATACTTCGGCGAAACATATCAAGACCAACAGAAACATAATAAAATATGAAAGGACAGCTATATATCTATAACAATACAATAAGAATACTGTTGCGGCACACAACCCGATCCCTTATCATTTAATATTGTTGCTGCATGCACCCCAATCCACATATATATAGCTGTTGCGGAATGCAACCCGATCCAATATAATATCTGTTACGGTGTGCAACCCGATCCAATATAATATCTATTGCGGCGTGCAACCCGATCAAATATAATATCTGTTGCGACGTGCAACCCGATCCAATATAATATCTGTTGCGGCGTGCAACCCGATCCAATATAATATCTATTGCGGCGTACAACCTGTTCCAACTATACAGTCATAATAATCATAATTAACCGTCCCGGCAAGGGATCAATAATAGACTACACTATCCCGGCAAGGGAATTCAGCAGTACAAGCATATACGTCCTGGAAAGGAAGAATTAGCTATAACCAATCTCAACTCAACTCCTACTCATCTCAATTACAACCATTTCTCAATCCTAAGTAGATTCCACGATAAACAAACTAAGTCTTTGCTCAATATCAAGGATTTACTCACTATTTCAACCGTAGTAACATTTAAGAATACAACAAGTATCAATTTAAGACGCATAGTCATGCTTGACACTAATGTATAGATACTCGTCACCATGCCTATACGTCATACTCAACAAGAAGTAAATAGAAAATAGGACTCAACTCCTAATCTCTCAAGCTAAGGTTAGACCGAACACTTACCTCGATGCCTCGAACACAACTCAAGTTTCAATTATTGCTTTACCCCTTGATTCCACCTCCAATTAACTCGTATCTAGCCACAAGTTACTTAATTACATCAATAAACGCTAAATGAATCAATTTGAATGCATGAAAATGAGTTTTCCAAAGTTTTACCCAAAAAGTCAAAATTGCCCCCGGGCCCACGTGGTCAAAACCCATTCTCCCACGAACCAAAATCCGATTACCCATTCTCCCACGAACTCAAATATATAATTTATTTTGAAATCGAACCTCAAATCAAGGTCCAAATCCTCAATTTAAAAAACCTAGGTTCTACCCAAAACACCCAATTTCCCCATGAAAATCATTGATTTGAAGTTGAAATCATGTTAAAAGATGTTAAAAATTGAAGAAAACTAGTTAAAAGTGGCTTACATTTGGAGAAGAAGGGTTGTTTGAAAAATTGCCTCTTACGTTTTTGGGGTTTTGAAAAATGAAAAATGACTGAAAATTCCATCTATTTATACCCGTCTCAGACCCCCTGTGCGGACCGCACAAAATGGACTGCGGCCGCACAGGCCTTCCTGAGGTTACTGCGGTCCAGTGCCTTGTGCGGACCGCACAAAATCGACTGCCGCCGCACAACCTCGCCCTGTACGGACCGCACAAAGTCGACTGCGGCCGCACAGCCTCCACTGTGCACCGCACAAGGTCGACCGCAGACCGCACTGGTGGGTTCAGAGACCTACAACTTCTGATTTTAAGCCTAAAACATCCCGAAACCTACCCGAAACTCACCCGAGCCCTTAGAACTCTAAACCAAGTGTGCATACTAACTCGAAAACATCATATGGACGTACTCGTGCGATCACATCATCAAAATAACATGTAAAATCATGAATTAAACCTCAAAACTTAACATTTTCATCAAGAACTCTCAAAGTCCATAACTCCTCAACCGGAAGTCCAATTCATGTCAAATAAACTTCGTTTTTACCAAATTTCACGAAAACGTCTTATATCATATATAAGACCTATACCGAGCACCAGAACCAAAATACGGTCCCGAAACCATCATGTTCTAAGCAAATTTCATTTTAATTTTCCTTAAACAGTTTCAGAAAATAATTTCTTTTAAAAAATTAATATCTCGGGCTTGGGACCTCGGAATTCGATTCCAGGCATACGCCCAAGTCCCATATTTTCCTACGGACCCTCCAAGACAGTCAAATTACGGGTCCGAGTCCGTTTCTCCAAAACATTGATCGAAGTCAAATTAGCTCATTTTATAATCAAAATTTTTCATTTTTCACAGATTATCATATTTAAGCTTTCCGGCTACGCGCCCGGACTGCGCACGCAATTCAAGGTGACTTTAAATGAGGTTTTCAAGGCCTCAGAACACAGAATTTAATTTAAAGTAAGTGATGACCTTTTGGGTCATCACAATAAAAAATCATAGCCAAAATAATTAATTTCAAACTATGTATTTTTATAACTTTTTAGATAATTTGACTATTTATTTTAATTGTATAAATCTTTATTTTCAGATCAAATTCAAAAAAAGATTAGCTAAAACTTTATTGTTTTTGCCCAAATAAAAAATTTAGCCTAAATAATATAGTTCTATCCAAATTTTATTATAAATTGTATTCGAAAAAAATAATCTAAAAAGTAATATTCTTAAAAAGGTAACAAAAAATATATTTTATTTTTAAAAAAAAATGACACATAGACAGAAAAATTCATGTGGCAGGTGAGAGCACCCACACTTTTTGCCACATCAGCATTTAGGAGGGTAATGACTCTCAAAAGACCAAGTTGAGGAGGTAAATTAAGACTGAGTATAGTTCGGGAAGGATACTAATAATTTGAGTAAAGTTTAATGGTGGTTTAAGGTATTTACCTTTTATTTATATTTATATGTAGGTACAAGACGTGGAGCTTAAAGCTGAGAATAGAGTGAAGTCATCGGTCGAATCCGGCACAGATGAAGTCAATAAGTCTACAATATCTAAAATAGAAAATATTCCAGATATAAGCTCAAAGAAATAACTCAATTAATATATAGGATAATCTGCGACCAAATCCTTGTGTAAGTAACTCCATATATATATATATATATATATATATATATATATATATATATATATATATATATATATATATTCTCATGTACTTCTTTATCACACTAAGATTTATTTTGCTTTCTTTATGATCCATCAATCTTTTTCTTTTCTTAATTTATTTTCTTTCCTTGGTTTCTTGTTGGTTTTCCTCGATTTCAATTTATTTTCCTCAAGTCCGATTTATAAGTATCATTGATGGAGTCATGTTTGCTTTTCCCAAGAAACAATTTCCTCCATGGGCCTTGCAAATACGACGAGTGTAAAGTGTAAAGAAATTCTTAAAATATCATGTCACTTAACCTTAAAATTAAGACAATATACATGTTATAACAAGTAATAATGTAAAGTTTCTTTATTCTACTAAGTATGTATTTAAGTTAAGACTTTTTAAATAAACATGCTAGACTTGCAAACTATTATGCGACTCTGAATAATCGTGCGAGGCATATACAAATTTCATAGTTTCGCCAAAAGTTTCTACTCCAGCTAATAGAAACATAAAGGTCTAAAATTGAAATGTCAGATCGATCTTTTTACTTTTTGAAAATAAATTTTGTGGTGGATAAAATTATAGTTGCGGTTAAATATTCAAACATGAAATGAATTAATATTAAGAATCTAAATCAACAAAAAATAAATTATTTTTATATTAAACTAAATAATCAAATTATTAAATTAATTATTTAGTAAAATTAGTTTTCAAGTTAAACAGAAAATTTTAGGGTGCATAAATTTATTTTTCAAAAAAAAGTGTTAGAGATTAAAAAAATTAGATCACAAAGTATAAAAGATTAGTATAATATTAAGAAAACCATATAAGCGTTTGAGAAAGCACAATTAAAACTAAATCCTGAAGTAATAGTAGTGCATTTTCAACACTAGCATAAGTAATGTAATAACATCTACTCCCAAATATTCGGAGTCACGAGTACACGAGCTACTAGAAGTTCTACAAATAGAGTCTGAAATAAATAAATTTGTTTCGAATGAAATGAACAGTAAAAGAGGAAAGAGAAAGGGGACTTCAAGGTCTTCGGACGTCAGCAGATCTACCTCAAGTCTCTGAATGTGATAATCCAAGCTAGTGCACCTCACATACAGTTGGGACAAGTACCAAAATCTACAATAGAAGTGAAAAGTGTAGTATGAGTACAACCGACCCAATGTATTCCGCAAGTGTCGAGCCTAACCTCGACGAGGTAGTTACGAAACTATGACAGAACACTCACATAGTTAAACCTATACAACCACAGATATATGTACCAAACAACAACAAGATAGAGATTTAATATGTATAGTTGGGAGGAGCATGCAATAGGGAAAAAATGATAACTACAACAGGAAAGACAAAATCATCAACCAAGGAGAACAAATAGCATACAATATGAAAATGGCACGACATCACCCTTCGTGCTTTTACTTTCATCCTTACCATGATGTTATAAGAGTAATAAAATAGCACGGCATCAGCCTTTGTGCTTTTACTCTCGTTCTCACCATGTAACAGTTCATAACTGATATAGATTGGCACGATATCACCTTCGTGCTTTAATTCTCTTCCTTACCATGTATTAAACAGTAAATAAAGAAATAAAATGGCACAACATCATCCTTCATGCTTTAACACTCTCTCTTACCATGTCGTAATGAATATACAAATTTGGGAGATAAGTAATGCAAGGGATGTGCTTTAGGTCAATTATGATTCTAAGATACCAAACCTCAAGCTCCAACATACTCAATCATTACTAATTAATCTATAAATACAGAAAGAACGATCAAATAAGTAATAATCTAATCTAAGTATGGATGTCATAATTTAGAGGCAATAAATCACAATGAAACAAGTTTTACCTACATGCTTTAACCCCAACAACAACGCATAAGTATTCGTCACCTCACATATACATTGTGATCACACATTAAACACGTAGCAAATAGGCAAACAAGTCCTAATCCCTCAAGTTAAGGTTAACCATGACACTTACCTCTCTCCGCAACCAATTCAACGTTTAACTACGGCCTTGCCTTTTGAAAGCCTCTGAACAAATGAAATCTAGCAAATTATCAACCAAACAATTCAAAAAAAGCCTTAGAAACTATTCATGAATGAAAGAGGTACAATTTAGATCAGTATTGAAAAAGTCAACAAAATTCAAGCCCGGACCTGCTTGTTCAAAACTCGAGGTTCGGAACAAAACTCGATCACCCATTCACCCCCCGAGCCCGGTTATGCAATTCAATTCGAAAGCCAACCTCAATTCAATATCTAAATTCCAATTTTACAAAAATTCATAGTGATAGATCTTAAATGCTATTGCCTGATGTTTTGATGATCTAACAAACTTATGGCTAAGAACCAGATAGGGAACCTGACCTACATGGATTACTTCAAGCGTTAACAGATTTCAGCAAAAGATGAATTGCTACAGCTTCAGGAATTAGGAACCAAACAAGGACTTGATGCTTTTGTGGTTTCCTCATAGCAGTACAAAGACATTTGGACACAACTGGAAATGAAGTGAATGACGGCACTATTTCTGCCGCACTGCACCACACTATCAGCACACTCACTCTCTAACCAAACAAAGTACTCACATTATTTCAAGTAATGTGATCAATATATACCAAATATGCTTTATACAAAAAATCACTGGAAGATTTCTGTTTCTCATTCAAGCCTCTTGCAAAAACAGAAAAATCATCCTCTCAAGCTTGAAGAACAGGTTGAACGCCACTACGGACCAGTTCCTAAAAGATTGATGCTTGCTGTCCTAGTTGAGTTGTAACTTTGTTATGGTACTTACCATATCTTCTAAATTGCTTATCTAGAAGCATACTGATTAGGAATCCTCTTGTAAATCCGTAAACTCGTTGAGTTTATGTTGTGACTAGATTTAGTCATAAGGAAAAGTCTTTGTAATCGTAGAATTACAAAGTAGCTTGTGGTGATAGCATCACAAGTTAGAAAAAGTCTTTGTAACTAGGATAGTCACAAAATGGCTTATGGTAAAGATACCACAAGTTAGTTGACTAAATTCTTTGCAATAGGAAGTATTGTAAAGTGGCTTGTAATAGGTAAGATTACAAGTTAGTGAAGTTAAAACCCTACAAGGTAGGTCGTGGTTTTTTGATCCCCTTGTGTAGGATTTTTCCACGTAAAAATCCTCTGCCTCATTTACTTACTGCTTTACTAAGTGCTCTCAGCAGAATCTTGTATAGGACTAGGTACTCTACGATTTGGTGGATCCATACAATCTAACAATTGGTATCAGAGCAGGTTCCTCCTATCAGGCTAACACCTAGGAAAGATCCTCATGGCGGCTCCACAAAATTTTGATGAAGTTCAATCCATACACCACCCACCTAAGTTTGATGGAAAATGCTATTGGTGGTGGAAAGCTAGAATGTATGATTTCATCATGGCTGATGATTGTGATCTTTGGGATGTCATATGCGATGGTCCGTTTGTTCCAATCAATGTACTAAATGAATTTTCATTTTCAATAAAAAAAATAGCAAAGAATACTCTGAAGCAGATAAGAAAGCGGTGGAGAAGAACTTTCATGCCTAGAACATTCTGTTATATGGTTTGGGACCTAAAGAGTATGACAGAATCTCTACATGCGACACTGCCAAGGAAATATGGGAGGCTTTGCAAATAGCTTATGAGGGAACTACACAAGTAAAATAAGATAAATCTAATACTGATGATAGTTCCACGAGGGTAGTTGAAGGCGAGGAGATTGGATATGACTCAACACTTGCTTTGATGGTTTAATTAGATAATGATGAAGACAATGGCAACGAAGAGGTAAACTTCAGGGATGTTCAGAAAAATCTGAAATTCTATTCTCCAAAAAACTCATGTGTTTAGCTGATGTTTTAATTACTGCCTTTTGTAGTCTTGCAGAGGATAGGGATTCCTTGTTCTTAGAGCTAGAAGAATCTGAACATACTAGAGAAGACTTAGTGGCTGCAATTACTAATCAAAAGAAAATCATTGAAATTCTTAGAAAAGAAAAGAGTGATCTCTTGGCAGAAACTGCAGACCAAAGGGAACTAATAGTAAAGCCTTTGACTAATTCAAAATCTGAAAGCTCTAAAAGAGAAAAGGGGATAGATAGTGAGGAATATTTTAGGCTTGAAGATGAGGTGAAGGCCTTGAGATATAGGATGTGTGCTGAAATTGAGAAAAACGAGCTCCTCCAAGCCAATCTAGAAAAAGTAATGAATGATCTTGAAAGATCTCTAAAGTGGACCTGGTCCTTAGAAGCTACCACTGCCTTGCTCACTAATGATAGTGAAAAAGGGCAGGGAGCAGGGTTCCCAAGGGATAAAACTCCTCACAACCCTCAAAGTAAGAACGCCACTACATCTGATAATTGGCCTCGTACCTAATGTGGGAATACTGGGCACTTCAAGGATGGTGTCCAAGACAAGAATCAATCAGTAGCAAAAGATAAAGTGGTTGCTGAAACTGTGACCACAAAAGAGGGACCAGGCTTCACTCACAAGAAACAAACATTACCTGTATGGACTAAGAGAAATCTTATTCATCCTCTTGGTTACTACAAGGGACCCAAACTTGTTTGGGTTCCTAAAACTAACTCCTAATCTTTTGTGCAGGGAACAGTAAAGGGAAGTAGTCAACAATGGTTCATGGATAGTGGGTGTTCGAAACATATGACTGGGAACACCATAAACTTTCTTTCACTAAAAGCCCTGTAAGGAGGGAGTGTATCCTTTGGCAACGACAAAAAGGGGTACATTCTTGGAGTTAGAAAAGTTGGGAAGTCACTCACTCACTCTATTGAAAATGTGTACTATGTCAATGGACTTAAGTACAGTCTCCTGAGTGTCTCTCAAATTTGCGATAAAGGAAACAAGGCTGAATTCTTGTCCAAAATATGTACAGACACTGACCTTGTGACCGGTGAAATAGTTCTGGTGGCCAAAAGATACAAGAACATCTATGTTGTTCATTTCAAATCCTTACAGAGTGGTAATCTGAGTTGTCTAAGGCGGTTGACGATGATGCTGAACTATGGCACAGAAGACTGGGCCATGCAAGCTTTTCCCTTTTGAACAAACTAATTCAGAAGGACCTGGTGCATGGTTTGCCAATGTCACAATTCAAAACTCAAAAAGTCTGTGATGCCTGTGCTAGAGGAAAACATGTAAAATCCTCATTTACGTCAAAAAAGATGTGAGCACCTCAAAGACGCTTGAGCTCCTACATATGGATCTGTGTGGACCTATGAGGGTGCAAAGCAGAGGAGGAAAGAGATACATTTTCGTAATCATGGATGACTATTCCAGATTCACATGTACTCTGTTTCTCAGAACAAAAGATGAAACTATTGAAGTATTTGTGGCCTTTGTGAAGAAAATCCAGGTGAAGATGGAGTCTAGAGTTGTATGCATTAGATCAGATCATGGGACAGAATTTGACAATGTCAAATTTGATGAATTCTGCGATGAAAATGTCATCACTCACAACTTCTCAACTCCCAGAACTCCACAGCAAAATGGAGTAGTAGAAAGAAAGAACAGAACTCTGGAAGAAATGACAAGAACAATGCTGATTGACAGTGGACTTGCAAAGAACTTCTGGGCTGAAGATGTCAACACTGCCTGCTGCTTAGTGAACATGTGCATGATCAAATCAATTCTGAACAAGACCCCGTATGAATTGTTGAATGGAAGAAAAACCCAAGCTAACTTACCTAAGAATATTTGGATGCAAATGCTATGTTCTCAACAATGGAAAGGATCAGCTTGGTAAGTTTGATGTTAAAAGTGCGTTTTTGAATGGACTGCTTAAGGAAGAAGTCTATGTGAAGCAACACCCTGGGTTTGAATGTCATGAGCACCCTGAATATGTGTTCAAATTGGACAAAGCTCTGTATGGGTTAAAGCAAGCTCCTCGAGCATAGTATGAAAGATTGTCAAAATTTCTCTTAGAAAATGGGTTTAAGAGAGGGAAGATTGACAACACTCTTTTCTTAATGAAACGAGGAAGGAACCTGCTCTTTGTTCAGGTTTATGTTGATGATATCATTTTTGGAGCAACAACTAACTCTCTGTGTGAAGAATTCGCAAAACTTATGGGAAGCGAATTCGAAATGAGCATGATGAGGGAATTAAACTTCTTCCTTGGTCTTCAAGTAAAGCAGTCCCCAAAGGGTACTTCCATTTGTCAACAAAAATACATTAGGGACCTCTTAAAGAGGTTTGACATGGAAGCATCAAAAGTGATAGACAGTCCCATTGCAACTGACACTCGACTGGACATGGATGAAACTGGATCTCCTGTGAATCAAACAATGTATAGAGGCATTATTGGGTCTCTCCTCTATCTCACTTCTAGTCGACATGATATTGTCTTCAGTGTGGGGCTGTGTGCGAGGTTTCAACCAAATCCCAAGGAATCTCACTTAAAGGATGCCAAAAGAATACTGAGATATCTCAAAGGCACGCAGGACCTGGTGCTATATTATCCATCAGGTGACAGTTTTAATCTGATTGGGTATGCTGACACAGACTATGCAAGTCATCTTGTGGATAGAAAAAGCACTTCTAGGATGGCTCACTTCTTAGGATCATGTATTATCTCTTGGGGGACAAGGAAACAAAATTTAGTGGCTCTTTCAACAGCTGAAGCTGAATATGTAGCTGCAGCATCCTGCTGTGCTTAGCTTCTGTGGATCAAGCAACAGTTGGAGGATTTTGGAGTTCTCACTGAGAGTGTGGCTCTCCTATGTAACAACACTAGTGCACTCAATATGACAAAGAATCCAGTTCAACATAAAAGGACTAAACATATTGATGTGAGGCATCATTTTCTGAGAGATAATGTGGAGAAAGGGTTGATATGTATGAAGTTCTATAGCAGAGAAGATAAAATTGCAGACATTTTCACCAAGGCATTGAGTATGGAACATTTTGAAAGAAATAGAGTAAAGCTGAGATTGTTGAAGCCAAATTAAGAACCTGATTCCTCTTTAGCTAGCTCGTATTCTTAAGAAATAATTAATTCAAAGTGTTTTTTGGCCCTGTCTAACTCACTTCAATACCATTGTAGGTACACACGCATGATAAGCAGAGAAGCAGTAGATGCAGTACATGACCGATAAAGGAGGATTAATTCTTTTCCAAAAGGGCTTGAAAAAAATGTTTTTTCAAGAACTAGGTTCTTGTACTAAAGGTTAGTAGTTCTGTGCATCCTTTAATACACATATTAAAAGGTACAAAATACAACTACCATATTATCAACTTTTCAAATCTGGTTGTCACGTCCCTTCAATTCAAAACGTTCCATCTCCCTCTGAAACAACACAATTCTCCACGCCCAACCGTTATTTCAGAACCGGTGCCTATTCTTATCCCTTCATAATTATCCTCTCCATTTAAAAACCCCTCTCTTCTGTCCTTCTTAACCATAGGCCCTATTCTAGATTAACCCAAAAGGAAAGGATCATCACACAAACTTTTCCAATAGACTTCCGATCTCTCTGCCTCAATTGTAACCACCTTTGATCCATCTATGGAACCTCTCTCCTTCACTGAGTCTTGTCACCCTCTATCACTTCTACTGCTACAATTACACCTTCCCTAGTTTCCCAACCTTTTCCCAACTCAGAAACCCTTGAAAATAC
Organism: Nicotiana sylvestris; assembly: GCF_000393655.2. Taxonomy (NCBI): domain Eukaryota; kingdom Viridiplantae; phylum Streptophyta; class Magnoliopsida; order Solanales; family Solanaceae; genus Nicotiana; species Nicotiana sylvestris. The sequence goes on along the minus strand of NC_091060.1, from coordinate 112,567,989 downwards.
CATTCTGTTCTCTCCGTCGTCTGTTGCCCACACCAGTCAAACCCTAAGTGGAGAACAAGGTCACAATACTGAGTCCACAAATGGATCTACCATCGTTGTCATCGACTCCATGGTTGTGGAAGCACAGATTAAAGAAGAAAAGATTGTGTTTGTGGTATCCGCTGATGGGGTATTGCATGAAGTTATTTCCCAGAAACATAAGTCACAAAGCGTGTGGGTAGAAGGGGCTATTATGGTTGTTGAAGGGAATGCAGTAGTATACACTACTGGGGCATCACGTGAGGAACTTGATCCCTCTTTGGAGGACCCAGGTCAGGACTCTCATACCTAGGACAGTGCTGTTCCTTCATTCGATGTTGTGCCCCTAGGAATTCTAGCACCAGAAATGCGATCTAGTGATGAAGAAAACCTGGACAACATGGCCCTTGATGCATTCATAAGTAAGAGAAGGGTTGTCTCCACCCTTGAGTCTGAAATTAAGCGTCCTACTACCAGGATTCAAGTCAAAGTGTCCTACGACTCTTCACTCCAAAAGAGTAAGAAAAGTAGTAAGAAGAAAAGAAGAAAGTTGGTGAAGGATGGTGTACTTGTAAGTGATGAAGCTATTCCTGTAGTGGAGGTGGAAGAAGGAACTCTTGAGGAACCAGGTTCCCTTGTAAGGCGGTCCTCGAAAAAGGCTGAGTCTGTTTCTATGGAGAAAGGGTCTACTTCTAAGTCCAAGTTGAAGGAGGCCGTGGGTGATGAGGATATTCCTGTCAAGTCCAAGGGAAAGGCAACATCAGTGGAGAAAAGCATAGGAAACGTAAGTCTGAAATAGTTGAAGAACCTAGTTCTGGAAAGAAAGCAAGAAGTGAGGTCTGCCTTGGCTCTGAGCATCTAAGGCATCAAAAAGTTCTGCTAGGTCGTACGTTTGACCCAACAATCTCGGAGATGGCCGAAATGCGCCAAATTCTGGAAATGGTGGAGTTTAAACAATGGATGTATCTATTCTACATTGATGCCCCTAAAGTGTATGAGGAGGATGTATAAAGTTTCTTTTCCAGTTTTTTTCCAGTCGATACTGACCATGTTTTTGTGCTGGTCAATAGGGTGGACATTGTCTTTGACGTGAAATTGATTGGAGAAATTTTGCAAGTTCCTACAATTGGGGTGTCAAGTGTACGAGATGTCTGTCAGTAGAACTTTAGAAATGCAGTGGTGAAAGATAATTCTAATCAGAAAGGGGACTAGATCCATAAGAAAGCACTACTTCCTGTCTACCAGCTGTTGTTTGAGCTGGTTAACAAAGTCCTGTTGCCTCAAGCAGAAAGGAGGTCTGTAACTTCAAAATTTGATCTATACCTAATGGAGTAACTGGACGGTTTCAACCTTGTGAGTCTGCCTGCCATAATGATTGAACACATGCAGATGGTGGACAATTTCAAGGATGGTAATCACGGGCTTCCCTATGGATTCTTGCTCACTCAAGTGTTCAAAATCTTTGAGGTTCCACTGGGAACAGGTAAAGTGGGGACTTGTAAGCAGACATTCTCTCAGACAACCTTGGAAGAGTGCGAGTGTATTGAGAAGTATGGGGGTGTAGGTAGTACTTCAATTGTGTCTTAGCTCATCAATGCCCAAAACAATGCAGTTGAGGAAGTACGTTGATTGAAGTCCAGTAATGCTATCCTGGAATGTTAGCAAGCCCGAGCGGTTCCCATGTCAAATGATGAGGTGATCTGTTTGACCCAAGAAAATGCTAATCTCAGGGATAAAGTCGAGAACCTGAAGCTGAACTGCTCAACGCGAAAAAGTTGAGAAACGCCCGAATAAACCTTGTTCTCCAGACACTTGCTGCAGCTTCCAAGCCTTTTCCTCCTAGTGCCCCCTAAGAACCCTTTCAGTGACCAGTTTTCTGGATATGTTTCTTCTTCTTCGTCTCTTTGTTAATGGTTGGTAGATGTTTTTTTTGCCTTTTTATGGTTGGGATGTACTACTACTGCTCCTGTGAATAAGTCCAATGCAGCCTCTTCCTTTTTTCAAAGGACGAGGCATATTAAAAATTATTAATATGAATCCTTTTTCTTATGTCTCGTACTGTCTCTCTGTGTTCTATTCTTTCTCATGATTGTGTGCACATATATGGCATGAGTTAGCTTAGGTGGACTTTTTTGTGCTGTTGTTCTTTTTAATGATTCCAAAAGGGGGAAATTACACATTGGGGAACTGGTTCTTAGAGACTAATATAGGACTCAAGGGGAAACACATTGGGGAACTGGTTCTTATGTATGCTCTATTATTCTTTAAGACAAGGCATAGTCTCAGGGGGGAACTCTTTGAAACTGGTTGTTTGGTTTCTAATGCCCTAATTCCGATTTATAATTGTTGAAGTTTGTCCTCATCAAAAAGAGGGAAATTGATAGATCTTAAATGCTCTTGTCTGATGTTTTGATGATCTAACAAACTTATGGCTAAGAACCAGATAGGGAACCTGACCTACTTGGATTACTTCAAGCGTTAACAGATTTCAGCTAAAGATGAATTGCTATAGCTTCAGGAACTAGGAACCAAACAAGGACTTGATGCTTTTGTGGTTTCCTCATAGCAGTACAAAGTCATTTGGACACAACTGGAAATGAAGTGACCGACATCACTGTTTCTGCCGCACTGCACCACACTGTCAGTCCACTCACTCTCTAACCAAACAAAGTACTCACATCATTTCAAGTGATGTATCAAGATGTACCAAATGTGCTTTATACAAAAACATCACTGGATGGTTTCTGTTTCTCATTCAAGCCTCTTGCAAAAACAGAAAAATCATCCTCTCAAGCTTGAAGAACAAGGTTGAACGCCACTACGGACCAGTTCTTAAAAGATTGATGCTTGTTGTCCTAGTTTAGTTGTAACATTGTTATTGTACTTACCATATCTCCTAAATCTCTTATCTAGAAGCATACTGATTAGGAATAGGAATCCTCTTGTAAATCCGCAAACTCATTGAGTTTATGTTGTGATTAGATTTAGTCATAAGGAAAAGTTATTGTAATCGTAGAATTACAAAGTGGCTTGTGATGATAGCATCACAAGTTAGAAAAAGCCTTTGAAACTAGGATAGTCACAAAGTGGCTTGTGGTAAAAGTACCACAAGTTAGTTGAGTAAATTCTTTGCAATAGGAAGTATTGTAAAGTGGCTTGTAATAGTTAAGATTACAAGTTAGTGAAGCTAAAAGCTTACAAGGTAGGTCGTGGTTTTTTGATCCCCTTGTGTGGGATTTTTCCACGTAAAAATCCTCTGCCTCATTTACTTACTGCTTTACTAAGTGCTCTCAGCAGAATCTTGTAGAGGACTAGGTATTCTACGATTTGGTGGATCCATACAATCTAACACCTAGTTCTACCCAAATCCCTAATTTCTACCATAAAAATCTTACATTTAAGGTTGAAATCTTATGGAATATAATGGGTAATTGGAAGAAAGTAGATTAGAGTCACTTACCAATGAATTGAGTAAGAAAAGCTCTTGGAAATATTGCCTCTAAGGTGTTTTGGGTTGACACTTTGAAAGAATGAGCTAAAATCCCATTTTCTCAGCTTTTGATCAGGCGCAGATGTTGCAATTGCGACCTGGGGTTCCCAATTGCAAATCCCACAAATGCGAGAAAGCCTTCGCAAATACGAAGAATTCACACCTCTACTACCATTGCAAATTTGAACAATTTGTTCGCAAATGCTAACTTGAGAGTATCACAAATGCGAGAACCTAGTCCCCAGCCCATGATCTCAAATGCGAGGCTCGCATTTTGTGAGCCAGACCTCGAAAATGCAAGATCTGCAGACAACACCAAAACACACAGGTACCAGCTATTCCTCTAAGTTTAAAATCACTCCGTACCCTATCCGAAACACACCTGAGCCCTTGGGGCTCTAAATCTATCATGCACACAAGTCTAAAATATCATAAGAACTCTCTCGCACGATCAAAACACTAATATAACACCTAGAACTACAAATCGGACATCAAAACAAATGAAATTTTCAATAAAATTTAAGAACTACCAATTTTTCAACAGCGCATCCAAATCACATCAAATCAACTTCGTTTTGCACCAAATTTTGCAGACAAGTCATAAATACAGTAATGAAATTACTGGAACCCAAATAAGGACTCGGTAGCAACAAAGTCAAAGTATGGTCAAACTTTGAATTTCTTTAATTTTTTAAACTTCGAATTTTTAACAAATGGCGATAATTCGAGATAAGGACTTCCGAATTTGATTTCGGGCATACACCCAAGTCCCAAATAACAGTATGGACCCATCGGGACAGTCAAAATATTGATCCGGTTCATTTACTCAAAACATTGGCCTAAGTCAGCCCAAATGCGTTTTAAGGCACGAATTCACATTTTGTTAATTTTTCACATAAAACCCTTCTCGAAAAAATGACACAACTATGCACGCAAATCGAGAAAGGTTAAACAGAGCTATTCAGGGCTTCTAAACACAGAATTAAGGGTTAAAACTAAAAATGACCTATTGGGTCATCACATTCTCCACCTCTAAAACAAACGTTCATCCTCGAACGGACATAGAAAAGTATCTGGGCCGATGAAAAGGTGTGGATATCTACTCTGCATGTTCGATTCGGACTCCCAAGTGGTTGTCTCGATCGGCTGACCTCTTTACTACACTCGAACTGAAGGAAAACTCTTAGACCTTAACTGCCGGACCTACCGGGCTAAAATAACCACCGTCTCCTCCTCATAAGTCAAATCTTTGTCCAATTGGACTTAGCTAAAATCTAACACATGGGAAGGATCACCGTGATACTTCTAGAGCATGGACACATAGAACACTAGATGGACTGCTGATAAGCTGGGTGGAAATACGAGCTTGTAGACCACCTCACCCAGTCTCTCAAGAATATCAAAGGGTCCGATAAACTTAGGGCTCAACTTGGTCTTATTTTCAAACCTCATCACACCTTCATGGGTGAAATCCGGAGTAGCACCCTCTCTCCGACCATGAATGCAATATCATGTACTTTAAGGTCGGCATAACTCTTTTGCCTAGACTGGCCAATGCGAAGTCGATCCTAAATAATATTGACCTTATCTAAGGCATATTGTACCAAATCTGTACCCAACAACCGAGCCTCTCCCAACTCGAACCATCCAAATGATGAACGACACTGCCTTCATATAATACCTCATAGGGAGCCATCTGAATGATCGATTGGTAGCTATTGTTGTAGGAAAACTTCGTAAGCGGCATGAACTGATCCAAAGAACCCCCGAAATCCATAACATAACCGTGAAACATATCCTTCAATATCTGAATAGTGCGCTCGAACTATCGATCCATCTGGGGATGAAATGTTGTGCTCAACTCAACCTGCGTGCCCAACTCACGTTGTACGGCCTCTAAAAATGCAAGGTAAACTGCGTACCTCGATCAGAAATTATAGATACAGGCACACTGTGAAGACTGACGATCTCGCGAATGTTGATCTCAACTAACTGCTTTGAAGAATAGGTAACTGCCACTGGAATAAATGTGCTGACTTGGTCAACCTGTCCAGAATGACCCATATCGCGTTGAACTTCCTCTGAGTCCGTGGGAGTCCAACCATAAAATCCATGGTGATACACTCTCACTTCCACTCAGGAATCTCTAACTTCTGACGTAACCCACTAGGTCTATGATGCTCGTACTTAACTTGCTGACAATTTAGACACTAATATACATATGCAACTATATCTATCTTCATTCTCCACCACCAATAATGATGCTGCAAGTCCTGATACATCTTGGCGACACCCGGGTGAATTGAATACCGGGAACTGTGGGCCTTCTCAAGGATCATCTCACGAAGCCCATCCACATTGGGCACATAAATACGACCCTATATCCTCAAAACCACATAAATCTCCAACAACAACCTGCTTGGCACCACCGTGTCGTAACGTGGCCCTAAGGATAATAAAATAGGGATCATCATACTGACACTCTCTGATGCGCTCATACAAGGAAGAGCGATCGACTATGCAAGCTAAGACACGACTCGGTTCAGAAACTCTAACCTTACAAACTAAATGGCCAAAGCTTGGACATCTACTATATGCAGTCTCTCACTAACTGGGATATAACAAGGCTACCCATACTCACTGCCTTCCTACTCAAGGTATCAACCACCACATTGGTCTTACCGAGATGATACAAAATGGTAATATCATAGTCTTTCAATAGCTCTAACCATATCCTCAACCTCAAATTGAGATCCTTTTGTTTAGACAAATACAACATGCTCTGATGATCCATGAATAACTCACAGGACACGCCGTAAAGATAGTGCTTCCAAATCTTCATAGCATTAACAATGGTTGCCAACTCTAAGTGATAAGCAAAGTAATTCTTCTCATGAACCTTCAACTACCGCGACACGTATGCAATCACTATGCCATCCTATATCAATATTGCATCGAGACCAATACGAGATGCATCATGATACACCGTGTAAGATCCTGAACTAGTAGGCAACACCAACACTAACAACGTAGTCAAAGTAGTCTTAAGCTTTTGAAAGCTCAACTCACACTGGTTCGACCATCTTGTTTACCGTGAAAATGGTAACAACAATTGAATTTGTAAATAGGATTCTAAAAATATGAGATCTATGCCTAAGCTAGTTGTTAGGACAGTTGATGCTAATAATTTTAAGTTTAACGATGAAATGCAGGCTAAAATGAGGTAGTAGTCAAACCGAGGGGCCTGTTGCCCGGATGCAGGGCTGATCGATGGGGACCTTGAGGTCCAGGTTCGGGTCGAGCTCGAGCTATTGGGGTCAGCCGGCAATGGGATAAAAATTAACGATATGATTAAGCAAGGCTATTTACGACCAATATTGAGCAATATAGTAAAGAACAAGTAAGAGGACGATAAATATTAAAGTGGCCTCGGGCCAGTGAGAATGAGCAAGCTAGTAAGAAGAGAGAGAGACATATTATTGTACTTGTGGAGAAAATGGAGCAACATCCGTCCCTTACAAGGTAGGGTGAGTCCCCTTTATATCGGAGGGGGGACTCGGCTACAAGTATATGGAGATTAATTACAAAGTATGGAGATGGGATGGCTTGACGTGATGCCTCAGCATAAGCTCTAGATAGGTCGGCCCTTTCAGGCTTAGCCGTGTACCTTGGGAGCTCTCCCCTTTGTCCTGGCTTCGATCTTTATTTTTTCTAAGTCGGGCTTCGACAAGACCCGAGGTTGGGAACTCGGTCTAGGCCTTTTGTCCTCGGGGTCCCGAGGCATGCTTCCGAAATGACTTGACAGCGAGAAATCAAGTCTTCTAATTTTGCCGCGTACAGATAGTCTCTGTGTTTCCCATAATGAAGTGATGGGAAATGATTCTGACACTTGACTCCTCGAGCTTCTTCCGGTGATGCCGTATCGATGATGCCACTCCTAGCGTGAGCTTTGTGGTAACCAGATATCCACGAGCTCGTGCTTTTTGACCTCATTCATTGCACTCCTGATTCTCTCTTCCCAAGGTGAAGGTACCGCCGTCGGTTTGGTTTTTCATGGATGCATTGACTGCGCTCGTTGGTCAATATTCCAAAGCCTAGATGATCGCGTCATAACCCCCTATAAATGGGGGGTGCCTTGGATTTGCTTTTCCTATCCCAGTTCATCCGTTGGCTTGCTTGCCTACTTCTTCTGATCATCTTCTTTCATCTTTGAACATCATTCTAGGGGCTCATGATCTTAAGGCCGTTTGGAGGAGTTTCCTTAGACTATGTGGTGGCCTTCTGTCGGGGCTTCCCTTCGTCGAGCATACCCATGCAGTCCCACTACTACAGTGGACGTTAACATGTTTACTATGGCTGCTGTTGTTAGCCCGAGGTGATGATGGACGGGGAGTCGGTTTCCCCCTTATATAGATAGCAGTTCAGATTATGCACCGCTGCTCACTCTCCTACCCGGGCTTGGTGTGGCACTTCATCCCTAGGGTTTTTTCTTTCCTAAGGGATAAAGTGTCACTACTGGCCGTTGAGGCTGGGGCCTGCCGAATATTCAACTTTTGGCTTCGGCAGGCCATGTCTCTTTTCTCTGCCTCCTCTACGTCCCCTCCTTTTCCTTTTCTTCATCTTCTCCAGCGGGAATCCCTCGAGGGATTGAGCTGGGAACCTATGGGAGGTGGAGGTCGAAGGAATCACCCTCGAGGAAACGTGCTTGAGGGTGCGACGCTCGAGGATGCTGATATCAGAGATGGATCTTCGAGGGCGAACCTGGAGCCCGGGTTTTATCACATTTACATCCTTCCGCTCCTCCGTTTTAGGTGTAGACTCCTATAGGCTTTTGTAATTGTACGTAATTCCCCCTAGTGGGCTGTTGTACATGGATCTTTTATGAATATGAATATACTCCATTGACTTCAAATTTTAATCTTTGCTTTGTTTCTGTATGATCTCATGACCTTCGAGGCCCTTTGAGTGCCTTCTTTTATTTGTTGACTGCTGATATCTGACTTGGGCGCGGGCATTCTTTCTGATCCTCTGTCGATCGACATGGCTCGCTTTCGAACCCATCATCGTAATTCAGACCAATCCTGGATTGATCTGATAGGCCCAGGCTACCGAGTCCCTTCGAGTTGTATGGAGATAATGCATCGAATTCCGGAGCCTTTAGGAATGTTATCCTGAATGAAGGTCAGCTTCAGGTACCCGGGGATCCCTTTTGATCTTGATGTAGATAGCTCCCCCCTTTTTTTAAAACGTATAGGATAGACTTCTACTGAGGAGCTAAGTGTTGCCTTGGACCTTCGTGGAGCTTTCGCGATCGGAGCTTCCTACGTTTATTCCTCTTTTTAGAAAGAGGGAATCACGAGACCAGGTACTTGCCTTGTGTCAAGTGTCGGTGTTAAAAAACTTCCTGAAGTTCGACCTCTTTGGGTCGGGGATCCTCGAGGTAGGATGTTGCCTCGAGCTTGGAGATAATATGGAGGGCCCCTCGGCTCTTTACTTCTCGTTAAAGGATGCTATCTGGATCAGGTATCGATCCGTCAATCTGTATCGAGGCTGTCGGCTTCCCGGGGCTCGCCTCGTGTAGGCGAGTCGTTGCTGCTTCTCGCATACATGTGGGGCGGCTTCGACTTCTTCGTAAGACCTATCTATTTTTAGATAGCCATTTTTCTGCTTTGGCACAGGGTACTTTATCTCTTCAGGCACAAAAAGTGTTAGTGCATGCCCTTGCTTTGACATGTTAGTTTTACCATAGTCATGGAAACCACTTTAGGGCCGGTCTAGCAGGGAACAAGGGGTGTTGCTCCTGGCGCTCAGAAACCGAGGGAGTTTGCTCTGAAGACGACATCCTTGATAAGAGAGGAACACCTAAAGATGGTGAGGAGTTACTACAGGTGGAGCGAGGGGGTAATTCTACATGTGCTTTCCCCAAATGAGGGTATTACGGACTCCACTGATGGATTCTTGAACATATACCTATACCCTTTTGCATTTGTCCCCCCTGATAAGGTTGTGCTTGATTTTTACTTGAAGTATTGGGTTACTCTGGTGCAGATTCATCCATCATTCTGGCGAATGGTGTTGATGATGAGGTTCTTCGCGGAGAAGGCTAGGCTCGAATTCACGCTTAATCACCTTATTAGGCTATACCGACCCTTTCATCATTGAGGCCTGCTAACTCTGAGGTGCCATTCGTCCACGCCCTTTGTTGTTGATGACGAAGAAGACGGGGACCGAGAGTGGGCCAGTTGGTTTATCCGGGTCCGGAAGGCTGACATTATCCCAGCGAGGCTTTTTCCATTTCCCAAAGGGTGGAACCATGCACGTTAGTGGGGGCGTCTGACGCCTTTTTAGATTTTGCCTATAGCAAAAATCAGGTGGCGAGCCGTATTTCATATCAGATAGGGAGTGAAATACCAAGGTATGTGTGTATGATGCCTTTTCCTTGGCCTTCGTATATTCGAGGTAATTTTTCCCCTTTTATTTGTATTGGATTCATTATTTGTAGATATCGGGTGGTTCCTTGGGATGAGGCAATGCTCTTCCGAAGAGGGGAATGAGTCGTCGACCTCTGAGCCGAGGGACGATGGCGATAAGGGGGATCGTCACTCGCGGTGTGATGGAGCTTTTAGTGGCATTGGGCGGGCCTGTATCTTTGAGGAGAGGGCATTGTCCGAGCCTGACGTTCCCGGAGTATCAGATTCCCAGGCGGTGGTTCCTCCGAGTGGATATGCCCTGACCGAGGTTGGTTCACCTAGAGCCGGCGAGGCAGGATCACATCCTCCTCCCTTTATTAAGTTTTCCTTGTGCAGGCTTGTGATTGGCTTATGTCTGAGCTGCTCCGTCAAGGGGCCAAGCTCTAGAAAATCCTGAACGAGGGCAAGTCCCTTAGGCTCCTTAGCGAGGAGAAGGAGGTTGAGTTGGCACGTTGGCAATATGAGGCGTATCGGAGCTCAAACTATGAGAGCTATTTGATAGAGCAGGTAACTTCCTGTAGTACGCACTTCGCTACTCTCTATCCTTAAGGCTAACCCCTTTTGGTATATCAGTTGCAGAAAAAGGCATGGGCCTTGGAGTACCTCAAAGGCGACGTCAACCGCATTAGAGTTGCTTGCGGAGAGCTAAGAGCTCAAGTGCAGGCTCGAGCTTTGGAGGAGATAAGTGTCACGGCTAAGGTCCCTGCCTTCAAGGTCCAACTCCGCTTGACTCGTGATAACACCAAAGTTCAAGTGGACATGATTAGGAAACTCGAATCTGATCTCTCATAGGTCAGAGTTGAGATAATTTATGCCCGGGCTGAAGCGGTGCTAAGCCGGACCAAGGCTGATCGGGAGATGGCGATTCGTATGAAGGATGTTGCTGATGCCCAAGTAGAGTTAAAGCGAGCCCACGACCGGGAGAAGAGGATCGAGGAATATGTTCGTTGTAGATCCCGAAAAGAGGTACTCGAGGAGGTCGGTGCTAGGGGCTTCATTTTATCGGAGGAGTTGGCTCGAGCAAGGGCGGACGAGCGTGATGCTCGATCACTTCTCATTGACGTTGCGGAGGGCGAATTTGACAAGCTGTAGCCCTTTAGTGCGGAGTGCAGATTTCGTCATTTTATCGCTTTGTTTTTGATATATGTAGAGCATGACTATAGATAGAGGATGCATCATTTTCGCGCGTGTAATATATAAGAAGACACTTGAAGTTTTATTTCTTCTGTACCTCTTTTCTGTTATTGCTTTCGACAAGGCAAGCTGGTGCTTGGTGGGATCCCGTAGGTACGGAACTAATCGGACAGACCCAGGGGCTCTTAAATGCGATCCTTGTCATGAGTAGGTGCCGGGGCCTTCGCTCTTGGCCCGACTATTTAGGCTTAGTCTCCGAGTCGGGTTTTGACTCGAGCCTTCTTGCCCTTGAATCTTCTATGCCCGTGCGGGCATGTAATAATTGTTTTTATTTCTTGCCCTTGGGCATTTGCCGTTTCAACTATTTTGGGTCCAGTCTCCGAGTCGCATTGTGATTCGAGCTTCAATTGACCCTCAAGCTTTTTCCTGCCTGCATGGGCGGACGATGATGGCTTTTTGTGCTTTGGGCTGAAGTGACCATACGGGCGCACGGCCCAGAGACTCGCTCGGCTGGCGATCGTGGCATTTACGTCGTGCCCTTAGGCATACTGCAGTTTAGCTATTTCGAGCCCAGTCTCCGAGTCGCGTTGCGACTTGAGCTTTAATTGACCCTCAAGTAATTGCACACAAAGAGGTATAAATTCACAGTAATAGTCTGAAATGGTAAAAGCCTAAAAATCCCCAGCAGGGTTGCTATGCTACCGTGCCCCTTTTTCTCACAAAATCGGGTTTAGGACATTTGGTGTGGGACAACTCGTTCCTTTTGAGAACTGGTTTTTGCAATTGAAGAGTCGCCACCTAATGATTAAGGTGCATTAGGACACCTCTAGAAATTCAATTCTAAATTTGTTTGAACAACCAGAGATTGGGTAAGAGATTGAAATTATCCCAAGGGAAAGGTGTTAGGCACCCCTCAGGATCCACTAGTATGGTTCCCGGCCAGACAGTTATTGTGAATTTGGGGTGCAATTAACATATAAGTAGATAAGGCTCAAATAAGAGGGGATTTCAATGCACAATAGTTTGAAAGTAAACAATGTTTGAAAGAGCAATTAAAAGAGCTGATTTTAACTAAGGAGTTACAATGCTTAAAAAAAGAAGGGGGAAATAAAGAAAGGGGGTCCTAGATTTACAAAAAATATGGATCATATCAATGCAACACCCGGTAATCACTCCTCAAAAGAGGGGTTACACGTGGAATTAGCGCACCGATCATCATATCCATATCTACCCTTCCCACCCCGTAAAGTATTATAGTGTGGATTGGTCTCGATTACTATTGCATGCTATTGCATGTCCCATTCCTATCAGTCCCCGAGGCACTTAGGACTACTATTCCTAAAGAGAGGTGATATTAGGGTGATTGGTTTCAAAGGATAAAAATCTAAGGTGACATACAAAATTGATAATATGGCATATAAAGGGGAAGCATGTAAACAGACAAAAGGCTCATGTATACCTCCTCAAAACAAAAGCACATAACTTGCATGGCTTGCACTTACTTTTTACGTCTGATTTAAAGCACATAAAGACGAGGGAAGTTGATTATTGAGGAAGATTAGTTTATTACATAACTCAGATAAGAAGTCTGAATCAGGCCTGCCTGCTGGTTATAACATTTAACAAAAAAATGGATTCAATTTTACAGTTATTACTCTAAGGTTTGCCTAAGTGTTTAGACGGGGTCCTATAGGCATGATATCTACTTAATTAAGAATGAGGCGAAACAATACTAACTCAAAATAAATTGTTTGAGATCCTATAAGAATGCTTGCTAAACTTCGTTAAATAAAGACGGAAAGTTGTTTAAAACTGGTTCAAAATCAAACTGATTTTAAATTGAACTAGTTTCAGATTCTGTACGCGATGATATCTAATATTGTTGATTTTAATCCCCATAGGCATGATATCTAACATTGAATGTGAATAGAAATGAACCAGAATTTTAATTGGGAATCCATATAGGCATGATTTCTATATGTTACTGATTTTAGACTCTTATAGACATGATACCTAGACAGTGACAAATGTGCAGAATTTCAGATAATCCCTATAAGCATGTTATCTAGATGCGAATTGAACAAGCGAGTCCTATAGACATGGTTTCTAAATGTAGTGTGAATATGCATAATTAGAGCGGTCCTATAGGCATGTTTTCTAACCTTGAGCATGCATAATTTTCCAACCCTTTTTACTAACTAAAGCCCCAATGTTTATTACAAACCGAATAATGAATTACATCAGAAAAGTGTAAAAGAAGAGGTTACAACCAGTGGAAGCCTGATTCTTGACTTCCTCTATGAGTTATGAGATAAACCAACTCAAAATACCATTGATCCAAAGCTTTCTCAGCCTTGAGTGTGTTAGAGTTCCCTAAGGGCCTCAATAGGACCCCGGGCAGTGCTCACACCCAAGTTTCACAACCAGAATAGGGACAAGTGCAGAGTGGAAATGCCAGCCCTCATGTGTCCAAGTTTAGAGGGAGCTCATGGGTCCCAAGGCAAGGCTCGCATGAGGGGGGTGGGGCAGAACTTAAGTCTAAGAAGAGAGTGAGAAGTGCAGATACTGAGTTCTAAGGAGAGGGAAAGGGTAATAGGAGTCGGTCATTAACACTTCACAGAATTGATAAATTCACACAAAGGGGAAGGGGATTAGGAATCCATTACAAGGAGCCTATATACTTAGGCAAGAGTTAATTCTGGGCATGCACAACAATATGGAGTGTTGTCATGCTTGTAAATCAACCAGAGCACACAATATATAAGGGAAACATGGGGGTTATGATCCTAGGAGGATCAAGTTTGGGTCATGCTCATCAATGTTCAATGCTGTCATGCCCCAAACTAACCACAAGTATTAATCACATTAGGGTAGGGATTTGGGATTCATAATACATTGATTCAGAACAGGAGAAAGAAAATTACAGCATGGTGAGTAATGGTACTGAATTAAATACAAGCAGGGGGTAGACAAGAATGCAAAATCAGTAAGTAAGCATGTTGTTGTTGGTGCTAAAAACTTAATTAGGACATACCAGTCAAAGAAGAAAAGTGCAATAAAGAAAAGTAGCGGGACTTCAAAATATAGCCATGGCTTTCAGCCGGCTGAACATGCCACAGTACAAGGAATAAAGCAAGAGAGAGTGTTTTGAGTGTAAGTGTGAGTTCAGAACTAAAGTGTTCATATGTTTGTGTTAATGAGACAATATGTACATATAGTAGTTCGAAACCATGTAGTAATTATGGATCTCAGAACTAATTAGAACCAAAATCAGTACAAGTACTCCCTTAATTTAAGGGAATCAGTTCAAACGGTAAGAACGAGTAACAAATAAGGAAAGTTATCGATGTGTAGACAAGGAAATAATTCGAACATATTAGGCATAGAGTAAACTATTAGGGCTAGGTTCAGAAAAAACTCTAATTAGGGAAATAGACAGTAAGAATCAAACAGCCAAGGCAAGGGAATCAATCAGATTGAGTAGAAAAATAGGGATCGAAGGTCTAAAGGAAAGTGTTCAAATTAGACCAAGAAACGGGGGATTTAGAATCAATCAAAGAGAAAGTCATGTGTCAATATTTTGCATATAAATAAAGTAAGACATAAACGGTCAAGAGTCAACATACAAACCTAGCAAACATGAGAGTCAAATAATACTGATTCGATGAGAAAGAGGCAAGTTTCGAATAGTCAAGATGAACACAAACACGTAGAATCTGTGTAAGTTTTTTTAGGCTAAGAAACTGAGTAGAAACAAATCAAGGCAAGATAGTCACAAAGAATCATAGAAACTGAAAAACGAGAATCGGCCAGTCATGCTGATACACAAAACCAAACAAAGAACCACCTAAAAATTAATGCTTTCAACATAGGCGAGTTAAAGAGAATATAGAAACCTAGAATCAGAAGAATCACATAAAGGGAACAAGAGATTTCGAAAAGAACTTCTGCACTTAAACGAACAGTCTCAGACCCAAAACCATAAGATTTTCAACAATAGAAGGGGTTTTAAAAGAGGATAAATAGACAGATCGGACAAAACTAAGGCAAACAATCATTTATTTAATAAACAGTTAAGAGAAATTAGGGGTTTTAACATGCAAACTCAAGCAGAAGGATAATACAAGCAAACAAAACAAAACATATCAGAAATCAAAGAAAGGTTTTGAAATAACTTAACAGAACCTTAATCAGAAGGATAAGGAGTTTTGAAAGCGAAGTTTTAAAAGAAACTTCGAGAAAAGTGCTTAAAAGTTCAGATCAGACATAGATCTGAAACATATCTAAGAGAAATCGAGAGAACCTTAAAGGTTAGAGTTTCAGAAGAACCCCAAGTGGTGAGAAAGGCTTTGAAAACCATCGATCTAAGTAGGAGAGTCAAGAGTTAGACTCGAATAGCCAGGGTTGGCCGGATATAAGTCAGAGACGACCGGAGAACTGCCATAAACTGACCAAGGTCTGGACCAAGATCTTTCAATATCTAGCCTTAAAACCATAACAATCGAACACGTAGAAGCCATGAGAGGTGGATACAGGCCTCCGATGACCTTGGAAGCCATGGATTTGGGAGGTTTTAGGGTTGTAGTTGAGGGCGGCGGCTAGGGTTTGAGAGGGTTTGAGAGAGAAGGGGATTCATAGGCGGCGGAGTGTGAATAATGAAAGGGTTTGGGGGGGTATTTTGGGTTTAATTAGGAAAAGAGGGACGGGAGCCGTTGATCTAAGTGATCAACGGCTGGGGTTAAAAAGGTTAGGTGGGGATCCGGGTATGAGTTGGTTTACTTGGGTTAGGGGGTCGGGTATAAATGGATTTGGGCCGGGGTAATTGGGTTTGAATTAGGTCTAATTGGATCAAAATTTGGCTATAATTGAAATGAAATTGGGCTAACATTTAAATAGCCAATTTTTCCTATTCGTTTTATAAAAAATAAAAAATTAATTTCTGGAAATAAATTAAAGGTACTAAAATAATTTAAAACACATAGTTAACTATTTAAAAATACCAAACCTAATATTTATGAATATAAACGAAATTAATCCTAAAAGAGGCTAAAATTGCAATTATATGCAATTTAGCTTTAAAAATACCAAATAAATTGGTAAAAGTACGGAAAATTATCCTAGCTATATTTTAGCATAAATATGATAATCCAATAAATGAATCATCCAAATGATAATTTTAGGAATAATTATTAGGTTTTTTATGGATGTATACATATGCTATTTTGAAAGTATTTTGCATATAAAAATATACAGGGAAAAAATGGGTATCAACAGCTGCCCCTCCGAACTATGATGCTCTTGAATAATGATATGCAAAAGATTAAAAAGGATCCTCAGGCCATGACATGGCGTTCTTAGGCTATGAAAATGGTGCCTCTGAACAATGACGTCTTTGGATAATTTGGCGATCTTTCAGCCATGCAAAATGTAAATATGGTGGCGGTCTTTTACCTATGCAAAATGTAAATAAGGTGGAGATCTTTCAGCCATGCAAATGTAGATAAGGTGGAGATCTTTCAGCCATGCAAATGTAAATGGAGGTTACGTTTAACCTCGGAAGGCAGAATGGTAGCCTTATGCAATGCAGAAATACAGATGGAGACAACTTTTAGTCTCGGAAGGCAGAATGGTAGCCTTATACAAGAAATAAAAATGGTAATAGAGCTTTCTTAGATGATAGCAGATTGCAATATTGTGACTGCTGGGGACATTGTTCCATACGGAATATCACCGGCGTGCGTGGACAGTAAATGTTGGTAAGTGCGATAGTTCCGAGAATTGTATTCCTGAACAGTGTTTGTCTCATGAGTGTATAGCATGTAATTTCGGTGCCTGCATTCAAAAAAATTGTGAGTTTTGTAGGGGAAGGTTAGTTCGTATCCTCGTTGGCTTTGCTTGACCTGTTCGGCTTTGATCTGGTGATACTATATGTATCATTGGGGTAGCATTGCTAAACAAGGCGATTTTGATAACAAACATGCATAAATTTGTAAAAATATGACATAAGTATACAATTAAGAATCAACTTAAAGATGAACCGACGTCTGTGACGTGGCTCAAGACATTGCGACCTCTCTCGCTATGGAATTTTGAGGGTCCTCCTCAAAATTCTGCTCTAGTTTAATGGGTTGATAATTCTGATTGTTGCCTGCGATGATTGGCTGAAATTACTTTTGAATTTTGAGGGTCCTCCTCAAATTCTGCCCCAGTTTCCAATTGCGGGGGGAAATGAAATTTTTATTGAATTGTGACCGAACCCATAGGGCTGCCTACGTATCCCCTCTTAAATAGGAATCAGGTCAGGCGTAGTTCAATTTACACCATAAAAGGAAAACATAAAAATTACACATAGTAGCGCTTGACTGCATCTGAATTAATTGGTTTTGGCCAGACTTCTCCATCCATTTCTGCAAGTATGAGGGCTTCTCTTGTCAGAACCCGGTGAACCATGTATGGACCCTGCCAATTGGGAGAGAACTTCCCTTTGGCTTCATCTTGATGCGGGAAAATTTTCTTTAACACCAGCTGCCTTGGTGTGAACTGTCTCGGCTTGACTCTTTGTTGAAAGCTCTGGACATTCTGTTCTAATAAAGTTGATCATGGAAAACTACATTCATTCTCTTTTCATCTATAAGAGCTAGCTGCTCGTAATGACTCTTCACCCATTCTGCATCGTCGAGATCAACTTCCTGTATGATCCTTAAGGAAGGAATTTCCACTTCAGCAGGAATGACAACTTCTGTACCATAAACCAGCATATAGGGTGTTGCCCCAGTTGACGTGCGGACTATGGTGCGATAACCCCAATAAAGCAAATGATAGCTTCTCGTGCCACTGCTTATGCTTCTCTATTATTTTCCTTAATATCTTCTTGATATTCTTATTGGCAGCTTCTACGGCTCCATTCATCTGAGGTCTATAGGTTGTAGAATTCTTGTGTCTGATCTTAAAAGTTTCACATATAGCTTTCATCAAGTCACTGTTGAGGTTGGAGCCATTATCAATAATGATTGATTCTGGAATCCCAAATCGACAAACGATGTGATCACGGAAAAAGTCTGCCACGACTTTCTTTGTTACTACTCTAAAAGATGGTGTTTCGACCCATTTGGTGAAATAGCCAATTTCTACTAGGATAAACCTGTGCCTGTTGGAAGCGGCAGGCTCGATTGGTCGAATGACATCCACTCCCCAAGCGGCAAACGTCCACGGCGAGCTTGTTGCATTAAGCTCATTTGGAGGTACCTTTATCATGTCTGCATGTATCTGGCAACGATGACATTTTCGGACATACTGGATGCAGTTCGTCTCTATATTCATCCAAAAGTAACCAGCTCGGAGTATCTTCTTTGCTAAGACAAAAACGTTCATATGTGGACCACAGGTCCCAGTGTGAATTTCCTCTAGTATCCTGGATGCTTCCTTTGTGTCGACACACCTTAGTAATCACAAATAAGGAGTCCTCCTATACAGGATTCCTGTGTTGTGAAGGAAATTGTTGGACAACCTCCGAAGTGTGCATTTCTTAGTAGGATTTGCAAGTTCTAGGTATTCGCCTTTTGCCAAATATTCCTTGATATCATGAAACCAAGGCTTTCCATTTTCTTCTTCTTCGACGTGGAAACAGTAAGCTGGCTGATCGTGGATCTTTACTGGAATGGGATCAATGAAATTTTTGTCTGGATGTTGCATCATGGATGATAGGGTAGTCAATGCATCGGCGAACTCATTCTAGACTCTGGGAACATGTTGGAATTCCATCTTTGTGAACCTCTTTATCAATTCCTTAACATGATGCATATATGAGAGTATCTTGGAGTTCTTCATTGCCCATTCTTCTCGGACCTGATGTATAAGTAGGTCCGAATCTCCGATCACTAGCAACTCTTGAATGTTCATGTCAATGGCCATCTTGAGCCCTAAGATGCAGGCTTTGTACTCGGCCATGTTGTTGGTGCATGGGAACCTGAGTTTGCCAGGCATCGGATAATGCTGACCGGTTTCTGATACTAGGACTGCTCCTATGCCAAATCCTTTGAAATTTGCTGCTCGATCGAAAAACATTCTCCAACCGTCATAGGATTTCGCAATGTCTTCTCCTATGAATGATACCTCTTCGTTAGGAAAATACATTTTCAGGGGTTCATATTCTCCATCCACGGGATTCTTAGCAAGGTGATCCACTAGTTCCTATCCCTTGATTGCCTTCTGGGTTACGTAGACAATGTCAAATTCACTCAACAAGATTTGCCACTTGGCTAGATTTCCAGTGGGCATGGGCTTTTGAAAGATGTACTTCATAGGATCCATCCTTGATATGAGATATGTAGTATAGGCACCATAGTAGTGCCTCAGCTTCTGAGCTACCCAAGTTAAAGCACAACAGGTGCGCTCTAACAGAGAATACCGGGCCGCGTACGAGGTGAACTTCTTACTGAGGTAATAAATAGCCTGCTCTTTCCTCCCCGTTTCGTCATGCTGCCCCAGAACACAACCGAAAGCTCCACTCAATACTGCAAGGTATAGTAATAAGGGTCTACCTGGATCGGGGAGGACCAAGACTGGTGGTGTTGACAGGTATTCCTTAATTCTGTCGAAAGCTTTTTGACAGTCATCAGTCCATTCGATAGCGGCGTCCTTCTTCAACATCTTGAAGATTGGGTCATAGATAACTGTAGATTGTGCTATGAACCGGATGATGTAGTTAAGCCTCCCCAAGAACTCATCACATCCTACTTGTTCTTTGGCGGCGGCAATTCTTGAATAGCTTTGACTTTTTATGGATCCAGTTCTATTCCTCGGCGACTCATAATAAACCCAAGTAATTTTCCAGTAGGAACTCCGAATGCACACTTTGTAGGATTCACTTTCAGGTTGTACCTTCGCAGTCTATTAAAGAACTTCCTCAAATCTTCCATGTGATCAGTGGCCTTCTTGGACTTGATGATAATATCATCTACGTACATCTCTATCTCCTTGTGTATCATATTGTGGAAAATGGTAGTCATGGCCCTCATGTAGGTGGCCCCAACATTCTTCAGGCTGAACGGCATCATCTTGTAACAGTACATTCCCCACGACGTAATGAAATCCGTTTTCTCAGCATCTTCTTCATCTATCCAGATCTGATGATAACCGACGAAACAATCCACAAATGACTACAACTCATGCTTGGCACAATTGTCGATCAGGATGTGTATATTTGGTAAAGGGAAGTCGTCTTTCGGACTGGCCCGGTTGAGATCCCGGTAGTCGACACAGACTCGAACCTTCCCGTCCTTATTTGGTACTGGCACGATGTTGGCTAACCACATCGGGTATTCTACTACCCTGAGAACCTTATCTTTAACTTGCTTAGTAACTTCTTCCTTGATTTTCAGACTCATATCAGGCTTGAACTTTCTGAGCTTTTGCTTTACCGGCGGACATGTTGGATCGGTTGGCAGTTTGTGAGCCACAATAGACTTACTCAGGCCAGTCATGTCATCATATGACCAGGCGAATATGTCCTCATACTCTCTTAGGAATTCTGTGTATTCCTTCTTTTTTGATGGCGATAAGTGGATGCTGATTCGTGTTTCTTTGACGTTTTCTGCATCTCCTAGGTTAACAACCTCGGTATCGTCCAGGCTTGGGTCTATTTTCAAAATTCTCAACTTCTTTAACAATCTCCTCTAGTATGTCATCTTACTCTGAATCTATGTCCGTTTGTTGCGTTGTCTCATTGCATGTCATAATCATTGGTTCATCAAGATAAGTAATAGTAATGTTGTATAAGTAAAATAACGAGGGAAAAATAATAATGAGCGTCGAATCATAAGAAAATTTAAAATGCTTTGATAAATTGCGTAACTATTTTGGAACATTGGAGATCTTATTGCGGAAATTAAAAATGTGAAAAGAAAAGCATTTAATAAATAAAAACAGTGCATGATGCTTGTTTTAGCCTTGATACCCCGAGGCTCGTTGGGCTCTGGTTGTCCTGATAGTCCAGTTATTGAGGCGTTCTCCTTTGCTTATAGCCTGAATGGAAGGGCCTTCCTCCTCCGCTCCTCCTCGAGAATAACACAACAGTCCATGTCATTGTCTTCTAGGAACAAGTTCTTCACTACTACAAGTGATTTCTCTTCATCTAACCCATAAATAATATTGACCGATTGGAAAGTCTGCTCCAAATGTGGTATTGGCTGCTCCACCGGATAGTAAGGACCGTGCCATGGTCACAACCAGTTGTTGAATTCTTCCCAGGTGTACTCATATCCCAAAGCGAAAGTGGTGCCATGTTTCTTGAGTTTTATGGGCTTAGTGATTCCTTGGAGGTTTTTGCCGAGCCCTTTGCCAGGTTCGTACCCACTCCAATTCAATATGCTCTCGATCTTGTTATCCCACCATTTGTTTTTGTCAAAAGTATTTACCCATTCAATGTGATGGTAAGTCTCTCATCCTAGCTTTTTTCTCCCCTCGATTGATGGAATGGTCTGGCGACTGTATATAGGGTGGCTACTGTCGCCATGAATGATCACTTCCTAGTGGTTCCACTCGAACTTCACTGCCTGATGTAGTGTTGATGCTACAACTCCGGCAACATGAATCCATGGCCGTCCCAACAGCAGATAGTAAGATGTTGGCACGTCTATCACTTGGAAATCAACATCGAACCAAGTTGGCCCCATTTGAAAAAACACAGACTAATCTCCCCAATGGTAGACCTTTGGAAACCGTCGAAGGCTTCCATGTTGATGGCTTCGTCCTTTATTTCATGCAATCCCTTGCCCAATTTCTTGAGTGTTACTAGTGGGCAAGTGTTGAGACTGAAACCCCCATTAATCAGGATCCTGGTGATGAAGTAGTCCTCGCATTACACAGTGATGTGCAGTGCTTTGTTGTGTCCAACCCTTCAAGCGGTAGCTCATCCTCATGAAAAGTAATTTTGTGACTTTCCAATACCTGTCCTACCATGTTGTCCATTTCCCCGCCAATGATGTTGCTTGGTACATATGCTTCACTCAACACCTTCAACAGAGTGTTCTTGTGTGCCTCAGGATTTTGTAGCAAAGCAAGGATAGAAATTTGCGCCGGTGTTTTGTTCAACTGGTCGATGACCGAGTATTCCTTGGCCTGTATCTTTCTCCAAAGATCGTCTGGACTTATCTCAATGATGGGTGACCGATTTGAGGCATGCTTGCTTGACTCAGATAGGTGTTCTGGGGTATAGACCCTACCAATTCTCGTCATACCCTGTGCGGCGATAGTTTCCTCGAACCTAACCTTGCCCCTCCTCCTTGTCTCGGCTGTATAGTCCCATAATATAGCCTTTGTATGGTATGGATTCATGGTCGACATCGCCACTGGGATCGGCGTGGCTATCTTTACTCCGAACGGAGCATGTGCCTTAGGTGGTAGAACTGCAACTTCAAACAGTGGGGGTGTATTTGCTGGAGACACAAATTTGACCTCAATTGGTGTTGGTGTCTTTGCAGATGACGTTGCAAACTCAAGTGGCACAAACATATTTACCTCGGCATCCCTAAAGGGCTGAATCTGGACCACGATCAGATTAAGAGTAACTACTGCTTTCTTTGGGTCATCACCTTCTACGATCAAACCGATTGATCCCTCGGGATCCCAATCATCCTCCACCTCAATCATGTGAACACCTCCACCCTTATGGTCTGGCAGAGGGTTATTGCAGACATTCGGAGTAGGTTCCTTTGCCCCAATAATCTTTTTGTCAATTAAAGTCTGGATCTTGTCTTTTAGAGAACGACATTCGTCTATAGTGTGTCCCTTCATGCCGGAATGGTATGCACATGATTTTTTTGGGTTAACCCACTGAGAAGGGTTCTCAGGGGTTGCAGCAGGGATGGGGTGACGTAACCAGCAACTTTGAGTCTTTCGTACAACTTGTCAATGGGTTCAGCAATGGCTGTGTATTATTTCAGAGGTTTGCGGTCAAAATTTAGTTGAGGTCTAGGGAGGTTTTGGCGTGCAGGAGGGGATTGATAGTGGGATAGTTGAGCATTGTAGGCTTGGTAAACATGTGTGGGTTGGGAATATTTGGGTGAAGTAGGCTGATATATGGGAGGTGGAGGTGATTGATAAGCGGGTGGCAGAGTTTGGTAAGAGGGTGAGGGTGTTTGGTAGTTCGGGGTAGGCTGATATGTGAGTGGAGGCATTGGGTAGGTTTGGTATTTGATGGGATATTTGGTTCTTGGTTCAACCATTACGGCTCCTACGTCTCTTTTCTTGGACACACCACCAGACTGCAAAGCCTTATGTGTAGCTTGCAAGGCCTCGAAGTTCATAACCATACCGCTTTTGATGCCCTCTTTGATCGTTTCACCCAACTTGATAATGTCAGAAAATTTATGGCTCTCAATTAACAATAGTCGTTCATAATACTGCGTGTCTTGAGCCCGAACAAAGAATTTGTTCATATCATCCTCCTCTAAGGCAGGTCTGACCTTAGTAGCTTCGGACCTCCAACGAGTAGCATACTCACGAAATGTTTCTGTGGGCTTCTTCTTTAGATTCTGAATGTAAAACACATTCGGTGCATTCTCTGTATTGAACCTGAACCTTTCCATGAAGTCGGACGTCATGCCTACCCAGTTCGACCACTTCTTTGGATCTTGGCTAATGTACCAAGACAAAAGCGTATCCCTTCAAACTCCTCATGAATAGCTTCATGCGGATTCTCTCGTCTTTCCCTACTCCGACCAGCTTGTCATAGTAAGTTCTCAAATGGACCCTAGGATCCCCTGTACCATCAAACATTTCAAACTTTGGAGGTTTGTACCCCTCGGGCAGTTCGACATCGGGTTGTATACAAAGATCATCATAGTTTAGACCTTCAATTCCCTTACTTCCTTCAACGCCTTGAACTCGGCTAGTCAATTTCTTAAGTTCTTCAGCCAGGTTCTTGATGAGCGAGTCTTTATCATCAGACTCAGGTGTGTTTGAGATGGGTTGGGTGGAGTGTCTCATAGTCTCCACATAGATGGGGGTGTTATGGTCGGTGTGGAAGTGGTCATTTGTGGAGTTTTGGAGTTCTGGGATAAGCAGCGGGGTATTGTTTGAAGTATGGCAGGTGTTGCAGTGATGGTGAGGAGCGGGATGGTTTTGTTGCTTTGGGATATTTTGTAGGGTTCTGAGCATTTGGGAAATAGATATCTGGATTGGTGAGGAAAAATGACAGATTTACCAGATTCCGAACCTGATCAAGTTCTTCTTGGAATTTCAGCAGCTTTTGTTTGAGTTGGGATGCATTTTCTTTGGAAACCTAAGTACCATGACCATGAGTGACCTCTGCCCGTTCAGTTGAGTTCTCTTTTCTGACATTATTCAAATCTTCCATCATCCTTTGTTCTTGTTTTAGACAGGACTAAGAGGAGGAGTGGGTGGAGGGCCTCTGGATCTCGTGGAATAAGATGATGTTGCCAGAGTACTCGAACTAACCTTTGGGGAGGGGAATAATAAAAAAAAAGGTAACAAGTTAGTGAAGATTATAAAAAGTGTTGCGATATTTAAACACATAGTGCAAAATGTAAAACGTGTCCTAATTTGGGAACCTCTTTGTGCCCGAGGTAGGCCTAGTGACAAATTAATTTAGAGAACTTAGAATACTAAATGCCTCATTTTGTTGATATAAAATAAGACGAATCCCAAAACGACACTAAATAAACAGGAAATAAATGTCACTACTGGTCATTGACCTTATTACATTTTATAAGGCAAAAAGAAGACTCATATCTATTTGGTCCTAGAAGGACCTTCCCCAGATTCGGCATCCTTAGCTCCGTCGAACAGCTTTCCTAACTCGCAAAGTCCCAGCAATAGGTAGGCTCTATCTAGATGTCCGCCCTCATTCCCTTCAGCATTTTGGCAATCCTCGATTCTTTTGAGGAATTTCCTTTCTAGCTCTACTATGCCCCGCTCCAAGTATCCCATTTGCTTGTTGGCACTGACAGCCATGCCTTTCCACTCCTCAATTATCTTTTGGTTGGTTTCTTGTATCTCACGGTGCTCACTTTCGCATTCCCGGATCCTCTTGCGCAGTTGATTGTATTTGACTTGTGCCTCGGCCCTTTTATCTATGATCCTGTGGCCCCTAGCAAACCCTGGCTGGCCCAGACCATCGTGATTATCTTCCAACCAGCCTAAATAGTAGGGACAACAACCGGCATGGTATCTGTCTGGCTAGATGGTATCTCTCCCCATGACGATCTTACAGTGCCACATATGCTGAGCTTGGCACTTATAAGGACTATCATCAGCTTGGAAGTCAGCCTGGAAATGACTTATCTTGTCGACCCTGGGTATAACCTGCTTCCTACCAGTTTGCCTCATAACCCAGAGAAGGACGTAAGTGTATGTTCCTCTCAAACCGATCAATATCAGAAATGGTGCATCCCTGGATCGGGCGATGAATTCCTCGATCGGAAACCACTCGAACATCCATTGTACCTGACCCTTGGTTAGATTATCAAACAGCTCTACCCATCCCCTAGCATCTTTCGGCTGAGCGAACATGTTAGGCATGTAATTCATTCGCCTCGGATGATGGAAGGTTATATGATCATCCTAATCCCTTCTCTGAATCTCTTATCGATATTCACCCCTTTGGAGATGCTCCATGAACCAGAGCTGAAGTAGCAAATTGCAGCCTTCGAAGTGTTTGGCTCCCTGTTGACACTTCTCTAGGGCTCGGTATATATTTCTTCAATGATCATGGGCACAATGTTGAATAGTTGCCTGCCAATTCCTTCCATTAAGGTCTTAGTTACCATGCCCAGTCTGGTGTGGATTCTTACTTTCTTCATTGGAAATACAATCAACCCCAGGAAACAAAATATGAATACAAAGACCCTTCGGTGAATATGCCCTAATGATGTGATGGCAAATTCGTCAGGATAGGTACGATAGGATTTATTGTGACTGTACCTTTCATACAAATAGTCAAAGGGGATATAGGATTCTTTTAGACATGTCAGTTCTGGATTCTTCTTCAAACCCATCATTTTGAGGAAGCCCCTACCTTTGCAATTCTCAGGAATCAACAAACCCGGAGTTTCCCATGCTATACCAGCCAATCCTCCTATTTCTTCTAGTAAGGG
The DNA here is from genome assembly GCF_000393655.2 of Nicotiana sylvestris. Lineage (NCBI taxonomy): Eukaryota > Viridiplantae > Streptophyta > Magnoliopsida > Solanales > Solanaceae > Nicotiana > Nicotiana sylvestris. The sequence goes on along the minus strand of NC_091060.1, from coordinate 112,541,761 downwards.
TGTCATTTCAATGTCCCCGAAGTGGAATACGGACCTCTCAAAATCCCAGAATAGAGTAGCAGCCTCTATGATCTTGTTGTTGGGTTGGATTTCTAGGAGAGAAGGTAGGTTTCCTAAATATTTCCGGACAAGAGGTTGATCGCTAGAGTGAAGATCCTCCCACCAGCTTAGCAATTTTGGGTGGATGTTGGTGACCATGCTGAATCTGGGGACTTCGTGCCTCATATTTCTGCAAGACAAATAAGGTTAGTCCCTTACCCTCACCAGACTCGACTATTTAATATCAACAATCGACATAAAACTTTTAGTTCTCCAAATAAATGCATAGAATGTGGTAATGTCCGTTTGGGTTTAGGAAAACCCAGTGGACTTTGGATAAGGATATCTTAAAGAGTCATTATATGGACAACATGACTGACTCGTCTAGGTTTGACCATGATGCATGCATAATTTAAACAGAGTAAGGTTTCTATGGGGTTTTAGATTGGTACCCTTGAGCGGACAACTCAAGGGGGAAAGGCACGAAACCGTCGACTACACTGTTGATCGACTGGTTTTACCGCAAATATGCCTTTTCCGGATTTAGGGGTGATAATATCGGAAGAGCGCAACCACTCATTATAAGCGTTGCTTTGGGATTTGTTTGCCACGAGTGGAATATGATTTTGAACATGATTATGCAATAATTAAAAATATGTTGTCACATATTTGCACGTTTAAGAAAGCAGTAAATGCAACAGTTTCATAATTTAAAGCAGTAGTACAGGAAAACAAAAAGATAAGTCAGTTTTTGCAGTTGAAAAGGGAATTAAACAAGTAATTGCACACAAAGAGGTATAAATTCACAGTAATAGTCTGAAATGGTAAAAGCCTAAAAATCCCCAGCGGAGTTGCTATGCTGTCGCGCCCCCCTTTTTCTCACAAAATCGGGTTTAGGACATATGGTGTAGGATAACTCGTTCCTTTTGGGAACTAGTTTTTGCAATTGAAGAGTTGCCACCTAATGATTAAGGTGCATTAGGACACCACTAGAAATTCAATTCTAAATTTGTTTGAACAACCAGAGATTGGGTAAGAGATTGAAATTATCCCAAGGGGAGGGTGTTAGGCAGCCCTCAGGATCCACTAGTATGGTTCCCGGCCAGACAGTTATTGCGAATTTGGGGTGCAATTAACATATAAGCAGATAAGGCTCAAATAAGAGGGGATTTCAATGCACAATAGTTTGAAAGTAAACAAAGTTTGAAAGAGCAATTAAAAGAGCTGATTTTAACTAAGGAGTTACAATGCTTAAAAAAAGAAGGGGGAAATAAAGAAAGGGGGTCCTAGATTTACAAAAAATATGAACCATATCAATGCAACACCCGGTAATCACTCCTCAAAAGAGGGGTTACATGTGGCATTAGCGCATCAGTCATTATATCCATATCTACCCTTCCCACCACGTTAAGGTATTAAAGCACGGATTAGTCTCGATTACTATTACATGTTATTACCCGTCCCATTTCTATCAGTCCCGGAGGCACTTAAAACTACTATTCCTAAAGGGAGGGGATATTAGGCTGATTGATTTCAAAGGATAAAAATCTAAGGCGATATACAAAACAGATAATATGGCATACAAAGGGGAAGCATGTAAACAGACAAAAGGCTCATGCATACCTCCTCAAAACAAAAGCACATAAGTAGCATGGCTTGCAAATACTTTTTAGGTCTGATTTAAATCACATAAAGACGAGGGAAGTTGATTATTGAGGCAGATTAGTTTATTACATAACTCAGATAAGAATTCCGAATCAGGCCTGCCTGTTGGTTGTAGCATTTAACCAAAAAACAGATTCAATTTTACAATTATTACCCTAAGGTTTGCCTAAGTGTTTAGACGAGGTCCTATAGGCATGATATCTACTTAACTCAGAATGAGGCGAAACAATACTAACTCAAAACAAATTGTTTGAGATCTTATAAGCATGCTTGCTAAACTTCGTTAAATAAAGATGGAAAGTTGTTTAAAACTGGTTCAGAATCGAACTGATTTTAAATTGAACTAGTTTCAAATTCTGTAAGTGATGGTATCTAATATTGCTGATTTTAATCCCTATAGGCATGATATCTAACATTGAATGTGAATAGAAACGAACCAGAATTTTACTTGGGAATCCTTATAGGCATGATTTCTATATGTTACTGATTTTAGACACTTATAGACATGATACCTAAACGGTGACAAATGTACAGAATTTTAGATAATCCCTATAGGCATGTTATCTATATGTGAATGGAACAAGTGAGTCCTATAGACATGGTTTCTAAATGTAGTGTGAATATGCAGAATTAGAGCAGTCCCATAGGCATGTCTTCTAAATGTGAATTGAACAAGTAGAGAATGCAGTCCTATAGGCATGTTTTCTATCCTTGAGCATGCATAATTTCCCAACCCTTTTCACTAACCAAAGCCCCAATGTTTATTACAAATTATTACAAACCGAATAATGAATTACATCAGAAAAATGTAAAAGAAGAGGTTACAACCAGAGGAAGCCTGATTCTTGACTTCCTCTCTGAGTTATGAGATAAACCAACTCAAAATACCATTGATCCAAAGCTTTCTCAGCCTTGAGTGTGTTAGAGTTTTCTAAGGGCCTCAATAGGACCCCGGGTAATGCTCACACCCAAGTTTTATAAATAGAATAGAGATAAGTGCAGTGTGGAAATGTCACCCCTAATATGTCCAAGTTCAGAGGGAGCTCATAGGTCCCAAGGCAAGGCTCAAATGAGGGGGGTAGAACTTAAGTCTAAAAAGAGAGTGAGAAGTGCAGAAACTGAGTTCTAAGGAGAGGGAAAGGGTGATAGAAGTCAGTCATTAACACTTCACAGAATTGATAAATTCACACAAAGGGGCAGGGGATTAGGAATCCATTGCAAGGAGCCTATATACTTAGGCAAGAGTTAATTCTGGGCATGCACAACAATAGGGAGTATTTTCATGCTTGTAAATCAACCAGAGCACACAACATATATGGGAAACATGGGGGTTATGATCCTAGGAGGATCAAGTTTGGGTCATGCTCAGTAATGTTCAATGATGGCATACCCCAAACTAACCATAAGTATTAATCACATTGGGGTAGGAATTTGGGATTCATAATACATTGATTCAGAACAAGAGAAAGAAAATTACAGCATGTTGAGTAATGGTACTGAATAAATACAAGCAGAGGGTAGACAAGAATGCAAAATTGATAAGTAAGCATGTTGTTGTTGGTGCTGAAAAACTTAATTAGAACATACCCGTCAAAGAAGCGAAGTGCAGTAAAGAAAACTAGCGGGACTTCGAAATATAGCCTTGGCTTTTAGCCGGTTGAACAGGCCACACTATAAGTAATAAAGCAAGAGAGAGTGTTTTGAGTGTAAGTGTGAGTTCAGAACTAAAGTGTTCGTGTGTTTGTGTTAATGAGAGAATATGTATATATAGCTGTTCGAAACCATGTAACATAAGGCAAGAATTACAATTGTATAGTAATTATGGAACTCAGAACCAATTAGAACCAAAATCAGTACAAGTACTCTCTTAATTTAAGGGAATCAGTTCAAACGGTAAGAACGAGTAACAAATAAGGAAAGAAAGAAATGTGTAGACAAGGAAATAATTCGAACATATTAGGCATAGAGTAAATTATTAGGGGTAGGTTCAAAAAACTCTAATTAGGGAAATAGACAGTAAGAATCAAGCAGCCAAGGTAAGAGAATCAATCAGATTGAGTAGAAAAGTAGGGATCATAGGTCTAAAGGAAAGTGTTCAAATTAGACCAAGAAACAGAGGAATTAGAATCAATCAAAGAGAAATTCATGTGTAAAAATTTTGCATATATATAAAGTAAGACACAGACGGTCAAGAGTCGACATACAAACCTAGCAAACATGAGAGTCAAATAATACTAATTCGATGAGAAAGAGGCAAGTTTCGAATAGTCAAGATGAACACAAGCACGTAGAATCTGTGTAAGTTTTTTTAAGGCTAAGAAACTGAGTAGAAACAAATCAAGGCAAGATAGTCACGAAGAATCATAGAAACTCAAAAATGAGAACCGGCCAGTCATGCTGATACACAAAACCAAACAAAGAACCCCCTAAAAATTAGGGCTTTCAACATAGGCGAGTTAAAGAGAAGATAGAAACCCAGAACCAGAAGAATCACACAAACGGAACAAGAGATTTTGAAAAGATCTTCTGCACTTAAACGAATAGTCTCAGACCCAAAACCATAAGATTTTCAACAATAGAAGGGTTTTAAAAAGAGGATAAATAGACAGATCGGACAAAACCCAGGCAAACAATCATTCATTTAATAAACAGTTAAAAGAAATGAGGGGTTTTAACCTGCAAACTCAGGCAGAAGGATAATACGAGCAAACATAGCAAAACATATCAGAAATCAAAGAAAGGTTTCGAAATAACTTAACAGAACCTTAATCAGAAGGATAAGGAATTTTGAAAGCGGAGTTTTAAAAGAAACTTCGAGAAAAGTGCTTAAAAGTTTAGAGCAGACATAGATCTAAAACAGATCTAAGAGAAATCGAGAGAACCTTAAAGGTTAGAGTTTCAGAAGAACCCTAAGTGGTGAGAAAGCCTTTGAAAACCATCGATCTAAGCAGGAGCGTCAAGAGTCAGACTCGAATAGCCATGGTTGGCCGGAGATAAATCAGAGACGACCGGAGAACTGCCATAAACTGACCAAGGTCTAGACCAAGATCTTTCAAGATCTAGCCTTGAAACCATAACAATCGAACACGTAGAAGCCATGAGAGGTGGATACAGGCCTCCGATGACCTTGGAAGCCATGGATTTGAGAGGTTTTAGGGTTGTAGTTAAGGTTGTCGGCTATGGTTTGAGAGGGTTTGAGAGAGGATTGAGAGAGAAGGGGATTTAGAGGGGCGGAGTGTGAATAATGAAAGGGTTAGGGGGGTCTTTTGGGTTTAATTAGGAAAGGAGGGACGGGAGCCGTTGATTTAAGTGATCAACGGCTGTGATTAAAGAGGTTAAGTGGGGATCTGGGTATGGGTTGGTTTACTTGGGTTAGGGGGTCGGGTATGAATGGATTTGGGCCGGGGTAATTGGGTTTGAATTGGCTCTAATTGGGGTCAGAATTTGGCTATAATTGAAATGAAATTGGGCTAACATTTAAATAGCAAATTTTTCTTATTCGATTTATAAAAAATAATAAATTAATTTTTGGAAATAAATTAAAGGTACCAAAATGAATTACAATAAATAGTTTAACTATTTCAAAATACCAGACCTAATTTTTATGAATATAAACATAATTAATCCTAAAAGAGGCTAAAATTGCAATTATATGCAATTTAGCTTGAAAAATACCAAATAAATTTGTAAAGGTATGCAAAAATTATTCTATATATATTTTAGCATAAATATAAGAAGACAATAAATGAATCACCAAAATAATAATTTTGGGAATAATTATTGGGTTTTTTATGGATAAAATAGGACAATAAATTGATTTAAAAATCTTGAAAAATTAAAAAAAAATAATAAAACATTTGGATATACTTATATATGTATACATATGCTAATTTGAAAGTATTTTGCATATAAAAATATACAGTGAAAAATTGGGTATCAACACGAGTCATCGAGTTTGTTTAAGCTTGAAGACCGCTTCTCGTGAGCTCGAAGTTGCCTTGTAGGGGCTTCATGAGCCCGGAGTTCCGACCCTGGGGTTGTGCGGGTGTTGAATTGCTGATTCTAAGTCTCCGAGTATCTCGCGACGCATTCGGTGGAGAGGCCCTTGTCGCGAGTATGCCGAAATTGCCTTTTCCGAAGTATGAAATGCCGAAAAGGTACTCTTTATTGCTTGGCATAAATATATGCTGTAAATACATGTTGTATCGTTGTTGTGAGCTCGGCCCGTGTGGGTGAGGCTCCACTGATCATTTGATCTGTTTACACGATTCCCTATTGAAACTCAGTCTGACATTTCTTGGCCCTTCTGAAGGGATGCTGTCCCTTAGAGAAGGTCATCTCACGTCGTCTGATTGTAGAAGAAAGGCCTGTGATCCCTTCATATCCTTCTCTGGGGGTATACCTCTTCACTAATAATCTTGCTGGCAGGACCCTCTTTGGGTTGGAAGCCCGATCGAGGGATGAGAGCACGGCGGGCCCCGCTAAGGCCTTGGATCTCTGAGTGGAGTTAGAACTTCCAAATGCCCCGGTTGATTGCCTGCATATTAGTTAGTGAAAAAATAACGAAGGAGTGAAGTACTTCTTCCTCACCGCGGGATGTGTAGGTAACATTTCGAGGTTCGGTATGTTTCTATCAGGCTTGGCCGAAGATGCGATTCTGCTTACATTTTGATCCCTTTGAGGACGGAGGCATTGATGCCGGAGATGCGTTATGTGGTGAGGAATTTTCTCTTGTCGCGTGTTGCCCCTTGCCGCCTTATTTTAATCTCTCCCTTTGCGTTGGATTCATCTTTTCGGCGAAGTGGGTTTGATACCATCTCCGGGCGGTGTGCTGGTGGCCGTTTGAATAGGACACCTGCGCCTTCCCTAATGGTGCGGAGCTTGGCATCTCAGCCCAAACTCAGACGTCCGTATCAAGAGAATGGTTTTCGTGGTGATCATTGCCTGGAATCTACTGTTGGGGATTCGAGATTCCAAAGCGATTCGGTTCGTTGGTCCGGACCGCTTAATTGACTTTGGTCCGACATTGTAGGTGTGCTTGATCGAATCTCCTGAACCCATGAACATACATTTTTTTGAAAATGGATTAAACGAGGGGGAGGGTTACCAATGTGTCAGTGTGAGACCGCGACGAGGTCTCGGTGCCCTTTTCTCTAGATGTAAGGATTCCCTCTGGAATATTTTACCGGACTCGTGTTTCCTTGGCGACGAAGATTTTCACTTTCCATTTCATGAGTTCTTGGGGGGTGTCGTCGCTCTTTCACTACCGTGGTAGTACGTTGCAGCTTGTTTACTTTATTTTTCCCGATTACTTTCCTCCCTTGGGGCTGGGTTCGAGTCTGACCGCTCAATGACACTTGGTGGTGATTTTTATTGAGTAGCATGACCGTCGTCCTTCTGAGCTAGTGGTCATTTTCAACCCCGCGACCGCGCGCGTTCTACAGCTCCCACGTCGGGTTATGGTTATTTTGAAGGGGTCTTGGTCGAATAAGACTGAGTCGTTTGGCGTCCCTGGTTTCGCTTATGGTGATCACGATATTTGGTATAGCAATGCTGAAATCGTACTCCACTGGGCGGGGTTCTCCTGCCGGCCATGCCTTGTCGAATCTGGTTCCACTGGAGATTCCTCGAGAATGTTGTCTTCGGGCTATTTCCCTATTATTGCGAGGTAGGTTGCATATTTTTCCATTCCTCCCATACGTGGTGCATGGATGGTACCTCCACCTGTTTGGCATTAGTTTCTTTGTCGGGAGTCTGCTTGGATATACCGAGCCCGAGGAGGTTCCTAGGCGGTTGTCCATGGCCCTGCTCCATGGCTGGTGTCAGGTGTAGGTATCCGACCAGATCTCGGATGGGTATCTGATCAAGCTTCATTTGAAATGTCCTGGAGTTGTTGGGAATGTTTCATTTAACCTTCGAGCGAAGGCCTGGGTTGTCCGGTCGTCCGAAACCGGGAGCGATCTCATTCGTCCTATCAGGGAACGGTACGCGACTTCCCATGGTGCTTCACTCTCTCTTTGTCTTGCCCTAGGTGTGTCAAGCTCTTTCATCACTGCTTCGCTGACTTCGATGTGTGCTCCTGTGGAGGAGTCTGTTGATATGGTAAGCAAGTTTGCGAGGCCAGGTGCCAGGCTGCGGCGCTGCATCATGGTTTCATTCGAGAGTGTTTCCTCAATGAGACGGACTCGCACTCATCATCTTGGAGGTCGCTGCCTTTGAACGAGCATGCGTAAGCAGTGGTGCACTCATAGGGATCCAAGGTCCCGCCGCACCCGAGGACATGCCTCGGGAGATAATTGCTATATGAACTTCCATGAACCTAACTCGATCCATTCGAAGAGATCCCCAAGCATCATTACTGCGGTAGGGTCAGTTACTAATCCGTTGTGGCTTGATCTCTCGGGTACTCGCTTGTCGTAGGGAGATGTTTCCGGCGCTACTGTATCGGGAGTCTCCTGGTGACATTGCAGCTGAGTGATAGCAAACTGTTGTGCCTGCAACATTTCAAAAATAACATGAAGACTAACTTTCTGTTCTTCCTGGGCCGGGATTTTTTGAGCTTCCTATTGGTCGATATGTTGTGTGCTACCATTGGTGCGCGAGGCTTCGTCGACCTATTGCGTGCCTTGCAAGCCTGCGTCTACTTGAATCGATCCAGATGCGTTATCGGGGTCCTACGGCATTGCGCCAGCGGCTGGAATAGCCACACCGTTTCCGTCATGATTTTCGGGGTAGTCATTCTCGACATTGCTTACCGAGCCGAAATTTTAACTAGAAATCAAAGGACCTTGGACAAGAAAAAGTGTGAAAAATAATGTGTATTTGTGCAATGAAACCAGCAAGAAAACAATCACTATTATTCTTAGCCCCACGGTGGGCGTCAAACTATTGACCATGAAAATGGTGACAACAATTGAATTTGTAAATGGGATTCTAAAAATACGTGATCTATTCCCGAGCTAGTTGTTAGGGAAGTTGATGCTAATAATTTTAAGTTTAACGATGAAATGCAGGCTAAAACGAGGTAGTAGTCAAACTGAGGGGCCTGTTGGCTGGATGCAAGGCTGATCGATGGGGACCTCGGGGTCCAGATTCGGGTCGAGCTCGAGATATTAAGGTCAGCCAGGAATGGGATAACAATTGAGGATACGATTAAGCAAGGCTCTTTACGACCAATATTGAGCAATATAGTGAAGAGTAAGTAAGAGGATGATAGATATTAAAGCGGCCTCGGGTCAGTGAGAACGAGCAAGCTAGAATGAAAAAGAGAGAGAGAGATATTATTGCACTTGTGGAGAAAATGGAGCAACATCCGTCCCTTACAAGGTAGGGTGAGTCCCCTTTATATAGGAGGGGGACTCGGCTACAAGTATGTGGATATTAATTACAAAGTATGGAGATGGGATGGCTTGACGTGATGCCTCAGCATAGGCTCTGTATAGGCCGACCCTGTCAGGCTTAGCCGTGTACCTTGGGAGCTCCCCCTTTGTCCTGGCTTCGATCTTCATTTTTTCTGAGTTGGGCTTCGACAAGCCCCGAGGTTGGGAACTCGGTCTTGGCCTCCCATCCTCAGGGTCCCGAGGCATGCTTCTGAAATGACTTAACAGCGAGAAATCAAGTCTTCTGATTTTGCCGCATACACATCTGAATGGGGCACCATTCTGGGTCAATCTGGTCAACAAGGCTGCTACTAATGAAAATTCCTCCACGAACCGGCGATAATAACCCGCCAAACCAAGGAAAATCTAGATGTTTGTAGATGAAGTAGGTCTAGGCCAGTTCTGAACTGCCTCAACCTTCTTAGAATCTACCTTTATGCCCTATACCGATACAACATGTCCTAAAAGGCTGACTGAATCTAATCAAAACTCACACTTTGAAAACTTGGCATATAACTAGCTATTTCTAAGAGTCAGAAGTACAATCCGAAGATGCTGCTCATGCTCTTCTCGCCTGCGAGAGTCAATCAAAATATTATCAATGAATACAATCACAAAAGAATTCAAGTAGGGCTTGAACACTAGTTTATCAAATACATAAATGTTGTTAGGGCATTTTGTCAACCCAAATGATATCACTAGGAACACATAATGCCTATACCGAGTCTGAAAAGACGTCTTAGGGACATCGAATGCCCTAATCCTCAATTGATATTAGCCAGACCTTAAATCAATCTTTGAAAACACTGTGGCACCCTGACGCTGATCAAATAAGTCATCAATTTTCGGCAGCAGATACTTGTTCTTGATAGTGACTTTGTTCAACTGTCGATAGTCTATACACATCCTCATCGACCCATCCTTCTTCTTCACGAACAACACGGGCGCACCCCAGGGTGAGACACTAGGTCTAATGAAGCCCTTATCAAACAAATCTTGCAACTTCTCCTTTAACTCCTTCAACTCCGACAGGGCCATACGGTATGGCAGAACAGAAATGGGCTGAGTGCCCAGAGCCAAATCAATACAGAAGTCAATATCTCTGTCGAGTGGCATCCCCAGCAGATCTATAGGAAACACCTCTAGAAACTCACGAACAACTAGTACTGAATCCATGGAAGGAGCCTCCGCACTAGAATAACAGACATAGGCCAAATAAGCTAGACATCCCTTCTCGACCATACATCGAGCCTTTATAGGAATAACTCTGCTAGTAGAATGACCAGAAGTCCCTCTCCGCTCTAGTCAAGGCAACCCCGGCATGGCTAAGGTCACCGTCTTGGTGTGAAAATCCAATATAGCATGATAAGGTGATATCTAATCCATACCCAAGATAATATCAAAGTTTACCATATCAAGAAGTAGAAGATATAGACTAATCTCAATACTCCCAATAATAACCACCCACGAGTAATAGACATGATCTACAATAATAGAATCTCCCACATGTATGGACACATACATAGTAGTACTCAAAAATCATGAGGCACAACTAGATATGAAGCAAAATATGATGACACATAGGAATAAGTAGATTCCGGATCAGATAGAAATAAGGAATCTCTATGAAAAACGGGAACAATACCTGTGATAACGGTGTCAGATGACTCAGACTCATGCCTAGTTGGGAAAGCATAAAATAAAGTTTGGGTCCCACCACTCTGAACTACGTCTCTGGGATGGCCTCTAGCTAGCTGGCCTCCACCTCTAATGGCCTGAACTCCACCTCAGGCTATGTAACACCTACCTCTAGTTGGAGGAGTGGAGGTGGAGCAACTGGTGCCAGAATCATGGCATGAGAGCCCTGCTGCTGCACACTACCATGTGACCTGGGCCAAAATCTAGCAATATACCTCGGATCACCACAAGTATAACAAGCCCTCAGCTGTTGTGACAGTTGACCCTGGAACTGGCCCTGAGGACCGGGATAACCACTCTGATAGCTCTGGATCAGAGGTGCGCTGATAGGAGCTGGTGGTGCAATATAGGCTAGCTATCCAGAATCAAGCACGTAAGATCCACGGCTCCCTGAAGTACTGTAGGATGCCTGAAACACTGAATGAAATGGCCTAGGAGAATGGCCTCTACCAAAAGGACCCTTGCCTCCATATGAAACACTACTGAAACTAACAGAATGATGGGGCATCTTATCTAACACTGACCCCCTCTCTTGAACATGAACCAACTCGATACATTTGGAAATATCAACGACCGCGTGAAAGGAAATATCACTCTATATCTCTTTGACTATCTAAAGCCTGAGGGTGTAAATGAGCCCATCAATAAATCTCCTCACTCATTTCTTCTAAATTGGAAGGAAGATGGTGGCATGGCGAGCTAAGTCTACAAATCGAGGCTCGTATTGCGTGACAGTCATACCACCCTACTGAATTCACTCAAACTGCCTGTGATACTCCTCTCTCAGTAATAGGGATGAACTTCTCTAGAAATAGTTGTGAGAACTGATCCCAGGTAAGTGAAGGCGACCCAGCTGGTCTAGTCAATATATAATCTCTCCACTATATTCGGGCGGAACCAATCATCTAAAATGCTGCAAAATCAAACCCATTGGTCTCAACTATACCTATGTTCCGCAGCACCTCGTGGAAACGGTCCAAAATATCTTGTAGGCCTCAGAAGATGCACCACGAAAATGAATAGGAAAATCTTGGTGAACTTATCCAACCTCAACATAGACTCAGAAGACAAAGCGGGACTAGCACCAGCCTGTGCCGCAACAACTGACTGAACTATCCTAACTGGCGGGGCTGCAGGTGTCTGAAACTAGAAGACACCAACTCTGGGGTATGAGTAGGGGAGTCTGTGCTACTCCCCCAGCCTGAGAGATGGCTGGTGCCACCAAATATGTACCGGTCTGGGCCACACTCTCCATAAGGCCCACCAAACGAACTAGAGCGTCCTGAAGTGGCTATGAACCTCTCCGGGACCTGAGTTGGTCCAACTAGGGGTGTTCGTCGGTTGGTACGGTACAATATTTAGATATTTTGGTACGGTATTTTCGGTATTCGGTTTCTTAAAATACAATACCAATATTGTACCTAATTAAATTCGGTATGGTTTAGTTTTTCTCATTTCGGTTTCAGTTTATTCGGTTTGGTAACTTTGGTTTATTTGGTACGAATACTAACTAGTGCATATAGTCATAGACTGTAATATTCTAAATTAATATACTCAAAAGTACAAAACTAAAAATAGTTTTTGACAAAAGTTTTGTCCAAAACTAGCAAATACTACCAAGTTAGAGAGAGAAAACTGTATATAAAAGAATACATTTGATCACTAGAAATATCTTGTTACTTGCTTAGAGTTAATTGATGAACTTAGAGAAAAACGAAAAGTAAAATTGAAGATTTTTATATTTATGTTATAACTAATAATATGTGTATTGTGTAATATAATATATATTTCGGTACGTTATTGGTATTTTGGTATTTTATTTTAAAATACCAAATACCATACCTAATACCAATATTTTTTAAAACTTAAACCAAATACCAAAATATTGAATACCAAATACCAAAATTTTTTATTTCGGTACGGTAGGTATTTACTAAATTATGCACAGCCCTAGGTCCAATAGTTACACTCTAAGCTGGAACCTCCTTCTCGAAATCCACCTGAGGCTCCATTGTGGTTGCTGTTGCTAAAGCTCTAGGTTGAGCTCTGCCTCTGCCCCTAGTCGTAGCTGCCACAGGGGGCTCCGGCTCCTGTCTGGCGGTAGATGCAGTGTGTGTTTGTTGATACCCAATTTTGCCCTCATATTTTTAAAATAAGTATATATACTTTTAAAATATCATTTGTGCATCATTATTTGATTATGAAATTTATACAAGTATTTATAATTTTTCATAATTTTTTGAGCTTTAAAATTAATTTTTTCTTGCATTTAAATTACTTAAATATTTATTAATTATGCCTTAATTTTTTTATGATGATTTAATTACCAAAAGTTATTATTTGCATCAACATATATGTTTCAAAATATATTTACTTTATTTTATGTAAGTATATTTCTATTTTTAAGCTATTTACATAATTTTGTGATAATAGCCAATATTCTTACATAATTATATTTTTATTATATTTGTGCTAAAATAACATTTTTATATTTTTATAATGTTAGGTTATTATTTTCAATCATTTTTATTGCATAAGTAATATTTTATTATCTATTAAATAGTTTTATAAATTATTGTGTTAATAATTTTTGTGTATTTAATTTATAACCCAATTCAAGGCTAATTTAGGACCACATTAGTGGCCCAAACACTCCAAAATACCTTGCCCAATTTCCCTAACCCAAACTAGATGACCCCTTTTAATTTTCAACCCGGTCGGGACCCGTTCTCCAACTCGCCCCACTCTCACTAAATCCTAGTCGTTGATCTCAAAGGATCAATGGCCCAAAGCCTCTCCCTCGCTTTTAATTACCCAAACCCCATGTAACCCTATCCATTCTCCTAATCCGCCAGCCCAAAACGCTCTCAACCCTCCACTTCTCTCTTTTGAAGAACCGTAGCCGCCTCTCCCTTAATTCTCTCTCCTAATCCCGTTGATAATGGGATTCTTTCATTATTTGCTTACCATATCTATGCTTCTCCGCTACTAGTCACATGTTTGTGGAATTACATATGTATTTGCCCAATTTCGGAAAATATCACCTCTATATAGGACAAGAATCAACTCAACCTTGGAGATTTGGATAATATCTCGTCCATATACACGAAGAAAAGCCTGGTTCTTCATACCAGTTGGCTGATTTTGAGTTTTAAACCCTAACTAGGGTTTGGAGTTTGATTTCATTCCTTTCCGGTTACTTTACTGACTTACATGCGAGATTTTACTCTTTTTGTTCATGTTTACTTGATATCTTTCCTTGTTTATTTTCCTGATTATACAACTATATAAACCCCTCCTTTAATTCCCTTTGAACGGACTCAAATCGCTTAACAACTACTGTTATCCCCTCACTTTCACTTTATATACTATTGCTGCTCTCTCTTGATTGTGGCCGACTGAAATCCAAGGCCTCCAGAATCATCTCTATTAACCTCCCTAGTGCGAGCATTGCTCGGGGCTCACTGAAGCTCTTGTGAACTCTGACGCACTAGGATTTGGGAGTTTTTTACTGTTTCCTTTCTATTGCTGTCACTACTGAGGTTCTGAGTTACTCACTCTTTTGCTCGTTTATCTTTGCAACTGGTTAGCATTCTTGACTCTCATAGCCTTAATTGTTACTCCTTTACTTTCTCATATGTGTGTACTCTGTATGCCAACACTGGTTGAACTTTTAGACAAGCATGCCTTAATCTTCTCTGTTATTTGTGAACTCTCAGCATTGAATTATTGTGTGTTTTCTGCTATTCTACTATCTTAATGATGTTTTGCAGTTACATAACCTCTAGTATCGAACTTGATAGGTTTCAACATGTGTGGTAGACTTTCACTCTACGTATTTGATTCGAATAGTTTCTGGCCCTTTTTAAGTTTTACCTGATTGACCATGTTCATGTTAGCCTTAATGTCATGTTCTGTGCTTGTTATAAGTTCGTATTTATACCTTGGATTTCTGGTATCTTTTGTAGAAATTGCTGGCTCAGAATCTGCTTTAATGAATCTCTTCCTATTGAATCCTTTAGGAATAATCTATTATTTCCTACAAACTGTTTGCTGATTCTCCCATGTTATAGCACTATATAACCAAGCTTTTTTATCTACAATTTGAAACTCTAGTGGTTGTGTTCCTGGACCTGTCAATCCTGCACTTTTAGTATTGCTTCTAGGATAAATGTCAATGTGTAGTTTTCTCTCATGTGGGATCGACTGACATGAGTCTTAATGTTTGCGTGCCCTGTTAGTATGTAATTGACATGCTCTTTTACCTGCTATGAGTTCTTTAAAATCTTGTGCTATAGTTAATGTCCATCATGTTAAGTTTCACGATCAATTAAGTAATAGGTTTGCCAAATTGTGCCCACTAGCATGTTGTTATGCTGTTTGCAACCAAATTCCCATTAGGTTATCATGTTAAAACATTCATATAAGGACTGTGCTCTATACGTTTCTTGTTCATGATTCTGCTAAACTATTATCTAAAGGTCTTAGGTTGTTTCTGGATCACACTTTACTTTGAACCCCTTTGAAGTGGTTTGCTATCCTATGATGCTCAACTTGTCCCTATCAAACTCTATTTCTGCAATTACAAAGCATAAGCTTGCCTCATATGTGTTTTTGTGTCACGACCCAAACCGATGGGTCACAACGGGCACCCGGTACCTTATTCGATCGACTACCAACGTAACGTATCTCTCGTATCATACTATTATAGGTAAATGAGTCTGAGAGGCTGTCGTGAGATAAGTAGAATAAACATGAGAGAATACTTAACATAAAACGACCCAACTTGATATAAAAATTTACATACGTGACATACGGGCCCATAAGGCCAACATAATCATTTGTAAACTCAAAACATAGGCGGACAAGGCCATACAAGTATCCCTATACATGACGTCTGTCTACAAGACTTCTAAGAGTACATAAGTATCACAAAGGTTGGGACTGGACCCCGTCATACCAATCAATACATGTCCTAATTATACTGACCAAATAAGCAACTTCAGAGCAAATGGAGCACACCAATACCTTCGCTGAGCTGATAGCCTACTTGGAGGACTCTCAACCTGTCTATCGGATCCTACGGGCATAAAATGTAGCGTCCCCATGCAAAGCGACATCAGTACAAATAAGGTACCGAGTATGTAAGGAATGGAAATTAGTAAGAAATAGATATGAGAGAAACATGGAGTAAAAGACTCAACAAGTAAGTTTGGATAACTCTGTAAATTATGAAATCTTATAGTGTTATGCATATGCATATGAATGTCATGTCATGCATAGGTACATGTATTGTGGGCAAAATCATCAACATTACCAGTTGATCAGGTGGTGGTGCGTATATAACGCCATAACCTTTTTCCATATATATATATATATATATATATATATATATATATATATATATATATATATATGCGTATATAATGTCATCTGGTCATGGGTCAATGTACACATATAAATGAATGTAATGCATGAGAAGTACGTTAATAAAATCTCTCGGAATGTCATAAGACCATTATGTATTTGAGTAATATCATGAAGTACACTTTTTCAACTTACGTATTTTCTGAAACCCATGAACAGAAGATGTAATAATAAAACACATAGGAATTCAAGAACATAGGCACCTCTAATACTTCTATGAATAGAGTCATTTATGGAAGTTGTGCATTTGCTCGTTTTGTTTTGTATCGTATAGATCATGCCAAGAGGAAAGAAGGGATAGCCTTAACATACCTGGACCGATTCTCTTGATAATTCCTCTAACACACATGTTTTGCGACAAAATACATAACAGTGAATCGAAGTAGGGGAAAATCCGTGTGATATTCTTGAGAAGGATTGCACTGTATTTTCTTAAAATTGCAAAATCTAACGTTGCTAAAATACTAAGAATTCTCGTTTGAATTCTTGAAGACACTTATGAGATCTTGTTGAATTACGAATATGCTATGAAAAATCTTTTCATTACTCATGAATATGCATCTCTCTTTTAAGTTAGAGGCCTTATACCTTAGTGGGTGTGGGCCCCACTAAGGTGATGACTAATCCATTAAAATGATACCTTACCAAGTGACTTGAAGAGTCATCACATTGACAAAGTTTGATGCCACATTTTTTTTTTGGGGGGGGAGGGGGGGTTAAGGCTAATCAAAATGTCCTAATTATTTAGCTAATCTTCCCCCAAATATTAGTAATTACCCAATCAATTCCTTAATTAACTAGGTAATCTCTCATTACCGAATAATTCACATAATTAGGAATTATCTCAAATAACTTAAAATACTACTCACTTTTAACACACTTTGTACACCTTACTATCATGGTCATGTGGTACCTTGTATGGTACTAGTCCATAAATATCGGTTATTTTAGCTCGGGCCATATTTTATCCCAAAATGACAAACTTCAACGGAATTAATTTTCTTTGATTTGCTTACCCTCTCACATTCACGAATTTACTCATCACTTGTTTGAAATTGCATAATGTTTATAATCTCCAAAATAATCTCATTCCCGAACTTACGTCGATTAACTTACGACAAAACTTTAACATATGAAAATGCAGGATGTAAAATATCATTTTCTGAGCTTCCATCAATTTACTTATGGTGTACCTTCACGTACAAAAATATGGGGTGTGACATCATTCTCCTCTTTGGAACATTCATCCTCGAATGTTGACTAATGCACTTATCATTTTCATAACTTATGTCTTCCGAATAATTTAGTACTCTCCTTTCCATCTAGGTAACTGTTTTATGAATAATTCCTAAGGCTAGGGAATTCCCCCCTTTGGGCCTCTTTCTCACATCATGACTTGTGGTCGGAATCCTTCCAATCTTGTAATTGTTGCTACCTTTTATCATACAGGTCGTACGACTCTTCTTTGCAAGCGAGCATATGGCGCATCTCATTTGTTTTGTGGCTTGGTGAAATTGACACTACTTGGGGAAGTCCTTTTTAACCTTGAAGAGCAAGCACATGGCATATCACCACAAAATAGCCATTCTTTGGCGTCAGCCCGATGAAATCACAAGCTGTTTCTTCCTAAAGAATCAGAACTAAAATATCTGCCGCTTCGAGTTCGTAGCACTGCAGGCTCTCATTAAAAAAATTGTATCTCGACCTAAGATTGTCCCAACTATAATCTGTTTGATTCTAGAGAATCATAACTTGCACCACAGTGACATATTCAAAACTTAGGGGAAAATACCATCAGGAAAAGTCAGAATAAACTTTCGAAAGTGATACACACGTCTGTCATTTTGACTTCACAACACTGCCTGCAGTCTTTAAAAAGTACAATTTCGAGCTAGGAATGTCCAAATCGCTGTAAGGCCTCGTGAAATTTTTACTCAAAAACCTGAAATAGGGGCTCCTATTTTCTAACTTTTAAAACTCGTACCCATTCTGTTAAACACGCCCCATTAGACTCTCTTGTGCCATTTTCTACTACATTTAGAGTGAGAGAAAGAGTTCTAGAGGGAGAAAGTGATCCTCACCAAGTCTCTACTCAATCCTTACCCAAATCTTTGAAGATTATCAAGAAAAGTTGCTAACCCTTCATCCTAAGAGGTAAGAATTTGTGCCCTAATCCTTGATTTCGAAATTCCTACTAGAATAAGTAATTAACAAGTGGGTCGATGGGTATAAGGATTGATTATCATGGATGCATGTTTGATAAAAGGGTATGGGGAGATTGTGAGCTAAAAATGTAACAAATGGGGTGTAGGATGATAGAGTCTCTCACCAAAAAGGTCCTAGAATCATAATGCACACTTAGTGCTTGATAATGTGCCCAAATGAGCTAGAATCTTGATTATCCCTCTAATTCTTGGTTCAACTTGTAATTCTCATAAAATAGAACGAAGTTGCTAGGATTTCAGGAATTATTGTAAGAATTTAAGGAAAGCTCTATTGAAGTATGTATGGATAAAACCCCATCTTCTTAGAAATTGAGCTCCCATGGTGTCCATGTAAATGTTGTGAGTTCGAAGATTGATTGATGTAGTACTTGTTAATTCAAGTGAAATGGTGTTGCAAGGATATATGTGAAAGGTGTGTCTCAATGTTTCCAATATGCTATTTTTGGTAAATTAAGGATGTGTGAATAATGTGAACCATGTGCTAAATTGCCTAGATTTCAAGTCAAGTTTGAATTGAGATTGTTATGCCAAACTACGTGAAATCCTCTCTATGCTTACAACTTGAATTGCCCTTGTATGTGCCTATTATATTAAATTGCAAGGTTAATGTTGAAAGTGGAAATGATGTAAAATGTGGGGGAAAGGAGTTTGAGTTATGAAAGGTGGCTTAGTGCCAAGTATGATGTGATAATTGTGGCCCCAAGTGCCGATGAACTGATGTATGTGAAATATATATTGAAATGAGATGCATAATGGAAAGGGAAAAATGTCTTGGAAAGACGGCCTAGCCGACCGGGCCGTGATCGGACGTCATGCCGCACACATGGTGGTATTGTGCTGACATTGAAACCGGAAAGTGAGAATGAAATTGTGGCTGAGGTACATGTCTCAAATGAGGCAACCTAGCCGATCGGATCATGATCGGACCCCGCGCAAGAAAGCGGTGGTATTGTGATTAATGATGTAATAATATTAAATGTCCCAACCTAAAGCTATGGGTGTGCGAAAGCTATGTGATCCCTTACTTGATGATGTGGTGATTGTTTAAAGTTCTTATTAATCTTTATGATTTCTTTATTCATGTATGGTTGTTCTTTCTAATGAGATAGTGTTTAGTTATACATACTAGTACTATTCCATGGTACTAACATCCCTTTTGTCGGGGGCGCTACATTTTTGAATGGATGTAGGTGGTTCCATAGCAGATAGTGCCGATCGTAGATAGCGGTGCATCCTCCTCTCAGCAGCCTTGGGGAGCCCCCTTTTCTTCCAGGGGTTATGCAGTGTATCTTTTGTTATAAATTATCACTTTTTGAGGTATAGCTGCGGACTTGTTGCTGGCATTATCATGACTATCTTTTGTATCTTTAGAGGCTTCGTAGACGTTTGTCTGGGTTATGTAGGAGCATTAGATGGGTCACTGGACTTTGTTGTAATTCTAAACTCTTGTACTTCTAAAACTGTAACTGTATGAATTTTGGGAACATAACTATGTTTAGGGGTTGTAATATAAAATGAACTACCAATGTTATATATACGATCTTTCCTACTGTCTAATTAAATGAACGCATGGTTTCTTGATCATAGGGAGTTGGGTAGAAGGTGTCCAAAAAGGCTTGCTCAGTTGGGTTCACTTGATTGAGCACCGGTCGCGCCTCCCGAGGTTGAAGCATGACAATCACAAGACGTCTGTGCCATCGAAAAGACAAGTTTGATACCTGAAGCATCTGAAAATATCATCACATAACTCCATTTAGGTTGGCTGCAATATTATTTTGAAGTCACTCATGATGTTTGCCTTGCTGATTTTCAGCTTTGTGCACTCACGTCGAGGAATTCATATATCGAGCTATGAATCTCCAAAATGTGATCCATTTGCACCGTTAGAAATAAACTCAGAGACCTACAACACATATTTATTTCATGGCATAAATCCTTTCGCGCTGGAAACAGAAAATTCTCAAAAATCCACCAGTTTCAGTGAACTTTCAAATTGCTATAGTTCCGGCAAAAAAATCGTATCTAGAGCTAGGAGCCTCCAAATCGCAAAAGGTTTGTGTTGTTGGTAGCTAGACATCCAAATCTATAATATATAAAATGTTCGGGGTATAACGTCTTCCAGATAGACCGCAATAGTTTTTTTCAAAATTGATCCCATCATCCGGAGCTTGCTTTCCAGCTCTATGATCTCTGAGTTATCCTACGAATGTTTTTTTTCTTCTTGAAATTGACTCTACATTCTTGCATGTAGTAACTTTAGCTATCATGCTTCACAAATCTTATCTATTCATTTATTTCTTTTGCAGACTCATAAAGAAGCTCAGAGGGTCCAAATATCATACTGCGATATCATACATGACACGGAGCCACCCCTTCACTAACTGTTGCACTTGATTTGTTAATAGTCTTGAAGTTCATCAATGGCGGCTCCCATGGTGATTGAAGGTTTTTCAAGAGAGAAGACTTCTCATATATGGGACCTTCAACCAACACTTGCACAAGAGAAGCAAACTATTATGCTCGAGACCTAACAACAAGATATGTGGTCAAGAGATCATCACAACTACTGAAGGCGAGAGACGTACATTGAGAATGTTGTATTAAATGTGGAGACGTCATTCAGACTTGGAAAAGCATTTAAGACGCGTCAACAACAAAGCCTAGTTGACGATCATTTTCATTGCTTAGGCTTTTGTATAGGATAATGTCTAATCCCTTTCGCCTCCATATTTTTGGATTTATCAACTTTGTGACATTGAAGCAATAAAATATCTTTTACATTTCAACGTAAATTGCCTTCTCTTTTGTATTTATATATGCCTCTCTACTTGAAAGAGTTAATGTGATGATCTCATAAGGCAAACCTTTTTTTAAACTCATGCGACTAAACTTAGAATGAAACTCTAAGCTGCCTATGTACCTCGACGAAGAGGATCAAGTCATAACGTAGTTCAGATGGATGAGTTTTTTTTGTATGTCATAATTTTTGCATGGGCCCCCTCTCGTTAGGTTCTTGACCTAGCGAACTTTTTTTGGATCTTAACTTTTTCCTACGCCGCCTCTTTCGAGGTTTTTCACCTAGCAAACTATTTTTTTTTTGTTATACATAGTCTAGACTCATGTGGGCCAAGAGTGTAGAAACATACAGTTTAGGCTCATGCATCAAGGAGCTTAGCAACAGTTGTATGAATACGCTCTAGAGGTTGGTAGATATAATTGGCCTGAAATTGACACGCTTGACATCTATTGGCTTGCTCCATAAAATCCATCATCATTGTCGTCCAGTAGTAGCCCATCCTCTTGATGCGGAAATGGAGCTTAAAACCAGATTGGTGTGATCCACATGAGCCAGTATGTGCTTCCTTCATCGCTTGGCGGGCTTCTTCTTTCTCAAGACATCCCAAGAATAGTCCTTCAAAAGAGTGGCGAAACAATGTACCCTTATAGAAGATAAATCGTCCTGCTCTTCGTTTTATGACTGTTCTTTGTCATGGATCCTTAGGTAACTTTCCGTGTTCAAGGTACTCTATCAGGGGTTGCCTCCAATCTTCTTTTTCAATCACTCGAACATACATATGATGGCTTTCGTTGAATTTAAGATCAAGAAGTCTTGGAATAACCCATCAATGATATATATTTGTTGACTTATTCTCTCCAAGTGACATCGTCGTGGCCAAGTTAGCCAAAGCATTAGCCTTACGAGTTTCTTCTCATGGGATGTGGTTTAAGAACACTTGGTCGAATCTTTCAAGTAAACTAGAAGCATATTGATGGTATGGAAGGAGATTTTCCTTCTTTACATCGTAACTCCCCAAAGGTTGGTTGATTATCAGCTTAAAGTCGTTGTAGATCTCCAACTGTAGAATCTTCATGTCTAATGCCATTTCGAGACCAATGATCAAAGCTTGGTATTCTGCGGTATTGTTGGAGCATGTTTCACCTAAAACAAAGGATAATGGCAAGACTTGTCTTTCTGGAGTGATCAACATAACACCTTACCCCGCACTGTTACAACGTGCAGATTCGTCAAAGAACATTGTCCATGGTGGCAATTCTTCAATGAACAAAACGTCTTCATCTAGAAACTCATCAGAAAGTTCCTATTCCGTTGGAAGAGGGTGATCAGCTACAAAATTAGCTAGTGTTTGTCCTTTCACATCCGTTTGAGGTGTGTATGTGATCTCATATTGGTTAAACAATATGGACCATCTTGCTAGGCATCTAGAAAGAACAAGTTGAGTCATCACGAATTTCACAGGATCTGCTCGAGAGATGAGGTTGATGGTGTATGCTTCAAAATAATGCCTTTGCTTCTTTATTGCATAAAGTAACGCTAAGCATATTTTTTCAACAGGCGTATTGTTCAACTCAGCTCCTATAAGAGTTTGACTGAGGTATTACAAGGCTTGTTCGTTTTCTTCCTCATTCTCTTGAGCAAGTAATGCTCCAAGTGAACGTTCTTGTGCCTCGATGTAGAGTATCAATGGCTTCCCAAGCATTGGCACCCCTAACAGAGGTGGATTCAGCAAGTATCTTTTGATTCTTTCAAAAGTATTTTGACATGACTGATCCCGAAAAAAGGGATATCCTTCCACAATAGATGATTGAAAGGTTGAAACCATTCGGCCATATTACAAATGAAAATAAGGATGAATGCTAAGTTTCCTTGGAGACTTCGAAGCTCCTCAAGTTATTCAGCTCGGGCATATTCTGAATGGTGTCAATCTTTATGGGATTAACTTCAATTCCACGATGACGCAAAATGAAGAAAAGAAACTTTCTTGAGGCAACCCCAAATGCACACTTGAGTGTATTTATCTTCATGTCAAATTTTCTTAACCTTTTAAAAACAATTTGAAGGTCTTCAAGGTGGTTTATAAGTGTGGATTTTGACCACTTATTAGCATATTTTTACTTTTGTTTTAGTCCAAAAAGTAATTCTTTATGTCCCAACAATGTAGTGTGCAAATTGCAGGAATGTTGGAAAATCGGGCTCTTGAAGAAATCCGACTCAAAAAGGAGTGTTCTGAATCACAAGGAAAGAAGGGGCGCAGTACACAAGAAGTGCGGTCCACAGAGGTATTTCTACGGTCGCAGAAGAAAGTGCGGACCACAAAATTCCCTTTGTGGCTGCAAAATTCCCTCTGCGTCCGCAGAACTAATGAAGAAGCCAAGCAGACTTTAAGCAGATGTCCGGACCACACATGAAATGTGCAGCATTAGAACATGGTTTGCACTAATAAAAATTCAAATATTTAGAGAGTGTGCAAATGACCAAGATTTGAAACCTTGCCTGAAATACGGGCCGAACAAGAATTGTGCAACTGCAGAAGCTGACTTGCATCTGCAGACCATATTGTGCAGCAAAAGAATCCACCACCTTGCAAGCTGAAGCAATGTGCAAACCACATATAGAATTGTGCGGCCGCAAAACCTCCCGAGGGGCATTTTTGTCAGCAAATTTTAGACCACTATAAATAGACAAGAATCAGATTTTGGGATAAGTTTTGAAGTTTGTGCACCTATAGCCGTTGTATTTTGCTATTTTAGGAAGTTTGTGGCTATTTTGGAGTTTAAACACCATATTTTATCAATTTAATCTTAGATTATGAGTTTAATTAGTATTTGTTCTTTTCTTCACTTTCCACTATGAGTAGTCCTAGTGAGTAAACCTTGTGGATATTTAATTTAATGCTTGTTTATAATTGGGTGATAATTATTTAGCCTTATTTATGCTTTAATTTTAGAATTAATGGTTCAAACAATGATTCATGCCTTTTTGACTTGGTCTTTACTTGAGAAAGAGGGACCTAGTCTAGGATAACTTGGCTAACAAGAAATTGGGTTAATTAAGGTTTTGATTAGCCTAATTAAAGAGTTTGAACTAGATATGGGGAAAACCCGACTTGATCTCTTATCAACTATTCAGCTCGATACTCATTTAGGCTTGAGAAAGTCAAATTGCGCAAAATCACTCTATGATAGAGAGGTATTGAGTGGGTAACTTAAAGTTGAGAGCTATAATATACCTGATCAATATAACAAGTGTTAACGTACTCAGCCCATTAGGAGAACACCTAGGTGAAGGTCACATCCCTAGGCTTTTTAACCATTTGAAAAAAACAACAAAAACAATCATTCGTTTTCTTGTTTCTTCTCTTTAGTTTATAACTGTTAGTGATAATTTAGAAGTAGAAAACAAAACCTGTTGTTTGGAAGTGCAATTTAGTTATTTCATTTGATCTCATTGAGTGTATACCTCTAACACACATATTAAACTCCCTTTGGAAATCAACCCTGACTCTTGTTGGATACTATTTTTCCAACGACCGTTTCCACTTACTATTGAGTTTGGATTGGACGTGGATCAGTGGTGTCACACCTCCTTTTTGTGCGCCCGGCCCCGAAGGGTTAAATGCGCGAGGGAGTTTTTCCAATTTAAGTGACAATATTCGAAATGAGATTATTTATTTAATTCAGAGTCGCCACTTGGGAAAGGTTTGGCTTTTGGTGTCCCAAGTCACCGGTTTATCTTGAATCCCAAATCGAGGAAATTTTCGACTTTTCCAAATGAAGTCTGCGAACCAGAAATTCTAAGTAAGGAATTCTGTTGACCCGAGGGAAGGTGTTAGGCACCCTCGAATCCCGTGGTTCTAGCACGGTCGCTTAAATTGTTATAATGGCTAAATATCTGATTTAAATACATGTTGTGACTTATGTGCTTTTATTAAGTTTAAACCGCTTTTATTATTATTTTTATAGAATTGCAACGTCGTGACAATGCATCTCAAACCACGCCGCAATCAATGCACCCGTAGTTGTTGACCATTTTGACTCCGTTGAGATTTGGATTCGGGTCACATCAATGTGCACCCGAGTTTAAGAATGTAATTTAATTAAGTCGCGCCTAAAGAGTCTAGCGCATTATTATTTTGTAGGAAGCCATGAAATTCACTAAACGGCCTATCCTGAATTCTAAATATTTATTATGATTATTTATTGAGGGCCCCGCAATTTTGCATTTTTATTTGGCGAGGCTCGTCTCTATTTAGAAAGGATATCCTAAAGTGGCTACATTTCTAATACATTTGTCTCTAAAACTAGAAGAAAAAGGTACATGCTGCTTTGGCCTAATCCGGGTTTTTATGATTAATTATTTACAAAGTTAAGAAAACATTATATTTGAATGGAAAAATTCTTTAATTTGACAAGGAAATCACATACGAGTTAACGAAATACAACACTTAATCCGAACAAACATCTTTAAGTCG